>NC_077233.1:258023061-258623061 GCF_027887165.1 Monodelphis domestica
AGGCTAGGCAATTGGAGTTAAGTGACTTGCCCATGGTCACACAGCTAAAAAAGCATCTGAGATCATATTTGAACTCTGGTTCTCCTAACTCCAGGACTGAAGCTCTACCACTTGTGCCACTTAACTGCCTCTCTAAAGGGGTCTTGATAACATCCAAGGGCATGCTGGTAAATGTTTAACAACAACTTCCCAGGGGAATAATATATATATATATATGTATATATGTATGTATGTGTATATGCAGGGCATGCTTTTTAAAGCTTGTTCTACTTCATTAACATTTTCTCCATCACTTTTTTTTAGTCTAGAGAAAATCAACAAAATAGTAAATCAAGACCCCTATTTGTAGTGTTTGCCAATTTCCAAATGTAAATATTCACACTGAATAGTTAACAACTGGCTCTCCGGAGCTGGTTCAAGCTGGCTCTAGTATATTCCTATGCATCACTTACATTCATCACCATGAGCCTGAGGGAGATTCTGGCACCTATGTAATAACCAGATGTCCAGAGGCTGCCAGGAACATCTCTGCCCAAGTATCCTTGTTGTAATGATGGAGCCTGGCTGAAATAAGTTTTCCCATTAGAAAGCAGAAGTCATGTGTCTGCCTCATTATTTCAGTGTTTTGAAAAGAGCCCAGCATAAGGCTTATGAGCCAAGAGTTTCTCATTTTCCTTTTGCCTTACCCCCTTTTAGACTAAAATTACTATCTGTGACTTGTTTCATTTTTTTTCTGGAATCTTCCTCTACTTAGAGATATCTGAAAAACTGATTCTTAAGCAACTTCCTTCCTTCCTTCCTTCCTTCCTTCCTTCCTTCCTTCCTTCCTTCCTTCCTTCCTTCCTTCCTTCCTTCCTTCCTTCCTTCCTTCCTTCCTTCCTTCCTTCCTTCCTTCCTTCCTTCCTCCCTCCCTCCCTCCCTCCCTCCCTCCCTCCCTCTCTCTCTCTCTCTCTCCCTCCCTCTCTCTCTCTCTCTCCTCTCTCTCTCTCTCTCTCTCTCTTTCTCTCTCTCTCTCTCTCTTTCTTTCTTTCTTTCTTCTTTCTTTCTTTCTTTCTTTCTTTCTTTCTTTCTTTCTTTCTTTCTTTCTTTCTTTCTTTCTTTCTTTCTTTCTTTCTTTCTTTCTTTCTTTCTTTCTTTCTTTCTTTCTTTCTTTCTTTCTTTCTTTCTTTCTTTCTTTCTTTCTTTCTTTCTTTCTTCCTTTCTTCCTTCCTTCCTTTCTTTCTCTTTTTTTCCTTTCCTTTCCTTTCCTTTCTGTTTGAAAGTCAAGACTTAATTACATCATCAACTGCCCCCTATGTATTTCCATCAGGATATCCTATACACTTCTCAAAATCGACCGAACTAAAGCAGAACCCATTATTTTCCCCTTAAACCTATCCTTCTTTCTTACTTTCCTAATTCTGCTGAGGGTGCTGTGATCCATGCATCCAGATTTATAACCTTTTATTTATCCTCTACTCTTTCCACTTTCTCACCTACTTATCCAATTGGATACCAAATCTTGTCAATTAAACCTCATTATCACTTATATCTGACCCCTCTTCTCCACTAATATTTGTTATTATTATTATTATTTTTTTGTGTGAAACCCTTACCTTCCTTCTTGGAATCAATACTGTGTATTGGCTCCAAGGCAGAAGAGTGGTAAGGGCTAGGCAATGGGAGTCAAGTGACTTGCCCAGGGTCACACAGCTGGGAAGTGTCTGGGGCCAGATTTGAACCCAGGACCTCCCATCTCTAGGCCTGGCTCTCAATCCACTGAGCCACCCAGCTGCCCCCAAGATTTGTTATTATTGTTTAGTTGATTTTTAGTTGTCTCTGACTCTTTGTGACCCCATTTGGGATTTTCTTGGCAAAGATACTGGAGTGGTTTGCCATTTCCTTCTCCAGTTCATCTTACAGAGGAGGAAATTGAAACAAACATGGTTAGGTGACTTGCCCAGGGACATATAGCTAGTATGTCTCTGAGGCAAGATTTGAGTTCAGGAAGATGAGTATTACTGACTCCAGGCCTCATATTCTATCCTCTGTTTTATTTGGCTGCCTCTTTCTACTCAAATAGCTACTATCTTATTTTAGACCTCATTACATGGAACCTGGACTCTGTGTGAGAGCCACCTAATTGGATTCACTTCTTCCAGTCTCTCGCCTCTAAAATCCATCCTTTATTCAGCTCCCAAACTGATATTCTTAGAACAAAGGATTTCCAGGTCTTTCTGTTGCAGCAAAAATTCCAGTGACTGTATCATACAAAACCCTCTTCTCCGTTATTTGAAACCCTCTATCATCTGCAACCGAACTTTTCAGTTTCAGCTTTCACCTTTCAAAAGACTTTGTTCCTTCCACCATGTTCTATCATATCCCACTCTCCACTTCCATTTCTTGGAATCCTTGGAATCAAAATGCAGCTCAAGTGCCATTCAACACCTAGAATGTTCTCCCTCCTTACCTTTGACTCTTCTTTGGCTTCACAGGTCTTAGTGTTCCCCCAGCCTCCCCTGACATTACTTTGTCTACATGTTACATAGATTTATGTATACCTGTTGTGTCCCCAGAAGTATGAAGGCTTCTAGAAGACAGAAACCAGTTCATTTCTCTTTGCCTATCTCGTACCTGGCGCCTGGTGGATGCTTATTACATTCTTCTTATATGGAATTGAATGACTCAGACTGTATGTTCTAATGAAAATTTAGGTCTTTAGATTATAAGGGTCACACTCATTTAATTTCAGGGAATGCATAAATGATCAGGTTGTACTTCATTAAATGCATAATAAGTGTTTGTTCAAATGAAACACTGAAAATTCTGCTTGTGACATAAACCCCTTCCTCCAGTTGTGAACAAAATGCCTGAAAGCAAATTACAAAAATGATGTAGAGTAATAGGAAAGGCACTGAACTGGAAAAGAGACCAGAGTTGTATAATGGCTGTTTTGCCTGGTGACATTGGGTAATGCTTTTTTTTTTTACATTGAAGTAAAATATACTTTCCTGTAAATTCTACCCACGAGTTCTAGTCCTGACCTCTGAAGCCAGTTAGACTACTCACTCTTCCACCTAACATCCTCCAAGTGTGTCTCCCTAAAATTTCTCTTTTCTAATTTCTTCAAGTATTCCTCAGTTGACCTGGTTTTCAATACACTCATCATCCCGCAGCCATAAGCTGCAGCTCATCAGATTCACTCCTTAAATATGGCACCCAGATGTGAACACAATAGCCCAGATGTAGTCTAACTTGGATAGAGTAAGGCTTTTAATGCCAGTCACTTTTTTAGTCTGCATGAAGGTTTCTGGCTGCCAGTTCATAGAAAGTCCTAAATCCTTTTTCTTGAACTGCTGAATTGATTTACCTTCCAGTCCACATCTTTCTACGCATACTACCTCGTTCTATCAAGATCAAAGTAAATGATAGATTAATAACAGAAAAATCAACCCATTTTTGTCAAATCCACCCATTATTACCCACTTCTGAATCACCAGGCGTGTAGGGGCAAATGATATTGTTGAAGAAATTTAGGAAGACTTGTTAGAGCTTAAGAAATTCTGGACTCTCAAGAGGGATGTTGTGAGTGTAGAATGTTGCATATCATGCCAGATCTTTTGCATGTGTTGGCTAGTACTGCTGAATTGTTTTTTCCTTCTAATTTTTATTCTTTGTCATAAGAGACAACTCTCTGAAAGGGGAGTGGCGAGTCTATATTGGAAATGTAGCTGTTATAAAAACAAAATATATTAATGCAATTAGAACTCATTTTGTTTGTTTTTTAAAGTAATCTGAGCAAGAACCTGAACACCTTAGGGAAGCAAGTGGCGTTTTCATCATTGCTATTGATTGCAGGCAGGGGTACCAGAAGAGGAAAGGGGGTTAGGAGAGTGAACAGATGGTTAAGAAGATGCTGTCTGAGAATGAGATGGGGATTTTTGCACTGATTTAAATTATAGAAATGATGGGTTTGTGGCCAGGAATAGTAAAAAAAATATGGTTGTTTGCAGTCCTGTGAATCTGTTCAAAAGAGCTTGAAATTGAAATGGTGGGGAGGGAGGAAATGGGCCACATAGATCTGCCGGACCAGATCCCATAGAGAGTAGCAGGTGTGATGTATGAAGAATAACAAGAGAGGAGCAGTAATGTACAGGAGTCAGATTCTGTACACAAATGTGTGAAGTGCGGGTAATAAACAAGGTGAACCAGAGATCTTAATGCAAAGAGGCAAACTGAACCTCACAGGTATCATTCAAACAATGAGATAATAGTGAAAGTAATAGCAATAAAATCGTTAGCTAACATTTACATACCTTATGATTTGCAAGACATTTTGTAAATATTTCATTTGATCTTCACAAGAACCCTGTTAGGTAGGTGACATTACTATCCTTATTTTACAGATGAGGAAACTGAGGCAGACAGCTGTTCAGTGACTTGTCCCGTATCTGAGGCAAGATTTGAACTCAGCTCTTCTTAGATCAAAGTTCAAATCCTCTGTCCACTGTGCTATATAGCTGTCCCGATTTATTATTAATTTTTATTAATGGTATAGAAGTGATGGAGGACTTTGGCTGTTTGAATGTCTCCTGGATAAAACAAAGGAGGTAACATATGCTTCAGTTTCTTTAGTGATTAATCTCATTCTTCAAAAGGTGAAGGAAACAAGGGAAACTACTATTTTATACCTGATTTTGATCAACACAATTCTGTCTGCCTCCGTTTCTTAATTTGTAAAATGGGGATAATAATAACATCTACTTCCCAGGATTGTTGTAAGGATCAAATGAGATAATTGTAAAACATTTATCACAGTGTTTGGCATATAGTAGACCCTATATAAATGTTAGATAGTTATTAGAAAACCTATTGAGAAGCTGGAACTTACTTAGATCAAGGGTTCTTATTGGTAATCTGGTGAAATTGATGGACCGCTTTTCAAAATATCGTGTTTTAATGTATAAAATAAAATATGTAGGATTAGAAAGGAAACCACTTATACTGAAATGTAGATATCAATTTTAAAATTGCAGCTTCACAGTTTTTAGGTTAAGAATTCATAATTAGGTGACAACAAACTGGATAGAAGGCTGAAGACAATTCCATACAAATATTAGTTGAAGAAATTGGGTATATTTAACTTGGAAAAGAGGGAAAAAAACGTGGAGTAATTTGGTAAAAAGGGTCAAGGGACTTGCTTTTGAATTTATGAAGTCTCTGAGGGCAGAAAAAAATCCCCTTGAAATTATATATCAGGAGTGACTGTAAAAGCATAGAGCACATTATGGATCTCAACTAAGTGTTGAGGTGGAAAAGGGGGAAGATGTCTCCCAGATCCATAATATAGTAGGAGAGCATATTATTGACATTGGAAGGAAAAAAGAGCAATACAACCTAAAAGAGTGACTATAGTTAGACTATAGATAGCTCCATGGATAGGGGGCTGAGCCTGGAGTCAGGAAGACCTGAATTCAAACCTGATCTCAGGAGTATTAGCTATTTGACTCTGGGCAAGTCATTTAATCAATATTTGCCTCCGTTTTCTCATCTGTAAAATGGGGGTAACAACAGCATCCAACTTTCAGGATTGTTGTTGATGATCAAATGAGATAATAAGTGTAAAGTGCTTTGCACATCCCTGGCACAGAGTAAGCTCTATATTAACATATATATATATATATATATATATACATACTATTATTATTACCATCATCATCATTAAGTGGGCAGACTACTGCAAGACTGACCTGAATTAAAAGGCATATTTAGCAAAAAATTTATCAGAAAATAAACATTTGATTTGCGGGTAGTTAGTAGAAAAAAAGTAAAAAATATTTGAGTGATGGACTAAGAATGCACTGCTTGACCCAGGAAAATTCAATTTTAATTAGCTCCAGAAAATCTTTTAGTGTCTGGGTTATAGTCTAGTAAGTGCTCATCGAAATAGGTACACTGACCACACAGATTTAAAAACAAAAGCTTAACAGAAAATTCAATAAGAAGTGGATAGAACCATGGACAGAGCAGTTGTATTTGGGAAGACCAAGCATCAAGAAAATAGAGATCACAACAGAGGAAGTATTATATTTATTTTTGCTAAAACTGTTCCCTAGATGGATACATGTGCTTCCAAGAGGGATGATGAGTTGGTGTGAGACAGGCTGATTTCCTAGAAACTAGTGCAAAGGAACAATGATCTGGTGTCCGAGATTGTTAATGAGAACTTCAGAAAGGTGACTTAGTTTGCTGAGAAATTTTGGTGTTCAGGGAATAATAGAGATCTTTAATAGAAATCAGACAATACTGATAACTAGATTAAGAGCCTGAAAGTGAGATATTTCATCCAAATAAGAAATTGGAAAATGAAGTAAAGGAAAAGCCCCTATAGAAGAAGTCAAGATATTTATCTTTTTAAAGAATCAACTAGCAACAGTCTCCATTATGTCTCATCATTCCTCTTTTTCTGTTTTGGTGCGAAAGTGTTAAATCTTCCTATTGATTTAGAATGTTGGGTTGGATGTTTTGTTAACAAATATGGGTTTTGTTAAGATAGTTTTCAAATCTATCATGTTCTATTTGATAGTTTTGAAGGTTAAGATTGGTATTGTGTAGGTGTTAATTGCTTTAAACATCTTTTTCCCATTTAGCTTTGATTTTAGGATGCTTTAAATAAAAGCTTTTCCCTTGATATCTTTATATTCAAGATGTCTTGCTTGGGGAGACCAAGGTTTTTGTAGTTACCTCCTTTATCCACTGGTTCATCATACCATCCTGATTCAAGTTCAAGGACTTCAGTTTCTTTTTTTTTCCTGTGGTATATATTGAGAATTTTCCATGATTGTGTCCAAATTATATTCTTATGTCATTGGAGAAATATTCCTTCAGATGGAGTTATTCAGTTTTTCAGAGGTATCATATAACTATATGTCATCCATAGATATAAAGTGGATAATAAAATGCTTTGTTTCAATTCCTTCTTTCATTGGAAGCTACACTATGTTACTTAAGAGAAATGATAATGTATTGAAGGATAGGCAGTATCATGATGGGCTTAAACTCTATGCTTTATATTGATTCTTGATATTGTGTAGATTGTGTAATTTAAATAAAGAAGATTTTCCTTGTGGATATTAAATATTCTTGTGTTCTCACTAGACTTGAGCCCATTTTACATATTTGTAGTGTATCAAGACCCAATGTGTCTCCATGGGAGGTAAAACCAAGATGGTGGAGTAGAATGAAGCAATGCAGTTGAGCTCCCATATACACGTCCTCCAAACAGATCTCAATAGAATGTACCAGGCAGAATCCTGATGGAGAAAATCTAGAAAAAAGTCACAAAGAATCTTTTGTCTGGCCCAGATCAGTATAGGAGAGAAAGAGTTCTGCAGACACTAAAGAAAGAATGGGGCAGGGGCACATGACCTGCAGAATACTCCAGCATCCAAGGAGAGGCTACATGCCAACACAAAAATACTGTCTCAGACCATACTGAGGTACTGAAATGGGGACAGGTGCTGAGTGGCAGCTTTGTTACCCACTATCCAATCAGATCCAGAACAAAATGAGAAGAGAAACTGCCCCCTACAGGACAGAATTCACCTAAGATCTGATCTTGCCTTTTCCCAACTAGAGAGGTTCTGGATGGTTTATGGAGAAAGGAGGAAGTTTATAAGCCAACAGCAGCAATAATATGTCTCAGATCTCAAGCTCAGAGCAATGTCTCACCAGTCTACAGAGGAATAACCGAGGAAGGAAACCTAGAACAAAAAAGGGAGCCTACAATTCTGCCACTTTGAACCAATGGAGCTCTCTGATTGGTAGCAAGGGATGGAATTTAGCTATAGTCTACACTTGCATAGACCCAAACTTAGGACAGAAGTTCACAGAACTCCGACCAAGGAGGCTTCAATCAAACTTTCCTCTGGATCAGACCTTTTTGAGAGCACTGAAAGCTTGCAAGGCCTACAATTCTGGAAAAAACACAACACTCTTTATTCCAAGAAATAGGTCCAGCCTAGATTTTCAGAAGTGTAGCAGAACCTCCTTCTAAAATTAGATCCAAAGTTAGGAAGTAGGCAAGAATGGGCTAACAAACAGAATGAAACACAACATAATGTGCTCTTATGGTGGCAGAGACATTTAAGACACAAACACAGAGAAAGAGAATAAAACATCCCAAACCCCTATCAGCAAAGTCTCAGAATATAAAACTAGAGGTTGAATAGAAAACTCAAATAGAATCCCTGAAATGCCTTTTGTCTAGAAAAGATGAAAACTTATTTTGAGGTGTGATGACCTCTATGGTAGGGCTGTCTCTAACATTCACTAGGAAAGAATATTTTAGAGCTTTAGCTAAAGCTCTAAAATATTCTCCATCATGATGATACAGTTTTTAGGAACTATAGAGGAAGAAACCACAAAAGGATCTGAAACCCTTGAGGAAAAGGAGCCCTGCCATTTCCATCATCTTCAATAGTGATCAACTGCTAGAGATATGAAGGTAGGCTCAAGAGTCCCCAAAAAACCACACTGCTTGACCCCAGTAGTCATCACGGAAGGGAATAACCTATTTGGAGAAGGTCTGGCATTCCTGCCATCACCAAAAGCAATTTTCAATCAACTGTCATTGAAGGGGTGGCTAAAGCAGAAAGTAGCAAGGTGCCTTATGAGAGGAACAGAGGGCAGCATATGCCAAGTGGGTCAAGCTGACATGGGCACTGTACCTCCAGAAGTTCAGGCAAACTATTATTAGGGAAATTCCTTTGCTCCCTTACATCTTCATGACTCCTAGCCTAAAACATCCAATGACCCCTATAGGACCCTGGCATGATTGTCCTCCTTTGATCCTTCTTTAGATTTAAGATGGACAGAGAGATGCACCTCCAGGTGACACCTCGATCCTATCAGGCTACATCTCAGACATCTGTCTGTTCCCTAAAACTAAGGAATCTTTATGAGGGTCATTCCCTATGCCTCCAGGCAGACCCCAGTCAGATGACCACCCCACCCCACCAAATGCCTGAGTGACGACCACTCTAGAGTCACGTCCACACTATGACACAGCATTTGTTGCAAGAGTATAAAATCCCCAGAATTATTGGGTTCTAGGAGCAGCTTTCCATCTTGCTGTTCCGCCTTGCTATCCTCCTGGCCATTCTCAACATTACTTTCTAAATTGATAAATTTCTCTTTTTGTTTTTAAGCTAAGTTTTGGAGTCTTGCATTCTTGCAAAGGGTATCCTTCCCAAACCCCAGGGGTACACATATGAACCCCATAACAAAACCACTTCACTCATCATCTTTATTCAGATCTTGGTAGAGAGAGTCCAGGACTTTGAGTTCAAGAATCCCAGGACTAGCAATGACTTCTATACCAATGGCCCTGCTTTCAGGCTATCCCTTAAAGTCATCATTAGGGTGAGCAGCCTTTGTGGACAAGGAGTCTTTCATGTCTGTCACCATCACCATTAGTATCCAATGCCACCAATGGACATGTAAGCCAAAGAGCTGTGAACAGCAACACTGCCTTCCAGCCCTCCTTCTATCAACCCTGCAATTACCTTGACCACTGCAGCCATGGTCTAAGGAAAGAAGCAATTCTTATGGAAATGCAACCTGAAGCTGCCACCTGAACATGTTATGGCTCCCACCTACTCAACGGTCATAGTTCCTGAAAACTGAAAATAAAATTAATGAGTCCTTGGCACCATTACACACTTCAGCATCAAAAATCAATATGATTTTTATTCATGGAAATGGGATTAAAGGTAATGCATTATTGCTGTTTGCTTTGTTGCTTTACCCTAATGACCATGGCATTATTCCATCTGACTTGCAGTTGGAACCTGGATGTATCATTTTACTCTATTAGAATGTGAAGTCCAGAAGAGCAGTGACTGTTTTGATTTTCTATTTGTATCTCCAGTCTTAGCACAACATTTTGCATGTAATAATTGCTTAATACATGGGTTTTCCCCACCCCTCTTCATTCATCCATTCATTCAAAAGGTATTGGCCAAGGGAGCACTCTGGGTCCAAGGAGAGGCAATGGAGATCAGAACCAGGCAGTTTATGAGGATTTGGGTATTCAAGCTGTTTCAAAGACAGCTCAGAGGTCCTTACTGAAAAGGTGATCTATTTTCCCTCTAGAGCCTCACACCATCCCACCCACAGAACATAGAAAAGTGTTGATCCCAGCTTCTTGAGGTTGCCTCCCTGAAAATTGGGCAATAAAATCAATTTTGTGCATTTCTTCCTCCCCTCCCCACCCTCAAGCATCAGGAAACCTAGTTTTCAAATCAATAAACAATTTAGTTGAACAAAAGGTGGTTATGTATTTATGGGGGTGGGGAGACCAAGATCTGGAGACATTGAGCTCTATTCTCTGAGACATTCAGACAATACAAGGCATTGCTGAGAAGGCTGTGGTGGAGGAAGATGGGGGGGGGGTGTCCATCTGAACTAAGAAGGTACTTGAATGGGATGTAGCCTGGTGCAGGAGAGGACCAGGAGGAAACTCATCTGCTTTCTATTTTGACTAATTATTCTTACTGTGCTCTAAACTGGATCTTTTCTAATTAGCTGAAGGAGTACAAGGGTTATCAGCACCATCTTTGTTGGTCAGTGCTGAGGCTCAAGGATGCCAATTTCCTAAACCGAGAGGCAGAATTCATCCTACAATTCCATGATATTTCTACCTATCACACTTTATGCAATTTCCCTGGTGAAGGGTCCTTTAAATCCCAGGAGCTACTGCCAGTGATTTGCTATTTCACAATAGGTAGATTAAGTGCAGCCCTTGTCAAAACAATGTCAGATTTCCTGGAGCTGTCACCTCCCCCATTCTAAATCTAGCACACCAACTTTCTGATATCAATTTTGGATCCCATTAATGGCCTGGACACCTCACTCTAACTTCTATTTTTCAGTTTGAACCCACCTAGCTACTCACTTTCCTTTAGTTCGCACTTTCTCAGTGTTAGTCTTCCTGATGTCTTGTGATGCATCAATTACATCTTATTCCTTTGCATCAGTAGTATCAAGTTCAAATAGAAAAAGGGGCCATTAATGTACATGTGAGCCAGAAGATATTGGCTTAGTTTTTAACTGTAAAGTTTTCTTTGTTTTATTAAATGTTTATTTTGTTAAATGTTTCCCAATGACATTTTAATCTGGTTTCTAGGTAGCCCATTTGGCAATTCTGTTCTTTATTATGTTTCTGCTATTTTTTTAGATTAACTGTAACTACACTTGAATTTCTTCCTTCACCAATTGGGCCAAATCTGGAACTCCCAAAATGGTACCTGGCTTTGAACATTCCCATTTACCAGCTTCCTGATTGTTTCAGGCTCTTGTCTTCCCTCTAGTGGTCACATGTAAAATACTACCCCAGAGAAGGCCCTGAGAAAAGATAGATGGATGGATTGTGAGGGCCCAAGGTATTTTGGCTTCTTTGCAAATGCTTTCTTGGATTTCCTAGTTCTTCAGAATCCTGTTTGGCACAAAAGGAGATTCAAAGATAAACATTCAACAAGATCTTTAATTTTGAACTGAAAAAGAAGAATAACTGAAAATATTCTGAAGAAAATAAAAATTGCCTTAGATCTTCTATGTGATTTTAGAGTAGAGGTTCTTCCCTATTTATCTTACCTATATATATATATATATATATATATATATATATGTATATATATATATATATATATATACACCTATATATCTTACCTATATATACCTATATATTTTACCTACCCATTACCTATTGTGTCACAGACTTCTTTGGCAATCCAGTAAAAATCCATGGATCTCTTCTCAGAATTATATTTTTAAGGGAACAAAATACAATGATTATAAAGGAAACCAATGATATTGAAATAAAGTTATCAAAATATTTTTTTAAAATTTAGACTCCCCTAAAATCTATCCAGAGACCCCAATGCGATCTATGGAGACTAGGTTAAGAACCTTTAGTTTCAACTAAGACTTGGTTTTCTCTGCAATAAAATGAAGATACAAATAGTTCATTCCTATATAAGCAAGTGGCACGAGTGCCTCACTTTCCTAAACCCTAGAATTCTCTCGGACATTGGATTCATCTGGATCTAGGAATCCTCTGAAATGTGTATTTAAATTCTCTTTTGAGCAGACAAAAACAAAATAAAATTACAGGTCTTATAGAATGTACAGCTCACACTTCCCATAAGATATCAAAAGCATAGAAATGACTCTGAGTTTTGAAAAGCTAATGTCAAACTCTGGCAGGTTCTACCATGTCAAAAAGATTCTAGCAACAGAATTGCTTGTGAGAAAAAAATGAGAGAGGATATGTCTGGAAAATTTTAACATACTATATAAATGTGAATAATCCCAGTCCTCAAGTACATTGGTATAAAACTCTTTCAGTGCCCAAGGCCTGCTTGAGGGAGTAGGCAGAGCTAGTGAGAGCTGGGGAGAAGAGGGCTCTTCAATCATTTTGAGTCTCTTCAAGCACTGCAGGGCATTGATCTCTACCAATAAGAAGAGCCTATGCCAGTAGGCTTGGGATGATGAGGGTCACATTAGCATATTATTGGTTTTTAAAATAGATTTTCAATGATATCTTTTGTCTCTTACCTAGATATCTCCCTCTATTCTTCCCTCCCTCTTCATCCCAACTCATCTCTTACATCAAAGAATATTTTTTAAAGGATAAAAAGGGAAAAATAGACCAATGAATACATAAAAAAATCTGCTGTTATATTCAGTATTCCACACTCATGGGCGCCCTTCTCTTGACTTCTGCAAAGGGTTGGGGGAGCTATTTTCTCATGTCTCTTCTTTGGAATCTGACTTGTTCTTTGTAATTTTGCAACATTCATTTTCAATTATTGTGAAGTTGTTCTTTTTGTGTATATTGTTATTGTTGTGGTATAAATTATTTTCTTGGCTCTGCTAACTTCGTTTTGCATTTATTTATCTAAGTCTCCATTCATCATATTCTAGAACTTATCTAGATAAGTAGGGAGAAGTTCATCATCAATAGACTGGCCATGTAGCATTGGCAGCCCATAAATCAAAGAAAAAGACAGAATAACCCTCCATTCTGTAAGGCGCCCTTTCTGATTCTGCAGTGATGGTGGCAGAAGCAGCCAGAATACGCTCTCAGCTTTACACAGTTGCAATTCTAAATAGGAGATCTTTGTCTAGTGACAAATGAGTGACTTTTTTGCTGGAGGACCTGAATCACATCAATATTGACAAAATTTCAATGAATGAGAAAAGAAAATTGGTCATGTGGTGATGATGAAGTATGACAGGCTGGCAGCCAAGGGTCCCATTGGTGTCCTCAATCAGGAGATGTATGGAAAGCTTCCTTCTAACAAGTTAAATAAACCTCATAGTGTGGCAATCTTATAGAAGGACATGGACAAGAATCATACAGAATAAGTAGGACTATATGGATTATGATGATGATAATAATAATAACTAATATTTATATGTCATCTACAATGTGCCAGGACACTGTATTAAGTGCTTTACAAATATCTCATTTGATCCTTACAGCAACTTTAGGAAGCAGGTTCTTATTATTATCTCCTTTTATAGTTGAGGAAATGAAGGTTAAGTGACTTGCCTTCTAGAGTCACATAGCAAGGGGTTGGATTTGAACTCAGATTTTCTTGATTTTCTGTGTGGAACTCTATACATTGTATACTAGATGCCTCTATGATCTCTCTGCTTTGTTGGTAACAATTGCATTTCTCATTTGATCCTTATAGTAACCTTAGGAGGTAGGTTTTTATTATTATCTCCATTTTACAGTTGGGGAAATTAAGGCAGACAGAGGTTAAGTGACTTGCTTATTAGTGTCACACAGCAAGGATCTGGATTTGAACTCAGATCTGGATTCTCTATGTGGAACTCCTTTCATTGTACCCACCAGTTGACTCTATGATCTCTCTGCTTTGTTCGTAGCAACTGTCAAATGCTGGTTCTTGGGGAATGCATTGATGCTTCTGTTCAGTATTATGTTTTTGTTATTTTTTAGATTCATTATAACTACACCTGAACTTTTTCCTTCCTCAAGTGGCCTGACTCTAGGACTCCTAAAATGGTACCTGGCTCTTAACATCCTTATATCTAGCTTCCTGATTGTTCAGGCTCTGAGCTGTCCTCTAGTGGTCATTTGAAAACGCCACCTCAGAGAAAACCCTGGACAGATTGTGTGAGCATTGTTTGATCATTTTAAATTAGTCCTACCAACTGAATGGATGTAAAGTGCTATTTCAAAGTTCTTTTAATTTGTGTCTCTGATTGTGACTATTTGAATAGGGTTTTTTTCAGGTAATTATTAATAATTTGCATTTCTTTTTTCAAGAACTGACTTCATATTCTTTGACCATTTATCTATTGGGAAAGTCATAAGTTTGTGTCAATTCCTTACAGATTTTGGAGGTTAGATTTTAATCAGAAATGTTTATGGCAAAGATTTCCCCTAGGCTTTCTTTCCTTTTTGTTCAGGATATATTTGTTGTTGTGCAAAAACAATTTATTTTTGTATGATCAAATCAATTTATTTTGTAATTTATCATTTCTTCCATAGGCCAGAAAAACACTGAATTTTAGAGTTGAAATGGACATTAGTGGGTATCTAGTTCAATCCATTGGCAAAAGGAATGCCCACCATAATATCTGAAACAGTCATCCAGCCTCTGCTAGAAGATCTCTAAAGGATGGGACCCCTCTTCTTTTGGAAGCCTTCCACTTTTGGATAGTGTAGTGGTCTGGAGTCAGGAAGACTCGTCTTCCTAAATTCAAAAGGATGGGACCCCTCTTCTTTTGGAAGCCTTCCACTTTTGGATAGTGTAGTGGTCTGGAGTCAGGAAGACTCGTCTTCCTAAATTCAAATCCAGCCTCAGATACTTACTAGCTGTGTGACTCTGGACAAGTCACTTAACCTTGTTGGCCTCAGTTTCCTCATCTGTAAAAATGAGCTAGAGAAAGAAATAGTAAACCACTCCAGTATCTTCACCAAGAAAACCTCAAATGGGGTTATAAAGGATAAGACTGAAAAATGACCGAATGACAACAACAAAATGAAAAATTTCCACTTTGCCAAGTCTAAATTTGCTTCTTTGTAATTTCTACCTATTGCTTTGGGTTTCCCCTTAAGAGCTCAAACAGAACAAAGTCTATCTTTCCTTTACATGTTAACCCTTCAAATACCTGAAGGCAGTTATCCTATATATCACCTTCAAGTCTTCTCCGGGCTAAGCATCTCCAGTTTTTCCAGATGATCCTGAGATCACATTAACTTGAGTTCCTTCTCCTTTCTTGTTGCCCTCCTCTGGCCATTCTCTGCATTATGGATGCCCTTCTTGAGCAGTGGTTCTTAAATACAGTCTGCCTGGGGTAGAGTACAAAGCTACCTTGCTCCTCCTTGTTCCAGGAGGCTGTGCCTGTCTATGCACCCAAAGACCACCTGGACTTTTCTTTAGCTGCTCCATCACTCTGCTGACACTTGCAACCCTCCAAAACCCCCAGATTTCTTTTTTCAGACAGACTGCTGTCTAACCCTGCCTCCCTCATTCTTACTACACTTGTGAGGTTGATTTGTTGGACCTGAGGGTAAGATGAATTGCATCCTTATTGGAATCATCGCATTCGATTTAGCCCGATGTTCTAGCCTCTATCTTTAGGGATCCTGACTCTGCCATCCTTTGTGTTCGAATCTCTCCCGTTTGAAAGTTGGATGAGCATGTCATCTATACATTTGCCCAAGGCACTGGCAATAATGTTAAATAGCACAGGGCCAAGGCATTAGAGACACCCTGCCAAATTGAATTGAACCATTAATGCCTTAAGTCTTTTATTATTTTAGCTTGGCCATTCAACCAGGTTTAAAGCCATCTAATTGCATTACCATTTAGTCTGTAACTTACCATCATTTCCATAAGAATAGGGTAAGATACTTAAATGCTTTACTAAAAATCTAGGCCAGTCATAGCATAATAGACCTAAAACTGGAAAGGATTTCAGAAATCATCTTCTTTGACCCTTTAATGTTTTTAAAGTTAAACTTTTCTTCCCCAGTGAATGAAAATCGGTTTCTCAAACTTCCATCTCCCTACACTGAAAAAAAAAAAAAAAGAAAAACAAAACTCTTGTAACAGATATGCATAGTTAAGCAAAACTAATTCCCGAATTGGCCATATCCAAAAAATATGCCTCTATCTGCACCGTGAATCCATTATCTCTCTCTTTCAGGAGGGGAGTTGTATGTTTCAATAAGAATACTCTGCAACGATGGTTGGTCATTGCATTGATCAGAGTCTTTCAAAACTGTTTTAATAAACTTTTTTTTAAAACCCTTGCCTTCCATCTTAGAACCAATACTGTGTATTGGCTCCAAGGCAGAAGAGTGGTAAGGGCTAGACAATGGGGGTTAAGTGACTTACCCAGGGTCACACAGCTAGGAAGTGTCTGAGGCCAGATTTGAACCCAGGACCTCCTGTCTCAGGGCCTGACTCTCAATCCACTGAGCCACCCATATACCCCCAATAAACATTTTTAATAAAAGATTTAAATTATATTTTCCCCATATTACATGTAGATATAATTTTTTAATAATAATTTCTGACATTTTGTAATCCATGTTCTTTCCTTTCTTCCCTCCCCCCCCCCCACTTCCTGAGAGGACAAGTAATATGATAGAGATTATATATATGCTATCATGCAACATATATTTCTCTCTTCTATTGTTGCCCTTGATTGTTGCTTGTTTATCATGTTGTAAAAGAATAGATATATTGTTTATATAAGAAAAAACTCATGAAGGATATAAAGTGAAAAATGATATGCTTTATTCTGCATTCAAATTCAATCAGTTCCTTCTACAGCTGTGGATAGCCCCTTTTTTTCAAACCCTTAACTTCTGTCTTAGAATTAATATTTTGTATTGGTTTCAAAGCAGTAGAGTTGGTAAGGGCTAGGTAATGGGGATTAAGTGACTTGCCTAAGGTCACACAACTAGGAAGTGTCTAAGGTCACATTTGAACCCAGGACCTCCCATTTCTAGGCCTGGCTCTCATCCACCTAACTGTGCCCTGGATAGTTTTTTCATAATGCATCTCTTGGAGCTGCTTTGGATTCTTGCATTGCAAATTGTTCTTTTTTTAAATTTTACCTTGTAATTCTGGTAGAAGTTATTCTGGTCCTGCTCACTCCATTCTGCATCAGTTCACACAACTTTTCTGAAACTGTCCCCATCACCATTTATTACAGTACAATAGTATTCCTTTACATTCATATATTTGTTTAGTCATCCCCAATTGGTAGACATACCCTTAATTTCCAATTCTTTGCCACCTCGAAAGGGATGCTATAAATATTTTTATGCATGTATGTTTTTTTCCTCTTTCCTTGATCTCTTTTGGGTATAGACCTAGTAGTGGCATCATTGGGTCAAACATGGTATATTGTAGTGACTCACCTAGTATAGTTTCTAATTGCTTTTGAGAATGCCTGGACCAATTTATGGCTCCACCAATTATATTATATAATTATATAATATATATTAATGTACCTATTTCCTCTCCAACATTTGCCATCTTCCTTTTTGATCAACTTTGCCCGTCTGATGGGTAGAAGGTAGACTTCAAAGTTATTTTAATTTACATTTCTTTGATTATTCATAGAGATAGCTAGAGTCAGGAAGACTCATTTCTCTGAGTGCAAAATTGGGTTCAAACACTTACTAGCTGTGTGACACTGGCTAAGTCGCTTCACTCTGTTTGCCTCTGTTTGTATGTAAAATGAGCAGGAGAAGGAGATGTCAAATCACTCCATAAACTTTGCTGAGAAAACCCTAAATGGGGCATGAACAGTTGGATGTGACTGAACAACAAAAACAACAAATTATTTATAATTTTGAACATTTCTATATAGCTATCAATAGCCTGCAGTTCTACCTTTTTATTTTTTTTACCAATTATATGGAATAACAAATATCTACATAAATTTTTCTAAGTTATATGATTGAACTTATTTCCTTCCCTCCTTTCCCTTCTCCCTCCTAGTGCTGGCACATGATTCAATCTGGGTTATACATGCTATTATCATGAAAAACTTATTTCCATATTGTTCATTTTTGTGAGAGATCTTATAAAACTAAAACCCTCAAACATAAACTCAAATAAACAACTGAAAAGTTGTATTCTTTCATTTGCATTCTGATGGAATTTTACTTTTGAAAACTGTTTTCATATCCTTTGACCATTTAGCAACTGGAAAATGGTTCTTATCCTTATAAAATTGAATCCGTTCTTTATCTAGCTTTAAAATGAGAGAAATGTGCTGAAAATATTTTTCCTCAGTTATTTGTTTCTCTTCTAATTTTAGATGTATTGGTTTTGTTTGTGAAAAACCTTATTAATTTATGTAATTTTAAAATTTTATTTTATTTTCTGTGAGCCTCTTCAGCTCTTGTTTGGTCATGAATGCTTCCCATATCCACAGATCTGAATGATAACTTTTTTCCTTGCTTTTCTAATTTGTTTATGATGTCACACTTTATTCTAAATCATATATGCATTTAGACCTTACTTTGATATATGGTATGAGGTGATGATCTATACCCAGTTTCTGCCAAATAGCTTTCTAGTTTTCCCAGCAGTTTTTGTTGAATAGTGAGGCCTTATTCTAGTAGCTAAAGTCTTTGAATTTATCAAACACCTGGCAATTTGCAGCTAGGTGACATAGAGGAAAGCATGCTGGCCCTGAAGACAAGAAGACTAATCTCCCTCTGTGCTACCCCAAAGAGGGTCATGAAGACTTGAATATGACTGAAACATTTGAACAATAATAAAAAGGTTCTTTGTTCATTTGCTTCAGTATGTTGTGTATCTAATCAGCTATTCCACTATTGGAACTCTATATCTTAACAAGTACCAAATTGTTTTGATGATTATTGCTTTTTAGCATAGTTTAAGATTAGACACTCATTCCTTTCATCTTCTGAAAATCACTGAGACCTGATTCCCTCCTGATGCCAATGCATTCCTCGCTGCCCTTTCCAGAACAGTTACATTTTCATTTATACCTCATGGTAAAGGAGTCTGTTACCTGTTACCAGATTAAGTGGCTAATTCCAGATATGGAAAATAACTTGTCTAGTATATATACAATAGATCATTAACTAGTACTTTCAACTCAAGATATATTAAGGACTATGTGCAAAACACTACATTTTTCAACTGCAATCAGATTGTGTTTCCATGGGTATAAGCCACCCGCTCGGATAAGCAATATGATTTTATTCCCTCCAGCTTTTGCAACTCATGCCCCCAGCCATCTGTTAAATGAATGGGTAGCCACATAAAATGATTTTCTTTTTTACCAATTAATGTAATAACAAATTTCCACACAAGTTTTCCTAAGTTATACTTTGATCGAACTTATCTCCTTCCCTCCCTTTCCTTTCCCCTCCTGGTGCTGGCAGGCGAGTTGATCTGGATTATACATGTATTCATCATGTAAAACATATTTCCATCTTGTTCATTTTTGTGAGTAATATTATAAAGCCAAAATCTCCAAACATAAAGCCAAATAAACAATTGAAAAAATCATATGTTTTCATCTGCATTCTGACTCCAACAGTTCTTTCTTCATAAGTGAGTAGCATTTTTTGATACAAGTTCCTCAAAATTGTCCTAGATCATTGTATTGCCAGTAATACCCAAGTCTATCACATTTGGTTGTTCCACAATATTGCTGTTATTTTGTACAATGTTTTCCTGATTCAGCTTATTTCACTCAGGATCAGTTCATGAGGGTCTTTCCAGCTCTTACTGAAATCATCCTGTTCATCATTCCTTTTAGCACAATAGTATTCCATCACAATTAAATACCACAATTTGTTCAACCATTGCCCAATTGATGGACATCTCTTTAATTTCCAATTCTTTGCCACCATATAGAATGATTTTCTAAAAGCAGAAATTGCTAACATTCTCTCTGTAGACATTTGTTTTTAAGTTGTCAAAATGCTTTTATAGAATAACTAGAGTTCATGATAATCCATCTGGTGCACCATTGCCTATTTAGGAGAGTAGCAAGGGAAAAGATACAATGGGAGGTCTAATTTTTTTTGAGTCAGGCTTGGTATCTGGGGATTCAGACTAGAAAGGAATGTATAGGCAAAGACAACATGTACACATCCAAGCATCAATGTCTAGACATAGAGAATGGGTGGACAATGTGTTTTAGTACAAGGACAGAATGAATAGCACAGTGTAGAGGCTGAATGTGCAATGAGGGGTTAGCATCCAGAATTCAAATCAGAAAGCCAAGAGTACTAAGAGTTTATTTAACATTGTACTAGAAACACTAGCAGTAACAATTAGAGAAGAAAAAGGAATTGGAGGGATTAAAGCTGGCAATGAGGAGACCAAGCTGTCACTCTTTGCAGATGACATGATGGTCTACTTAAAGAATCCCAGAGACTCAACCAAAAAGCTAGTCGAAATAATCAACAACTTTAGCAAAGTTGCAGGATACAAAATAAACCCACATAAGTCATCAGCATTTCTATATATCTCCAACACAGCTCAGCAGCAAGAACTAGAAAGAGAAATCCCATTCAAAATCACCCTAGACAAAATAAAATACCTAGGAATCTACCTCCCAAGACAAACACAGGTACTATATGAACACAACTACAAAACACTCTCCACAAATTAAAACTAGATCTAAACAATTGGAAAAACATTAATTGCTCATGGGTAGGATGAACTAATATAATAAAAATGACAATCCTACCCAAATTAATTTATATATTTAGTGCCATACCTATCAAACTACCAAGAAACTTTTTTTTTTTTACTGAATTGGAAAAAATCATAACAAAGTTCATTTGGAGGAACAAAAGATCAAAAATATCAAGGAAAATAATGAAAAAATGTGAAGGATGGGGGCCTAGCAGTACCAGATCTTAAACTGTACTGTAAAGCAGTGGTCATCAAAACAATATGGTACTGGCTAAGAGAGAGAAGGGAGCATCAGTGGAATAGACTAGGGGTAAAGGATCTCAGTAAGCTAAGTGTTGGATAAACCCAAAGACCCCAGCTTTTGGGATAAAAACTCACTATTTGATAAAAACTGCTTGGAAAATTGAAAAACAGTATGGGAGAGATTAGGCTTAGACCAACATCTCACACTCTACATAAGATAAACTCAGAATGGGTAAATGACTTAAATATAAAGAAGGAAACTGTAAGTAAATTAGGTGAACATAGAATAATATATCTATCAGATCTATGGGAAAGGAAATAATTTAAGACCAAGCAAGAGAGAGAGAATATTACAAAATGTAAAATGAATAATTCTGATCACATCAAATTAAAAGGGTTTTGTACAAACAAAACCAATTCCACCAAAATTAGAAGGTAAGCAACAAATTGGGGGTGGGTGGATCTTTATAACAAAACTTCTGACAAAGGTCTAATTATTCAAATTTATAAGGAGCTAAATCAATTGTACAAAAAAACCAAGTCATTCCCTAATTGATTATGGGCAAAAGACATGAATAGGCAATTTTCAGATAAAAAAAATCAAAACTATCAATAAGCACATGAAAAGGTGTTCTAAATCTCTAAATGCAAATCAAAACAACTCTAAGGTACCACCTCACACCTGGTAGATTGGCTAATATGACAGCAAAGGAAAGTAATAAAGTTGGAGGGGATGTTGTAAAATTGGGACACTAATGCATTGCTGGTGGCGTTGTGAATTGATCCAACCATTCTGGAAGGCAATTTGGAATTATGCCCAAAAGGCTTTAAAAGACTGCCTGCCCTTTGATCCAGCCATAGCACTGCTGGGTTTGTACCCCAAAGAGATAATAAGGAAAAAGACTTGTACAAGAATATTCATAGCTGCACTCTTTGTGGTGGCAAAAAATTGGAAAATGAGGGGATGCCCTTCCATTGGAGAATGGCTGAACAAATTGTGGTATATGTTGGGGATGGACTACTATTGTGCACTCTACTGACTTTTAGGCAGCCTTCTCCTGGCAATGTGTGCTAGCTCTAGAGGGTCTTAGGATTTCATAAGTGGTTGCTACAGATTGTAGCCCAGAGGGAGAGGATCTTTTGGGAGTCCTTGTCATTCTAATAGAGGATTTGGAGCTAAAATATAGATTCAGTCTCAGTTGTGGCAGGTTCTGTACTGACAAACTAGTTTACCAGGATAGTCCCATTTACCAAGAATGGAAGGGTCTTGATGAGATAATGGTACCCCAATATTAATACTTTTTAAAATTTTTGGCCAAGTGGGCCTGGTTTCCTCTAAAAGGCAATTTGAAATTATGTTGGTTTATCTGAAAAAGGAAAAGCCTGAGGCTCATAGTTTCTAAGCACAATGATTTAATAGAAGGTTTGCCATTTAATTCAGGTCTCCTGATTCCTTAGTAGTCAGAAACAAATGAGTGATTTACAGGGCTTAATTTTATAGTAAAAAAAAGAGGAACTACAAGTTATGGAAAGCTACAAAAGTCTTAAGAACGTTGTTTTGAACAAAATTCAATTGGACAAAGCAAGTCACTTGACCAGGGGGTTTTTGTAGGGCGTAGGTACAATTTTCTAACTATTGCCAACTTTTAGAGTGTGGGCTTTTCAGGAGCATTCCAGGGAGTTTCTAAAGTGGAACAGACACAAGATTTAGTATTTTTTTGGATTAAAGCTCATGTCTGTCAAACTGTGGATCTTCTGTGGGATATCCTTTAGTGGTCTCTTAAGGGGAGGTCACTGTGGATCTGTGTAGCTGAGATCAAAAGGAAACTTGTGGTTTCTATTGGAGCTTGTGGTTAGGAGAGCTGGGGTTGTTGAAACTTGTAATTTATTTTCCAGCTGTCAGAAAAGAGAATTAAAAACTTATGATTTCTAAGCTTAATCTAATAGCTAGTCTTATTCTTTCAAAGATATATTTCTTACCCTAATTTATGTGCCACTAAGGAACTGTCTATTAGTTTAGCTTAGCTATTTGGCCTTGCTAACAGATAGGTCTAGCTTCTTACTAAAGAAGGGAACTAAAATAAACCAAACTCATTAGTACTAACTGAATTAGAGGTCATTCCTTTTGAGTTTGGATAAGCTATTGGTCCTATTTCTAGGGGCCAGGCTTTCTTCGTGAATTGTGAAACAACAAACATTTATTAAATACCTACTGTATGATGAGCACTGTTCTAGGCATCAGGGGAGATTAAACAAAATTTAGAAGACAGTTCTTCCCCTTTAGGACCTTAGTCTAGTAGGCAGTAGAGTTTAAAAATGAGATGTTCTATGAAATTCAAGGTGTAAGATTATTATCAACTATAGGATCAGAGCAATCTTCCTAAAGGAGGTGAAAGTTGGGCTTTACAGGGCAAGTAAATAGTTGAAGAAAGAAAAGGGGCATTTTTGGCATGAGCAAAGCCAGGGAGATGTGTACAGGTTCAAGTTAGAAAAATGTCCTGTTTACTCGGACACCTGGTTCAGTTTGGTACACTGAGGGGAGTAATTTAATGCTGGAAAGCTAGGGTGGTACTTGATTAGGGAGGGCCCTAAATGCCAAGCAAAGGAGTTTGAATTCCAGTTTGGTTGACAGCAGAGTAGATAGAGTCCTTGAAAGCAAGTCAGGAAGACTTATCTTCATTGGTTCAAATCTAGCCTCAAGCTACCAGCTTGTGTGGCAAGCCACTCCACCCTGTTTGCCTTGGCATCCTCATTTTGTAAAATGAGCTAGAGAAGGAAATGCAAACTACTCCAGTATCTTTACCAAGAAAACCCAAAAGGGGGTCACAAAGAGTTGGACACCACCAAAAGTGACTGAAAACCAACATGGTTCCTCCTCAAACAAGACATCCCATCTTCCAACTTCCTGTCTTTTCAGAAACTGTACCCTATGCTTGGAATGCCCTCCCTCCTTGCATACCCAGTTTCTAACTCAAGTATCATCTTCATACCTTAGACTTACTTACCTTGTGCCCCTGTGGCTTCTTCCCTTGATTGGGTGGCTACTACTCCCAGAATCTCCATTTAAGGAAGGCAGCCAGGCTATACTCCAGATTTCCTCTACTATTTCTCCTTCCCTTTGTTTTTCCCTTCCCATTTTCAACTTCTTTTTATATGTTGTCTTTCTCCAATAAGAATGTAAGCTCCTTGAGGGCAGGGACTAACTTTCTACTTGAATTTGTATTTCCAGTGCTTATACATAGGAAGGATTTAATAAATGTTTGTTGTTTTTTACTTCTACAGAGGGCTTTCCTAATCCCCCTAGATACAATTGCTGCTACTACTAAAGTATCTTATATGTATTTTGTATATACTTATACACATGTTCTTTCCACCTGACAGAATGTAAATTCCTTAATGGCAAGAATTGCTTCATTTTTATTTTTATATCCCAGTACCTGGCATGGTGCCTATCACACAGGAGGTGCTTACAAAATTTTTAGGTGTGCCAGATGGCTCAGTGGATAGAGCGATGGGTTTGGAATCTTCCTGATGTTCAAATCTGGCCTCAGACACTTACTATCTGTGTGACCCTGGACTAGTCACTTAACTTTGCTTCAGTTTCTGCATCTGAAAAATGAGCTGAAAGAAGAAACAGCAGATCATTGAGTATCTTTGCCATGAAAACCCCAAATAGGATCGTAAGGAGTCAAACCTGACTAAAATAACTGAACCACAAAAATTAAATTTTTATTGTTCTTGAAGCCTATAAAAAAGCCACTGGATTTTTTAAAAAGAAAAGTTATGTGTCTAGATCTACATATAAGAAAATTTGTTGTGACAGGAGTATAAATGATGAATTGGAGAAGAAAGAGAATAAACAATAGTCCAGATATGTAAAATGAGGGCCTAAACTAAGATGTTGACAGTGGCACTGAAAAGGATAGAAACAAAATATATTATAGATCTAGAACCAATAGGATCTAGTAACTGATTAGTTGGAGAGCTAAGAGTCAAAGAGACTCCTAAGGTTATGAATAAGACTGAGTTGTGGTGTAATGTTATAGTCAGAAAGGAAGCAATTTGAGGGAATTGAGAGTGGTCTTCATTTTGGACATATTTGGATACACTGGAGGTACCCATGGGATATCCTGGTGATGTCCTGTTGGTAACTGGATATGTTGAGCTGGAGCTCAGAAGAGAGATCAGAATGAAGATATAGATTGTGGCTACCATGTGTAGAGAAGTAGTTGAAGAAGGGATAAGAAGGGATAGGGGTGCATTCCTACAATCCCAGCTACCAAGAAGGCAGAGACTGGTGATATCTTGAGCTCAGGAATTCTGAACTTCAGGGACTATGCTGATCCAGCTTGTGCATTAAGTTTAGAAAGAATATGGTGAGTCTCTGGGAGGGTCACCAGGTTGTCAGTGGGGAGGCAAACTGATCAAGGTCAAGGAAATGAATTTTCCAAAAGTGAGAGTGTAGAAAATAAAAAAAAAAGAGGAAGGACTCTTGGGGAAATAGCCATCTTCAATGGTTAGGAAGAGAATAAATTACCAGCAGAATTAGAAGAGAAAACTATTAGAAAGTCAGGAGAATTCAGAGAAATTGGTATCTTTGAAGCCATGTGAGTAGACATTATCCAGTACTTAGAAAGGTCAAGAACGGTAAGGATGAAAGGAAATACCGTTATATTTAACATTTAGGATGCCATTGGTATTCTTTGGGGGGAAAAGCAAAACATCTTCTAGAGAGAGCAGAAGCCCAGTTGTAATAGGTTGAAGTTGAAGAATTGGGTATAGTTAACTTGACAACATATTTTGCCAAGGAATTTAGCTTTGAAAGGGAGGCTAGTGACCCTGTTGGACAACTTTTGGAGTTCCACAGGCCTATGGAATTATAATTTAGAAAGGATAGTGACAAACCCTTGTAAATAAGTATGGTGAGAGATTTAGAATCCAGGCCATTGAAATAACTGACAGTGTTAGTCTGGAGAAGAATATACTTGATGGCTGTCTTCAAATATATATGTATGTGTGTGTTTACACTTTTCATACTGAAGAGGGATTAGACTTTTTTTTTTTAACAGAACGAGGATCAGTGGGTGGCAGTAATAGGATAACAGATTTTGACTTTGTATAACTTTAACCCCAGTTTCAATAACCCTTCCTAGTGAAAGTATGGATATTGTAACCAGATCTTTCAGAGGAAATATAATCTTTTATAGTTCCTTGAAAAACCTGTGAAGATATGAGAGTTTGACCTTAGTTCAAGAGAATTACTTGGCTAGAGAGAAACTGACTAAAGAGAAAGGACTAAGCGGACTTCCCAAATAATCTAATTTTAACTCTTGTCTTATGAAGAAACCTAATAAATTGTCTATCTTGAGAGAATATCCAAAGACAATGGAATGGTGGAACTGTGTATCCGAATTGAAAAGTCAGTAGTAGCAGAGCCTGTGTGTGATCTTACTCACAACTGAAACACTGTAAATAATTACTCGTGCTTTTCTTTTATTGTTTGTCACATGGCTAATAAATTGAAAAGCTAGTAATCTTGATTTTTATTTAAGCCCAGGAGGTTGGGGGTTTGCTAGAAAAGAGATGAGCAAAAGCTTATGGGAAAAGAGGTTTCTCTAGTGTATTAAATAATTTTAATTTAGTAAATTGCAATAAGGGCTCAGAGTTAATTGATTAATTAGAGAGGTGTTGCAATTTTAGTAATTTATGAAGAAATATCAGACAATACGCTTTGATTGCTTTAGAACCCAGGGAGAGAATGAATGCGAAAAGGAATCAAGTAGCAGGCTGAGGGGTGGAGCTTTAGCTTGACAAATCAACATCCACCTTAGTCTATAACTGAGAGGAATGGGCCCTAAATCCTCTTTCACCTGGGTATTATATTTCCTAAATTGATACACAATGGAGAAAAAAACCCTACTTCCTGATAATGAGAGCAAACGTAGAGTGGAATGGACTGCTTAAGGAGGTTGTAGGTTCCTAGTGTTGATGGTGGTGGAATCTCCATGGGTCAGCTAGACTGTGGTTAAATTAGATAACCTCAGTCCCTTCCAGCTCAGATTCTAGGATTCTGTGAATATCTCAACAACAGAAACTTCTTCAGTCAACTTAGAAGCCAGAAGAGTTTGTTAACTCCTACAGTTTTGCCAAGTGCCTGGTTAAGACCTGGTCATAGCTTTTTTAAAAATTAAATTAAAACATTTTTTGTTATTATTCCAGTGCTTTAGTGAGTGTAGTGCAGCAATTAAAAAAAGCGAATGGAAAATGCAATCTAGGAATGAACTGTGATACTCAGTTGTCATCTCAGTTCTAGAAATCTGGTCAAACCTCGCACCCTCCACTAGTGCCACCAGCACCTTAAAAGGTTGTAAAAGAGTAAAGTATTGGGGCACCCGATGTCTCATTCTAAAGCTGCTTGTCTGGGTGGTCCATTTATCCGATTTGTCACCACACACTCCACGGTCCACGCCTTGGGAAGAACAATAGCATCTCTGAAGTCGCTGTTCCGACGGGATGGAGAAGACTCCGTACCCTGCTTACTAGGTTGGGGCGGCTTTAGGGGTCGCTGATACCCTCCTCCCAGAGCTCTAAGGGCCCAATCACGTGTCTCTTCCCTCCCCCTTTTTCGTCGTTGCCTTTGTGGCTTGTCTGTAGCAAAAGCAGCGGTGGACACAAAGGGGAGTCAGACTGAGAGAGAGGAGTGAAGAGGAGAGGAGCTCCTCGTCTTCCCCCCACCCCGCCACAGCCTCCCCGAAACCCCCTCCCCCATCCTTTCCCTTCTTCCTTATCCTCGCGCGTACACACATACACACACTCTCTCCCTTGCACGCGCGCACACACTCACATACACGCGCGCATCCACTGAGGAGCGGAGGCCTGGCGGCTCGTGGTTCACAGTACTGAGCCAGGGGTTGGGGGCGCGGCTGCTGCTGCGGGGCTCCCGTAGTACTACCGACTCTAGAACACCCGGGGAGGGGATGCTGAAGTGCTGCCCCGGGGAGGAGCGGACAGGACGGGCGCGGCTGCTCGGTGGTGGAGGCAGCGGCCGCTCCTCCGGGGTGTGATTGATGCTCTGGGCCTGCTGCTCCCTGCGCTCAACGCCGTCCTCCTCGGGCAGCTAGTTATGGGGGCCGCGGGGGCCGCCAGCGCCGCGGGAACCACGCTCCGGCTGCCCGCGGCTCCCCCTCTAGCTTTCTGCTATACGTCGGTTTTTCTGCTTTTCGCTTTCTCGGTGCCCGGGAGCAGAGCGTCCAACCAGCTCCCGGGCGGCGGCGGTGGCGGCGGCGGGGCAGGAGCGGGTGCTGGAGCAGCAGCCGGAGGAGGAGGGGGCGCAGCCGGAGGAGGAGGAGGAGGAGACTGCCCAGGCACAGGCAAAGGGAAAAGCATCAACTGCTCAGGTAAGCCAGAGCACAGAGGCAATCCACCTCCCTCTCAGCCTCTTGCCCGCCCTCCACTGCATGGTCCCTCTGCCAGAGCCCACGCTTCCACTTCGCGGTGCTTGAATTCATTCCCCTGGGGTGGCAGCTGAGAGCGCTTGAGACCACTCCCCCACCCCTTGTTGGGACCGGTCCCGTGCGTGCCAGAGTGTGTGTTTCTGGGTGAGAGAGTGTTTGTGTGTGTGTGTGTGTGTGAATGTTTGTATGAATGCGTGTGTGTGTGTGTATGTGTGTGTGCGCGCGCGCGTGGTGCTGTGTTGAGGTCGGAAAGACAAGAACTGAGTGCCGAGGGGCAAGGGCCTGGGAAGTAGGGAGTTACCTATCCTCTCTCCCCAGGTCCCCACCCCCAGCTGCTGGAAACAAAGAGATTGCTGGGGTTGTAAGTGAGGAGACATGAGGAGGGCTTCTACTCTATAAAAGCTGCCTCCTCCTGACAAAGGGGGTCCGAATGGAGGAGGAAAGCAGGCCCCAGGGCAGACAGAGCAGGGCATCGTGGTCCCATTTTTGTTCAGATTTCTGTATTCAGAGGGGCTTGGGCAGCTTCAGCAGGTGCATACCAATGACCTCTGGATCACTAAACCGCACCCTTTCTCCATCACTGCTAATTTAGCCTTCTCTCCATTCTCCACTTTCATCTTTCTCTGGAGAAGAAGAGGCTGCCAGCGGAATCCTCGTGACTCTCGGCCATTATAACATTTATAAAAACGTAATTCCTTTGCTTCTAGTTGCTATCTTCAGATAGAGATATTTGTTGGGATTTTTTTGCCCCCCATTTTCTTTTAGGTACCCCGTGACAGCTGAACACCTCATTAAATCTTGTTATGGAAATAGGTTGTCTCTACCCTGACCCCCTCTACTTTTATGCCAGTTTTGAAGGTTGCTTTTTCTTTTTTGGTTGGAGAAATATTTCTTTAATTTGGAGCTAAGTAAGCAATGGCATGACCCTATCACAAGAGATTCTAATCACATCTCTGTAACTTTTCTATTGTTTTTGTCAATGTATCCCTATGGAAGTGTGTTATTGATTGATGCTTTTAAACAAGTGGTTATCATATGCAAATTTCCCCTCAAAATAAGCATAATAGTAGATTGTATTTATTAATATACTCATATACCAGAGTGGAGAATGTTGGGAATCGTGCTATGATTTTCTCAGTTGTAAAATGAGGACTTCTGAATATATTGATCTCTAGAGTCCCTTTCAACTGTAAATGTCTGTTATTTAATAAATATATCTCAAGTTATGAGTCAGCGTAATATAACCAACCTACATATAAGCACCCTCGATAAAGCTGATCGATAGACTTTTTTTTTTTTTTGCAACTTGAACAACTGCATGGCTGGATAAAAAGGCTTGAACAAAAAAGAACTTTAAAGATCACTTTTTGACTTTTGTGTCTAAGACTAGGACTTGGCATCAATTTGTGTGAAAAAGAACTAGTTGGGTAGGAGCTGGTCTTAGTTGACCACAGACTAATATGAACTGGAGAGTTATCATGTGTATGATTGTCTTTTTAAAAAAAAGAATAATCTTCAATTACAAAAATTGGTGAATAGCGTTAAGGTCATAGGAAATAATAATCTTATTACACAGTTGCTCAGGTCACATCTGGAGTATTATGTTTAACTTTCAGTGCCACATTGATCTAATTGACTAACTAGAGTGTGGCCAAAGGAGAGCCTTCAAGATGTGTAAGTATAATATGAGGAACAATTGAAGGGGCTATTTAGGCTGGAAAAGGAAAGTTGAAAGGATGCACGATGGTTTCCTTTAAATAGCTGAAGGACCGCCATGTGGAATAAGACTATATTTGTACTGTGTTGTTCCAGAGGGCAGAAAGTGAGTGAAAACTACAAGGTAAGCAGTTTTCTAAGAAAGCATTTCCTCAGAAGCCAGAAATAGTGAATAAGTGACTTCCTTTTTTAAAAAATGGATGACTTATCAGGATTTCTGGTCCTTTGACCCACTCTTCTTCCAATTGGTTTCCCACACTCTGGCTTCATTTGCCTCCACTTGCTACCCTTAACCCAGTCTTTAATGTCTTACTATTTTATAGTCCCTTGTTCCTCTGATCATTTGCTCTTCTTGAGCTAAGAATCTTCAAACTTGGTTGATTCTGAAAGGAAGGAATGAAGGAAAAATGCATTTACCAATTTCTTGTTCCTGTTCCAAGATTGCAACATATTGATGGAGAAAATAATGAAATTAAGCAGACTTCAATATAAATTTATGTAATGTAACAGCAGAATATTCTATTTCAAACCTCACTGAAATGAACAGTCATCTGTCATGAAGTTTCCTCAATTTCTTTTCTCCATTGCGTGAAACTTCTTGGCTTTGTTACCTACTTTCTCCTCTTTTATGACAGAAGAAGAGGTATTCCTATTCATTAAGGCCAGTTTGTCTTCCTTTGCTTTTATTTCCTCCTGCTGTTTCTTGGACCTTTCTCTAGAAATAATTTTCCCACCTTATACACATCGACATTCCATCCTATACAACTTCAATATATTCTTCCTCACTACTTCCATCCCATCTGACTACAAATCTACTCACAATCTCTCACTGGACAAACCCTCTCTTTACTCTATTATTTCACGTAGTTTTTGTCCCATTTCTTTTCTTTCACTGCCAAATGTCCTTAAAAAGTTGTATAAATATCCCATGCCTTCACTTCTTCACTACCATTCTCTTGTCAACATTCCCATTCACTCTACTGAAACATACTTCTTGTTTTTTAAACCCTTACTTTCTGTCTTAGAACAAATAATGTGTTTTGGCTTCAAGGAACAAAGGTAAGGGCTAGACAAAGAGGTTAAGTGACTTGCCCAGGTCATATAGCTAGGAAGTATCTCAGGCCAGATTTGACCTTAGAACCCATTTCTAGGTCTGGCTCTCAATCTGCTGAGCCACCTAGCTGCTTCCTCCAGTTACTTCTTAACTGGAAATCCAATGGCTGTTTTCAATTCTCATCTTCCTTGGCATTAGATATTTTCCCATTTTTTTTATCTCTTCCCCCTCCAGTGAACCCTTGATAACCATTTAGGTATCTCTCTTAAACACAAGGCTGATCATGTCTTTCTGTTTTAAAAAAAAATCTTCCTTGGCTCCTTCTTGTCAACTGAATAAAGTTCAGGATTCTTTGATTGACATTTAAGACCCTCTGTAAATAAGTACCATTCTAAATCTGATGCCTTAATTTTTATTATTATTGTCTTGCATTTTATCCTATAGTATAGACAGATCAGTTGTATGAGACTCAAATAGTAACAGATCCTGGCTGACTGTGTATTGTCTAAAAAAACCCACCAATTAACACTATGTTGTATTTTTATTTATTTTGCTAAACATTTCCTAATTTCATTTTAATCTGGTTCTGGCCTCGCTCAGGAGTTTTGCAACTCTTAGAGGCCCTCTCCTGGTGTAGATAACCTGGATTACTTCCTTCAAGAAAACATACCTCACACTATCCTGCCTTTGTGATTTTGCTCATGTAGTTTTTCAAATCTAAAATGTCCTTAATTGTTGAATTTCTACCCATCCTTTAAAGCCACCATAGATGCCATCTCCTTCAGGAAGCCTTCTCTGATCTTCTCTGTTGGTAATGACCTTCAGACCTTACATAGAACTTTATTTTGCACCTTTCTAATGGATTTACCATGTATCATGTAATATTATATATGACATGATATAATATAGTACAGTATAGTATAGTACAGTATAGGATAATATATCATGTACTTCTATGGGCCTGTGAGCTTTATACAGGAAGGTATCCTGTCTTCTCCAAACTTTGTATCACCCAAATACTGAGAACACTATTCTGTACACTTCTTATAGAATGTTTCTTAAATGGAATTAAATGGAATGGATTTATCAGACCAGAGCTGTGATATAACTCAAGTCACAGCTTTTCTTCCTCAAACTATATCTTAATGGTAAATTTATCCAGTGTTTTCAAGTTCTAGTTGTTATTGCTTGAATATGGAAGGTGAAATCCCTCATTCAAGGTGAAAGGGACATTTGAGGAAGAGACCTTGTAGAGATAGCCTTTCTTTTGGTTTGGAAGCATAGCTCCTTCTATCAAGGACTAAAGGACACTTAAGGAAGAAACCTATTGGAGACACAATGAATTGGTCAACCACTAAGTAGTTATTAAGCAATTAATATGTTCCAGGCACCATGCTAGATGTTAGGGATTCAAAGAAAAAGTTAAAGCAATCCTTGCTCATAGTCAGATACCTAAAAGATAGATACAGAATAAATGGATGGTAACCTTTGAAAGGGTGGCACTAGTAGGAGCTGGAGAAAACCAAGAAGGATCCACATCAAATGTCAAGGGATAAATTCTTTAAATCCCCTCATTGAAAGATCGTGTCTCACTCACCACTCTGCCTTCCAGTTGTCATCTCATGACCTTAAAGGTAAGTGATGTGCCCATGATACCTCTTTCCAATTCCTTCCCCCATCTAATCATCACTCTTACTCTTCCCAAATTTTACTATAATTCTGTTCTTGTATGAATGACCCTTCCATTCTGATGTACTCATTGTAATTCTTGTTCTATTATCAACAAACTTTTCTATATCCTTGAACTTCTTAAGTACTATTCCTTCTACTTTCTCACTTCAATAGGAATCTAGATTTCCTGTAGTATACTGGGATATTTGGACAGTCTTTTCTATTGGTAGTCTCTTCTCATAACCTGACTCCAACTAGATTTATCCATTAGAATGTAAGCTCCTTGAGGCCAGGGAGTGTTTCATTTTTTCTTTGTATCCTCAGTGTTTTGTGCAGTGCCTAGCATAAAGAAAGCTTTTCATATATGCTGCTTTCCTTCAGTGACCCACAGGGTTAGGAAGAAGAATGGACATAACTTCTTTTCCCCTATTACTACTTCTAGACTATTCCTCTGTCACCATTCCCAATGACCCCTCCACTTTTAAGGCACCCTTGTAGTGCATATTAGCCTCACCCTTATTCTATATTAGATTATCTTGTCATAATAGTCTTCAGGGGAAAATCTAGTTTGCTGGATAGGGGTTCCTCCCATGGAGTTGGACATGAATTTTGGTCCCTTACTGAAGAGCAGGGACCTTATTGGGATGACACAGGTGACTCCTGATTGGTCCTGATAGGCTCTCCTGGGGAGGAGGGAGAGTGGAGTTGTCCTGAAAATTATTGGTGGCAGAGTTTCAAGGGGATAAATGCTTGTAAAGAAACCTCTCCCATTCAATTAAAACTGTATCTCTCTTTTTTTGGACATTTCTACAAAGGGACTTCTCCCCCACCCCACCCCAGCATTTCTCTTTTTAGACTTTCACCAGAGGAAGAGGGAGGAAGACAAGGAAGGGTAGAAAAATTCTGTCTGGCCCATCAGGCATTCCTCTGATCATCTCTGCTGTTATCTACCAATCTTCAGGTCATTTCCTCTACTTTTTCAATGACCTTTGTGCCTCACATGGTTTTCCTCTCACCTTTACGCTCCGTTATCATTCTGAATTCATGTTGTCAAGCTTTTGTCTTTCTGAAAACATAATTCCTCTACTTCATCCCTTCTAACAGTCTTCTCTATCCCAACTCCAGTCACACCCAAGCATAGACATACCTTAGACCTTGCCATCTTTCAGAGTCCTCTGCTACCTGAAACTTTGGAATCTTGCTATATGAGCACAATCCCTATGATACCATGACTCCCTCGTTCACTCACACAAAACCTACTCTTTACTGTGAATAAATGAACTACTTACAAGCTCCTGTCACTTTAATGTTTTATTAGTATCTCTACTGAGGTCCTTTGGTCCTTTGATCTAGGAGTCATTTGTTCTCCACTATTTGGTCTCTTTTCCTGTGCCAGGAGTGTTGAATACCATGGGAGAAAGTGGTAAAGTCAAACTGATCTCATCCGATACAAATTCATGGTATGAAATTTAGGTGTATGCTTTTAGCTGCTTCATAGACCTAATCTATCCTTGTGGATGCATGATTCCACTCCTACACGGAAGCATGGCAGAATGGAAAGATCACTGGTTCTAGAGTCCAAGGAACTGGGTTTAAATCAGGGGTGTGCTTAATCCAAATGTCTAACTTTCTTTGGCGGGCATTGTTCAATTTTCATGGTAAGTATTTGCACCTCAGAAATCTCAATTGCTACAACTCAGGGCTTAAACATTGATTGTCTAGATTTAGGAGTGTGCCACTTAACCCCCATTGCCCAGCCCCTATACAGTACTGATTCTAAGACAGAAGATAAGGGTTTAAAAAAAAAGGAATATGTGTGTGTGTGTGTGTGTGTGTGTATGCGTGTATGCTTCTCCACCCCCATTTCCCCTCCTCAAGCCCAGTTGTTAAATATTTACCAGCATACTCTTGTATTTCTCTATAAACATTGCTTGAGTCCAGTAGTAGACAATTAATATCTCTCCTTCCTTCCTTCCTTCCTTCCTTCCTTCCTTCCTTCCTTCCTTCCTTCCTTCCTTCCTTCCTTCCTTCCTTCCTTCCTTCCTTCCTTCCTTCCTTCCTTCCTTCCTTCCTTCCTTCCTTCCTTCCTTCCTTCCTTCCTTCCTTCCTTCCTTCCTTCCTTCCTTCTCCCCTTCCTCCCGATATTCCTTAGGGATAAATCCCTAGGATTTACCATCTCTAAATCTTCCCTGATCTTTATGTATCTCTTCCCAGTTAGTAACAGTTTCCCTCCTCAGCACTTAAATAACACATTGCTTTTTTAATTGTTTCATTTATCATATAGTGTTATGCACTATACCTATGTAAGCCGACATCTTATGTCCCTACTAGATATGTTGTATGCTTCATATTGCATAGAAATGTTGTATATCACATTGAGCACAGTATTTTAGTTAGGATAGACACTTCATAAACATTTGTTGTTTATGAGGCAGGAAAACACAGTGCTTACTTAGGAAAACATAAGTAGCTGAGCTTGATAGGATACATGAAGGCAGTAGGTTGGGAATATGTTGAAGGTCTGGAATGCCATTCTATGCAATTTGAACCCTCTTGGGTAGTTGGAAAGCCTCTGTGTGTAAGAAATTCCTCTGGAATTTTTCTTATAAGGGCCAAATTTTTCTGTTTCTTTGTTTTGCCTTAGACTTGATGAATGGAAATTACTCCACCAGTTTACTTTGGTACTTTCTCAAAGAATCAGAGTTGTCTAGAACAGAGAGAAATTAAATTATTTTTCCAGGGTCATGTAGTCAGTATGTGTCAGAAGTCAAATTTGAACCTGATCTTCCTGACTTCAAAGCCAGCCTTCTAGCTATGCCAGACTCCCTCTCCAGTGTTAAGTTGACTAAGATTTTCTGTCTTGAATCTACCTTTTCCTCTTCATCAGTGATCTCTTAATTGTTAAATCTGATGATCTTTCCTTAGTCTTCATCCTATTCAATGTCTGCTTCATTTTTTAAAAAATTGCAAATAGGTATAACTAAAATGATATTTTACAATTGTTTAATATTGAGGACAGACATGGGTTCTGATCTAAGCCTTTTTTGGAAAGAAGCAACATTCCATATTTAGTCAGAAATGGCACTGTTGACCATCCTCTCTTTTGGGAACTTTTGTGATACTGTTTTTTTTGTTTTTCCTTAGTTTTCCAACCTGACTGTGACTGTTCCTTCTTAAGCTCCTTTGCTGAATCAATTTTATAATAGCTCCTAACTGTGGATGTTCCCTAAGGCTCTGTCCCAGACCCTCTTTTCTTCTTTTTCTGCACTGTCAAGTGACCATATTGGTTCCCATGGGTTTAATTATCATCTTTATGCAGATGCCTCAGAGATCTGTACATCTAGTTCCAACCTCTCCCTTGAGTTTTGGTGCCACACTGCCTGTTGGTCATTTCAAACTAGATGTCATGGAAACATGTCAACCTGAACATGTCTAAAATAGAATTATAATCTTTCCCTCTAAAGCCACTCTTCTTCCAAACTTTCCTTTTTATTGAAGGCATCAATATTCTTCTAGTCTCCCAAGTTCTTAACCCCAGTGTTACCCACAACTGCTCATTCTCCCTTACCCCACATATTAAATCACTTGCCAAATCCTACCATTTCTCGATCTGCATCCAATCTATTCTTGTTAACTCACTGGGCTACCACCTTCATTCAGGTCCCCATCACCTTTTGCCTACACTATTGTTGTGACTTAATAATTGGCATCCCTTCCCCAAATTTCTTCCCATTCCAATTCATTCTCTATATAACTACCAAAGTGCCTTACAGATTTGACAAAGTCATTCCCCTTCTTTGTAAATATCAGTGGTTCCCTATTGCTTTTAGAATCAAATATAAACCCCTCCATTGAGCTTTAAAAGCCCTTCATAACCTGGTTCCAACCTACCTTTCCTGTTATGTTAGACAAACCCTCCCCTTCTAGTAATCTCTAGTGCAGCCAAACTGGAATTAGTAATGATTCTTACACGTGGGACTCCATCTCTTTGCACTGCCCATCACCCATGCCTGGAATCACTCTTTCCTAACCCCTGCCTCATAGAATTCCATTCTTCCCCTAAAACACTTCCTCCATAAAGCCTTTTCCTAATCTCCTCAGTTGTTATTGCCCTCTTTCCCTGATATTTTGTATTCACCCTGTAGATGATTATATACATATATGCTTTTTCCTCTGATTGAATATAAGCTCCTTGAGAGTAGGAAAATGATTTTGGATTTTTGTATATGTATTTCAAGAGCCTGCCACAAAGTAGGCACTTAATAAATGCTTTTTGATTAACTGATTTATATACTTCATGTGTAATTTACATGAATACCACATTACTCAATAATCATAACAAATCTCATTCCCTCTCTACATGTTGCTTGACTCGTTACCTTATTCGATCTCATCCCAACTTCTAAGGCAATCAATTGCTAATAAATTACTAAAGTTTACTGATAAATTGCTAATAAATGACTAAATCAATTACTAATAAATTACCAAAATTTAAAATGCTAATATCTGCCATTAATCAGTGAGCTTTATACTTCGACCCCTAATTTATTAAATATTAGTTATTAAATAAACTGTAGAAACTCTTTTTTCACATAATTTTAGATTTGGAGTCAGGAAAACCTGAATTCAAATCCTGATTCAGATACTTAGGAGCTGTGTAATGCCAGGCAAATCATCTAACCTCCCTCAGCACCAGTTTTGTCTTCTTTAAAATGTAAATAAGCATCACGTTTTCTGGCCATACAATTTATTAACAGTGCAATAAATGACATTATTTTAAATATTAGCAACTATGAGAACCATCACAGCCAGATTTGCCTCTAAACATTACTATTACTGCTCGCTTCTCTGTCATTCTGAACACAATTCATTGTCTAGCACTCAGGATGGCAATCAAAGCCTCTCAAGAATAATTTGATATTGTTTCTTTACAAGATGAGTATAAACTAATAATATCTCAGGAAATATACCCTCAAATTCCTCCTGAGAGTTAATTCTGTCTTAGTCTGGTCCTCAACTGGTCTCTCTCAGCCACCACAGACAGCTCACCATAATGACAATTCAACTGACACTACCTAAGATTCCATTCTTCCTTAAAGATGCAAACTGTATCCATAGAATATGGGAAAGGCTATTGAAACTTCTCTCCAAAGTTAAACATTTTCTAGTCAGCTGAAAAATCATCTGGGATGAATCAAATTGACATGAATGTTACGTATACAATGCAAAGCATTACCTGATAATCTATGTATTTAAAATATATGCAGAGCATAATAAATATGTGCAAACATCATAGCAGTACATGAAAGGAGAAAAAATGAAGCACCAACAATGATAATAGCAATTAATATTTTGACAATAAAAATACAAAGTCACATCAAATATAATTCATTAGGAAATATGTCTGGCTGTATGAATAAGCATTTTTTCCTTTTTCTCTTGTGGCATTGTCCTGGGCAGAGGCTGAATGGTTCTAATTCCTTTGTGACTTATGATAGTCTTTCTGCATATCTACCCAAACTTAGAATAGGCTGAGCATCATATAAATATTACAGATTTACTTCCCATTAATCTATATGAGCATTTCTATGATTTATATTGTTTATAATTATCTTTATATTATATTATAATCTTCATTACTTTAATATATTCTAATTTTTTTAAGTATTTCTGATTGTTGAACAGTGAGGTTGTTGTTTTTAAAATTTCAAATAATACCATATTTTTGAACAGAGATTTCTTTTCTATTGTTGCTAAAATTCTTAGGGTATATTTCCTACCACCTGATCATTGAGTTAAAAACATGATTAAAAAATAATTACTATGGTATACTGCTAGATTTCTTTGCCAAATGATTATGTTCCCTCTTTCTCCATTTCATTGATTTTTATTTTTATTTGATGAATGTCGTATCATAAAGTTTTTTGATTTGCATTTCTTTGTTAAGGGGTTTGAATTTTTTAAAAAAAGTTATTCCTCTTATTTCTAGTGCCTTTCTTTTTTTTTTTAAACCCTTACCTTCTGTCTTGGAGTCAATACTGTGTATTGGCTCCAAGGCAGAAGAGTGGTAAGGGCTAGGCAATGAGGATCAAGTGACTTGCCCAGGGTCACACAGCTGGGAAGTGTCTGAGGCCAGATTTGAACCTAGGACCTTCTAGTGCCTTTCTTCTGTTGATTATCTTCAACTTATCCAGCATATAACTTGTTTGCACATATTTGTCTCTCCCATTAGACTATGAGCTTCCCCAAAGCAGGGACCGACTTTTGTCTTTCTATCTGCAACACTTGGTACAGTATCTGGCGCCTTAATATATCAGTAATATATATATATTACTTATTTATATATATATATATATATATACTTAATATATCAGTAATTAATATAACAGTATATGGCATTTAATATATGTTTTTGCCTGAATAATTGTAATTTTAATAACCTCTTTTGAAAATTTCTTCTATTCTTTGATCTCTTTAGGGAATGGATAATTATGATTTCTCAAAGATTAATGACAGTGGTACCTAGATCACATCTACAAAATTTTTTCCCTTGAATCCTGAGATGTAATACAGTTGATCCTGGATATTTGAATTCACTGAAATTCTTTTACTATCTCTCTACTAACTTTTTCTCCCCCCTCAACTTTTTCTACCTTTTCAATCCTGATTCTTTTTGACCTCTCTGGAGTATTTGATAGTGTTGACCACCCTTTCCTACTGCATATTCTTTCCTCCCTGGCTTTTTGTGATTTATTATCTTTACCAGACCTATTAACCATGGGAATCACCCAAGGCTCTATCCTGTGCCCTCTTATCTCTTCTTTGTATATCCTCTAACTTGGTGACCTTATTAGTCCAAAAATTCAATTATCATCTCTATGCAAATTACTCTCAAATCAATATATTCAGCTTAGCTTCAGTACGTGCTTCACAAACTGATTATTGAACATTTCATAAACATCTTGCAATTAGCATGTTCTAAAATAGAACTCTTGGTCTTTTCCCCCAAACTGATCTATTTTCTGGACTTCCATATTACCGGTGAGGGTGTCATCTTTTCACTCACCCAGTTGCATAATCTTGAAGTTGTCAATGACTCTTTACTCTCCCTCTCCCTACGTGGTCAGTTAGTTGTTAAATCCCATTATTTCTCTCTCCAGAAATATCTCTTTTTTTCCATTCACATTGTCACCACCCTGGTTCAGGACCTCATCACCTCTTTTCAGACTGATAGCAATTAGCCTTCCATTGGGCAGCCAAGTGGCACAGTGGATAGAGTACCAGGCCTGAAGTCAAGGAAGATTCATCTTCCTGAGTTTAAATTTGACCACAGAAACTAACCGTTTGACCCTGTGTTTGCCTCAGTTCCTCATCTGTGAAATGAGCTGGAGAAGGAAATGGCAAGCCACTACAGTATCTTTTGCAAGAAGGCATTATCCTGAGTTCAAATCTAGCCTCAAACACTTACTAGCTGTGTGACCCTGGACAAATGACATACTTTTGTTTGACTCAGTTTCCCCATTTGTAAAGTGAGCTGGAGAAGGAAATGGCAAACTGCTCCATTATCTTTACTAAGAAAATTCCAAGTAGAGTCACAAAGAGTAGGATATGACTGAAATGACAGATAATAACAACCACTTCTATATGGCCTTTCTACCTCAAGCTTCTCTGTAGTCCAATCTATACTTTACACAGATATCAGTGATTCTCCTATGTTGCAAAGCTGATCATCTTATTCTCTTGCTCAATAAATTCCCCAGTTTGGATCCCTCCCACCCTTTCTGTCTTCTTATCCATTCTGGCATCCAGCCATACTGACCCAGTCACTGTTCTAAACATACCATCTTCTATCCCCCAGTTTTGAGCCTTTGAATTGGTTGTCCTCAATGCCTAGAATTCACTCCTTCCTTTCTTTTTCCTTCTGAAATACCTGGTTTGTTTCAAGTCTTAGCCCAAGCAGCAGCTTCAGGTTTGTAAGCTCTCTCAACATTGTTTTATAGATTTTTTAGTATATTATGTGTATCTATGTGTATCTTTCTGTATGTATCTGTATCTGTATCCACATACATATATCTGTTGTTTTCCCTATTAGAATATAAACTTTTTGAGGGCAGGAACTATTTCACTTTTGACTTTCTTTCCCTAATACTTAGCACAGAATTTAGCACTTGGCTTAGTGAACTTGAGATAAACATTTCTTGATTGTTTAGAATTCAAGGTCCTCTTAACAGTGTTTATTCTATTCTCTCCATGTAGGAGATTATTCTTTTTGATGTCGAAGACAGAAACAAATTAAGAGTGGAGTTGTTCTGCATTCTTTCTGCTATCTGTTAACAATATTACACTGCCATTCTCAAGCAGTGGGACTATCCTTTTCCTTTTCTTTATTTTCTTCTAAACATAGCTGAGAAAACTTTTCTCTTGCCACTGGCTTTTTTTTTTTTGCAAGCTTTCACTCTTTTTACACTTTAACCTACTTCCCATCATTTTCATAGGTTTGTACAACTCTGGCATTCGTTTGTGGTGATATGCTTATTCTGTTATCTGGGTTCTTTTGAAATATCAACTGTGCAGTCTCCATGTTGGGGCTGTGCTATAGGAGACATACATAAAAAGAGAATTCAAGGAAACATCTAATAGATGCTAAGGGAGTTATGCACAGAGAATGCTGCTGGAGTTCAAAGGAAAGAGAGATCACTGTGAGATAGGACAGTCAGGAAAATCCTCCTAGGGGAACGAACAGAACTGGAGCTGATCCTTGAAGTGGGAGAGCTGAGGAGAGAGAGGAAAGGAGGGAAGAGGAAGGAGAGGAGATTCCAGGCAGGAGAAATGTGAGTGCAATTAGGAATACAGATATTGAGCTCAGAGAACAATGAGTAGATCCAGTTTACCTGTCTGGTACAGAATTAATGGAGGGATGAAAGGTAAGGTAGGTTTCGGGCTAGATAATGGAGGACCTTGAGGCCAAGTTAAGGATGTGTACATGATTCTTTGGACAGTGGGAAGACATAGAATGTTTTTACAAGGTAATAATATGATTAGGGCTTTATCTGAAGAAGATTCATGGGGAAGTGGCAAATATAAGAGGGTTTGAAAGACTAGGGAAAGAGAGACCAGTTGGAGATTGTTATGGTAATCTAAATATAATATGATGAGCTCTGGACTGTCAGTAGGCAATGTCAGTCACTGAGCAGTTATTGCTACATATTGTGTGCCAGACATCTAGGAATACAAAGAAAGACAAAAATGGATCCTGTCCTTAAGAAGCTCACATTCTTTTTTTATTTTTAAACCCTGACCTTCTGTCTTGGAATCAATACTGTGTATGGGCTATGGGCTCCAAGGCAGAAAAGTGGTCAGGACCAGGCAATGGGGGTCAAGTGACTTGCCCAGGGTCACACAGCTAGGAAGTATCTGAGGCCAGATTTGAACCGAGGACCTCCCATCTCTAGGACTGGCTCTCAATCCACTGGGCCACCCAGCTGCCCCCAAGAAGCTCACATTCTAATGGGAGACACAACATGTAAATAACTAAGGTACCTACAAAATATCTAAATAACTCTACACACACATATACAGATATATATAGTATATGTTGTTGTTCTGTCATTTTAATCAAGTCCTACTCTTCATGACCTCCCCTCCTTTCTGGCAAGAACACTGGAGTAGTTGGTCATTTCTTTCTCTAGCTCATTTTACAGATGAGGAAACTAAGGTAAATGAAATTAAGCTACAGCTAGTAAGTGTCTGAGGCTAGATTTGTACAAAGGAAGAGGAGTCTTCCTGGCTTCAAACCTGGATTGTATCCACTGTACCACCTAGGATCCATACGTAAGAGATGGGAGATATTATGCTAGTGTGAATGGAAGAGAGACTGGATTCAAGAGATGTTTCAAGAGTTCATGTAGAGTAATGGAAAGAGCCCTAAACTTGGAGTTAGGAAGCTTCAATTTAAGTCCAAACTCTGGTTCTCAGCAGCAGCCTGACCTTGGACAAAGCTGTTCCACTGTCTGGGTTTCAGCTTTTTTATATGTAAAATGAGGGGGGTAATGATCCTGAATGGCCCTTTGACTTTTAACAGTTCTCAGAATGGAGGAGATGAAGAAAGGGCCAAATCAAAAATGACTGCTAGGTCTTCTAGCTGGGAAACTGAAGTCATGGTGGTATCTCTGACCACTTGAGGTAGAAAATGGGCAAATGGAGTAAAAGACTGGGAAACTCTAAATGCCGGTAACTATGGCAGAGCATTCTTTGATATGTACATTTTGGCCAGTTTTGATTTTTGAAGAAGTGAATCTCTCCTTTAACTTTTGAGCCTGGTTCATCAATTTCATGCTGTCATAGAAAGTATGTAGAACTTGGAGTCCTGGGGCCTGAATTCAGATCCTGGATCTGCCACCTGGATCTGTCTCTTTAACTTTAACTGACAATGTGCCAGTCACTGTGCTAGGTATCACAGATACAAAGGCAAAAATGAAGCTATCTCTGCCCCCAAAGACCTTGGTTTAAAAAGGGGAGACAAATGTGTATCTCTCTCTCTCTCTCTTAATATATATATTCATATGTATTATGTATGTATTTATATATTTGCATATATATATATGAGAATATACAAAACAAAATTGCATGCTAAAAAATAGAGAATGGAAACATACCTTTCACAACTGTGGATGAAGGACAATTCATAATTAGATACAGGATAACCTCTTTGAACCTGTTTCCTCATCTGTAAAAAATGAGGAGCCTGGACAAGATGACTTCCAATTCCCTTACAGCTTGAGATCTATGATTCCATAGTCTTCAGTCAGTTCCTGTTTAGCAAGATTATTGCTTTCAGAAAAAAAGTAGTATCCATTAATAGGAATACTGCTGATTTCAACAGCCTTATCTACATAGACGTAAAGATCTTTCCAGATCTTTATGTTCTTGCTTCAGATTAGTTTTCCTTGTATATATATCTTGCTTGTATTGAATTGTATACATATTATCTTCCTCATTAGACTGGAAACTCCTTGAGAGCAAAGAATCTTTTTTTTTTTTACCTTTCTGTACATCCTTAGTTTAGTGCCTAGCACATGGTGGATGCTTAAATAAATACTTGTTGACTTGACTTCATGTTTTTACAGTTTTCTGGGAGTCTAGAATGAGTTCTTTGCATGGATCTTTTTTTTATGATGACTTTTATCATGTGTCTAGAGATAAATTTCTTCTATTCGTACCCATGAGTGATCTAGCTGTCCATTTAGATATTTTATCCATTTGGGATTTATCAAAGTATAACATGTAAGATGATGCTCTAAAACTTTTTTCTCCAGTTTTCCTAGCAGTTCTTGTTTAATAAGGAATCCTTTCCTTGTAGTTTCTCTTCTTGGTATCAAGAATTTGGCTGTTAAGCAAATTTGCTTCTAGATCTTTCTTACCTAGCCTATTCCACTGATTTACTTTTCAGTATTTCTTCCAGTACCAGATAGCTGTAACAATCACTCTCTTGACTCCTTTCTCACTGCTTTCCTGTGGACTCATATCTTACACAGATTAAAGAAGATTGAATTTGGCCCTACTTTGCCTACCAGCTGCAGTGCTATGCGTTTCTATCCATTCACAGCTAAACTCCATGATTATAAGGTCCATTTCAGCTGTCTCTGCTTCCTCCATCCTACCCCTCTTTTCACTCATCTATCAGTAAAGTTCAATTATCCTTATTCTATGGACTCCATTTAGACCAGGGATTCTTACCTAGGAGTTCACAAACATCCAAGGGGGTCTAGGAATAGATTTCTGGTGATATATGAGCTTAGATGGGGGAAGATGCATCTTTATTTCAATATAAATGAATATATAATTCCTTTGTAATCTTTTATACTCTATTTTATGTATTTAAGAACATTCTGAGGAGTCTATAGGTTTCAGCAGACTGCCAAGAAGGTCCATAACACACAAAAGGGTTAAGAACCTCTAATGTTGACTCAACAGTATATCCATATAGTTATAGTCATATTCTTCTTCACTTCTGTGTGTCATTTGATGCTTTCTCTCCCTTATTATCTTCTCTGAGCTTGGCTTCAATTCAGTTAAATTAAACAAGTATTTCTTTTATAATTGTTTATTTTTTCCAGTTCCATGTAAAAGCAATTTTTAACATTCATCTTTCAAAATTTTGAGTTCCAAATTCTCCCCCACCCACTTGCCCCCTCTTCCCCCTCATTGAGAAGACAATTTGCTATAGGTTATACATTAAGCAAGTAGTTATTAAGTTTCTTATATGAGCAAGGGGAGAGCTCATATTAGAGGTCTAGTCTGGGAGTCAGGAGGATTGGGGTTCAGCCTACTAGCCGGGTGACCTGGGGCAAATCATTTAACATTTCAATTTGTCTCTAAGGCCATACATTTGCAGAAAAGTTAGCAGTAGTAAAAGGAGTTTCCTCAATGTAATTTCCTACACCGATGAAATCATAGATCTCTCACATTACCCACCTGCCCCCTTCAAATTGTGCCAGACACTGTATGTGGGATTGGAGATATAAAGACAAAGACAAAAAAATAGTCCCTCCCTTCAAACAGCCTGCATACGACTGGAGAGAGCCAACATGGAAATGGGTAAGTAAAAAGAGAATAGTTTGAAGAAGGAGAGTATTAGCAAGTAGGAAGAAAGACTTTCCTAGTTGTAGAGCGTGTGAAGGGAAATAATGTGAAATAAGTTAGGAAAAATAAGCTAGAGATAGGTTGTGAAGAGTTTTATTCTAGAACTGATAGGCACCTTCTCATCTTTGCCGAGGTAAGGGGAAGAATGGGTGTGTGATGTTGTAAATACTGTTGGATAGGATGTGTTGGCTGCTTTATCTCAACTTTTTTATCTTCCTTTCTTATTCTTTGTTACAAAGGATAGCTTTGTGGGCATAGGAGGATAAGAATAGATTCAAAAGTGAAGGTGAACAACAGCTGTCAATAAAATAAAAATCATTAAATACCAGCTCCAGATTAGAGAAACAAAATTAAATAAAAGATACATTTTTTTAAAGACTTAAAATGGGAAAGGCAAACTAGAGCCAGATTGTGAAGGGCTTTATTCAAGGGGTAATAGGGAGTCATTGAATAGATCTGAGCAAGATTTCTGACATGGTAAGATTTGCATTTTAGGGGAAAGATTTTGGCAGCTTTGTGGAAGATGAATTAAAGAATGGATAGATTAGAAACCAGGAGACCTGTTATGAGGCTGTTGCAGTAGCCCAGATGAGAGATGATGAGAGCTTTAATAGGGTAGCCTTTTCCTCACTTTCGTGGCTACTGCCTGTGATCTACCCTCATCATTTTTTGTTTTTGAGCACAGGTATGATGATGTCACTCACCTGCCAAAAGAGCTTCATTATTCTTCCCATTGTCCTCTTTTTCTCCAATGTATCCTATTTGCTGCTCCTAGACTTACTTTCCTCTTTATATCTATTTCAAGATAGGACTCTACATCAGCTTCCCAATGTTCTCACATTTATTTCAGTGGAGTTAAATTGACAACTTTAGACTATCAGCTGTTCAATGTAGGGACTATTTCTTTTTAGCTTGAACCTTCCCCAGTGCCCAGTCTATTATCTTTATGAAATAATATCTTGCTCACCCACCCCAGTTCCCCGTTGGCAGTGGTGGCTGCGTTGGCCTTGGAATCTAGCCAGAGGTCAACATCATTTTGGCATCAATGTTTTTTGTGCTCCAGTGACTCTAATAGGATTGGAGATAGGGAGAATGAGCACAGAAGGATACTCTCTGGGCTGGTGATTAGCCGGGAGGTGCCATAGCTCATTCACACATATTATACAGCAATTTTGGACAATCCCCAGTGAAAGCCACATAATCTCCTATAGCACAAACAAGTCATGTTCAACTTCCACAACCACTTATTATCTCAGTGATTTTTGACATACTGAGTTCTGGGTTAGGAAGGGGCTTTTTCTTCTGGAGTCTCAGCTGGACAGCAGCCACATCAACTTCTTCTGTTTGTTTGCTGTGCTGATGACACGATGTCAGCTGTCCTCTAATATTATGTTCACAGTAGGCATCTATATAGTCTTACATACTATCTGTGCAGATGGGAAACTTTGGGTATCTCTTGGTCCAAAAACAATCAATGATCTGGCATTTCATTGGCTCAGAGAGTGTCCCTGAACCAAAGATTGCTGATCACCCTTGAGGATTGCTGGGGAGAAGCCAGCTCCAGCTGGGAGGAAGGAAGTAAACAACTGGAGGCAGGAGAACCCAACATCATTTGAAAGAAATAGCACTAAACAATCTCCCCAGGCAGGGCCAGAATTACACGGAACATTGCCAGAAAACTGAAGGGAAATCTCTGAGGAAAGGAAGCAAACTGCTCTTTTTGAAAGAGGAAAATGCAATTCCATTCCAACTAAGCCCATATTCTCAACACAATAATTCTTAATAAGCATGTCTGCACCACAGGCTTATGCTAAAACACATGCAGTTATATATAGATACAGAAATATATGCTTGTTTGCTTTTCTCTCACTACAGATGTCCACATCTAGATAGAACACACGGACATACAGAACTTACACATAAATATACTGATGTATTGTAGCCAAGAATAAATTGATACAATCACAAGAGAAATGAATACACAGATGTCAAAATTATAAGGAAATTGATAATGCTCATATATGTACATGTGGATAAAATATATGTAATCAAAATAAAAAGAGGGTTCATGAATGGCTTGATGGGAGAGGAGATGAATGAATAGATAAGTAGTAAAAAGTAAGGACCAGATGAGAAATAGATTGATAGATAGATGGTAGAAATAATGCCTGGAAAAGAGGGAGATTGAGAGCCTTCCCTGATCAATCTTCCATTTGTTAAGGGCCATTCTCTTCAGACTTCATACAACATTTTTTTTTAACCTTTACCTTCTGTCTTATAGTCAATACTATACATTGGTTCCAAGGCAGAAGAGCAATAAGAGCTAGGCAATGGGGGTTAAGTGATTTGCCCAGGGTCACACAGCTAGCAAGTATTTGAGTTCAAATTTGAACCCAGGACCTCCTGTCTCTAAACCTGGCTCCAGCATTTTGTTTCTTAATTTTCTAGTTTATAATGACATGCAATATGTAGTTTAACTATTTCTGTTGCCATTTTCTCCCTCTACCAGATCATAAGCTCTATGAAGGTGGGGACTATGCTTTGTCAAAACTTTATATATTTCTCTACATCTAGTATTGTACTCTGTACATGGGAGATACTTAATGAGTGAATGTTTTCTATGTTGTATTGTCAGCTAAAATCCGTTTTGTGGGCTTTCCACTTGATTGCTCATTGTAATAGGAAGGATTATACTGATAATACAAACTGATGAGTTTTTTTCTTTGTTATACCAGTGCCTAATTCCTTTAAAACACAAAATTCAGTTACTTAGGGACCCTTTATTATTTTATTGATTTATTTATTTTCATTTCTCATTTTATTTTTTTTTGAAATTTTTATTTAATTAGTCAAGTTAGAACATTATTCCTTGATTACACGAATCATATTCTTTCCCTCCCTTACCCCCACCCCTTCCTGTAGCCGACTCACAATTCCACTGGGTTTTTACATGTGTCCTTGATCAAAACCTATTTCTATGTTGTTGATGTTTCCACTTGATTGTTCATTTAGGTCTGCATCCCCAACCATATCACCCTCAACCTATGTAATCAAGCAGTTGTTTTTCTTCTGTGTTTCTACTCCCACAGTTTCCCCTCTGAATGTGGATAGTGTTCTTTCTCGTAAATCCCTCCAAGCTGTTCAGTATCACTGCATTGCCACTAATAGAGAAGTCCATTACATTCGATTGTACCACAGTCTCTGTGTACAATGTTCTCCTGGATCTGCTCCTCTCACTCTGCATCACTTCCTGGAGGTTGTTCCAGTTCACATGGAATTCCTCCAGTTCATTATTCCTTTGAGCACAATAGTATTCCATCACCAACATAGACCACAATTTGTTCAGCCATTCCCCAATTGAAGGGCATCCCCTCATTTTCCATTTTTTGGCTACCACAAAGAGCGCAGCTATGAATAGTCTTGTACAAGGTTTTTTTCCTTATGATCTCTTTGGGATATAAACCCAGCAGTGCTATGACTGGATCAAAGGGCAGACATTTTTTTATCGCCCTTTGGGCATAGTTCCAAATTGCCCTCCAGAATGGTTGGATCAATTCACAACTCCACCAGAAAAGAATTAATGTCCCAACTTTGCCACATCCCCTCCAACATTCATTACTTTCCTTTGCTGTCATGTTAGCCAATCTGCTAGGTGTGAGATGATACCTCAGAGTTGTTTTGATTTGCATCTCTCTGATTATAAGAGATTTAGAACACTTTTTCATGTGCTTATTAATAGTTTTGATTTCTTTAACTGAAAATTGCCTATTCATGTCCCTTGCCCATTTATCAATTGGAGAATGGCTTGACTTTTTTTGTACAATTGATTTAGCTCTTTATAAATTTGAGTAATTAGACCTTTGTCAGAGGTTTTTGTTATGAAGATTTTTTCCCAATTTGTTGCTTCCCTTCTAAATTTGGTTGTATTGGTTTTGTTTGTACAAAGACTTTTTAATTTAATGTAATCAAAATTATTTATTTTACATTTTATGATTTTTTTCTAACTCTTGCTTGGTCTTAAAATCTTTCCTTTCCCAAAGATCTGACATGTATACTATCCTGTGTTCACCAAATTTACTTATAGTTTCCTTCTTTATATTCAAGTCATTCACCCATTATGAGTTTATCTTGGTTTAGGGTGCGAGATGTTGATCCAAACCCAATCTCTTCCATACTATCTTCCAATTTTCTCAGCCGTTTTTATCAAACAGTGTATTTTTATCCCCAAAGTTGGGGTCTTTGGGTTTGTCATAGACTGTCTTCCTGAGGTCACTTACCCCAAGTCTATTCTACTGATCCTTCTTTCTGTCTCTTAGCCAGTTCTATATTGTTTTGATGACCACTGCTTTATAGCATAGTTTGAGATCTGGTACTGTAAGGCTGCCTTAATTTGTATTTTTTTTCATTATTTCACTTAGGGACCTTTTAGAGAACAACAACACCCCAAAGTTGCTGATGACTTCATGTTTCTTCTTTCTGAATGCCCATTTTCAGCAGTTTCTTTTTAAGTTCTTTTTTTTTATTCCAGCATATAATAATGTGATTACTGGGAAGGAAAGCATAATCTTAATTTAAAAAATAAAATTATCTGAATGAATATTTAGCAGAAAATATGAACTTCTTTATTGTCTCCTAAAATTTCTAGGTTGATGCAATCTTCAAACAGAGTTGGAAAAATGCAAGGAAATCAACCTTTCTTTTCCCCTTATTGTTTTTCATTCCATAGTTGCCCTATCCTTTTATTAGGCCAATACAATGGAAGTGTAAAGCAGACTTGGGCAAAAAGTGGCAGCAATGGAAGAAAAATTCTAGAGTTGAAAAAGTATTGCCAAAACCACTAAAAAAATCTAGTCATAATTCTTAATTGTATATCTCCATCCATCTTACCATTTTATGCTTTTCTCTTTCTTGCCAAGCATCTGTCTTTTTCCAAAGAAAAAGAGATTATTGGAAGAGTAGTTTGATCAATGCTAGGCATCTATATCTGATGCAGTTTGCTTCCATTTTGCTACTATACTTTGTGCAGATTTCAATCAAAGGTTTGTTCTTACTCTCTTTTATCATATTCCTCCATTCGTGATCTTCCTGCTACAGATAGACTTTTTGTTTATAATTAATCTCATCCTCTTAATCCTTCTTTCTCTGTTTCTACCTCATTCCCTGATGAGCTTAATGCATTTGTTTTCTCCTCTTATCCTCCACTTTAGTTCATATTTTATACCACACTATTCACAGAAATGACTTTTCTTAATTTAAACCAAAAACCGTTAGGAATTCAGGAAATGTGTATTGGGGGAGGTATGGTAGATTGGTACCACAACAAGGTCCTGGGGCAGAGAGGAAGAGATATACCAAGAGGATAATGTTGACAAGGCTTTTAAAGATATTGGCTACCCAAAACTTTAATTGATAGACTATAGGGTGGATCATGAAACTATAAAACCTATGCATATATTAGTTGGTAGACTGCTTAGAGAGTCCACATCAGCATGCGCCATCAAGAGCATGGGAGGAAGCTAGCACCAAAAAGGTCTGTCTTTGTGGTCCAACCTAGATGATGTGAATGTGTAAATATCTATACTTGGGACAGATCGTTATGATCTCATTTGGTGTGTCTGACAGTCCAGTAGACAGCATAGGCTATTTTCATAATATACACAGGGACAATAGTCACAGTCTCCCTGCTGGTATTTTTTCCAAAATTTGGGCAATGCTATGGTTGGTGAATATGTAATGGGTGTGAAATCAGTTCATATAAAATCTTGGTTGCCTGATCAATCAAGTCACTGGTTGGAATGACCTTCAACTATTCATCAAATTACAAATCAAAGATCATGTCTAGTATCTGCTTACAGGAGGGCATCTTTTCACTAAGCCTTTTGAAGTTGAACTTGCAAACCTAAGTTGACAGAATGAACTTAGTTTTTCCCTGGATTAAAAAAAAATCATTTCTCAGTCTGGTGCTTTATCTTTTTGTTTCCTAAATCCTTGCTAGAGTAGCTGTGAAAGAACTGGGCTGTTCTACTCCCATTCATCCACTAACTCTGCCATCTTGAAAAGAAATGTATCTTTAAGTGTATTTCTTGAAATTACAGATTGTTATGTTTTGTTTTCTGATCCATTCTTTTACTCTCGTTTTTGAAAATTATTTACTCCATTCACATTTTAAATTATGATTGTTAGGTTTATGTTCTTCTCCATTAAAAAATTCCCATACTCTTTGTAGTCAGTACTTCTGAAGTATCAGGTTGGGCCACCTTTTCCATCTAATTTCTATGTTATTGCCTTTGTAAAATTTTGTTCCATTTCCCCTTTTTTCTGTTGTGACTCTATTTTAGAAATATCAGTTCACGAGAGAAGCAATGACAGAGAAGAGCTCTGCAAGGAAGAAATCATGCATTTTTTTTTACCATGATGAGTTACTTTCCCAAAGGCCAAACCTTATCATTAGCATTACACCCTATTATTTCTCTTGAGGCAAGATGTTATCCATTGAGGCACAATAGTCTCTCAGAGAAGGTAGTTTGCCAGTGCACAAAATTCCCCAAGACTCAACCTATCTCAAAATTTCTGTCTGACATCTTTGACACCTACTTCCTCTCCCATGATAGTGCTTTTAGCAGAATATCCTCTTTCTGCTTAAATTGTATCCCCCACCACACTCCTGCCCCCTCTTCTCCTCCCTCCCTTGCTAATGGTATCACCATCCCTTCATTGTTCACCCATAGACTTGGTTGGAATTTCTTATCTGTTCTTCTCTATTCCCTGCCTTGCCTTCCTCAACTTATATAGTTTCATTTTGCAACTCCATTTTCAGAGATGGTCCTTTGAGTCGGCTATTCCAACCTTTGATTTTTCTAATTCTCTAAGTTTCATTTAAATCTTCATCTCTTTTGTGTAGCCGATAATTATTCTTTGCTTTTTTTAAATTACTATAAGTTAATTTTTTTTAAAAAACAACCTCTAAATGTGATCTTTGATTACTTATTTTTCTTTAAGAGTTTTACTTATTTACTTTTGCAAATTGAATATTCTATTTATATCTTTTTCTTTTTTTTTTAAGAAATGCCTGCAAATGCCTATTTTTCCCCTGGTAATTAGGCTCAGGTTTGCAGGATATGTCATTTCATATTACACCTTGATGTTATGTGCTTTCCAGAATATACTGTTTATTTATAAAATTTTTGTGGCTGTTAAATAGTCTTATGTTATTCAAATTTCCAATCCTTCATATTTGAAAATTTTCCTCCTGCCCACTTGCAAAATTCTCCATTAAAATTGCTAACTTTAATTGTTTGTTTGCAATATGAGGTTTTTTTTTTTTTCTGTAGTAATCTGGATACTTTCAAGCTATGCTTCATTGCCTGTATTCAGAAGTCCTGAGTATTTTTCTTATATTATTTTTTGCTTTATCATTTTTAGGTTTTGTTTTCCTTTTTTTGTTCTTCTGGGAGACCTATGAGCCTAATGCAAGTCTGTACATCTTGTCTTCAAGGTCAATCAAAACTTTGGCTTGTGTTGGATTTATGCATTCTTTTAATGTTAATGTCTTTTGCTTTTTTTTTCTGACAGTTTTCTTCTCTGTCAGCATATTTAATTTTCCGTTAAAGCTGTTAAAGCTTTCTTTCATTTCTTTAGAAAGTTATTAATTATGGATTCACTTTTTTCTCTCTTATCTGGTAATTGTATTTTAAAATTCTGGGTCAAGAGCTCTAATTTTTAAAATTTTACATTCATTTCCAATTTCTTCTTTCTTTCTTTTTTTTTTTTTTTGGTTACATATCTCTTTTGCACCACTCTATTTTTCCATGTTCTTTATGAAGTCCACAGGATTCTGCCTTTCATCAATCACTGATTCAAAGTTCAAAGGTCTTATTTCTATTATATCATATTCTACATTGCTACGACATCAGTGAATGATTTTTGTTTAGTTGTTTTTCAGTTACATCCAACTATCCGTGACCTCATTTGGAGTTTTCTTTTTTAAAACAATTTTATTCTTTTTATTATTTTAATAACAAATTTCCACATAAGTTTTCCAGAGCTCCACGATCCAAATTGTCTCCCTCTGTTCTTCTCTCTGTACTCCTGGAGCTGGCAAGCAATTCAGTCTGGGTTATACACATATTATCACACAAAGCATATTTCCATATTATTCATTTTTGTAAGTGAATAATCTTGTAAAATGAAAACCTCATTTGGGATTTTTTTTAAAATTTTTATTTGGTCATTTCCAAACATTATTCATTGGAAACAAAGATAATTTTCTTTTCTTCCCTCCCCCCCTCCCACCACCTCTCCCACAGCCAATGCGCAATTCCTCTGGGTATCACATGGGTTCTTGATTCAAACCCATTTCCATGTTGTTGGTATTTGCATTAGAGTGTTCATTTAGAGTCTCTCCTCAGTCATGTCCCCTCCACCCCTGTAGTCAAGCAGTTGCTTTTCTTCGGTGTTTTTACTCCCACAGTTTCCCCTCTGAATGTGGATAGTGTTTTTTAGATCCCTGCAGATTGTTCAGGGACATTACAGCGCCACTAATGGAGAAGTCCATTAGGTTCAATTGTACCACAGTGTATCAGTCTCTGTGTACAATGTTTTCCTGGTTCTGCTCATCTCGCTCTGCATCACTTCCTGGAGGTTGTTCCAGTCTTCGTGGAATTCCTCCACTTTATTATTCCTTTTTGCACAATAGTATTCCATCACCAACATATACCACAATTTGTTCAGCCATTCCCCAATTGAAGGGCATCCCCTCATTTTCCAGTTTTTGGCCACCACAAAGAGTGCAGCTATGAATATTCTTGTACAAGTCTTTTTCCTTATTACCCCTTTGGGGTACAAGCCCAGCAGTGCTATGGCTGGATCAAAGGGCAGACAGTCTTTTATCGCCCTTTGGGCATAGTTCCAAATTGCCCTCCAGAATGGTTGGATTAATTCACAACTCCACCAGCAATGAATTAGTGTCCCTACTTTGCCACATCCCCTCCAGCATTCACTACTTTCCATAGCTGTTATGTTAGCCAATCTGCTGGGTGTGAGGTGATACCTCAGAGTTGTTTTGATTTGCATCTCTCTGATTATAAGAGATCTAGAACACTTTTTCATGTGCTTATTGATAGTTTTGATGTCTTTAACTGAAAATTGCCTGTTCATGTCCCTTGCCCATTTATCAATTGGAGAATGGCTTGGTTTTTTGTACAATTGATTTAGCTCTTTGTAAATTTGAGTAATTAAACCTTTGTCAGAGGTTTTTATGAAGATTTTTTCCCAATTTGTTGCTACCCTTCTGATTTTAGTTACATTGGTTTTGTTTGTACAAAAACTTTTTAATTTGATGTAGTCCAAATTATTTATTTTACATTTTGTGACTCTTTCTAAGTCTTGCTTGGTTTTAAAACCTTTCCCTTCCCAAAGGTCTAACAGGTATACTATTCTGTGTTCACCTAATTTACTTATAGTTTCCTTCTTTATGTTCAAGTCATTCACCAATTCTGAATTTATCTTGGTGTAGGGTATGAGGTGTTGATCCAAACCTAATCTCTCCCACACTGTCTTCCAATTTTCCCAGCAGTTTTTATCAAATAATGGATTTTTGTCCCAAAAGCTGGGGTCTTTGGGCTTATCATAGCCTGTCTTGCTGAGATCATTTACGCCAAGTCTATTCCACTGATCCTCCTTTCTGTCTCTTAGCCAGTACCAAATTGTTTTGATGACCACTGCTCTATAGTATAGTTTGAGATCTGGGACTGCAAGGCCACCTTCCTTTGCATTTTTTTTTTCATGATTTCCCTGGATATCCTTGATCTTTTGTTCTTCCAAATGAACTTAGTTATGGTTTTTTCTAATTCAGTAAAGAAGTTTTTTGGTAGTTCAATGGGTATGGCACTAAATAAGTAAATTAATTTGGGTAGGATTGTCATTTTTATTATGTTAGCTCGTCCTACCCATGAGCAATCAATGTTTTTCCAATTGTTTAGATCTAGTTTTAGCTATGTGGAAAGTGTTTTATAGTTGTGTTCATATAGTTCCTGTGTTTGTTTCGGCAGATAGATTCCTAAGTATTTTATATTGTTTAGGGTGATTTTAAATGGAATTTCTCTCTCTATTTCTTGCTGCTGAGATGTGTTGGAAATATATAGAAATGCTGATGACTTATGCGGGTTTATTTTTTATCCTGCAAGTTTGCTAAAGTTGTTGATTATTTTGAGTAACTTTTTGGTTGATTCTCTAGGATTCCTTAAGTAAACCATCATATCGTTTGCAAAGAGTGATAGCTTGGTCTCCTCATTGCCAATTTTAATACCTTCAATTTCTTTTTCTTCTCTAATTGCTACTGCTAGTGTTTCTGGTACAATGTCAAATAATAGAGGTGATAATGGGCATCCTTGTTGGGATTTTCTTGACAAAGATACTGGAGTGTTTGCCATTTCCTTCTCATTTTACAGATGTAGAAACTGAGGCAAACAGGGTTAAGTGATTTGCCCAAGTTTATACAGTCTCTGAGGTCAGGAAGATGACTTCAGAATTTCAGACCCAGCACTCTATCTACTGTGCTATCTGTGAATGATATATAAGTTTATTGTCTATGATCTACTAACATGGTGCTAGAGCACATTCTTACAGGAGAAAAAAGAAAATGATTCTTTGTTAGAACCGTCTATCTAGTGACCCTCCACAAAGCTGCCAAAGTGATTTTCCTAAAGTACAGGTGTGAGTGTGTCACTCTGCAATTCAATTAACTCCAGTCACTCCCTAGTACCTCTTGAGTCAAATACCAGCTCATAGGTTTGGCATTTAAAGGTCTTTACAGCCTGGATTCAATCTACCTTTACAGTCTTATTATCCATTCCTTCATTTCACACACCCATTGATCCACTCAAACTGGCCTTTTTCTGTTTCACACACATGACACTCCATTGCTCTTCTCTGCACTGTTGCAGAGGTTGTCATTGATGCCAGGAACATACTCATCCCTCACCTCTTCCTTGGAGAATCCCTAGTTTCCATCAGAAAAAATCAGCTTAAGCATCACTTCTTCCCTAAATACTTTCCTAAATCTCCCGGCTACTAGTTCCTGCCCCATCCAACCCCCTACACTGGTTTTGGTTAGGACTATGATTTCATGATGTGGGGAGCTCCTGCTGAGGGAAATCCTTTTACCCAGGCAGAGCAGCACTTGCTCTGATATATTAGTTTTAGTTGACTGGGGGCAGTAAGAAGTTAAGGGACCAGCCCCAGGCACTCAGCATCTGACAATGTGGGGACTTGAACTCAGTTCTTTACTTGATGCCCTCTTGGTTTGGACAAACACATTTCATGGTGTTTTTTTCTCTTCCCATTTTCTCCCTAATTACCTTGTATTTATTTTGATCCCACACTCCACAAGTCAGTGAAAGTTTCTAGGGAAACTCAGGGTTCCCAAAATTCTTAAGACAACTAAACAGATTTTAACTAGAGGTCAAAGAAAAAGTGATGTCTTGAATTGAACTTTGAGTACCCTGGGAAGAGGAAAGAATAATAGATGGGGAGAACTTGTCTAGAATCATGGAGAAGGGCATCATCATTCTGGAGTGTTAGGGAGAGCAGACTCTGGCAAGGGACTCGGTGCCTTCACAACCTTGCAGTCTCTGACTACTGGGACTCTTGCAAGTTTCTGCTGTAGATGATGGTGATAGGAAGCTGAGGGATGATTGAATGATCCATCTCCACCCTCAACCCTGGCCATGATCTTGATGGTAGTGCTGGGTGTGACCATGGTAAGCCCTGGGGGAACTTTTGCTATTTTCCCTTTCAGAAATTTGAGTGTGTGTTCTAATTGTATTGAATTAATTAACATAAATGCCTTAGAAGTCATACTTTTATAAAATGAACAATTGTATTGAAACAGTTATCAAAATATTAAAAATACAAGTGCATAGATCCCTAGTTAAGAATTCTTGCCTAGAAAATAGCTATCTGCATTCACTGCCTCTGCTTCCTTTTCTTTCACCCTCTGTTCCACCCTTTCCCATCTGGCCTCCAGATCTCATCACTCAGCTAAAAATGCTCTCTCCAAGGTTAGCACCAATCTCTTAATTGCCACATATGACAGTCTTTACTCCATCTTCATCCTTCTTGACCTCCCATAGCATTTGACACTACTAATCATCTCCTCCCGGATGCTTTCTCCTCTCGAGTTCTACTCAAAACATGTCCTTTTAACATAATCTATGGGCCTCCTCCCCAGCTTTTCCTTGTACTTACCTGGAGCATGACAGTCTTTAAGTCAATGATTCTCTGGGTGACATAGAAGCTTCCCAGACCTGCTTGCAGCACATTCTGTCAGCAGCTGAAGCAGCGTGCAGATGGCATAACCAAGCACCACTGCCCCGCCAGGAAATCTTCATATTTGACTATGCTTTCTTAGCAGGGCTATAAACAATCAATCAACCAATAATCATTTCTTGAATGCCTGCTGTGTGCCAGGTACTATGTTATGTACTGGGGATGCAAAGACAAAAGGTTAAACAATTTTTGCTCTCAAGGGGGACAGCACACACATATATAGGGAGGCCACAAGCAATTGCAAGATTAGGAAAAGCATCATTTGGAAGAAATTGCTTGAGCTGTGTTTTGAAGGAAATTTGAGATTCTTTGAGGCTGATGAGGAGGCTTCTTGGACATGATGGCTGGCCAAAGACTTGATATAGGAGATGCAGGTGAGAGGATTATTTCCTCTCCACATTATTTCCCTCCCTCCCTTCCACCCACTCTTCCTGCAGCCAATGCACAATTTCATTGGGCATTACCTGTGTCCTTGATCAGAACCTATTTCCATGTTGTTGATGTTTGCACTAGGATATTCATTCAGAGTCTCCATCCCCAACCATATTCCTTTGACCTATGTATCCAAGCAGTTGTTTTTCTTCTGTGTTTCTACTCCCACAGTGTTTCCTCTGGATGTGGATAGTGTTTTTTCTCCTAGGTTCCTCCGAGTTGTTCAGGATCACTGCATTGCCACTAATGGAGAAGTCCATTAGGTTCAATTGTACACAGTGTATCAGTCTCTGTGTGCAGTGTTCTCCTGGCTCTGCTCCTTTCGCTCTGCATCAATTCCTGGAGGTTGTTCCAGTTCCCATGGAATTCCTCCACTATATTATTCCTTTGAGCACAATAGTATTCCATCACCAACATATACCACAATTTGTTCAGCCATTCTCCAATTGAAGGGCATCCCCTCATTTTCCCATTTTTGGCGACCACAAAGAGTGCTGCTATGAATATTCTTGTACAAGTCTTTTTCCTTATTATCTCTTTGGGGTACAAGCCCAGTAGTGCTATGGCTGGATCAAAGGGCAGACAGTCTTTTATTGCCCTTTGGGCATAGTTCCAAATTGCCCTCCAGAATGGTTGAATCAATTCACAACTCCACCAGCAATGCATTAATGTCCCAACTTTGCCACATCCCCTCCAACATTCATTACTTTCCTTTGCTGTCATGTTAGCCAATCTGCTAGGTGTGAGATGATACCTCAGAGTTGTTTTGATTTGCAATTCTCTGATTATAAGAGATTTAGAACACTTTTTCATGTGCTTTTTAATAGTTTTGATTTCTTTAACTGAAAATTGCCTATTCATGTCCCCTGCCCATTTATCAATTGGAGAATGGCTTGATTTTTTGTACAACTGGTTTAGCTCTTTATAAATTTGAGTAATTAGACCTTTGTCAGAGGTTTTTGTAATGAAGATTGTTTCCCAATTTGTTGCTTCCCTTCTAATTTTGGATGCATTAGTTTTGTTTGTACGAAAATTTTTTAATTTGATGTAATCAAAATTATTGATTTTACATTTTGTGGTTTTTTCTAGCTCTTGCTTGGTTTTAAAGTCTTTCCTTTCCCAAAGATCTGACAAGTATACTATTCTGTGTTTGCCTAATTTGCTTATAGTTTCCTTCTTTATATTCAGGTCATTCACCCATTCTGAGTTTATCTTGGTGTAGGGTGTGAGATATTGATCCAAACCTAATCGGAGATCTCCCATACTGTCTTCCAATTTTCCCAGCACTTTTTATCAAAAAGTGGGTTTTGGGCCTCAAAACTGGGATCTTTGGGTTTATCATAGACTGTCTTGCTGAGATCTTTTACCCCAAGGCTATTCCACTGATCCTCTTTTCTGTCTCTTAGCCAGTACCAAATTGTTTTGATGACCACTGCTTTATAGTATAGTTTGAGATCTGGGACTGCAAGTCCTCCTTCCTTTGCATTTTTTTTCCATGATTTCCCTGGATATCCTTGATCTTTTGTACTTCCAAATGAACTTTGTTATGTTTTTTTTCTAATTCAGTAAAAAAGTTTTTTGGTAATTCAATGGGTATGGCACTAAATAATTAGATTAATTTGGGTAGGATTGTCATTTTTATTATGTTAGCTCGTCCTACCCATGAGCAATCAATGTTTTTCCAATTGTTTAGATCTTGTTTTAATTGTGTGGAGAGTGTTTTGTAGTTGTGTTTGAATAGTTCCTGTGTTTGTCTCCGCAGATAGATTCCTAAGTATTATATTTTGTCTTGGGTGATTTTAAATGGAATTTCTCTTTCTAATTCTTGCTGCTGAAATGGGTTAGAGATATATAGAAATGCTGATGACTTATGCGGGTTTATTTTTTATCCTGCAACTTTGCTAAAATTGTTGATTTTTTGTTGAACTTTGCTAAAATTGTTGTTTCGACTAGTTTTTTGGTTGATTCTCTAGGATTCTTTAGGTAGACCATCATATCATCCGCAAAGAGTGATAGCTTGGTCTCCCCATTGCCAATTCTAATACCTTCAATTTCTTTTTCTTCTCTAGTTGCTACTGCTAGTGTTTCTAGTACAATGTTAAATAATAAAGGTGATAATGGCCATCCTTGTTTCACTCCTGATATTATTCCTATATTTGGATTTTGAATTAGAGGCTCTATTCAGTTCTCTGATCTTTGTATGCATTTCCTTTGTTTTTAGGAATTCCAAGGAATGTCTCCCTCTGCCCCCCATAAAATCTGATAAGGGAGAACATTAAGCTCTTCCTGCTGGCTATGTGACCACTCATCATCACCTATGGGTGTGGAGAGGAGTTGAGAGTCTTGATGGATCCCTTCCTCATTAACTATTCATTAATTAGAGATGTCTTAGGATGTCCGAGAGGGAGGAGCTAAATAATGAGCTCCTAAATTGTATTTATGGACTTGTGTGAAGGTCTTTGATTCTTAAGAGGATTCTAGACCATTAATTTAATGGGTAATGTTAGACTAATCAATATATTGATATTCTCATCCAGAATTGAGTCTCTTGGCATTTTTAATTGTCCCAAGCACCACATGTAAGAAGCAGGAAGAAGGCCAGTTTGTCAGGATCATAGATTGTGGAAAGGGAAGAAATATACAGTGAAACTAGAATGATGGTTTTGGGGTCAGGTTGCGAAGGGTTTTTAAAGCCAGACAGGAGTTTGTATTCTCTTTGAGGTAACAGAGAAACATTGGCCTTTGCTGACTAAAAGAGTGGCATAATTAGATTGACATTTGGGGAAAGTCACTTTGGCAGCTAAGATAAGGATGGATTAGAGTGAGGAGAGGTTTAGGGCAGACAAACCTATTAGGAGACCATTACAGTAGTTTAGGAAAGAAGTAATGAGGATCGGAATTAAGATGGTGTTTAGGTGAGTTGAAGGATGAAAGCCAAATCTGAATGATATCAGACTAGAATAAGTAAGATTTGGCAACAAATTGTATATGTGGGATGAGGGAGAATGAAGAGTCTAGGGTGACACTGAATTTATGAACTCAAAGAAAAGTAGTGACTTTATATAGAAAGAACCAAGTTTAGAAGAGGAGTGGGTTGTGGGGAGAGGGTTTGACAGGTGGCCAGGTGACAAAGGGATAGAATATTAAACTTGGAATTAGGAAAATCCTATTTAGATTTCTGCTTCAGGCACTTACATTCTGTGTGACCTTGGGCAAGTTTCTTCACCTTTCAACCTCAATTTCTTCATTTGTAAAATTGGGATAATAATAGCCCCTTCTTGGAATGTCCCTCATTGGGGAATGGCTGAACAAGTTGTGGTATATGATGGTGATGGAATATTATTGTGCTGTAAGGAATGAGGAGCTGGAGGATTTCTATGTGAACTGGGAGAACCTCAGTGAACTGATGCAGAGTGAAATGAGCAGAACCAGAGGAATGTTGTACACAGAAAGTAAAACATTGTGGAATGATCCAATGTAATGAACTTTGCTACTAGTAGCAATGCAACAAGCCAAGACACTCCTGAAGGACTTATGGGAAAGAATGCTAACCACATGGAGAGAAAGAACTATGGGAGTAGAAATGCAAAAGCAAAACATATGACATCACTTATCACATGTATATATGGGTATGTGATTGGGGGTTTAGGCTTTAAGAGATCGCTCTATAGCAAAAATGAATAATATGGAAATAGGTGTCAAGTGACAACACTTGTACAACCCAGTGGAATTGCTTGTTGGCTCTGGGAGGGAGGAGGGAAGAGGAGAGGTAGAAAATGAATCATGTAAACATGGAAAAATATTTTAAAATAAAAATTAAAAAATAATAGCCCATTCTTCACTAGGTTTTTTATAAGGATAAAATGGGCTAATATATGGGAAGCACTTTGTAAATCTTAAAGCACTAAATAAATGCTATTATTATTATTATTTTTATTATTATTATTTTGCAAATTTCTGGTTTATGATCTCTCATAGGTATTTGTGCCACACTATTTTCCTTTAGGATGTTTCTTTCCTGGAGCTGGACTTTGTTGTTGTTGAGTCTCTCTCTTTGTGATCCCATTAGGAGTTTTCTTGGCTAGAATAATGGAGTGACTTGTGATTTTCTTCTCTAGCTCATTTTACAGATGAGAAAATGGAAACAGAGTCATGTGGCTTGGCTAGAGGCACATATATGTCTGAAGTTGGATTTGAAGATGAGTCTTCCTAATTTCAAGCTCAGTGCTCTAGTCACTATGCTACCTAGCTTCACTGGCTAGTCATTCCATAATTCTAACAGCACCTATAGACTATTTCACACAATTTAGCTGCCAAATATATACTATGTATTCTTCATGAATTCTTTTATGCTTGCCCTCTCTACTAGAAACTGTTTGAAAGGAAAAGCCATGACATACTTTTTCTTGTATGCCTTACATGATAACATATGGCCATCAATGGATGCTCATTTGTTCAGAATAGTACCTACACACACACACACACACACACACACACACACACACACACACACACATATTTATATAAAGGCATTTGCCAACAAGATAGGCAACAATAGAGCCTCTAAAAACATATAAAATTCGTCAAATACTAGAAGGAATTTAAAAAGTCAAAGCAGTAGAGGAGATAACTCAGTGGAGCGAGAGCCAGATGGGAGTTCCTGGGTTCAAATCTGGCTCAGACACTGCCTAGCTGTGTGACTCTGGGCAAGTCACTTACCCTCCCATTATCTAGCCCTTCCTGCCTTCCTTCTGCTTTGGAGCCAGTGTACAGTATTGACTCTGAGATGGAAAGTAAGGGTTAAAAAAATAGTCAAGGCAATCTAACAACCGTAGCCCACCTCTAAGACATTTACAGACATCTTGCTTATTTTTTCCCCTGTGGGTTTTTATTTCCAGATAGTAGGAGTGTTAGAATGTCGCATAAACCTTTAAAGCAGACTACTGATGAAGGAAATAATGGAAATGCTGTAAATTTTGTTCCCCAAGTTAAGCCACTCTCATTTTCATGGTGCATTAACTTGGCTAATGAAGAACTTATGTCTGATTTTCAGCTTATTTCTAGCTCCCTCAGTCTACCTGGGGTAAATTGGTCAGAAGTACTTATTATTTACCTTGAGGCTGAATGTGTAACTTTGATAGTAAGTGGGAACCATACACTGATGTGTTCTCCCCAAAGGAATCTATGTAGATAGGATAAAGTAATGGGCTCAGAACTGAGCGTGGGGCAGGACCACAGCGAATAGATGAGAAGAGTCAGCCAAGAAGGAGTGATCTGAAAGGAAAATGAGAACTTACTGTACAATGTCCTTCCATCTCAAGTAAATAGAAAAGAAAGGAGGAAAGAGAAGAAAAGAAGAATCATCAATGGTCGTCAAAGGCAGAAGCAAAAACCTAAATCACGAGGAGTTCTAAACCAGAAGAGAAAAAAAGACTATTTGTTTTTACTTCTTTTGTAATATTTACTTGTGTCTTTTTTTGTTTGTGCTTTAATCGTCTCTCACATTATAAAAAATACAGGGACTGTGACTCCAGCTTCCTCTCTGACTCAGACTTATTTACCCCAGTGTTAGTACAGAGTACACACACAGTCACTGTTGTTTGCTGACTGGTCAGGTTCAAAATATCAGCTCCCTGGATTTACTCCTGGCAAGTCTCCAGGTGGAATAGTTGGATGCTTCCTCCCAGGAGAGAGGATGCAGATGATAAGAATTCCCATGACATTTCAAAGCAGCGAGGTGACAAAGTGGTTAGAAAAGTTGGACTTGGAGTCAAGAAGTCCGAGTTCAAATCCTGTCTCAGACATTTCCTAGCTATGTGATCCCAGGCAAGTCACATAAACTCAACTTCAAATTTCTCATCTCTAAAATCTGAGCTTTAGCACCTACTTCACAGAGTGGTATAAGGATTAAATGAGATATTATATATATATATACATATATATACACACACATATATAAAATGCTTTACAAACCTTAAAACTCTATAAGTGCTAGCTACTACTATTATTATCTTCCTAACATGGGGAGAGCAGATGAGGTGTAGGAGGGAACAAAACACAGCCAGGACAGATGGAACAAATTGCACAAGCTTCTAGCTGAGTCAGTTTTTGAAGTTTATGTTGTGAAATCCAGGAGTAAGAAACAGATGAAAAGGACTAGAGTACTCTGGACAAATTGGCCCCTTGTTTCTTTTTTTAACTAACAAAGTCTAATCATAGAATTTTAGACATTGATAGGACTTTAGAGATTATCTAATCTGATCCCTTCATTTTATTTTTTAATTCATTTTATCAATTAACATTTATTTTCTTTACCTCCTTTCCCATTTCCAAAATACTTTGTAGCAAATATGCATATAATAAATCAAAACAAATTCCTGCTTGTGCCATGTCCAAAGAGGTATGTATCATTCTGCCTTTTGAATCCGTCGTATCTCTGACAAGAGGTGATATCGTTCATCATCTATCTTCTGGAGTCATGACTGGTGATAGCATTCATTAGAATTCTTAAGACTTTCAAAGTAGTTTGACTTTACGATGTTTGTGCTATTATAGAAATTGATCTCTTGGTTCTGTTCATGCCACATTGCATCAGTTCATCCAATTCTTATCAGATTTCTCTGAATTTGTCCCTTTTATAATTTCTTAAGGCACTTTTATAATTTATAACTTTTATAATTTCTTAAAAGGCATTCTCTTTTAAACTCATATACCATAATTTGTTCAACAATTCCCAATTGATAGGCGCCCTTTTACTTTCTGGCACTTTTCCAGTTCTTTAACACTACAAGAGCTGTTATAAATATTTTTGTGCATATGTATTCTTTTTCTCTTCCTTGGATGTTTTTGGAATAGAAACCAGGTGGTGTTAAAAGGGTATACACAATTTAATGACTTTTTAGGTGCCTTCCTTTTCCTGATGAGGAAGAAAAGGGACTTACCAAGGGCAAGTACAGTCTACAAGATGTTAACCCTTTTGTTGTTTGGATCCTTGCTAGAATTCCACTACTTCAGCTTTCTAGTTACAGATTTTCAGTGAGAATAAGTTTACAGATTTTTTTAACCTTTTAATTTTTAATCTAAGATAAAAGAGGTTTTTAATTTTTAACCACATCCCACAAGGTTTACGGTCTTGTTGACTCTCAGTCATGGTGTTTGTGCCCTAGGTGACATTTTGTATCAGTGGAACATTCATTGGAAAGGGAAGAAGATTGATCAACAAATTGCCCAAAAAGATGCTCAAATTTTGGTTGATTTTGTTCACCTTGTTAGATTTGAGATACATGAATCAACTTAAAAATTTATCTTCAGTTAACCTAGGCTCATCACCTCCAAGTCATTTTTCACTCTTCCCTCTCTCTCATCTTCTATATCCAACCAGCTTTCACATCTTAGCAATTTTATCTCTATAACATTTTTCATAGTCTTGATTCCTGCTCAGGTCACTCTCCTGGACTACTAAAGTGGGCTCCTAATTGGTTTCCATTCTCTTTCCTCCCCAATCCATCCTCCATATGGATATCAAAACGATCTTCCTAAGGTAGATCTGATCTGATCATGTCATTCCCCTGCTCAAAAAATTTCATTGGCCCCCAGTTGTCTCTAGGAAGAAACTTTACAACAAACTTCTTGGCTGGGTATTTAAAACCTTCAATAATCTGGCTCCAACCTACCTTTCCAGATTTATTTCATAGTAACTCTCTTTGCCTACTGTACATTCCAGACAAACTGGCTGTTACCCAAATTTGATATCTTGCCTTATCTATTGGCTTTTGTATAGATTCTTGCCTCTAGCCTTTGAGTGTACTCCATTCTCTTATGAGTTTCTTGGAATCTTTAACTTTATTCAAGGTTCTAGGCAGGTGACACCTTTATATAAAATATAAAGATATTCTGGACACTACTTGAATATTAGTACTCTTTCCTCAAATTGCCTTATATCTATTGACACTTGTAGACCTACAATAAAACAATCTCACTGAGGCAGAAACTTTTTTATTTTCGTTTCCTCAGTGCCAAGCACAGTGCCTAATCTTAAAATAATTGGATGGAGTACAAGTTCAGGAAGCCTGATAACTTCATTCTAGTGTGATCCTGGTCAAGGAATTTGACATTTCAGAGCCTACGTTATCATCCATTATCATCCATACTTATAAGCATTAAAGTACATATTCTCCAACTTTCTGGTTTCTTGATTTTATAATTAATGTTATAATATATATACATATATATTATATATTTATAAGTATGCCATCTAGTGAAGCTACCATAAGGATGAATCACTTAAACTCCCCAGTCCTCAGTTTCCTCATCTGTAAAATGAGAAGGTTGGACTAAATGACCTCTGAAGTTCCTTCCTAATCTAGAATTATTATCCAATGATCTCAAAGGTCCCTTCTGGCCCTGAAATTTTATGAGTTAACTTTCTTACTGACAGTATCAATTATTCATTTTTCTCATCAAATCTAAAGCACTGGGTAAAAATAGCAAGAAAAAAATCTTCAAAAATGTTGGCAGCTCTAAGTGTGAAAGCTCTAGAGATTTTTGTAATTTGGATCACAGGGTTTAGAATTGGAACAGAATTATGATAAGCAGCATGGTAGTCGTTTGGCTTGCTGGACTTTAAGTCAAGAAGACTAGATTCACATTGCAGCTCTGAAATGTAGTAGCTCTATGACCATAGGCTAGTCCCTGGGAATACTCACAGCTGGAGAACGTCCCCCTTTAAGGAGCTGTTATGACACTGAAATGGAAATAATGCATGTCAAGCATTTTTCAAACTTTAAAGATCTACGTAAATATCAATTATTAAATAATAAAAATTTGAACTTTGGCCTCCTTAAAGCTATTTTGGTCACTTTTTCTTGATTATGATATATTCTTTGGGGAGGGGCACTTGAAAATTATGAATTTTATAGAAGGCTTTGCTTTGACACTTTTTATTATTTTGTGTTTTTCCATTTTATTCACAAGAACATGATCCACAACACATTTCAAACTTGTTTATTTATAAAGCACAAATTTAGACACAAATCTAAGAAAAAAAGTCAAATGAGTTTATCAGGATATGTGAAATGTTATTTTTTCTTCCGTTTCAGAATTAAATGTGAGAGAGTCTGATGTAAGAGTTTGTGATGAATCAACTTGTAAATATGGAGGACTCTGTAAAGAAGATGGAGATGGTTTGAAATGTGCATGCCAATTTCAGGTGAGACTGTTAACTCTATTATTTCTCCATTTATTTGCCATGTACTATTTCTCGCCACTTAGCATTAAATTATATGTTAAGTTAATTTAGAGTATTGTTGAGGTCTTTGTGCAATTTCTTCTCATCATCCTCTGCAACAAGGGTTGACCTGTGAGCTGTGATTTTGGCAAGTACTTAATATGAACACTGCAATTCAGGGTGACCAAATATCTCATTAAATGGTGATTTTTGTTGTCTGTGGATGAACAATAAAAACCAGCTTTGCCAATTCCTTTATTTGCCTCCTCAAGGAGGGTCCAGTAGACATATTCCTGTTTAGCTGCAATTTTCTTCTCTTCTTATTTACTTTCTCATTCAGAATGAGAATATAAAGTTTGGTAAAATGTAGCTGATATTTTGATAGTTGAAAGACTTGACATCTTTTTGACTCCATATAGGAAAATGGGTATGTAGTCAACAGATTCTTTCTCTCTTATGAGTTCCCCTGCCTCCTGGTTGTTGTGAGCTGTTTTGAGAATAAAATGAGATAATACATGTGAAATTGCTTTAGAAAAGATGAAAAGTTTTCTATAAATACAAGTTATCATCATCGTTATCTTCATTGTCTTATTCTCACTTTTTATGGGGTTCAGATAGAAATAGTCCTAGGACAAGAAAAGGGAGGGGAAAATATTATCTTATGTGGTAAATTGAACCTCCCATTTTTTTTAATATGTGATATATTTTTTTGTTTTTTGTTTTTTTTAATTTTATAGTATTTTATTTGATCATTTCCATGCATTTTTCATTAAAGACAAAGATCATTTTCTTTTCCTCCCTCCCACCCCCCGTGGCCGACACATGATTCCACTGGTATCATATGTGAACCTCCAATTTTTAAAAGAAATTTTAAGAACAGTATAAACAGGGGACAGCTGGGTAGTCAGTGAATTGAGAGCCAGACCTAGAGATGGGAGGTCCTAGGTTCAAATCTGGCCTCAGACACTTCCCAGCTGTGTGACCCTGGGCAAGTCACTTGACCCCCATTGCCTAGCCCTTACCACTCTTCTGCCTTGGAGCCAATACACAGTATTGCCTACAATACGGAAGGTAAGGGTTTAAAAAAATTTTTACTTTTATCTCTATAATTCTACCATTATAGGAAGCAGAATCAAGGGATCGGAAGAATAAAATCAAATAATAGGAAACACAGTACAAGGAAAGGGTTACATCAGGGTCAGCAAATTCTGACTTATGGGCTAGATCTGGCCCACTGCCTGTTTATGTATGACCTATAAGCTGAATGTTTATATATTAAAAATATAATTGTATTTACATGCAGTTTTAAAAGAATTCTTTAAAATATATAAAAATCATTCTTGGCTTGTGAGCTAGGGGAAAGGGAAGAGCATAAGCATTTATAAAGCACCTCCTGGCACATGCCAAGCATTGTGCTATGTCCTTTCTTTTTTCTCACAACAACCCTACAAAGTAGATACTGTTATCCCCTTTTTACAGTTGAAGAAATTGAGGCAAACAGAGGTTAAGTGACTTCCTCAGGATCACAAGCTAATACGTGTCTGAAGACAAATTTGAAATTGGGTCTTCCTGACTTCCTAGTGCTCCACCTACTGTACCCCATTAATTAGATAAGATTAATGAATAAATATCATTACTTATTAAATTAATGGATATATTAAAAAACTAAGATGAGAGGCAGCTGAGAGATCTGACTTCAGAATCAAAAAAGTTTGGGTTCAAGTTCCACCTTTGACACATCCTGGCTGTGGGTAAGTCTTTAAATCTTTTGGTGCTCAAGGCTGGCAGAGGGGGTGCCAGCCTGAACTGTTAGGGGGAGTTTCTTCAGCTGGGAGTTCCTTATGCCAAAGTCCATTCTATTCAAGGATGAACCATTGTGGCATAGCAACAACCTCTAGTCTATCCAGAGAAAGGTAAAATGTTAATATATGATTAATGGATCATCAGAAATTCTAGCCTTTCATTCTCTATCCAGAGAAGGGGCTTTCCTTCCATAATTGTAGTGCCTTTTAATTCATGCTATGATTCTAGAAGTACAACAAAAAAACAGACCTGGAATCTAGTGGTCTGGTCAGCCTGAACTGAAACCACAGTCCTTCCAAGGCATCTAGGTAACATAGTGGATAGAGTGGCATGCCTGGAGTCAGGAAGACCTGAGCTCAGTTCTGGTTCCCAAATATATTGTAGCTGAGTGACCCTGGGCCAGTCACCTAACTTCTGCTTGCCTCAGTTTCCTTCTCTGTAAAATGAGGATAACAAAAGCACCCATCTTCCAGTATTGTGGGAAGATCAAATGAGATAATATTTGTAAAGTATTTAGAATAGCTCCTGGCAACATAACTACCAAATGAATGCTTGTTTTTTTCCTTCCTTTGTTCCTTCTTTCATTCCTTCCTTCCTTCCTTCCTTCCTTTGCTTTTATAACACAGAAGTCAAGAGGGAGGATGCTAAGAACGTCCATATTGTCAATGAACAGGAGGCAGCTAACACCTTCAGAAAAAGTTGTCTTGGTATAGATCAAGGAGCCTGAGGCAGATTTTATTCCTAGGGCTAGGGACAAAGGGCTAGCATCTGGAAGAAAGCCAGCAGCTTAGTACAAAGCCAGCAATAAGACTCCAAATCTACTTAATGCTAATGAGAACCAGCCCATAATTATGGCTCCCAGGGAGTCAAGGCGACATATACACACATACACACACATGAGTGCTTGATTGTCATTGCACTCTATAACTCCCTAATAGGTGGCACCATAACCAGGAAGGGCGCACGCTCCATCTTTAGAAGCCAGGATGTTGTCTCAAGTGTGGTAGTTTGGGAAGGCCATTTCTTCAGTGGCAGAAGCCTGGAGGGCTTCAAGGGAAGCAGCAATTATATTTAGCACCTTCTCAAGACACTGGTCTAGATGATAATCTCTACCAAAGCAATTCCTATCCCATAGTAGAGAAAAATTGCCCCAGCGGAACATTGACCTCTTGAGATGATATGGTAGCTGTCAGTGCTTCCTAGGTGCATGAGAGAAAAATTTGGGATGGCAGGGAAACATAGAGGAGTGGTTGCCATATCCCGCCAAGAGGAAAGACCGTATAGTGTATTTATAAAACTTTTGTATCCTAGATGCCTTTGACAAATCTGAAGCCTACAGACTCCTCAGAATGTTTTTTTTAACTTATAACATAAAATACATAGTATAAATGAAACCAATCATTTAAAATTTTTTTATTTATAATATTTTCCCATGGCTATCTGCCCCCCTCTTTTTCCTCCCCCCTCCCAAAGCTGACAAGCAGTTCCACTGGTTTATGCATGTATCATTGTTCAAAACCTATTTCCATGTTATTCATATTTGTAGTTGAGTGATCCTTTAACATCAAAACCTTAATTACATCCCTATCGTACTACGTGGTTGATCATATATTTTTCTAATTTATTTCTGGTTCTACAGTTCTTTCTCTGAATGTGGATAGCGTTCTTTCTCATAAGTTCCTCTGGATCCTCCTGGGTCATTGCATTGCTACTAGTAGAGAAGTTCATTACAATCAATTGTACCACAATGTATCAGTCTCTGTGTACAATGTTCTCCTGGTTCTGCTCCTCTCACTCTGCATCACTTCCTGGAGGTTGTTCAAGTTCCCATGGAATTCCTCCACTTTATTATTCCTTTGAGCACAATAGTATTCCATCACCAACATATACCACAATTTATTCAGCCATTCCCCAATTGAAGGGCATCCTCTCATTTTCCAATTTTTTGCCATCATCACAAAAAGCGAGGCTATGAATATTCTTGTACAAGTCTTTTTCCTTATCTCTTTGGGGTACAAACCCAGCAATGATATGGATGGATCAAAGGGCAGACAGTCTTTTAGTGCCCTTTGTGCATAGTTCCCTCCAGAACTATGGAGGGCAAATTTGGAGGGCAAATTGCCCTCCAGAATGGTTGGACCAATCCACAACACCAGCAGTGTATTAGTGTTTCAATTTTGCCACATTCCCCTCCAACATTTATCACTTTCATTTGTTGTCTATTGGCTGGTCTACTAGGTGTGAGGTGATACTTCAGAGTTTTAATTTGCATTTCTCTAATCAGGAGGGACTTAGAACACTTTTTCATGTGCTTATTGATAGTTTTTATTTCATCCTGTGAAAACTGCCTATTTATGTCCCTTGACCATTTGTCGATTGGATAATGGCTTGATTTTTTTGTAGATTTGACTTAGTTCCTTATATATTTGGGAAATTAAACCTTTGTCAGAGAGTTTTGTTATAAAAATGTTCTCCCAGTTTGTTGCTTTCCTTCTAATTTTGGTTGCATTGGTGTTGTTTGTACAAACCTTTTTTAATTTGATATAATCAAAGTCATTCATTTTATATTTTGCAATGTTCTTTATCTCTTGCTTGGCCCTAAATTCCTTCCTTTCCCACAGATCTGACAGGTATATTATTCTATGTTCACCTAATTTATTTATTATTTTACTCTTTATATTTGTCATTTACCCACTTTGAATTTATCTTAATATAGGGTGTGAGATGTTGATCTAAACCTAATCTGTCCTGTATTGTTTTCCAATTTTCCAAGCAGTTTTTGTCAAATAGTGAGTTCTTGTCCCCAAAGCTGAGGTCTTTGGGTTTATCAAACACTTAGCTTACTGAGGTCATTTACCCCTAGTCTATTCCACTCATCTTCCTTTCTCTCTCTTAACCAGTACCATATTGTTTTGATGGCCACTGCTTTATAGTACAGTTTAAGATGTGGTACTGCTAGGCCCTCATCCTTCACATTTTTTTTTCATTACTTCCCTTGATATTCTTGATCTTTTGTTCTTCCAGATGAACTTTGTTATAATTTTTTCTAATTCAATAAAAAAGTTTTTTGGTAGTTTGATTGGTATGACACTGAATAAGTGGATTAATTTGGGTAGGATTGTCATTTTTATTATGAAACCAGTCATTTTGAAATAAAGTTACCAAATTTTTAAAAAAGTTCATGGACTTCAGATTAAGGGCTTCTGTTCTGCATTGTTCAAACAATTCCCATCAGTTGTGGTCTGGTAAGGCAGGCCAGAGCTTGGGCTTATCCTGCTGTCATATTCTCCCCTAAGAGGCTATAGTGGACGTAGAAAAACCATTTCCCAAAGAGCAACCAGCAACAATTAAGGCATCCAGGTAGCTTCCCAAAGGTACATCTCAGGTTCAATGGTCAATGAGAAAAAGAAACAGAAAACAGAAGAGGCAGCCAGAGACCCAGGACCAACTTCATTTAGCTAAGTTCTGCATCAGCCATCCTTATATTGCTAACATCACAAATAAAATAGAGTGACTTTATGGCAGTCAGTCCCCATAAGTCAGCGGAGGAGAAATTTGACTTTACATTGGGAGAGGTGTTTAGGGAGGTTAGTGAGACAACACAAGGTAGTAAAATTCTGAAGAGCTGGGTAGATTATGTGGATCACACAGATAATAAACAAGAGCTGCTTATCCTTGGAAATTAGGGACTGTGTCCTTCTTGGGAAAATCAATAAATCCACCAAAAACCTTGAAATTAGGGAGAGGCACCAAAAGTCCAGACAGGGATTGGCTAATAGTTTAAAGCAGGGAGAACAGAGTGCCACAAGGTACTTTGTTCTTCAAAGGGATCTTGGACCCTGTTCAATAATGGTAGGCAAGGTCCCTCCCCACCTCTATCCAAGAATAGTATCAAGCCTCAGTAGGAGAGATATTGCAAACATCAGGGATACTGGTTGGTCTGAAGCTCTGTGAAATGGTTAAAGGTAGTAAATGGACAGACACGGGTAATTTTTTGGTGAAAGATTCGAGATCGGTGCAGGGCATTCTCAGTCTGTTACAAGGTCATAGAGGAGTTTCTCTCCATTGTTCCCTTGGTAACATGGAAGCCTTGTATTGGTTGGGGGAAGGGGAGAGGACAGGTGTTCTGGACTCAGTCTGAGGGGATTGCAAGCAGAAAATCCCAACAATAGAGGATGATACTATTTCCACCCAGAACCACTGAAAAACTAATGGCACAACTAGGTTGCAAAGTGAGTAGAGTATAAGTCCTGGAGTCAGGAAGACTCATCTTCCTGTGTTCAGATGTGGTCTCAGATACTTACTAGCTTTGTGTCCCTGGGCAAGTTACTTAACTGTTTGCCTTATTTTCCTCATTTATAAAGTGAACTTGAGAAGGAAATAGTAAACCACTCCAGTATCTTTGCCAGGAAAACCCCAAATGGAGTCATGAAGAGCCGGACATGACTGAAAAACAGGAATGAACAATAATAACAATGATATAACTAGCTAGGAGCCTGGATCTCAGGTGGGGTCTTCCTTCTTTAATCAGAAGTCACAGTGAGGCAGCTGGGGCATTCACTTTACCACTGGGCAGTCTTCCCACACTGAACTTGAATCCCAGTGATCTGTGTGACTGAGGCAGGTTTAACAGAACCACTACTAGACTCAGAGGGGTTAAGAGAATTTCAGCTTCTCCTTTTCCACTAAGAGAACTCTTTTAGCTCTGGATCAGTGCAAGACAGATCAGATTCAGGCCTAGGGGAAGTCTGGCCACCTAAAAGGAGAGGTTAGGTTGTTGTGGTGGTGGTGATAGTGATGGTTTTTCATTCATTCTGAAATCCCTTGGGAGAATCAATTAAAGCTTAGGCTTGGCTCCATCTAGAGTCTGCTCAAAACTGGAGAGTAGAAAGACATTCAATGGGCAATGTAGAACAGATAGAGATAAGATATTTGTTTCCCCTTTGAAAAAAGAAATGCTAAATACAAAAAGATTCACATGGGCACTTTGACAGAAAAAAGCCCAAAAGCTAAACCTTAAGTAGCAGCAATAATAACACAACTACTGTTATATTTTCCCAGAAGTTGACATAAACCATCAAAACATACTACAATTTGCAGGACTGTTAAGGAGTCATTTTACATTTCCTTTCAGTTTTGCACCATCCAAACACTTCTTTCCAATATTTTCTTGGTAAAAGAGGTCAGAGCTCAGACTCATTCTTCTGTCACATTCTCTTCTAAGAAGCTTTGTAATGGACATAGAGAGATAAGCTCTCAAACAAGCAGCAAGCTCCATCTCAGACACCAAGAAAGCTGCTCTCCAAAGGTCCACTTGGGCTCATTGTTCAGCCAACTAAGATCAGACAGAGAAACACAAAGCAGAAGAGGTGGCTCAAGCCTAACTCTTTGAACACTGCTCTTGGAGTTTCATGTTGCTCGACTGGAAGCAAGGCTAGATCCTCCCTCAATTCCTCTTGGCAATATACTTGCCATATATTCTATATTATATATTATTATATGTGACATATAATAATATATATTTGTATTATATATATTTATTATTATATATAATATTATATTATTATTAATTCTATATTATATATAGTATATATTCCATATATACTAGCTGTGTGACCTTGGGCAAATCATTTAACCTTTGATTGCCTCAAATTCATCATCTACAAAATGAAAATAATAATAGTATCTACCTCCTAGGGTTGTTGTGAGGATCAAATGAAAATAATAATAATTACAAAACACTAGTATAGCGCATGGCACATAATAAGCATTATATAAATGTCATTTTAATTATTACTATTAGTATTGTTGTTATTCTGGAGAGCCTAAGGAAGTATAGAAGCTATGTCTTCTTTTTAACATATTCAATTCCCTCACCCTCTTGCTACTGCTAGAGGGGAAGAAAGGATAAGGAGATCACTCTGGATTTTTTGTGACATCTCAAGGCCTGGTAGGAAGGAAGGGAGGGAGATAGGGAAGGATGGAAAGAAGAAAGAAAGGAAAGAAGGGAGGGAAGAAGAGAGGGAAAGGAAAGGAAGGAAGGGAAGAAGGTATGGAAGGAGGGAAAGAAAGGAGGGAGGAGAGGAAAGAAGAAAGGAATGAAGGAAAGAAGTGAGGAATGGAGAGAAGGAAAGAAATGAGGAAGGAAAGGAAGGAAATAAGAAGGGATGGAAGGAGAGAAGGAAGGAAGGAAAAAGGAAGAAAGGAAAAGAAAGAGAGAAGAGAAAGAAGGAAAGAAAGAGGAGCAGAAGGAAAGGTAGGGAGGAAGGAATGAAAGAAAAAAACAAGCATTTATTAAGTACCTACTATGTGCCGGGCATTGTATTTAGTGCTTTACAAATATCTCATTTGGTCCTCATAACAACCAGGTTTACACCAGGTTGAGCATTGAATTTTGTGGATCCTACCTGATGTTGACTTTTCCTAGTAAAACACGTAGCACTTTTCATTAAGGCTTTACCATAGCTAACAGGGTGCCACCAAGGCAGCATTGTGCAGAAGAAAGAACCCATACTCTGGCATCAGAGGTTCTGGGTTCATATCCCAATTCTGCTGCTTCCTTCCTGGGTGATCTTGTCACTCAATCTCCTGGCACTCACGTACCACATCTATAAACTGATGGGGGTTGGTTTTATGAAGTACTTTCAAGTTTTGTAAACCAAGCAAGATCAAGGACAATGGAATTGAGTGAGAGAAAGTCCAGTCTTCTATAGCCTGAGACCTCATGCATCAAAAAGTGATGGAAGGGCGTCAGGTTTCTTGACCAAGGATGATAAGGGCAGTGAAATTCTGTTTATCCCTCATAGCATTACAGGGATCCTGGATCATCTAACTTCTAAACAGACTTCCTCTATCATTTTTAGTGGACAAAGGGATTATAGAGTACTGAATAAGGTCTTACAAAACCTTTTTGGCTAGAGTGACAGTTAGCCAGAACACAAGAATAAACTTCTTTCTGTCTAATAAACTTGCTAACAACCACTAAGATATTTTTGAATGAACAAATGCCTTCAGACATTTACGCAAAGTCAACCTGATATCAGCGGAGCGTCCCATATGACGGATGAGTTACACATTAACTTTGCAGGTTTTCTCAAACTGTGTGCTTGCCAAGTTGGGGCAGCTAGGTAGCACAATGCAGGTTTGGAGTGAGGAAGACTTATCTTCCTGAGTTCTAATCTGACCTCAGACACTAGATGTGTGACCCTGGGCAAGTCCCTTCACTCTTTTTGCCTTAATTTTCCCACCTGGAAAATGAGCTGGACAAGGAAATGGCAAACCATTAAGTCTCTTTGCCAAGAAGACTCTAAACAGGGTTATGAAGAGTCAGACATGGCTGAGACATGACTGAACAAAAACAAGAAGTAGGGAAGCTCTCACAGTACTGTTGGATGACCAGGGAAGGATTTAGAGAAAGCCAAATTTTTTTCCCCACTTGAATTCTATTCGATTTCTATTCTATTACACATATTGCTTGTATGTGTGTTTTGCCTTGGTGCATTGGAGGAAGGCATTGAATGCAACCACACATCATAGATGTGACTCTACTATTCTCTAAGTATCTTTTCTTGTTTCTGGAACGTAACCTAAGGTATAGCAGTATTTCATTAAGAATAATTTAGAAGGGGGCAGCTGGGTGGCTCAGTGAATTGAGAGCCAGACCCAGAGATGGGGACGGTCCTAGGTTCAAATCTGGCCTCAGACTCTTCCTACCTCGATAATCCTGAGCATTTCACTTAACCCCCATCGCCTAGCCCTCACCATGCTTCTATCTTGGAACTAGTGTGCAATATTGAGTCTAAGATAGAAAATGAGGGTTAAAAAATTTAGTAAAACATTTAGTACAGTGTCTGACACATAGTAAGTGCTATATAAATATTATTATTGTTATTATATAATAAACATTATTATTAATAATAAACAAAGATGTGAACTTTTCTTTAACAAAGGTACTTATTTCCCGAGGACTGGTTTAGTGCTACTCCTCAGATTTCTATAAGAAAGTTATTTTCTTTTTGTATCTTCATCAACATGGGTTCAGGGATACACAATAATATTGAATTTAGCCTTCATTGATCTGAGAATTTCACTATAAGAAGGGGAAGAGGGACATTGTCATAACAGCCCTTAAGCATCTGTCAAGTCAGGATCTAAAAGTCACAAATGGAACTTTCTTAGGTGAGGAGGGTCAAGACTCCTTTAACTCTGATCCTGGGGAAAGATCAGAAATGTTTCTGATAAGCTTATTTATGAATCATGTTTGTTGCGTTTAAGTTAAATTTGTAGTCCTAAGAAAATCTTCCTCACACAGTGAGTCCCAACATTTACAGCCAGCAGGATACAATTATCTCTACAGTTAGCATCAGTATCAGCAGATATTGGGGCTTATTTACAGCTGGTACCTTGTATGTGACAGAAATTAGGGTTCATTTCGTGGCATTCAGATTTCCATGGAACAAATCCCCAAATTCATTATATGAATCTTTATTCAGTCTGTATCACGTTTTGATAGGAATAGGAATAGGAGCTGGAATCATTGGACCTGTGATTTCATTGGTTTTGGAAACTCCCAAATGAGGAAACTACCCAAGCAGCTCTTTCCTCGATTCCATAGTTTTAGGGAATTCTTAGAGAAAGGCAATTAGGTGTGCAGTAGATAGAGTGCCAGATCTAGAGTCAGGAAAAATCATCTTGAATTCAGAGACAGCCTCAAACACATATTAGCTATGTGACTCTGGATAAATCACTTAACCCTATTTGCCTCAGTTTCCTCATCTGTAAAGTGGGGACAATAATATTATCTACCTCCTGGGGTGGTTGTAAGGATCTAATGAGATAATAATTGTAAAGTGCTTAGCATAATGCTTGACATATAGGAAGCACTGTATAAATGGTAGGAATTATTATTCATTGTTTTAAAGCTCTTTATCAAAACCAAATCAATGTTTACCAAGACGAAATTCTTGATTTACTAGAAAATGCACATTTAATATTTGGCAAATCATTATGAACATCATATTCCCAGAAAATGTGTCAACGATGTGCAGGTTATTACTTGTGTGTATATCTCATACTCCAGGTATCATTGTGGAATATTAGCTATACCACCATAATTCCACCATCTGTGAAATTAAGCTCAGAAATCTTTGGAAATTTCTCCAACTCCCTTTTGGAGATAGTTTCTGGCCCCAAACAGTTTTAGATCTAGAGCTGGAAGGAACCCCAGAACCCATTTAGTTCAGACCCAAGATTTTACAAAGAAGGTTAAATGATTTGCCCAAGGTCATAGAAGGAGTAAGCGACGGAAGTGGGATGTGAACATCTGAGTCAGTGCTCTTACCAGTGATTTTTCCTTTCATTTTGCTGAATTTTCATTAGCTTACCCTCTGTTTTACAATGTAAACCAGTTGTTTGAGTATTTTTCTGTGTATTCCTACAATATTTCACATTTTCCCAACTTTAATATCATAATTTTAAGCTTTTCTTCTTCCCTATTTGCTTTATCTGTTTCAAATAGACTATTTTTTGGTATTCCTTTTTACATTGTTTCTGATTTCAATTAAATGCTCTTTCTATGTAATGGACTAATTAGTTTTTCAAAACGAATTTTGTTTTCTTTTACTTAATTCCCTTTGGATGCTTAGATAAATACAACAAGCTTTGTACATAGTTCTTTCAATTTGCCAAATAATTGAATTCAACCAAATCATTTCCTCAGATTGGCTCCAGTAGGCCATCGCCACTTCCCCACAAATCTTGACTAAAAAAGTGTGTCTTTCCCTAATTCCGTTTTGTACCTATAACAATTTAAATTATCTCTTGACTGACCAGATCAGGGGGGAAAAATAAAGCTCTGCTCAAAGGGTTCATATTTTTGTTTACATTTTTGACAGTAAGATTCATATTCATGTACATCCTAGGTTTTCTAAATATATAGAAGTAGCTTGAAGGTGGGCAACAAGGAAAGTACAGTGATAGAGAGTGATGGGCTTGGAGTCAGAAAGACTCATCTTCCCGAGTTCAAAATTGGCCTCAGACACTTACTTGCTGTGTGACCCTGGACATGTCACTTAATCCTGTTTTATCTTAGTTTTCTCATCTGTAAAATGAGCTGGAGAAGGAAATGGCAAATCACTCCAGTATCTTTGCCAAGAAAACCCCAAATGGAGTCAAGAAGACATGGAAACAACCTAAAAATGATTGAAGAACAGCAGAAAGTTGTAAGGTGCTGTGGAGAGATATTTCTGGAATCTAGCCTACTTTTTTCCAGATGAGGCTACAGTTTAAACCTTGAGGGGAGTAGAAGGGCCATAGCTAGATTCTTGCTCCTTCCTTTGCCTAATTTCAAGAAAGATACTTAGCTAAAATTTATATCTACTCCCCTCAAATAGCTCTAGTCTAGTATAGGATTTCATGTTTGGTTCAGAGGGAAATCCACTTTCCTTGGTACTCTTTTAGGGAGAGGGTAGCTTTTAGTTTATACTTGCAAACTTGGGTCCTTCTCACCAAATACCATTTTTCAAAAAGGTCATCACATATATTAAGAATATCCAAACAAAAATTGGAGGTTACACAAATGAGAATTTTTTATTGTTATTGTTCAGTTGTATTCAACTTTTTGGGAACCCATTTGGGGTTTTCTTGGCAGAGATGGTGGAGTGGTTTGCTGTTTTCTTCTCCAACTTATTTTGTAGATGAAGAAACTGAACCCAAAAGGGTTAAGTGTCTTGCCTAGGGTCATACAACTAGTAAGTGTCTGAGGCTAGATTAGAACTCAGGGAAAATGAGTCTTCATAACTCCAGGCACTCTATCCATTATGCTCTCTAACTGCTCCAAATTAGAATGTCCTAAAAATTATACAAGAATGAATGAGCTCTTTAGCTGGGAGCAAGGTAAGACGTAATCTTAAACCAAGAGGGAGGGCCTTCTATATTACTCAAGAATTTCATTTGGCAGTCTCTTGGGAAGCAGAATGGAAATCAGGGACATGTTGAGCAGCTAGTTTCCTCTCCAGGCCTGTAGCTTTCCCTCCATTTGCATTTCTCCTCAAGAAATGTGGAGCAATGCATGTCTCTCTCCCAAAAAGTTCTTTAGCATCAACTCCATAAATCCTTTTTGTAGGTCTACCATTTCTCCCTCAACTTTCTCTCTACCAATAAGGAGTCATTCCACATTCATAGTCAAACAGAAAATGAGTCTCTCAGTGTGGTTGGAAACTAGTTATGCTTTAAAAAAATGAATCCCATCTTTATACCTTATATGAGTAAATCACGTTCATTTTTCCCCCTTCTCACCAGAAAGAGAAAAACTAAAACTCATGCCAGCATTCAAGCATTGTCAATCATGACAGACAATATCTTTTCCTGGGATCCATTCCAATTTTGTGCTGGCAGGCTCTCAATGCCAACATAATTGGACTTTTATACATTTTCCCATTCAGTTTCAAGCTTACTTCTTGCCTTACATTTTTTCTTTCAAAGTATACTTATTTTATGTAGGTTTTTTAAATTCCCAGAGTCATCTTGGATATAAAGATTTCTCTTTTTCCTTCTGAAACTGACACTTCCTTCAACTATGTGGGAAGACAGACAATATGTTAGCATGCTTAATGGGAGCAGGGGTACCTTCAAGCTTTCCCCCTCTTTTAATACCACATCACACTATATAACTTTTCCTTTCCTTTCCTTTCCTTTCCTTTCCTTTCCTTTCCTTTCCTTTCCTTTCCTTTCCTTTCCTTTCCTTTCCTTTCCTTTCCTTTCCTTTCCTTTCTTTTCTTTTCTTTTCTTTTCTTTTCTTTTCTTTTCTTTTCTTTTCTTTTCTTTTCTTTTCTTTTCTTTTCTTTTCTTTTCTTTTCTTTTCTTTTCTTTTCTTTTCTTTTCTTTTCTTTTCTTTTCTTTTCTTTTCTTTTCTTTTCTTTTCTTCATATATATATATTACCAATTACATGTAATAAATGCCCACACAAGTTTTCCCAAGTTATATGACCAAACTTATCTCCCTCTGTCCCTCTCCTGCCTCCTCTTCTTGGTACTGGTAGGCGATTAGATCTGAGTTATATGTGTATCACTACAACTCAAAAAAAAAAAAAACAAACCCAAAAAACCACCTTTGTGTTCTGTATTGGAATTGATACTAAGTATTGGTCCCACAGCAGGCGAACAGTAAGTCCCAGGCTACTGGGGTTAAGAGACTTGCTCAGGCTCACACAGCTAGGCAGTATTTGCCACCTAGTTGCCCTTGTACTCTTATAACTCATCAGCCTACAGATCTAATCCAAATGGCAAGCAGTCAGAGCTGACTAAGGCACAGTAACTTAATTACAAAGAACACGTACACAAAATGAAAGATACTGTTGAATTGGGTGGGACACACACAGGGGAGCCAAGGACAAACAATCTGAGGGGGGTAAATAAAACTCTGAACTCATGATCCATTTCTTCTTTTGTTTTAAATTTAATTTTATTGATTAATTAAGAAAAATTTTCCATGGATACGTGATTTATGTTCTTTCCCTCCCCTCCTCCCAACCCCTCCTGTAGCCAATGAGCAGTTCAGTTCCACTGGGTTTTACATGTGTCATTGATCCAGACCTATTTCCCTATTATTGATCATTGCACTAGGATGATTCTGATCCATTTTTCACATCCAGCCAGGGATTAACAAACTCAATATATATGGCAACTAGTAAACCGAAATAAAAAATAATAAAATAAAATAAAAACACCTTTCAAAGCCCTCAAAACAGGAATCAGCAGACAACAGAACCTTGTTTAGGAGAAGCTTGTGACTTCCTGACACGTTATTAGAATGGGATCTGTGGTAAATACAGGAATCTAGATTAATCAAGACCAGGAGGAAACCACCCCATGCTTGGGCAATAACCCCAGAATGGGAAAACCCCTTCAAAGCAAACCAAGAACATATCAGGTACCGACACCCGGAGTTTAGCTTAGCCAGGAGCACCCCGAGATGTGAAGTGAAGGAGCAGGTGTCTGGATGAAGGACCAGCCTTCATTTCTGAGTGATATCAGGATTATAGCCAGCATTTGTGTGGCACCTTAGACAGGGGATCTTTCACTTTTGTGAAATAGGGGAGAATTATCAACCCCACTTTACGATGGAGGAAACGAGGGCTGAGTGGTTAAATGACCCATTAGAAATGCCTCCAAGTCCAGCAACTCACCCACTGTGCCATGTGACTGCCCCTTTGGGTTTAGTAGCTATAAAGGCTCCAAAACATCTCATATGGAGCACCTCCTTTTAAGACAGAGAGAAAAAAAATACATCAGTGGGAATCTCCTTATAGAAATATTTGTTTGTCTTTTTAAACCCTTACCTTCCATCTTAGAATCAACACTGTGTATTGGTTCCAAGGCAGAAGAGTGGTAAGGGCTAGGCAATGGAGGTCAAGTGACTTGCCCAGGGTCACACAGCTAGGAAGTGTCTGAGGCCAGATTTGAAGTCGGAACCTCCTATCTCTTGGCCTGGCTCTCAAACTACTGAGCCCCTAGAAATAGGCTTTGGTTAACTCATGCTGCTTGGCCCTGTCCTGTGGACTGAGTAGGAAGCACAGGCAGCTCAGGGCTCCACAGAGGGAGGTGGCATCTCTGCCATTTGGCTTAGAAGGAAGTCTGTGATGGAAGATTATCCAAGTTTGCACACAAGGGTACAATAATAAGTAGAGCATCCGTGTTCACAGCACCAGAGCTGTCAAAAATGATTGCCAACACTCTTAACCTCCAGAGTAAGGTATATATATGTATAGTAAAGATTAAAATAAATATTAAATAACTAAGTATTATATTTTTAAAGTTTTATTAATAATAACTAAAGTAAAAGAACTACCTAAACCCACTCAGTTGGCTCAGGAAAGAAGAAAGAAAGAGGGAGGAGCTAAAGAACTTATAAAACAATAACATGACCATGCAAACATGGAGGCACAGGAAAAGGGAAAAGGATTCTAGGTAATACAGAAAGGAATTTTGGATAATGTAGTTTTATGGGTTCAAGAATTTCCAACTATACAATATTTTTTTTCTCAATTGACATAAATGCCCGTATGGGAGAGATTTCCTGCAGAAACTCCAAGAGGGTCTGGCTAACAAGAATCTCTCAAAAGGGTTTGGCAAAGCAAAACTTTTTATATTCTTGGGGAAATAATCAAAAGATGGGAAAGTCAAAATAGAATAATGGGATGAATAATAAAAGGAAAGACAATATTAATTATTCAATAGAATTAGTCATTCAATTAAGGGTCATATTCAAAACCAAACTACTGTGCTCAAGCAAATTCAGTGGAACTTCCAGACTGTTTAAGAAGAGGTAAAATATTAGGTGGTATGGTGGACAGAATGCCAAAGCTGGAGTCAGAAAGTATCATCTTCCTGAGTTCAAATCCGATCTCAAACACTTAATAATTGTGTGACCCTGGGCAAGTCATTTTACCCCATTTACCTCACTATCATCATCTGTAAAATGGGATGAGAAGAAAATGCAGACTACTCTATTGTTGCCAAGAAAACCCCAAATAAGATCAGACCTACCTAAAAATGACTGAATGACAAATAACAAAAAGTATAAATAGATAATTTAGATATACAAGTAGTACAATGCTTTCATATTCTGTCTAGTGGGCTTTCCTAAAATTCTTTGGGTATACAATGGCTAGGACCCCAAGAGCCTTTGCATTAATGCTGGAAGCACAATGGCAAAATATAATCTAATGGAATCAAATGCTGAAGCCCACAATATGTACACCATCTTAATCCCTTTTGATTTGATCTCTTCTTACTAGATCACTCTATTTTAAAACCTTTTCATTTCCTATAGCACATAGATGATGTATATTTTGATATGTCACCATATTAAAATATAAATTGTGACATATTAAAATGCTATCCTTTGATTTTTATGGATAATTGCCATGTCTGAGTAATTATGGGCAACAGTCTGATCTGGGATAATGGTCCAGTCTCAGTACAGATTATTAATTATGTTTTCAAGGGTATTTTAAGTCTGTATTATTGTATGAAGGTTTGTCAGCTACCAGATTTTGAAAGATAGCAAGCTTCTGCTAGGTGGTACAGTGGGTTGGACCTAGGCATAAGGTCAGGAAGACCTGAATTCAAAAATGGCTTCATATACTAGGTATATGACACTAAGCAAATCACTTAACTTCTGCCTGCCTCATTTTCCTCAGTTGTAAAATTGGAATAATAATAGCACCTCTCTCATAGAGTTATTGTGAAGTTCAAATGAGATAATATTAGGAAAGCACTTAACACAGTGCTTGGCACATAGTCAGTACCTAATAATAATAATAATGCTTGTTCCCTCCCCCTAGAATTCTAATCACCAAGTTATATCTTGCTAAGTATTCAGCAGGTGCTAAATTTTTGCAGCCTTCATGTTTTTGTAGTCTTGTGTGTTGGAACGGTTTCTATTTCTTTGCATAATCTATGCTAAGAATTCAGTCTGTCATTCAGTTTTTTTTTCAGTCATTTCTGACTCTTCATGACTCCATTTGGGGTTTCTAAAGATATAGGAGTGGTTTGCCATTCCCTTCTCTAGCTCATTTTACAGATGAACAACTGAGGCAAACAGGGTGAAGGGATTTACCACTCAGCCAATGACTGACTAAGGGCAGATTTGAACTCAAGAAGAGTCTGATTTTAAGAGCGCCACTCCATCCACTGTGTCCCTTAGCTGCCTATGTATTCAGTAGATTTTTTTTTACAGCCTTTAGTGTTCTGTTTGTAGTTTCTGTTTCCTTGAATAATCTACTTTGCTCTCTAAGTTTTAGCTCCTTAAGGATATAACGTTTTAGTCATTTCAAGGGTGCAATGACATGACCCTACTTGAGAGTAGAGACTGTCTTTTACTTTTCTTTGTTTCCCCCAATACTCAGCACAGTGTCTGACACAGAGTGGGAGCCTAATAAATTCTTATTGACTTGTTGAGCTGTCATCATTAACCCCATCCATCCCCTACTTGATTCAACATTTTTTGTTTTGAAGCTTCTTGCTCAGCATATTGTTGGTTGGGTTCATGTGGATGCCAGTTAGAGTCCCTTGATTTAGTTTTTGGATCTTAAGCATTTAAGGTGGTCTTTCAGAGGTAAATCATTATTAATCACATTCACCAAATCCAGTGGTTTGTATCTGTTGTTTCTTTAATATTGCTCAGCGAACTGACATCTACTTGTCCTAAAAGGATTTCTCTTAAGTTTTTGGCTACTTTCCCAAGTGCACTAAGAATTCCTATCAATAATCCTCTTCCTCCTTTTTTGATGAGATAGTGATAATGTTGCAATAGGTGCCTTATGGTAATAATTTCTGTGTTTCATTAATATCATATGAGCTTTTGCAAAAACACTTTCCAGATCTATTCTGGACTATTTCAAAATTCCAAAAATATACTTCAACTGGTTTTGCAGAAGTGTTCATTTCTTTAAAAGTTTGGAAGTCACAATGCCAATAAATCTCTTAACACATTCAGTCATAGCCTCCTCCTCCTTGGTATTTTGTGTACATCCTATGTTTAGAGCATCCACTTGACTATTCTGCTTATTGTTTTCAAACTTAGTCTTCTTGTCAAACTTACCTGGTCCTACTTAGCTTGGGCTTCCCAGTCTTCCTCTATCCATATCCCATCGCTCAACCAAGAGAATCCTGAGCTTTTTAGGGGACACCTTTCTCGATCACAGCAAATAATAGAAGTTAACCTTCCCAAAATTCAACTAAAAGGGAGCAGAGAACCCTGTGGAAAGCAGGGATATAGATGTGTATATTATAAAATCATTTAGGACAGGCAAATGTTAGATGCCAACAGCAGTGCCAAAAGGTAGGCTTGAATATAAATACCCCAATCCTCTTCTGCCCTCAGGTTCAATTCCTTATTTAACTTTTTCTCTGGGTTCAAAAATAATTAAAGTATGTTCTGGGAAATATTCATAAATTACTCACGCCAAAAAATCACTCTCTACAAAAAATATTGAGCCTCTTTTTCTCTAATTGGCTTATTGCCTCCATTCCAGACTGGATCTAGGCAATCTCCTATGGACTGGTTTTCTTCTCCATCTCTTAGGTTGAACTGTGAATTCAGCCTTAGTTTAATCGTCACTCTTTAGGAGTATAAAATTTATTAGATGTATCAAGTAGTATAAAAAGCACAGATAAACATTAAAACAAGACTTTAAAGGCTGATGGTGAAGGAGGTCATGATAATTGAATAGATTGAGAAAGTGGACATCTGTTATTGTTTCTCCCCACACACATAATAGTCATTCTTTATGGTATCTGGACTGATAAAACACACGGGAAACGTTGTCTCTCCAGTTACTTTCCTGTTTAAATCCCTTTTAGTTAGATTTGCAAGTACCTAGGCATGTATATTCTTAAGAGCCTTTCTTAGATGCCATTCATCTCTGCTTGTCGTTCCTAGAATTAGGCCAGTACCCAGCCTATAAATATTATTTCATTTCACTTGTCTCCCATTTTGTCATATTTTCAACCCCTTTAAATATTTTTTTATTTCTATGATGAACCTGTTGTAATTCATAGTTTTATTTGTGCATTTTTCTGCCTGCCCTCCCCCACTTAAGCCTCAATTTAAAACCTTCATCAAATCCTTGAGGCTTCTGCTAAATGCATTCTTAGAACTAACTCAAAGCACTCAGTCTCTTAGGAGGATTCCATTATTTCAGCATATTAGCCATGGTCCAGAGAATGAAATCCTGTTCTTCAACATCATTTATTTATAAAGCTCGGAAAAGGTCAGTTAACAAGTAATCTATAGAAGACAATCAGGAAGGATCAGGAACTCCGACTAGGAGAGTTGTGTGGGCTTGGGGGAAAGTCTAGAACCAAAGCCAAAATGTAAACAAGCCATTGGGATCCAAGCAAAGGGAATAGATAACAGGTGCAGGACATTAGCAACAAATCAAGTACATGGAAATGGAACTTCTTATGTAATTCCTGCCCAAATGAAAAAAATGATTTCTGAATGTGTGTGGACCAAACCTATAGATGGAGTCAGAAAAATATCACCAGTTAGATTTAGAGGAATAAAGAGTAAAAAAATAAGGAAATTCCTAATATGACCCCCCCTTAACCCCCTTCCTCATGTTATAATAAATAAGTGGAAGTGATCCTTCTGCTAGTATGGTGGTAGGTAGCAGTGATAACTTCTGGGAAATGAGTGCAAATGAGTATACAAATTCCAGAGAACATTCTTTTCCAATTCAATTTACTCTGGTAATTTTTTGAGTCATGACATAACTTTATATATTTATAATAAAAATGATATTAATAATTTCTCTGTTGAGTTCTTACAACTGAATTCCTCTAATGAGAAACAAAATGAATTATAATGAACACAATGAAATAATATCTATATTTAGGTCTCACAACTTATTTTTATACTGGCATACAAATTACATTTCTGCCTGGGGCTCAAATGGAGACACTTATCAAAATGAATGCTTCCTCAGAAGAACTTCCTTTAAACATCAGGCAGGCCCTATTAAGGTAGTGACAGATTATATATCTGTGGTCCTAGGACCAGACTAAATTCAGAAAGACTTCCCTATCAGCTTGGCCACCAGCTGATGGAAGTCTTCCGCCACAGTCCTTAAATCATGGAAGGAGCATCATCTACATTGGTAGAGGGATTATCCACACTGATGAAACGATGGCTTGATTGGTCTCAGGCCTTAAGGCTCTAGCTTCTCAGTACCCTCTGTTTAAATTGATGTAGCTTTATTAGTCACCTTAAGGCAGGGGTTTTAAGCTTTTTTTCTTCCATAGACATCTTTGGCAATCCGGTGAAATCTGTGGACCCCTTCTCAGTCATATTCATTCTTCCTCCCTTCCTCCCTTCCTCCCTTCCTTCCTTCCTTCCTTCCTCCCTTCCTTCCTTCCTTCCTTCCTTCCTTCCTTCCTTCCTTCCTTCCTTCCTTCCTTCCTTCCTTCCTTCCTTCCTTCCTTCCTTCCTTCCTTCCTTCCTTCCTTCCTTCCTTCCTTCCTTCCTTCCTTCCTCCCTTCCTTCCTTCCTCCCTTCCTTCCTCCCTTCCTTCCTCCCTTCCTCCCTTCCTTCCTTCCTTCCTCCCTCCCTCCCTTCCTCCCTCCCTCCCCCCTCCCTCCCTCCCTTTCTCCCTTCCTCCCTCCCTCCCTTCCTCCCTCCCTCCCTTCCTTCCTTCCTTCCTTCTTCCTTCCTTCCTTCCTTCCTTCCTTCCTTCCTTCCTTCCTTCCTTCCTTCCTTCCTTCCTTCCTTCCTTCCTTCCTCCCTTTCTCCCTTCCTCCCTCCCTCCCTTCCTCCCTCCCTCCCTTCCTTCCTTCCTTCCTTCTTCCTTCCTTCCTTCCTTCCTTCCTTCCTTCCTTCCTTCCTTCCTTCCTTCCTTCCTTCCTTCCTTCCTTCCTTCCTTCCTTCCTTCCTTCCTTCCTTCCTTCCTCCCTTTCTCCCTTCCTCCCTCCCTCCCTTCCTCCCTCCCTCCCTCCCTTCCTTCCTTCCTTCTTCCTTCCTTCCTTCCTTCCTTCCTTCCTTCCTTCCTTCCTTCCTTCCTTCCTTCCTTCCTTCCTTCCTTCCTTCCTTCCTTCCTTCCTTCCTTCCTTCCTCCCTTCCTCCCTTCCTCCCTTCCTTCCTCCCTCCCTCCCTCCCTCCCTCCCGCCCTTCCTCCCTTCCTCCCTCCCTCCCCCTTCCCTCCCTCCCTTCCTCCCTCCCTCCCTTCCTCCCTCCCTTCCTTCCTTCCTTCCTTCCTTCCTTCCTTCCTTCCTTCCTTCCTTCCTTCCTTCCTTCCTTCCTTCCTTCCTTCCTTCCTTCCTTCCTTCCTTCCTTCCTTCTTTCCCTTTACTTTCCATCTTGCAATCAATACTGGATATTGGTTCCAAGGCAGAAAAGTGGTATGGGCTAGGGAATGGGGGTCAAGTGACTTGCCCAGGGTCACACAGCTGGGAAGCATCTGAGGCCACATTTGAACCCAGAACCTCCCATCTCTAGGCCTGGCTCTCAATCCTCTGAACTACCCAGCTGCCCCCTCAGAGTCATATTTTTAAATGTATAAAAGAAATATATAAATGTATAAAATAGAATGGCAAAGCAAACCAATTAAACTGAAATCCAGTTATCAAAATACGTAAAAAAACCCAATTCCACAGACCCCAATTTGAACCCTTTGTCTTATTGAGACATTAAAAGGCCAATCCACATAATCTCTCCAGATGAATATGAAAGACCTAGAGTAGAATGAGTCACTTCACCTTGCTCAACTGACCAGAGGCATTTCAATATAGAGATTATGGGGGCTTCCTACCCAAGATCAATGTTGCAAAATCCTTGTAGCATATTCTTTTTTTTTTTTTTGCTGTAGCTAAGTAAACCATCTTTTGTTGACTATTGAATGTCCTACTAATATGAACCCAACCTAACATGTGATCAGCCTAAGTCAGATCCATCTATTATATACAAACTAAATATGTATATATAACTAAAAAATAATTAAATTCTTCTTTTCTGTCCTAGAATCAATACTAAGTATCAGTTCCAAGGTAGAAGAGCAATAAGGACTAGGCAACTGGGGTTAAGTGACTTGCCCAGGGTCACCCACCTAGGAATCATCAAGACCAGATTTGAACTTATGTCCTTCCAGTTCTAGGTCTTGCACTTTATTCACTGTGTTACCTAGCTGCCTCATGCTACCTACCTACCCAGGCTAATCACAACCTAGTTCCAACCTACTATTTTAATTTCTTTTTAATTATAATTTATTTATATTTTATATATTTATTTAAAAACCTTTACCTTCCATCTTAGAATCTGTATTATGTATTGGTTCCAAGGCAGAAGAGAAGTAAGGACTATGCAATGGGGGGGGGGGGGGATTAAGGGACTTTCCCAGGGTCACACAACTAGGAAGTCAGATTTGAGGTCAGATTTGGACCCAGGACCTCCCACTTCTAAGCCTGGCTCTCAATCTATGCTGCCCCCCCCCCATTTTAATTTTTAACCCTGTTAACTACCCTACATAGATCCTACACTCCAGTCAAATGAATCTCTTCACTCTCCATATAAATGTTTGTTTCTAGGGTTTCCTTTACTTACATCCCATTCCTTGCACCAGTTTGAATCTTACCCATTTAAAAAATATTCAGTTTAAGTCTTAGTTCCTCTATGAAACCTTTGCTGACCCATCTAGCCCCTCTGATTTCTCCTTCTGTCTGTACTCCTCCAGCATTGTTACCACTCATCTAGTATCTATCATATACGTCAAGTTACATGTATACATTGTGTTTCTTTAACCAGATTGTAAGCTCTTTGAAGGCAAGGATATATTTCCATAGTGCCAGGACAAAATGTGTCAAACTAAATGTTGATTGATTAATGAATAATAATAATATACTTTATAATTTTATGATTTTACACATCTCATTTAATCTTCCCAATATTCCTTCGAAGTAATTATTATTAACAATAACTGAGATTTTATATAATAAGATTTACAAAGGGCTTTAAAAATATTATCTCATTTTATCCTCACAACAACCCTGAGAAGTAGGTACTATTTTATCCTCATTTTATAGTTGAGGAAATTGAATCTTTAAATGACTTATCCAGGATCACAGAGCTAGTGAGTGCCAAAGGCCAGATTTGAGCTCAGGTCTTCCTGACTCTAGGGCTAGTATTGTATTCATTATACAACTTAGCTCTCAGGAATTCGTATTGGATTGTGAATAATTAAATTAACAATTTAATAATAATCTAATAATTGTATTATTAATAATTTATAGAGATTCATATATATTTATGATATCTTCTGTGGGACTATTCCTTCTATAACAGAGATAACAAACTGTCCACACCCAGTACTATGTAATTTTCATACCTATCATTCTTTAAATCCTCCATTTATGTTCTATCCAATCAATACATTGAAGGTCTTACTCTGGCTTTTTTTTTTTTTGTAGATTAAGGATACCAGTGTGACACAAACAATTCATCTACTATCTCTTATTACTGAGAAAGCCTATCTCCTTTTCCTAATATATGTACTTGGTGATATATTTTACAGCACTTCTTAGGGGTTATTATTGTTGCTTATATTGATATAGCCTGTTTCTACCAACTGTCTGGCTTTTTATTGCCACTGTAGTCATTTGTAATTTCAAATGACCTCTTCTGAGATCTTGGTGTTGAATGACTACTGGTGCTCCATCATCAGGAGAATATTGGGGTTAAAGAAGAGTTTTTCCAGTATCAGGAAGATTAGGATCTTTGAAAGCACTGAATAATATCTTAAATGCCATCCAGTCTAATTTTTTCCATTTAATTCTCTTTCTAGCTCCTACTTTTAGCTTTCTGTATTGCCTGTCAAAGATATACACAAACTAAGTGCATTATCCATCATCACATATTTTTCATCTTCTTTGGGTTTTTTAAAATGTGGATGGTTACCCAATTTCTTTTGAATAATGGATTTCACTAAACAGGTTTTGTAGTGTTTTGGAGGCTTTATGTGATTAGTATTATGTCATCTTTGAACACTGGAAATAGTCCAAGTTGGTTTTAACCATGGAAAATATCAATACATTCTTCGGTAGGAAGCTATCATAACATTATGTAATTATTTTGCAGTGAACTATGATGTATTTAGTTCTGATAACATATTTTTATTTTTATAGTGTCATACAAATTATATTCCTGTCTGTGGCTCAAATGGAGACACTTACCAAAATGAATGCTTCCTCAGAAGAGCTTCTTGTAAACATCAGAAAGAGATAACAGTAGTGTCAAGAGGACCATGCTACTCTGGTAAGTATTATGCTATTAAATTTTTTTTACATCAATAGTCATTTCAGTATATACCTCTCCTTCTTTCCCTTACTCTCAGAATCTCTTCTTATAATAAAGAAGTTTTGAGCACAATTGGCCAGAGTAGCAACCATGTCTGTCTTCATCTTCCATTTTTTGACCTTCATAGTCCTTCCTCATCCCTATTGAGAGGAGCCAGAAACCTTTCATTACCTATCCTCTGGTAAATTGCATTTGACTTAAATTCTATTTCCTTTTTTTTGTGTTGTTTTTGTTTATATGATAATATTTATTGTGTTATTCTTCTGCAAATTATTCTCCTGGTTTCTTCCTTTTCCAGTCTGCATCTGGCCATATAGATCTTCCCATGTCTCTCTGAATTCTTCCAATTATTAATTTTTTACGGCACAGTAGTGTTGTATTACATTGATATGCTTATTTTTCAGTCATTACCCACTTCATCAGTTGCAATTTTTGCTGTCATGAAAACTTGCACACCATCAATATTTTTGTATATATGAGATCTTTCTTCTTTTTTTATTTTCTTGTTCTGCATGTCCATTAGTGGGCTTGCCAGATCAATGGATACAGTTTAATCTTTTCTTTCATAATTCCAAATTTTTTTTGAGAATAACTTTTACCAAACCACAGCTTCACCAACAGTATATTAGTGTTCTCTCACTAAGAGGAGCTCTCACAGCTCCTCTCACATTGACTGTTTACATCTTTTATCATTTTTGTCAATTATATTGGGTGTGAGGAAAATCTCAGAGTTGTTTTAACTTTAATCTCTCTTGTTAGCGATGATTTGGAGTGTTCTTCCAAATGATTGCTAATAATTCATACTTCTCCTTTTGGAAACTACTTCTCCACATTTTTATCAGAGTTTGTGAGAAAGGAGAAAAGAATAGGATATGATGCCAAGAGATTTTGAGATGAAGAGAAAAGCAGAAGAGGGATCTCATATCAAATGGCTTTAGTTTTCTCAATAATTTAAAAGGCAAGGTCTTCAACTAAGAGATTTGGCAGAGAGGAAGATGTGGGAAGCTCAAGGAAAGGAGATTTGGAATAACTTTGTAGGGGGGCAAAATTGAGAAACAGAGAATAAAACAATTGCTTTGCTTCACTGATGACCTGATTGAAATTGAAGGACATAAATCTGTAGTATACTCAATAAGCACAGTTGTATGATTTCTTCCAACTCTGTTCAACAGCTTGTGAGTAGGAGTGGAGGAAATGTGTGGTGTGACTTATCCAGGGCTGAGGGTTGGCAAGAGATAAATAATGTCAGGAAAAAGGAATGAAGAATTAAATGAGCTGATTACTGTATGGAATTCAATTAGTTAACTATCTGGTGCAGATTGGAAAGGGTGGAAAGTATTTTCTCCGGCCACTACCACTGCTCTGATTTCGCAGTGGTGGTAGTCTTAGAAAACACTGGGGAGTGGAGGAATTGGAGGTCATGCGGAAAGTGATAGACTAAAAGGAGATTATAGTAAAAGGATTGCAAAGTTATCACCTATCTATTCAAGGTCTCTCCTTTCTATTGTGTTATTACATCAGTTGCCCATTGAAAGGGAGATTGACTGGAGAGAAGTAAATCTTTACTTGTAGAGCTTTGTAGTGTATGGCTCAGCAATGAGAAATTGAGAGCCTTTATTTCAGAAAGAAGTGGAACAGTAGGCCATAAAATGGAAAAATATTCCAGAGAAGTAAATAGGCCATTGCAGTGATAATGATGGGTTTCTTACTGGCAAACAAATAGTACATCTTAGTCAGTCTGGCCATAATTCTAAAGATGGCGTCTTGTTCCAGGGATGGAGGCAGATCAGTAACAAAGTACAGAACACTGAGGACCAGAATCTCTAGAGATAAGATAGGGACTGCGGTGGTTCTGAAGATTTTCCTATTGGGTCCTTCACATGAGCACAGGCCTTACATGTCTGCTTGACTTTATGTCAAATGTATGGCCACCAAAAGTCATGTTTTAAACAACTCTACATGCCTTGTAGTTGATACATCTTGATATAGTTATATTATTTTCATTCTGAGCTTCTCCAAGTGATAGAGATAGACTGACAGACAGACAGAAAGACAGACAGATAGATAAATAGATTGAAAGACAGGCAGACAGAAAGACAGATAGAAAGACAGACACAGAGAGACAGAAGGATAGAGATAGATGAAGAGAGAGAGAGAGAGAGAGAGAGAGAGAGAGAGAGAGAGAGAGAGAGAGAGAGAGAGAGAGAGAGAGAGAGAGAGAGAGAGAAGTAAAGATGCAGGAAATTATCAGAGTTGGAGTCTCCCTTTAAAATAGAGATAGCCCAAAGCTTTGGTAATCAGAGACTTGCTTCTACCATGGGTCCATAGGATCAAAGTATTGTGGATTTAAAGTTGGAAGTTATTTTATTGGCCTCTGAGGCCAGCTTCCTTCATCCTTCCCTACCATTCCTTTCCCCTCAATTCACAGATAAGTAAACAATCTTTAAGAGGGTGATTTGAATAGGATTCACACAGTAAATGTCTGATGTAGGATTTGAACTTAAGTCTTTCTGACTCAAGCCAGACACTCTGTCTTTTAATCAATATGGCTAAACAAGGTTGTGTGACAGCCAAATTTTCTGTCATCGGGTGTACTTTGGAAGTCTAACTCTCAGTTCTCAACCTGTATTCTGGAATATTCTCATTGCTTCTGGCCCCTGGGGTTATACGTTTTCAAAAATTAAAACAACTAGAGAGATGTCCTCCATATTTGTTTGGAAACTAATGGCAAGTGCTTCAGATTTCTGTGAATGATTTTTCAGGATGATTTGGTATAGGACTTTCTCTGGGGGTCTTTTATTTGGAGTTCATGTATCCCTAAACAGTCTGTGCATGGATTTCAGAGCAGCCATAACCTGGGATAGACACATATCACATCTATTTCAATATAATTCATTTCCTTTGAAATATTATATATTTTACTTTCTTCATTTAAAAACATGATCCTAAGAAGGTTTTCATAGGCTTTGCCAGACTATCCAGAGGACTGTGACACAAAAAATGGTTAAGAACCCCAGATCTCAGATACTGTTTATAAGGAGAAATTCTTTCCCAAATCATATAATTCTATTCAGCTCAGAGCACATTGTCCAGGGTATAAGCATGTTAAGAGTTAGCCTGGAAAAAGATCATTCTTTTGATGTGGAAAGACCAGCTTCTGAGGTTTGGGGTATTCTGAAATGGAGCCTTTCCTAGAATTTTCCACTATAGGGGACTGCTAAAAAGCTTCTGAGCTTTTTAATAGTGGTGAAGTGTAAGGAACAAGTATTTTCATAGCACCTACTATGTGCCAGGCATTACGCTAAGTACTTTATTATCTCATTTAATGTTTACATCAACACTGGGAGGTAGGTTAAATGACTTTTCCAGGGTCACATAGCTAGTAGGTGTCTGAGGTAGGATTTGATCTCACATCTTCCCGATTCCAAGCCCAGCACTCTAACCACTGTTCCACTAGGTACCTCTCTATCAGGTTGAGAACTTGAAGACGAGTCAGCAGTGGTAACCTAAAAAGCCTTGGAATTGCTAAACGTCTTTAGTTTGGTGTGGGTGTCTTATTTCAACATAGCAGCTACCCTGGGTGGCTTCTGGGCTCTAGTGTGCCCCACAAACTATCATTTTCTTGTTAAACTCCATTGGCTTCACAGAAAGCCACCCTTCATGGATGTAGACTAGTGCTGTCAGGAATGATTGATGGTGCTATATTTGGTCTCAGTGGTACCCCAGCATGTCATTCAAATAGACTCTCCCTCCGAGTAGAGCAGGTTATTTTGGAAGATGACATTTTTAAACCTTTGGAAGCTTGCCAGAACTTTACATTTTTTCAAAGGGCAGGAAGCCATGACAATACAGTCTACTCAAACTGTTCATCCCAGGCCTGAAATGCACTTTTCCACTCACCATCCTCCTTTATGTGAATTATATTATAGGTCCAGTTTTGAGAACACAGTTGTCTAGTCCAAACTGACTTAGCAGATTTCATAATATGGGTAGGAATAGTTCAGCCATCATTAGCAAGCAAAGCAAAATTCAAGGAAAAATAGATCAAATTTGACTGACAGTGTCAGGGAAGGCTCCATAGAAGGGGTGGCATTTGACCTGGGTCTCAAATTGTGGGTAGGATTTCCATACTGGCAGATGATAGAGAAGATTATTCCATGTAAACAGAATGTTATTTTGAAATTTTCATTTATTTATTTTTAACACTTTTTAAAAAATGTGAGTTCAAATTTCTACCATCCCATATCTCTTGGAATTGTCTTGATCATTGCATTTATCAGAGTAACAGTTTTTACAGTTGATCAGCATTTCAATATTGCTGTTACTGTATACAGTGTTTCTGCTTATTTCATTTTGCCTCAGTTCATCCAAGTCTTCCCAAGGTTTTTCTGAATCCATCCTGCTAGTCATTTCCTGTAGCACAATAATGTTCCATTGCAATCATATACCAGAATTTGTTCATCCATCTAAAGAGAATGCAGTGAACAAAGAAATAGAGGGATGAAAACACAAGGGCGTACACAGGGATGAGAAATAGCTCATTTGGGGATAGATTTGTAGATTACCTAGCATGAAGTCATTTGAGATAAAGCTGAAAAGCCAGAGCAATGGCAGATTATGAAAAATGTTGAATGCCAAGACAAAGGGGTTGGGACTTTATTCAATAGGCAATAGGGAGCCATCAAAAGATTTTAACAAAAGGGTGACATGACCAGATCACACATGAAAAAGATGAATCTGGCAAGCAGTGCAGCTTGGGTTCTGGGGGGAGGCTTTAATGGGCACTTTTAAATTTACATATACAGTGATTAATTGGTGGAGCTCTGTTATGATTCATTATGTCTGACTGACAGACTTGGCCCTGGCTCAGTTGTTCCCTGCAACAGAAGGAGCTCATTTGCTGAGGGATACAGCTGGGGCCCTTGTGAGTCACTGCCCACACCCCACTGCTCCAGCCTCTCCCACCCAGCAGCAGCCTCCTTGCCATAGTGAAAACCCAGCACAGACGTGGAATCTATGAAACCCAGCAGAGCCATCTCCTCTTGACTCGCTTCCCAGCTTTTCCTGGGGAGTAATTTCCGAGATAGTGTCTTAGAATAAGAGGACACTAACAAGCTTATGTTTGATTCCCTCCTAGCCCTCTGTGGTCAGACCTGTCTTCTCCCTATGTTGTGAATGTGTGTTCCTTTCCAGGCTAGTTTCCTTGACCTCATTCGCCTGTCTCGTCCTTTGTGTGCCTGGGATGGTACCTATCTCTCGTTTCAGCTTTCTTGTCTATATGTGTCTGAATGGAGATAGGAAAGATTCATGAGAGTAATCAGACCTGCCCAAGTAGCTGGGCTCAGAGAACACTGAGGACAACTGGATTTAGGCTAGTTCTAATGCCCCACCTATATTTTTTTGGGGAAAAAAACTACTTTAAACTCATACCTTTTGTCTTAGAATCTGTATCAGTTCCAAGGCAGAAGGGCTAGATCATGAGGGTTAAATGATTTTTCCAGGATAACACAGTCAGGAAGTGGCTGAAGACAGGTTTGAGCCTAAGACCTCCCAGCTTTAGGTTTGGCTCTCAACCCACTGAGCTGCCTAGCTTTTTAAAAAAATATATTTTATTTTTCTCATTTATATTTCAAAACAATTTTAGCATTCATTTTCTAACATTTTGAGTTTCAAATTCTTCCTCCCTCCCCTCTCTCTTCTCTAAGGAGCAGGCTACTTGATCTTGGTCCATGTTGGTGAACCTATGGTATGTGTGCTGGAGCATACTGGAAGGGGCTTCTCCCTTCCCTCCCTCCATGGGTACCTCTCCATGAGAGGACATGTCTCTGATCACCCATCCCTCTGCCCAGAAACCCAATGGGAGCACTTCCTCCCTCTCCTGTCTGGGGTAAGGTGGGGGGCTCACATGCAGTTTGAGGGTTACAATTTGGGCACTTGGTCTTTAAAAGGTTTGCCATCATTGAGCTAGATTATGCTTATGTGATTATGGAAAACATTTCCACATTGATTATGTTGTGGAACAAGATTCACATTTTTAAAAATGAAGTAAATAAAATGAAAGTGGATGAAGAAAATAAAGTGAATAAGAGTATGCTTCAATCTTCATTCAAATTTCATCAGTTCTTTCTCTGGAAGTGGATAGCAATTTTTTGTTGTTGTTGTGAGCCTTTGGAATTGTTTTGGATATTTGTATTGTTGAGAATAGCTAAGTCATTCACAGTTGATCATTGTACAAGATTGCTGTTATTGTGTATAAGGTTCTCTTGGTTTTTCTCACTTCACTTTGCATCAGTTCAGCAAAGTCTTTCCAGATTTTTTGAGATCCTTTTGCTAATAATTTCTTACAGCATAATATCAGTCAGGCTAAATCAGTTTAGTCAACAAGCCTCAGATCTAGCAGTAAGTTAGGGATATCTACTTCAAGCATGTGAAGACTTCCCTGGTAGTAGAATGGGTGGCTGAGAACAATTTGTTCCAACAGTCATGAAAGCAGTTGAAGCAGTGACTGTCAGAGTTGCTAAGGGTTTGGATAGACATAGAAGACTCCAAGGTCATCCATTGTGTCCTAGGACATCACTAGTCATTCTGACTTTTGTCCTGCCACTGGACTTCAATGACTCTGGAATAGACAGCGAGATTGACAACTTTATGCAATGTTGTCTCACTTAAACCCAATTCATGAACAAGTCGAGACATCGCCCCATGATGTCATTGGTCCTCTTTGAAAATGAAGGTTGGGGAAGGGGTAGTTAGCTTGTTCAGTGGTTTGGGAGCCAGATCTAGAGACAGAAGGTTCTTGGTTCCATTTTGGCCTCAGATATTTTCTAGCTGTGTGAACTTCAGTAGTCACTTAACTCCCATTTATTAGCCCTTACTGCTCTTCTGCCTTGTAACCAATACAAGTATTGATCTCAAGACAGAAAGGAAAAAAAGAAAATGAAGGAAAAACAACTAGCAGCTAGGAGAACAAGAAAGTTCTGCTGAAGAAAGAATTTGAATTCAATCTTTGAAAGAAACCAGGGAAACTAAGAGGCAGAAGTGATGAAGGAGAAGCTTGAGGGATAGCCAGTACCAAGATCCTGAGAAAGGAGGTACAATATTGTGCCTCAGAAGAACAAGTAGACCCATATTGCTGAGTATGGAGGATTTGAGTCATAGAGTGTATATGAAGACTGGAAAGGTAGACAGGAGACAGGTTATAAAGAGCTTTAAAATCTGATCTTGGAGAGAGGATGGATCCATTAGAGTTTACGGAATGGGTTAATGCATGTGTCTGTTGGAGGTGGGAAGGGAGTAGAGCCATGTGACACAGCCAGACCTAAACATTAGGGAAATCACTCTGGCAATTGAGTGGAGGACTGATCAGAGTGGAGAGATGCTTGAAACAGGGAAAATAATTAAAAGGCTTTTGTTATAGTTTAGGTAAGAGAGGTGATGAAAGGCAGCTAGGTGGCTTGGATCTGAGTTGACCTGAATTGAAATTTCACCTTCGACATTTACTAGCTGTGTGACTCTGGGCAAATCATAAACCTCCATCTGCCTCAATTTCCTCATCTGTAAAGTGGGGATAATGATAGCATCTATCCCAAGGTTGTCAATGTGGATAAAATTAGATAATATTTGTAAAACACTTTGCACAGTGCCTAAAACATAGTAAGTACTTAATAAGTGTTTATTTCAATTATTTATGAGAGCCTGAACTAGGGTGGTGGTAACTGTTTAGTAGAAAGAAGGGGACAGGAAATAAATCTGGCTTAATCCCCAGGACAGCAGGGGATTTTCCCTTCCTGGTAGCTTGGTTAGCTTGGGAAACAAATTGACTGACCAAAGCTTGCTTAACCAATATGGAGACAGAATAAAATAATGTGGATACCTTTCATGAGTACTTTTACCAATCTACAAGATTGCCTAATGAACTTCCTTTGTCCACCCTAGGGATATTACTACTAAATAAATTGGGAAAGATACTGGGCAGCCCTATATAAACAGTAACACGTTTTTTTACTATCCCCTCTTTTTTTTTTTAAAGATTTCATGCTTACCACCCCCTTCTGGTTGCACATATTACAATTTTGATCTCCATTTCCTTATGTTTATTGCTGTCTTGTTACTGCCAAGTTTTTAGTATATTATATACTGGCTACATTTTATGAAAGCTTCTTCCTTGTAATATAGAGGGAGACACCTTAATCTCCTCAGTAGCAAATTACAAATGGCGTATCCTTTTGGGAACAGTTTTTTGAAGGCTGCTAATTCATCTATTATATATAAATATTGCATGTATATTTCAGTCACAGTGGAATACATTTTCTGACCTAAATGACTTGTCCTTTTCCTCAACTCTCACTTTTCCTAGACTTGGGACCCATCTATGTTTGGGCCAGCAGCCTTCTGCCATTGACTCCTTTAATGAGAGGCATCTAGAAGGGTAGGGCAGCTAGATCACACAGTGGATAGAGCTCTGGGTCTGGAGTCAGGAAGACCCATCTTCCTGAGTTCAAATCTGGCCTCAGACACTTACTAGCTGTGTGATCTTGGGGAAATCACATATTCTTGTTTGTCTCAGTTTCTTCAACTGTAAAATGAGCTGGAGAAGGAAATGGCAAATCATTTTAGTAGCTTTGTCAAGAGAACCCCAAATAGGGTTATAAAGAATGGAATACTACTGAAAGCGACTGAATGACAAACTTAGAAGGAAGATAAAATACTTTCTTCTTTTCTTCCATGCCTAAAAACAAATTAATTGTACTTTCCTATGCTTGGAGAAGAATTGAATTTAAGCTCCTTCAAATGAATTTTTATAATGATAATTTACCTTTATTCCAGAAAAATAAAGAGAGAGTTTTCTCTAATACTGAAGAATATCCTAATTTAGTTTGATAGGCAGGGAAATAAATTCAAGGTTTGAAGTCACATTTTGTTCTTTGATAGCATCAGATCATCACCACAGATGAAAAACTTAGGGGGAAAAAGCAGTATTTCCAGGTACAATGTTAACATTTGTGTGTATTTTTTTTTTCAGATAATGGTTCTGGTTCTGGTGAAGGAGGTAAGTTTCAAGTAACAATTGCATTTGTCTTATTTTAATAAAGAGTTTTTATTTAAGAAATGTTATTAAACCAAAAGTGAGAAAAGAAGATCATAATCCCATCAGAATCCCATTGAGATGAAGTGTCTTCAAAGGAGTCTTCCCAACTATCAATTAGAGTAAAACAAGTTACTTGGGTAGGAATAATTTCCCTTACATTATAGGTTTTGAATTGAAGAGAGAATTATTATTTATTGGGAATGCTATGAAAAGGCCACAGGACACAGAGAAAAGAGCACTGTATTTAAGGCAGCAGACATGGAACAGAGTTTCTGATGCTTCTGAAAGGCATGACTGTGAGGAAATCACTTAGTCTTTCAGGGCCTCAGTTTCTTCATCAATAAAGTGGGTACTTACACTACTTAACTCATAGGATCACATTAAGAAAATTACTTTGTAAACTTTAAAATATTATATAAATGTAAATTATTATTATTGGGAAGGGGGAAATCTATATTTCTTGTAGGAAGATGGATAGAAGTCTCCTTCAGTGCCAAGATTTTGTAATCCCAAGTACTCTACACATATGAATGATTTCAGTATTTCTCACATTGGCAGGAATTAAAATGAAAAAGTTTGTTGCTTAGGCCAAAGCTTCCTCCCCCCCCCCCCACCACAATGTTAGTGTTCTGGAGTGGGAGAAGGTTAATTAAGGAAGAATAAACTGCTAGGTAATGCATAAGACATAGAATTAGGAGAACTCTGGAATTAACTGTGCATAAAAAGATTTAAAATCAACTCTAGAGGAGTCTTGATTTTAAAGAACTCAAGCAGATGACTGGTAGATATTTTAGCAAACAAGTAAACCGATTTTTTTTTCAGTGATTAAAGAAGCCAAATGTTTCCGAGAAAAGCTCCATGACAGAGGAGTGGGCAAGCCTATACAGCATTAGCAAAATTGAAAACTATAACCTTAGGCTAAGTGTAATCAGTCAATAACTAACAGCATTGGACATCCATTGTGTGCAAAGTGCTGTATTTGTTACTGGGTAAAGCTCAAAAGTTGCATGCTTAAAGAAAATTCACTTTAAGGAATCATACTTGGGGAAATAATAAATTATGGTAATGATCCTTTCAACAATATTATAAATAAAACTCTCTTGGGAGAAAAGTCAGATTTTTGCCATAAAGAACTTAAAAGGAATCCTGAGAGCCTGTTAGAGGCAGCTAATGGTTCTAACAAATCAATTGAAATAATAGATATAAAAATACTTTGAAAAGTTGAAAGTGTTTTATAAATGGGAGGTATTTTAAGAAATAATTAATAAATCTCATACATATAAACCCACTTGGGAAGATAGCTACAAGTATAACATTCTAAAAGAGAAATGAATTAACTCTGTGGAGCTTTGGATCAGGATTCAGTGAGATTCTAATATAATATCATCAAAAGAGATCGGAACATTAGACATCAAAGATACGTGATGAAAGCCATTAGCAATGGTGGTCAAACTTGGCTTCTCATGGTTCTCTTCCCTCACAAAAGGGTGTCATTGATTTCATGCCAGAAGCCCATGTGAGTGGGGAAGATTTTTCCAGGTCAGAAGAGGCTGAACTGCTTTCCCAAAGACTGCATTTATCCCCCAAATGCCGGGTACCTATTATCAAAAATGTCTACTTGGCTTGGACCTCTACCTAGCTTTGGATTTTCCTCCTCTTCTAATATACAACTTTGTATCTTCCTGCTTAGACAGTTAAATACTTTGTTTTCCACATAGTGAAAATATCTTCTACCTTTGAGGGTGTTTCCTTACTCCTATTCTATGTTTACAACCTGAATTTAGGGAAAGTCACAGAGAACCTGGCCAAAATCCCACTGTAGGACTGAGTTTATCTAACGAGTGTTTCTTCATTGATGCCCTATGGCTGCAAACTATGGAACACCACGATCTCAGAAGAATCAAAATTATAAATAACCCCAAAGTAAAGGAAAGATGCAGGGTCAACATAATTAGACCTGTAGTATATTAGCAAAGATGGTCTTATGAGAGAGGGGGGGGGGCATAGAATACACTATTGAGGACGTGTATAATTAGAAAAGGAGGTAGATCAGAATGAAAAATGGAAAATAAACAATTCGCATTCTCCACTGGCGCCACTAGTGAGAAACGCCCAATCCTCACTGGTTTTTGAATGAGAAGATCTAGGTTTCAAACCTGATGGATGTGATATCTTGGAGTCTTTCTGGATATCCAGAGTATTTCGGAGAATATTTTGTTTCATCTCATGTCTCTCAAAAGGACCTCAGCTGCCCTGAAAACATGGTCTAACAAAGGGACTGTATATACACCGTTTTATTTAAAAGAATAAGGAACACTAAAAGGACTCAACTGAGCACTTACCAATGCAATTCAGAAAGCCTTTCTCAATAAGCTCAGGATTTTAACAATCTGTTACCACAAACTCAGAGCATTAAAATGAGAATAGAAGATCCCCAGACTAGTGCAGCCACCTCTCCAAACCTCTTCTCAGACTCTGGTTGGTATGTGTGGTGCTGTTCTTTTATTTTATTTATTCATTTATTCATTCATCCAGTCATTCATTCATTTGTTTATTTATTTATTTTTAACCCCTTACCTTCCGTCTTGGAATCAATACTGTGTATTGGTTCCAAGGCAGAAGAGTGGTCAAGGCTAGGCAATGGGGGTTAAGTGACTTGCCCAAGGTCACACAGCTGGGAAGTATCTGAGGCCAGATTTGAACCCAGGACCTCCCATCTCTATGCCTGGCTCTCAATCCACTGAGCTACCCAGTTTCCCCCAGTGCTATTCTTTTAAATGAGCATCAGTATCAGATAGTTGGCACAGTGAATAAGCAGCACAGAAAGAAATCATCTTCCTGAATCTAAATCTGACCTCAGACACTTACTACCTGTGTGACCCTGGGCAAGTCACTTCACCCTGTTTGCCTCACTTTCTTCATCTATAAAATAAGCTGGAGAAGAAAATGGCAAACCACTCCAGTACCTTTGCCAAGAAAACCCCAAATAGGGTCATGAAGAATCAGATGCAACTAAAATAATCAAACAATAAAAACAAGACCCAGTCCTTAGTTTAAAGTAACTTGCAGTTTAAAGAGGAAGACATGACAAATACATTTAAGATGTATTCATAAGAACACATAAATGTGTACAGTATGTCCCTACCTGTGTAATGACCCAATATTAATTATAGCTATATTGTACATAATTGCTAAGGGAATGTTAGAATGAATGGAGATATCAACACCATAGAATCTTATAGCTGGTAAGGATCAGGGGAAGTCATCTGGTTGATTTTCTAGCCTTTAGGCAGGTAGAATATTTATGAGGGTGGAATTAGTGTGATATGGCTTAATGGAAGGGACAAATTTTGATTAATGTTATTAAAAGGAGGGAGGGTAATGTTTTGGTAGAGAAGGGGTTGGCATGAAGGACTGGCAGGAATACAGGTTCATGACAGGGCAGAGGAGGGAGCAACAAGGTCATATGTAGGAGGGATTGGCAAGTATGAGTTTATTTGGAGGAACCAGAAATCCAAACCAGTGACAATAGGTGAGGGCATTTTGATAATATTGGAAGGGACTCTTAACCTTTTTTTGTGTGTGTGTGTCAAAGACCTCCTTTGACTGTCTGGTGAATCCTCTAGACCCATTCTCAGAATAACGTTGGTTGCCTACATTAGTAATTGATGGAGATGCTAACCTTATTTAGAGATTAGTGGAAGTAAAGATGTAATTTTTTCTTATCTAAGTTCATGGTTGTCCTGAAGTCTATAAATGGGCACTTTGAGGGGAGGATCAGGGGACCTCAGGGTCAGAATTTTTGGTACAGGACAGTTGATGAAGGTCTCAGATGTTTGTTCCTGCATCCATCCATCCTTCCTTCCTTCCTTCCTCCCTTCCTCCCTTCCTCCCTCCCTCCCTCCCTTCTTTCCTTCCTTCCCTCCCTCCCTCCCTCCCTCCCTCCCTTCCTTCCTTCCTTCCTTCCTTCCTTCCTTCCTTCCTTCCTTCCTTCCTTCCTTCCTTCCTTCCTTCCTTCCTTCCTTCCTTCCTTCCTTCCTTCCTTCCTTCCTTCCTTCCTTCCTTCCTTCCTTCCTTCTTTCCTTCCTTCCTTCCTTCCTTCCTTCCTTCCTTCCTTCCTTCCTTCCTTCTTTCCTTCCTTCCTTCCTTCCTTCCTTCCTTCCTTCCTTCCTTCCTTCCTTCCTTCCTTCCTTCCTTCCTTCCTTCCTTCCTCCCTTCCTTCCTTCCTTCCTTCCTTCCTTCCTTCCTTCCTTCCTTCCTTCCTTCCTTCCTTCCTTCCTTCCTTCCTTCCTTCCTTCCTTCCTTCCTTCCTTCCTTCCTCCCTCCCTCCCTCCCTCCCTCCCTCCCTTCTTTCCTTCCTTCCCTCCCTCCTCCCTCCCTCCCTCCCTTCTTTCCTTCCTTCCCTCCCTCCTCCCTCCCTCCCTCCCTCCCTCCCTCCCTCCCTCCCTCCTTCCTTCCTTCCTTCCTTCCTTCCTCCCTCCCTTCCTCCCTCCCTCCCTCCCTCCCTCCCTCCCTTCCTCCCTTCCTTCCTTCCTTCCTTTCTCCCTTCCTCCTCTCTCCCCTCCCCTCCCTCCTTCCCTTACTTTTCTCTCTCCCTCCCTCTCTCCCTGCTCCCTTCCCCCCCTCTTTAGACTAGAAACAACCATTTTATTTTTAAATTTTTTTATTGTCATACAAAGCACTTACATATTGGTCATTGTGCAAGAGCACACTCATACAGAGCCAAAACCCCAAAATAAAACCATAAATACACTGATGTAAAAGATGACTCTAACAGTTCTTTCTCTGGAACATTCCCCATCATAAGTCTTTCAGAATTGTACCAACTCATCCTGTATCCTTTAAATATGAGTTTTTCATTCAGCAAAAGCCTTTGGAATTGTTTTTGTTATTTCATCCAGCCAACAAATATTTCATGAGTGCATTGAGGACAAAATACTCTGTCAAGCTAATATTCTGGGTGGTACAGAAGAGCAGAGATGGTAGTAAATGGTTAACAACCAAGCTCTCTGGGGGGAAAAAAGTATGCATAATTAAAAAAAAATCCTTACCTTCTGTCTTAGAATCAATACTGAGTATCAATTCCAAGACAGAGGGGCAATAAAGGTTAGGCAATTGGTGTTGTGACTTACTGAGGACCACACAATTAGGAAGTGCCTGAGGCCAAATTTGAACCCAGGACCTGTCTATAGCTCTCTATCTACTGAGCCACTTAGCCACTCCTCTGTGCACACATTTTAAAGTTTAATCTACATGATTAACACAATAAGCCAAGCTCTGGTTTGTAGTGACTGCCAATTTCTGAGTTATAAATGCTCACACTGAAAATTTCACAATCAGATCTTGCAAGGTTGTTAGAATGGGTCTAGCACACTCTTGGGAAGGAGAAGACATATACATATAAAGATAAGTAACTCCCCCCCCCGCCCCCCCCACGGAGATTGCATTCTGTTAGAAGTGAACAGGACAGATCCCAAATAACCATACTCCAATATGATGCATGTGATAACTGCCTCAAGAAGGAGTAGCTCAAATAATCTATGCATTCAGGGGAGGAAGAGATCCCTTCGGACTGGGGCGATGAGGTGGCTTTTGAGCTGGGACTTGAGGATTTGATGGCAGAGAGGGAATTCCTGTAGGAGGGGAAAAACATGGCCAGGGGAAATTTCCCTGTGGGGAGCATCAAGCCTATTTCTATTTGTGCTGGGTGAACTTGGATAGCACTGAATAAAAATAGCTTGCATTCAGCTAGCACTTTTCCACGTGCTTTCCTCACCATAGGTAGTGCAACTGTTCCAGAATTAAAGCATTTTAAAATTGGAAGGGATTTCACTGACCATCTTAGTCATCTAATGTGTATCCAAAAGGGAAGCTGCAGCAGAGAGCATATCTGATAAATGTTCAGGAGGCTTCTGCTTGGAGATTCTCCAGTGAGGGGAAAGGAAGTGCCCCCTCCCCGTCCATTGGTAGCCCAGTCCACTATGGACAACTAACTGTCTGAGGAACTTTTTTTGAACATCAAGCCTGAATTGATCTCTTTGAAAGTTCTGCCCATCAGTCCTTGTTCTGCCTTTTGGTGCCCATCAGAAAAAGATGAATCTTTTCCATATAAAAGCCCCTTCATATATTTGAAGATGGTGATCATATCCTTGCCAAGTCTTCTTTTCTCTATGGTAAACGTCCATACTTCTTTCACCTGAGACTTATAAGGCACGAATTCCATGATTATAATAGTAACTTCATAGTAATACTGATCATTTTATTATTGTCCCCAGTTTACAAAGAAACTGAGGCTAAGGGAGAAGAAATGACTCCCTCAAAGTTATACAACCAATTCATGGTCTAGCTATGAACTTAGCCTTTTCATTATAAGCTCTTCTACTAAACTTGACGGCCTCTCAAATTCTCCTTCCTTTCACAGGGGTATTTTTTATTTCAGGAGGAAATTAGTCTTTGTTGCCAATAATTAGCCTAGCGATTTTTTTTTATCTCTTTGAAATGGGAACATGATATGAGAGAAATGTGTTTAGAGGAGAAGGCATGAGAGCTAGAAGGATGCCAGTGAAGAGAGGGACACATCAGTCTGTTCAATGCAATAACAAAATACAATTTCAAGAAAGCAACAACGAGGGGCAGCTAGGTAGCACAGTTGATAGAACACCATTGGGAGGACCTGGGTTCAAATTTGGCTTCAGACACATCCTAGATGTGTGACCCTGGCCAAGTCACTTAATTCTGATTGTCCAGCCCTTGCCACTCTTCTGTCTTAGAATTAAGTTAAGGGTTATTAAAATAGTTTTAAAAATACAATGACAAAGTATATAATCTACCTCTGGATAGGGATGTGATGGGCTCAGACTGCAGCATGAGCCATAAACTTTTTTGAACATGCCAACATAGAAATTTGTCCTGCTTGACTATACATATTTGTCACAAGGGTTTTCTTTTTCTTTTTTTCTTCTTGGGGATGGAGGAATATGGGAGAGAAAGAAAATAGATTTTGGTAAATTTTTTTAAAATAAAAGGGGTATGTACTTATCCTCAAATATTAGAGATGGGACCCTTTGAAGGAAAGGAAATTATTAACTAATAAGGAGAATGAAGATAAACTTCCTCTTCACAAAATGGCTTATCTTTGAACAAATCTAAATGTGGTGCTCTTATAGGAAAAATTCAGAACTAGTTAGATACCATTTGTACATTATAAAATAGAAAGTTCTCCAATCGGCAGCATCTTCCTCTTTTCATGGGGGTCCCCAGTGAGGATCCTGTTCCAGAATAGTTTCAAAACCTGGAGAAGTATAAGGGGCAGAAATAGACCCCAGTCCTAATGGAAAATTCAGCTTCTGTCAGCTTGCATCTACTTATATCAATGGCCATCAGTCCTTTCCAGATATAGCCTTTATATTCAAAATTAAAACAATGCACTAAAAACCATTGTCATTAAAAGAAAGAAATGAATCAAATATGCAAACGACATTTTTTGCTTAGTACCAGCTTGATTCAGATTATAATTAATGGTCCGCATAGTATGATGGAGAGAGTACTGCATTTGGGGTCAGAAGATCTGACCTAGAATTCTCTCCCTAAGCACTTATTAGTTAGTTGTGTTACTCTGGGCAAGTCACTTAGCTCTCTGGGCTCCAGTTTCCTCATCTCTAAAATGTGGGAGTTATACTAGACCTCTAAAGTCTTTTTCAGTTCTCAAATCACTGACTCTGTATTGATCTCATTATATATATTGATCTTACTCTATATGACTTCATCTAGTCTTTTCCCATTCGGTCTAGAAATGACATTAAGATTCTTAAACCATTTAAAATAGTTCATATTGGAAATTTTTCATACAGAAAGTATGAGATGGTAAGAATGAAATGAGGCATCAGAGCAATGATGATATTGTTGTCTATGTTCACATTTCTTCCTTGTAAATATCTATAATGTGATCTGTAATGGAAATTGCATGCCATTCAACCCAAATACTTGACCCATATAGCCATAGCATCAAGTGGACCGATAATGCCCTCTTAAAAGATTAAACCAATATTTCTTATTCACAAATGACTCCTAAGTAATATCAGTTACAATTTATTGGGTAAGGAGCCTCGAACTTGATTCCACCTCTGTGTTCCCAGTGAATATTAATTAACCAGTGCTCCAAGTTATGGCCTCTGCTTAATACTACCCCCAGGAAATGACCAGGTCAAAACCACTCACCCTTTCCTCTCTCTGGATATAGTGGGAGAGATTCTGGGAGAGATTCAGCATTTTTCTAGTTTGGCACTACAGACAGATTGTGAAACAAACCCACCATTCTTCTAGCTTAATGGAATATTTGCCTGGAGAAGCAGGTGGCTAGACATAAATGGAGACATCATAAGTAAATTAGAAGAACAGGAAACATATTACCCTTCAGATTTATGGATAAGAGAGGAATTTATGAGTCAAAAAAGAGATGGACAACAATGTGAGATGTAAAATGGATAATTACAAGTACATTAAATGAGAAAAATTGTGTACAAATAAAACAAATGTGGCCAAGATTTGAAGGAAAGCAGAAAATTGTAGGGCTTCTTAGATAGCAGTTCCTGATATAAAAATATTCAGAGAACTTTGTTAAATTTATAAGAAGAAGAGCCATCTCACAATTGATAAATAGGTAAAAGATATGAACAGATAATTTTTGGATAAAGAAATCAAAACCATATTTTAAAACTGCTCCAAATTATTACTGATTAGAGAAATGCAAATCAAAACAAATCATCTAGTAGTCAGTAGATTGGTTAAAATGACAAAAGGGCAAAATGACTAATGTTGGAGGAGATGTAGAAAAATGGAGAAACTAATATATTGTTGATAGAGATGTATGGACTGATACAACCATTTTAGAGAGCAATTTGAAATTATACCCAGAGAGTAATAAAACTATGTTTATCCGTAGACCCAGCAATTCCCTTCCCTTCTCTTCTCTGTCTCTGTCTGTCTTTGACTCTGTCTCTCTGCCTGCCTCTCTGTCTCTCTGTCTCCCTCTCTTCCTCTCCCTCTCTCCCATCCTTTCTCCCTTCCTCCCTCCCTCTCCCCCTCTATACTTTCCCCATAATTCCACTCCCTCTAAAAAATAAAAAAAACTTCCTTCTCTTATAACAAACAAGCACAAACAAAACAAATTTATATTATCTATGTCCAGAAATGTATTTCTCATTTTGTACCTCTAGTTCACCACTTTCTGCCAACAGAGGGGAAATGTGGTTTTTATCATCAAACTTCTAAAGTCATAATTAGGTTTTGCACTGATCAGAGTTCCTAAGTCTTTTTATTGCTGCCACTTTATAAACTGTTTTCCTGGTTCTAATTCATTCTGTATTTTGGCTCAAATAAATTCTCATCATTTCTTATAGCACATTGATATTACATGATTTTCCAGCTATTCTTCAATTAACTGGTATCTACTTAGTTTTCAGCTCTTTGCTACAACAAAAAAGGAAGTACTGCTATACCTATTTTTGTAAATATAGGACCTTTCTTTCCCTCCATATTTGATCTTTTTGCTACACATAGACCAAATAATGAAATCTCTGAGTCAAAGAGTTTGCACAATTTAGTGACTTTTTGGATTCAGTTCCAAATGGCTTTCCAGAATGGTTAGACCAATGGACAGCTCTATGGAACTTCAAGGTTGTTTTAATTTGCATTTCTCTTATTACTGATGTGGAGGAGTTTTTTTTTTTTTTAATAAGGTAACCATGGTTGAGTGGAATGTACTGAACTTGGAGTAATAAGATTTGAGAATAAGTCTTGACTTGACCACCTCAAATATTGATTAGCTGTGTGACCTTAGACAAGTCACTTAACTTCTATTTTTCTCAGTTTCCTTCATTGTAAAATGGGGACAATAATAGAACCTATCTCCCAGGATTGACATGAGGAACAAGTGAGAGAATATTTATAAAGTGTTTAGCACAGTGCTTTGTACATAGTAGGCACTATATAAATGCTAGCTAATATTACTATCATCATCATCATCATCATTACATCCCTTGGAAAGATACACACTTATCTCTTGTTATCAAGTCAGGAAATAATTTGGTAAGTACACTGAGCAGGGAACTACTATTACCCTTCTTTTCATCCTTTGACTCTCACCTATTAACTTCTGTATCTTTATTATATTCATCTTAGAAGATCAAGTGGCTTCTTCCTTATCAGAGTATCCAACTCCACCTTCAGGAGGAGCCTCATAGCTCTTTTTAAAGCTCTAATTAAATAGCAGTTGTTTTCTTGAGGGGTATAAAGGAAGAGAGAGGGGCACCAAAGCCAGCACAATCGATAATAACAGACACAGAAGCTATGGGGATCTCAGTCCTGTCCTCCTGCATCCACAGCAGGAGAAGAAAGCTGATTCCTGATAAGGCAACTGCCCAAGAAGACAGGAACACTGATGCAGCATATTTTAGGGTTCTCCAGGAGACCTTACACTCATGTAATGTCTGACCATTGATATGTTATTGTTTCATCAGAGGTCAAAGCCCACTCCCAGTTGGTGACTCAATACAAGGAGGAATCAGAGACCAGAAGGAAGCACCAAGAAATGGTAGACAGAAACAAGAGAAGAGGGGGAGGAGTGGGAATGGAACTGTGAAGAAGATTGTAAAAAGGGAATTAAAAAGGTGTGAATGAAAGAATAAAAACCAGTGATCCAGATCTGAGCTGATTGAAGAAAGTAATGGAATAGATTATTCCAGGTATATATTACTAGTGTGGATCCCATTCCCTTTCTTTCCCCAAATTCATTTTTCTTTGTAAAGAAGGATGCAAGAGTAAAAGAGGCGATGGCAGAGGGAAAATCCTGATTGACAATCATGAATGTGAATGAAATGAACTCATCCATAGAATGGAGAAAGGGAGCAGACTGGCTTTGAAATATGTTGTTTATAAGAAACCCAGTTGGAAAATAAAGAATCATATGCAATTAAAATGAGGAGTTAAAGCAGAATTTATTATTTCTCAGGTGAATCTAAAAAAGTGGGGATATCAATCTTGATTTCAGAAAAGGCAACGGTAAAACTAGATGTGGTTAAAAGAAAAACAGAGTGTTATGCTTCAAAGACCCATAGATAATGCATTCTCATCACTTAGTATATATGCAAGGAAAGGCATAAAATTTAAATAGTCAAAGGAAAAAATTAATTGGGCTACAGGGAACAATATACATGGCAAAAACATTAATAGCTGTGAGCCTCTGTGTCCTCCTTTCACACCTAGACAAAAGTAGTTAAAAAAAAAGCTAGAGATTAAGGATCTGAAAATAATTTTAGGAATATTAAAGATAGATCTGTGACATTTAAATGAGATTTTTAAAGAATATTTCTTAACTTTGCTTAGTTCCTTTACAAAAATCAACCATGTTCTAGCACATTAAAAATATGGAAAAGCAGAAATGTTAAACACATCCCTTACTGATCACAATTCAATACAAATTATCAACAAAGAGCAGTTGAAGAAAGATTTCAAACTTAAATGGAGGTAAAACCATAACATCCTCATAGTACAGATCAAAGAAGAAATCAGAAAAATGAGACAATGTAACAAAATTTTTGGGAGGCAGCCAAAGCAATAATTAAGGGAATATTTATATATCCAAATAAGCTTTCAAAAAAGAGAGAAAGAACAAATCAAAGAATTGGTCATGCAACTTAAAAAAACACTTTGGAAAGAAACAGCATTAAAAAACAGTTTTAAGGAGCAACTTGGTGGTTCAATGGAGAGAAAACCAGGTTTGGAGGTGGGAGGTTGTGGGTTCAAATATGATTTCAGACCCTTTTTAGCTGTGTAACCCTAAGACTTACTATTCTTCTGCCTTGGAACTAATACTTAATATTGTTTATAGGACAGAAAGGTACAAAATGTTTATCTGTATATTTTCAGACACAGCCAATGTGTTGATTTATTTTGCTTGGGTATACTTATTTATTACAGAGGAGGGGCTTTATGGTCAGAGATGGGAATTTGTTGGTATACATTGAAAGAAGAGAACAGCAAGAAGCACAGATGAGTTGGGAAATTTTGTTAACTATTATAATAAATTTAAAATACATTAAAAAACTGTATACTCAGGGATTCACAGTTTTATATATAATCCTCTTTTCTGTTTTACTTATAAATTGAACTGTTTATTCACTGACATTTGTTAAATTTATAACAAAAAAAACCCTTTTTAAAAAAAGAAAGCATACAACTTGAAATTACAGGACTTAATTTCACATCCCAGATGTGTTGCCTTCAGGAAATTTTAACCTCTCTAGACCTCAGGTTCTAGATGGGTTAAATTAGATTTCTGAGATATCTTCTAACTCTAGACAAGATTCTAGAGCTATGACCCTGTGTGTATGTATGTGTATTTACTTCACATATATATCCAAACACAAACTTATATAATTCTTGCAAAGTATTCAGGCTTGGTTTTTGGAGTGCTCTAAAGAGATTTTCCCTTTGATTCTTTTCATTAGAGCTTCCCAAAAGAGAGATCGAGGCTTATGATTTCATGTAACTCTACCTCATTTAAATCTAATTCATGAGCAAGTCAAGACATCCCCCTGTGATGTCAATGGTATCCTTCAAAAAGAAGGCTGAACAACACTCTCTACCATCCTTTTAGGTGAACTTCGTCAGGCTATGATTTATCCTCAATGACATTCCACTTCCAGCTTATAGCAACAGTCAGGCTATGTGACAAGATAGATATATATATATATACGTGTGTATATATATATATACATATATATATATATATGTATGACTTTAAAAAAAGAATAAAGAAATAAAACAAAGGAAAATATGAAAAAAGAAACCATTAAAATGAGAACAGACAAATAGACTAACCTTTTAAAAAACTGGACTGATAAAAATGGGTTTCTCAGAAAGAATAATAAAAACTAACAAGCATCTTTTCAGATTGAGAGAAAAATATGAATTACTAAAATTAATTAAGAGAAAAAAGTAAAATTGAAATAAAAGAAATAAAACCATCAGTCATTGGCCCCTGCCGTAAAAGTAAAGTTGTTTTCCATGCCAGAAATGCAAGTGGTGGCTGGTGGCTGGGAGCTGTCTCTCACTGAAACTTGCTCAGACCCAAAGGGAAACTGAAGGTTGTACCACATGTCTTGACTCAATCCTTCAACACAGTTAGCAAATCCATTTATCTGTCATTCTCTTTGTAAGACCTCAAACCTGTTGAGACACCCAATTTCTCGAATACTTGTCTCACCTCAGACCCTTGGATACCTGTCATCACCATATTGCTCTGGGTTCTTCAACCTACTTCCCGCTTCCTTGTTGTTGTTCAGTTGTTTCAGTCATGTCCAACTCATCATGACCCCATTTGGGGTTTTCTTGGCAAAGATACTGAAGTGGTTGGCCATTTTTTTCTGCGGCTTATTTTACAGATGAGAATTGGGGTCAAACAGGGTTAAGTGGTCTTGCTCGGGATCACACAGCTAATAAATATCTGCAGCAAGATTTGAACTCATGTAGATGAATCTATCAGATTTCAGGCTGGGCATTCTATCCATTGCACCATTTAGTCTTTGCTTAATATCATATGGTAATTGACTCTTATTCCAAGTGACCCACCTCTTGCTTATGCTCCCTCATTATGAGGGTTAGCATTGCAGACTATCCCTCCCAGACCAACCAGTCTGCCCTACAGGAATTGCAGCTCACGATATGGACAAATTTCCTTACTTATGCAAAATGATTAATAAAGATTAAAATTCTTAATCTACCAGCCCCCCAAAACACACAGAAGAATGTACTCACAACTTAAGAGAACCCAAACTAAATGAATGATTATTTACAAAAATATAAAATATTCAAACTGTTTCAACAGGAAATAGACTACTTCGATAGAATAATTTTAGAGGAAGAACTAATTTTAAACCATATTCGAAGAGTGCTTTATGGTTAGACACACATTTTTCTCACAACAACCTTGCAAAGTAGGTACTAGTTCCTTCACAAATACAAGTTGGGTCATTTTACAGGTAAAGAAACTGAGGTTCCAAGAGATTAAATGACTTGCCCATGATCAAATAAAGAGTGAATATGTGAATCAGGATGAATACTGAGGTCTCCTAAATCCAGGTGTAGCACTCTAGGCATTATGGTATTATTTTGGCTAAATGAGTTCACAGAAGAAAGATATCTTCTTGGGATGAATAGTTCCTTTATTACATAGTGGGTTTCTAAACATAGGAAGTGATGGCATTCTGTGCAATTCTTTTTATGTGGCAAATGTAATAATTATTCTAAAACCAGATGAAGACAACATTTAAATAGGAAATTACAGGCTTATAAATATAGATGCAAAAATCCTAAATAAAACTTTAGCAAACAGAATACAGAAATAATAGCTGACATATGGTGCTTTGTATCCATTAACACATTTGATTCTCATAAGAGCCCTGTTCAGTCAATACTATTTTATTTTATTTGTCTTTTTAAAAACCCTTACCTTGTGTCTTAGAATCAATACTGTATATTGGTTTCAAGGCAGAAGATCAATAAGGGCTAGGCAATGAGGGTTAAGTGACTTGTCCAGGGTCACACAGCTGGGAAGTATCTGAGGCCACATTTGAAGCCTGGCTCTCAACTTCTGAGCCATCTTGCTGTCCCACTATCCTTATTTTATAAATGGAGAAACTGAGACCCAGAGAGCTTGAATGATAATAATAGCTAACATTTGTGTAGTGCATATTAAATTCCAGACACTTTAAGACACTAAGCACTTTACAATTATTATCTCATTTGTTCTTCACGATGACTCTGGGAGGTAGATGCTCTTATTTTTCCCATTTTACAGATGAGAAAACTGAGTTACAGATGAATAAAACTGAGGTTAAATGATGTGTCCATGGTCACACAGCTACTGCTGTGTCTGCTTCTGAATTTGAACTCAGGTCTTCCTTTATTCTAAGCCAATTACTTTATTCACCTTGCTACTTAACTGGCTAGTGAATGACTTGTCCAAGGTCATGCAACTAGTATCAAAGACCAAATTTATTCTGTGGTTTCACTGGTAGTATTTTTTACACTGCCCTAACATTGATCAGACAAGATGTGTCCCAGAAATTCAAGAATGAGTTCCTATTAGTTAGTAAAAGATTTAAAACAATTCATTTTATCAATAGAAAGATTTTTATCAAGAGATACATAAAAAGCCCTTCATAAAAATGTCTGATTTTAAGAAAATAACACTTTAGAAAGAATAGAATTAGTGAGATTCTTTCTTATCATGATAAGAATCAAGAGCCAAACCTATATCAAATATTATTTACAGTGGAGAAATAGTAGAAGTATTCCAATTCAAATCAACCAATTAACATTTATTAAGCACTTAACATTTATTAAACAATTAAGCAATTAACATTTATTTAGCAGTTTCAGGCACTGTGCTGAGATCTGGGGAAACATAAAGAAGCAAAGGATTAGTCCATGTCCTCAAATAAAGCCAAAACAAGGATGCCCAAGATGGCCTCAGTTGACCAGTTTTGTTTGGCATAGTATTAGAAATTTCAACAGTAACAATAGTGGGGAAAAAAGTGACAAAAGCATTGACAAGGAAGAAATAAAAAGATCCCTATAGATAGCATGCACCATGGTGTCATAAATAGAGCACTGTCCTTAGAATCAGGAAGTCCTGGGCTTGGGTCACCTCTCTAATACATAGTGGCCCTAGGAAGTCACTTAACCCCCCCCCCCCCAGGACTCCAAAGAAGTTGCAGAGTGGTTGTAGATGTCCATTTTACAGGAATTTCTATCCCCAGGAGTGCCCAAATGCATGTTTCAACCAAAAGACACAAGTGCATGCCATGGAAATCAACAAAAATGAATGGAGATAAATTAAAAACACAAAAATCAATCCTACCCTATATGCCAATTGAAAGAAATTGCAATTTGAAAATGTGGGGGAATGGAATCCTTTTGTACAAATGGCAATGAAATTAATCACCTGGGTATTTATTGATTAAGAGCCCCACAGGATATTTATACTGAAAACTATAAAACCTCTATGGCAAAAGTATAAATCACCTGAACTATTGGAGGAAGATTTCTTGCTCCTAAGTAGGAAAGTTAAATGTAGTAGGTGGTGATGAAGGCAATGAATGCAGGGAATGGATCGAGGATACCCTTCGAGTCAGGAAGACTTGAGTTAAAATACTGCTCAGTGCCATGGGTGACTGGAGTGATTGATAGGTGTGATGTAAGGAGAAAGAGTGAACATGATGGCCAACTTACAGGAGAGGTTGGCCAAGACTCTCACTAGAAGAGCAGGCAAAAATGAGCTAAGATGCTGGTGAGAAATTCTAGTGGATGAGATCAAAGATCCATTGAGTATTGAATTTTTCAATGATCACAGTTAAGTTCTCAGGGTAGCAAGTAGCTCTGAGATTATATATATTAGAGGCAAATTCAGGGGGGTGAGGGTGGGGTAGGAGGCGGGGAGGGGAGAGTTTCCACACCCAAGTGAAATAATAAGTCTGAAATTTTTAAAATGCATGGTATGAGGAGGAAAGATAATGGTTCTGTTTTGGACAAGTTGAGTTTGATATCATCATCCATGGGAAAATGCCCATTAGGCAGTTAGTCATCTGGGACTGTTACAGTTTAGGAGAGGAGCTAGGACTGGCTATATCATCATCTATAATAATAATATTGTAGAATACCATAATCTCTGAAGAATTAAGGGCGAGGGTAAACTAAAGGACAATGGAGAGAAACAAAACGAACAAAATGAACATTTTAGATTTTGCATTTGCTTAAAAAAATCAACTGCATAATTATAACACATCAAGAGTTGCTTGCTTAACAAGTTTATGTGGAAAAAGACCTAATAATTTGGGGTGATTGCAAGTGAATCAATAGTGTGATATGGAAGCAAAACCCCCACAGCATTAACTGATATGTAGTGTCCAGGACAAGGGAAGCAATAATATGTGACATACTTTGTCCTGGTCAGTTCTAATTGGTCCATTTTTAGTTATGATCAGATTGGAAACCATGTCATATGAGGATAAGTTGAAGGAAATAAGGACATTTAGACTGAAAAGAGGCATTTACTTGTTTTTCAGGGAAGGGGACAAAGTTTGGAAGATGAGATTAGTTTTCTTCAAATATATGAAGAGGTGACAGAGAAAAAAGCAACATTTATGCTTTGTTGTGCCAAAGAATAGAGTTAAAGTTAAAGTATGAAACCTATAAGGAAGAAGATTTTGGCTTCACATGAGGATGATATTCCTAAGAATTAAACCTGTTTTTTAAGAAGCCACTTGAAAGTGTTCATATGATTGCTCATCAGGGGTATTATCAAGGAGATTTCTCTTCTGAATTGGAGCTTGGACTGAATGGCATGTAAGCTCCCTTCCGACTCCAACATTCTAAGATTTTCATCATTTTTGCCATTAGTTTAATGCCCTTGTCACATTGCTAGTCTGCCCAGGACATCTTTAAAAGACGAAGTAGGAATTTTCACCTTCATTAATGTATACAATTTCCTCTGAATTTGATATCTCCAAATTCAAACTGGTTCTGGAAACATCCATCAGTAAACAGTTTGGTTTGAAGCCTTTCTTTCATCCATCCATCCTCTGGTATTTTCTCAAGTAGGCACCCCCTACTTTCTCAAGTAATAATAATGAGTTTTTATAGCATGTTATGGGTTATAAAGCATTTTCTTCACCGCATATTGGGGTGGGAGGCAGTGTAAGTATTGTTATCCACTTTTACAGGAGAACAAAGACTTACAGAGAAGTTAAGAGATTTGGCTAAGGTCATCTAGAGAAAATATTTGAATTCCAGTCTCCTTCCTGCAAATTTAGTGTTCATTATGTTATACCAAAATCTTTTGTCCCATATACACTCTCCTGTGTAACCCAAAAGGGGTTGGAGGTTCCTAGAACTTGTTTATGGACCAGAGATACCCCTTCAGACTATTATGAGAGCAACTTGATTTGCCTTGCTTTGGTCCAACCCTTCAGCTGCCTTAGATTTAGAATATAATATGAAGGAGGGGCAAGGAAGAAGGGGGCCACGGGAGTTCAATGGTGCTAATTACAGTACTGTAGTATACTCATATAGAAAGTCCACACTAGCCATCCATCATGGAAACTGGAAAACATCAGCTATGACCCAGAAAGAACAGTTATGACTTCATCTTACTATTTTCATTACTAAACATTTTTAAAGTCACCTTTAATGGACAATAATATGAACACAGGGTACAAAAAGTTCAATGAACTATGCTTGCAAATATTGTAGGTGTAGTGTGTGTGTGCTTCCAGCTAATGGGATTAGATGGACCGAGTCAGTTCATTTTTCACCTCTTAAAGAATGTGCTGTACAGGACTAACATTTGTAGAATTGAAAAAGAGATGAGGGGAAGGAGGGAGGAAGAGAAAGGTGCTTTGTAGAACTCTGGTACCTACATCTTGGAGACTTCAAACTCTAGGAAGAGCTGATGTAAAGTATAACATAAAAGCAAGCAATTTTTGTTTGAATATGCATTTTTTCTCTTTAAACAGAGGAAGAAGGATCAGGGGCAGAAGTTCATAGGAAACATTCCAAGTGTGGACCTTGCAAATATAAAGCTGAGTGTGATGAAGATGCAGAAAATGTTGGGTGAGTTGTCTGAGAGGAATGGATTATCTTGCTTTTAAGAGGAAGACAAAGAAAAAAAATTTAAACCTTTATTATATTTTGGGATGTGGCATGCCACCACTTTCTGCTTATTGGGGATTTCACTATTTTACTTCCATTTCTTCTAGTTTCATTTGTTTTTTTTCAATAAGTTAGAATGAACAGTTTCTTATTTAAATTTCATTGTCAGATTAATGCACAGTTAGCCCTCAGTTAATACAGCATGGGGAACAACAAGAATGACATCAGGACAGATTTCATTAATACCCTTCCTACCTTGGCTATTGCATTAGAATGAGGATAACACTCCCTGCTGCCTCAGCAAAATCATAACAAGTCTTGGGAGTCTGGGTTATGCTATTCAAATTGAACTTAAAAACACATTAAAAATTCATAAATCGTAGATTTTCTATTTTGAAAAAAATTTGATGTCTGAAATATGGTTTTGTTTTATACATAAAGAAATCCACAGACGTGTTTCCTGGTGTGGTCATAACTATAAACAGACAAAAATGGACAAAACAGCTATTTACTATTTACTTTTCTGGAGCAGAACACTACTTACTCATTTAATTGAAAAGCAATACAGGTGGATATGAATTTGAAGTTTAGCCCCCAAATTTGGGGATTTCATTCTGAAAAGAATATTTTGGGAAATTGGATTTATCTTTCAACCTTCAAAATAGGATGAAAATCTGAAGAAAAGGAAGAAAATGAGAGGTGGGCAAAGGGAATCAGTTTAAATTGATAGAGGCAGTGCATCCTAGTATGTTGAGTTCTGGGGCTGTAGTCAAGAAGATCTCAATGCAAATCCTACCTCTAACATTTCTTAGCAGAGAGACCCTGGACAGCTTGACCTTTGTGTACCTTGTGCATCTCCCTAAGATTTATCTACTAAGTCCTGAAGGCATTGCAATCTGTGTTTGTATAGGAAATTCCCGGATCAGGAGCTCCCTATGGTGACAAAAAGCACTGATCCATCACCTATTATTTAGATGCTGAGAATTCATAGACATGCTTAGATGATTTTTATAGATGTGTTTTATATCACCACAAGAAAGAGCTTTGCTCACCAGGATCATTGCTTTAAAGCATCATCACAATATCCACAAAGACACCCAGGAATAGAGATAAAAAAAAATAAAATCCAACTGTTATTCTTAACTTTTATTTTAAAATGAATTTTTCATGTAGTACCCTCTATGGGGCATTAGAAGAAAAAAATTCATTTTTCTTTCCTCGATTCCTACAGTACTAGGAAAAGAAAGTGTTAGATAAGAAAATCCTATCACTTGGTTGCTTGACATGCACCCCAGGATATAGAAATGCACCCAAAGGTAATCTGCACAAAAACTCCACAGGCTACTTTTTTAAGATAGTACTGACAAATTTGCAGCTTGGGCTTCAGGGAGAAAACCGCTCCCAAGTTCTAGGGTATTCTGTGGGTCTACACTCTGAACACTCGAGCACCCATGAGCACCCACCAGCATGATTATCTTTAACAGTTAGCTAGTACATACAATTAGCTCAAAGCAAAAGAATTCACTAAGATGACATGCTAATAATAGCTACAAACGATCTTCCCTCTGATCTTGGACACATTCGCCCCCAAATGTAGCCAGCATCAATGGAAAAAATGTGAGGTACAAAGTCCGGGAATATATGTGCTCAAGACAACCCAGAGCTCTGGTATTAGAGGACTTTTTTTTAAACCCTTCTTTCTCTCTTAGAATCAATATCAAGTATCGGTTCTAAAGCAAAAAGAATGGCAAGGGCTAGGCAACTGAGGTTAAGTGACTTGTCCAGGAGAAGACAGCAAAGACGTGTCTGAAGCCAGATTTTAATCCAAGTCCTCCTGGTTTCAGGACCAATGTTCTATCCACTGAACCACCTAGCTGCTTCAATTATAGGACTTCAGTGACCTTTCTCTTCTCATAATGTCCACCTACTTCCCACTAGGTTAAGCTACAGTTCTGGGCAGGTGACTTGGTAGTTCCCTGGGACCTGGACCCTGGAAGCTTAGCTTCCAACCCCCAAGATGTCTCCCACAAATCCATAGTTGACTCTTTTCTGCAACCAGGGGCCATGATCTAGAAAGATGCCTCCACTGGCTTTCTCCTGCTCCCTCTCTTACAGCTGTGTTTGGAGACTCCTACTGAATGAGGAGCTTTGCTCCAAGATGCCACGGATGATGGAGGAAGAAGGAGAGAGAACATCTCCCCCTCCCCTACCCCAGTTTATGGTAGAAGGGACACATACCGCCAGGCTGCTTCCTGTCTTCCCTAACTGGACTCTGTGTCTAGGGTGGCAAGCTTAGCTTATAGTCGGTCTTCTATCAGCCAACGCAACCTGCCCTTCCAATTCATCAGGGAAATTTCTTTGAATTTTATAAAGGAATAACAGGGCATAGACATGCCTTTGCTCTTTTATGTGGCACATTATTAACTCATTATCTATATTATCTTTCCCTTATTTTTTGTGATTAGATCACCTGGGCTGGGGAGGGAGTTGAAAGTCAATTCCCTCTTGCCTATATTCATAAACTAATTTTGAAGGATTATAAATAATAATTATCACACATATATATGTACATAATTATTATAGCAGGATAAATAACAATCATGTCCTTTTTATATGCCAGTTTAATTCAGACGAATAATTTACAAGGAATCCTGGCTCCTAGAAGGTCACATAACTATTTTAAATGTTTCCTCATTCGTAGTTTCATAGATACAGAGCTGGGAGAAACCCCCAAGATCCAACACCTTCACTTATAGATCAGGAAAATGAGGTATTGAGAAATTTAGTGAATTGCTCAGGGTCATCAGTAATATGCCCAAGGAAGGATTTGAACTCTAGTCTTCTTGACATGGACTACATAAATATATACAGAGGTAGCAATCTACTCGGAGAACAAAATCTTAGGCAACAGTGAGATAATAACCCATTTATTACTAAAAAGTGTTTCACTGAAGGTTTTGTTATGTGTGTGTGTGTGAGATGTGATCTCTTGATCTCTAGATACCACCTCTCTGCTTAAAAACTGAGCCTTTCAAAAATGTTTTTTTTTACCAAAGAATGCTGTTTCCCATAAAATTCCCAGTGTACTCATTAATAACGTAGTAGCCTGTGGTTTCCCCTCCCCACCATTATTGCCTTATTAGATAACTCCAGATCGGACTGTTTAGTCCTACTTTCACCTTGTCCTTCAATGACAATGAGTTGCTTGCTTTCTTCACATTTTCCCTGTCAACAGTAACACCAATCTGCTTCACCTTTCTTTTTAATGAAATTTCAAAACATAATTTTCATTACTATAGATATTTGGCAGTGCATTCTACATGTTTTTCGGATTACTTCTGCTTCTAAGTAGCCATTTCCATTTGTCACTCCTAGTGGAATATTAGCATAGTTCATTTGCAATGACTGGAGTGCATCAAACGATTCCAATTTCTGAGTTAGAACATAAAAACATTTACTGAGAGATTGTTTAATAAAATAAACATCTCAAATGAACTGGGCAGAGGAAACAGTGTCAGTTAGCCAAAACCAAATAACTTTAATTATAAACTTAATTTAACAATGACTTTTGGTAAAAATCCGAGTACAGAACACTTTTTTGAACTAGAAATTCGACTCCGGTAAATAGGTCATGGCCATAAGGGTGGGCTGAAATGGGATATAATCCCAAATTGTACCTTTTAGCTCCACTGAGGAGATAATGTGACTGTTATCCCAGGAAGATAGGCCAGGAGACAGTAAGAAAAAAATTATGAGAGAGCTCAAACCTTTAAGCTTGAAGAGAGAAAATAGGAAGTAGATGCTATGTATTCTGCTGTCTTTTTATCTTCTTGTGCTGGAAGGGACCTTAGAGAGACTGCCTGCTCATTTTGCAAATGAGAAAACTGAGACCCAAAGAAATTAAGGGATTGGTCCAAGGTCACTTGGGTAGTCTGAATTTGAACTCACACCCTCCAATTCAAAATCTAGTATGTATTCTTCTACAGATATGGAGAACTACCATAAATATATAATGAACCAAATTCTCCAAAATTTCCCCCAATTTTCCTAAGACTGAAATCAAATACTGGTGAAATCAGTCTGCACATGCTTGGTACCAAAATATTAGCTTTTGATTGTTTGAAATTTATGATTGGCTCTGTTTGTCATGTTTCTTTTAAATGCATTACGTCAAGCTGTGCTGATAACTATTTCTCAATAATAAAGAGGAATGTCTTTCTCATTGGTATGATTTAGCAGATTTTACATTTTTTCGGGAGCCAGGTCTCCACGATTGGAAACAGAGTGTATACACGTGCCAGTCTCAAATACATCTCTGAATGAAATTGGAAACTTCATGAGAAAAGGCTGCAAACTGAGATGCTCTCAGATGAAGTGGCTTGTCCAAGGTCATGCAATTAGTAAATAGCAGAGGGGAGTTATATACCTATGTCTCCTGACTCCAAATCCAGGCATTTCCCTATTAAGGCTCACTGCCTCTGCTTGTAAAATATAGTTAGTAAAGATGTGATGATACCCAAGCACAGCTGTTAGCCAGCAGCAATGTGTTTAACTGGGGATTCTAGTTTCAAATATTAAGGCATCGGTGAAACAAAATTATTACTGCTGTTGCTGTTTTTCATTTCCTAGGTTCTAATGTGGTTAAGTGTATACAAAGATGCAAATACATCCAGAGAATAAAATCTTAGGCACAAATGAGATATTATTATAATAATGCAATATTATTTCTAAAAGGTGTTTTTCCTGAGAGTTTTTTTCTCTGTGTGTGTGTATGTGTGTCTGTGTCTGGCGTGGGGAAGGGATTCAGAATTATATGAACTTCAAGGACTTCTCCAAATCCAAGATTCTATTATCAATTACTAGCACAATTAATTTTTTCATGCTATCCTTCTGGCCTAAAAATCCTTCTGTTTCCCTTTTGCCAAGTGGTATCCCTCTCCTCCTTCAATCCATCTTTGTTTTGAAGCCTTACTAATTAATTCATCCCTAATACCCCCCCCCCTCTCTCTCACACACACACAAACACATACACACACACACACACACACACACACACATATATAGTGGCTCTCTCTTTTTTTTCTCAGTAAGTTTTGTTGATGTCTTTTCTTTTTACATTTCAGTCATTTCTGGATATTGGCTCACATTCACACTCCCATCTATATGAGGTTTCCTTTACAACAAAGAAAAAAAAAAGATTAAAGAAAATTAATTGGCTTGATGAGCACTTCTGAGTGTGCATGCAACATTCTGTGCCTCAAGTCCCCTGCATCTCTACTGATTGCATTTTTTTTATCTCTTCTCCAGGACTATAGGTCACTATGATTACTCAGCATTTAGTAGTATTATTTAGCATTTTCATTTATATTGTAGCCTTTGATGCACACTCTTTCTCTGATCACTCCATTGCTTCTTACTTCATTGGACCTTAAAGGTGTTTGTTTTGCCCCTATGTGTGTATTGCTCTGTAAATATCTATTTTAAAAAATAGATCTGTGATATCCTTTTAAATTGCCTAGATTTTACCCTGTATCCTTCCCTTTCCCCTTCTAGTGATTGATTTCTTATAATAACGTTGTGATTGTTTTTAAGGAAAAAGAGGAAGGGGAAAAATAGCAAAACAGATTACTACATCAAAAAATCGATATTTCATGCAATGTTCCAAACCCATGGACTTGTTAAAGAGTGGGAGGAGCAGCTTGGAGTAGGGGGATCTGGATTCAATTGTGACTGCAAATACTTCTTAGCAGTGTGATTTTGGGTCAGTCAGTTAACCCCAGTTGCTTAGTCCTTGCTGCCCTTGTGTTTTGGAATTGATACTAAGATAGAAGGTAAGGGTTTAACCAAAAAACCAAAAATATACCAAGTAGAAGGAGATAGCTTCTCATGTTTCTTTTTTAGGACCATTCTTGTTTTTTTTTTTTATCATTTTGTAACATTCATTTCTGAGAGTTTGTAGTTATTTTTCCATTTCAATTGTTATAAGCTTTGTGAATATTTGTTTTCTTGGCTCTGCTTACGCCACTCTGCATCAGTTCACATGAATTTTAACAGGCATCTCTGTATTTGTCATTTCCTATATCACAGTAATATTCCTTTATTCATACACCTCATTTTGTTTAGCTATTCCCATTCAATGTGCATCTATTTTATTTCTTTGCCATCATAAAAAGTGCTACCTCCTTTTTGTCATTGACCTCTTTGGAGTCAAATGCCTGGCAGTGGACTCTCTGGGTCAAGGGACATGAACATTTTAGCCGCTTTCTTTACATAATTCCAAATTGCTTTCCAGAAGGGTAATATTGATTCACCAGTGTATTAGTGTGTCAATCTTTCCATATAAATATTCTTTCAAATATTTTATCAAGGTTTACGTCCAGGGATGTCTCATATATATTTTGTACTTTTATAGTAGCCAATAGAAGATAAGATAAAAGAGATTTTTCAACAAATGGTGTGGAATTAGTTAATTACTTTGATTGGTTGTGGACCATGGGAAATTCCAGAGAAGATAGCTCATAATTATACCTGTACACGAAAGAAAGTTAGCAGCATATTCTTACCAGTAAGAAATTCTTCTTCAGCCTCTCATATTTCTCAGTATGTTCCCCAGTGATGCTGTCAGTTCATTTCAACAGACGTATCCTAAGTACCTCTTCTGGGCAATGCATTTGTTGGCCACCGAGGGAGATACAGAGATCAATAGCACGAACTCCATATCCTCATAGAATTCCATTTGTCATCTACTAAAAGGGATAAAAGATATTCCCAAATGACTACAGATCGTCACAATGCCTGCACAACTGCATCTGAACATTTTTTTAAATTGAATTGTTAAATAGAAAAGGCAAAAACCACACTGGCACAAATGCAACATTGTAGACATACACCAAGTTGTGTATGACCAGGCTGAGGAATTTGGACTCCATTTGGTCAACAGCATGGCTGTTGGGGGGGTTTGAGTGGAAAAGTGGTGTGACTCAATCAGTGCATTAGGAAGATCAAATCTGTTAGCAGTGTCAGGAGTAGACTGGAGAAGGGAGAGTTAAAAGGCAGGAAAAATTCTCTGCGAGTTATCACAGGGACAGTTAGGTAGAACAATGGATAGAATATCAGGCCAGGGAGTTGGGAGGATCTGGGTTCAAATCTAGTCTCAGCAATTCCTAGCTATGTGACACTAGACAAGTCATTTAACCCCCATTGCCTGAATTGTTGTCAGTCTTCTGTCTTAGAATCAATATATTTAATATTAATTCTAAAACAGAAGGTAAGGATTTAAAAAACTATTATAATAATCTAGCAGAGATGTTAGTGGGCTTGGATCAGGGAAGTAATATTGAGAAAGAAGCATGTTGTAATGGAAAAAATACTAGATTTGGAATCAGAGGTCCAGGGTTCAAATTCCAGCTCAGATATTACTTAGGTGATATTGGGCACATTATTTAAGTTCTCTAAGCTCCCAGTTTCTTCATCTGTAAAATGATGGTCTTTGATTGGATGATCTCCAAGATTTCTTTTATTTCTAAAACCTATGAAGGGAAATAGGAGGCAAGACATGATAGAAGTAATATTGATAGTCCTTAATAACTGATTAAACGTTGGAAGTAAGGTAATGGGAGATAGAGAACAACATTTTGGTTATGTCATCAGAAATAACATAAAATATATATATTTCTAAATAACTCTATGGTTTCTTGCTTTAAGGAGTAGCTAATTTTGTATATTTTTTCAATAGATGTGTATGCAACATAGATTGCAGTGGATACAGTTTTAATCCTGTGTGTGCTTCTGATGGGAGTTCCTACAATAACCCATGCTTTGTTCGAGAAGCCTCGTGTGTGAAACAGGAACAGATTGATATCAGACACCTTGGACACTGCACAGGTAAATTTTATTTTCTTTTTCTACAGAAGTTTCTCCATGATACACCTTAATTCTACTGGCAAAGTTGGATAGTTTCCAAGAAAGAAAATGGATACTTTGAATTAATGTACCACTTATAGGAGTCAGAATTTTAATTCAGGGAAATTTCTTTATGGCTTTGTTATACTTTCTGTATTTTATTCACTTCCTTGTCAAGAGATGAAATATTGATCCTTGTTCATTTATTTATCCAGTAGGCTCTAATTGTTCAAAAATTCTTAAGTTTTGAAAAGTCAGCCTAGCTTTGTCTTCCCTCAAGGTTCAAATCCTTTGTAGAGCTTTCCCCAATCCCTGCTGCAGAAAGTTTCTGCTCCTTCTTCCAGTTTTCTTAGGGTACTTTGTCTGGATCTCTCCTTTTCCTCCACCACAGTCTACATTTTATTACTTTTATCTGTATATATATGTCATTCTCACTCCCCCATCATCTTATAGACTAAATTCCTTTTATGGGAGTTGATTCATTTTTAACCTTTGTAATTCCTTGTTGTTGTTGAGTCATTTTTCAGTTGTCTGACTGTTCACGAACCCATTTGAGGTTTTCTTGGCAAAAATACTGGAGTGCTTTGCCATTTTCTTTTCCAGCTCATTTTACAGATGAAGAAACTGAGGCAAACAGGGTTAAGTGACTTGCCCAAGGTCACACAGCTCATAAGTGTCTGAGGCTGGATTTGAACTCAAGAAGATGAGTTCCTGACTCCAGGTCTGGCACTTTATCGACTGTGCAACCCAGTTGCATTTTCTAATTCCCAAGTTCTTCCATATCACAAGTCTTTAATAACCGTTTGTCAATTAAATACAAAATATTCTCATGCTTTGCATTTTTGTCATAGAATCATAGAAGCTAAAGCTAGAGGATATCTTAGAAATCATTTAGGGCAACTCCCTTATTTTACAGATGAGGAAACTGAGGCCCAGGAAGGAGAAGTGACTTATACAAGGTTGTCATTATGTCTGTTTTATTACATAGTTGTCACTGAGATTGTGAAGCTAGGGTTTGGAATGTATTATTTAAAAAAACTTGCTATTTTGAGTTTTAAATATTTAAAATTTGAGTAAATCAAATGAAATCAATTTAAAATATTTACAGTTTTGTTCTGCCCTTGTAAAAATTAGTTTCTTTGAAAAACTTATTTGCATTTTGCCTTGGCCTTTATGCCCTGAGTCTTTACAAGAATACATCCATTTCACCCCCTGCTGTATAGACAAGTTTTGAAATATTCCAGACCTGTTAGACGTTTCTGTAATCACTTAAACCTATAACCCTAAATATAGAGTTTTTCAAGAAACTAATTAGAGGATTCTCAGCTGGATGGCGATCTGAATTGAGATATGTGGAAGTGTAAGGATTCAATTTAGTCTGGAACCCCAAGTAGAAAAGCTGATTGCTTTTGCTCTGTGGAGGGGGTAGGTTGTTGAGGGTAACATCTTCATTAGGTGAGATGGGAGAGGATCCAATGCACAGATAAAGATGTTAGTTAAGGAGAGAGGAAGAGGATGTGTTTCTCTAGCTAATTGATGGACAAATAATTAGAGGTTAGTGTTGTAATCCAATAAAACTCATATAAGTTGATCATGTACTTTTAATGATATGATTGTTAATGTGCTGAATGGTAATTAGGGGCAAATCACAAAATTTTAGAAAGTAACTCATAGGTCATCTAATTTAACCTGCACTCAGGCAGGAGAGAGAGAGACAGGTAGGGAGAGAGGAGGAGAAAGAGAGAGGAGAGAGACAAGGAGAGACAAGGAGAGAGAGACAAGGAAAGAGAAAGAAAGAAAGAAAAAGAGACAGACAGAGAGAGAGACAAGGAGAGAGACCAAGTCAGAGAGGCAAAGACAGAGACAGAAAGAGAGAAGAGGGAGGGAGGGAGGAGGAGAAAGAGAGAGAGAGAGAGAGAGAGAGAGAGAGAGAGAGAGAGAGAGAGAGAGAGAGAGAGAGAGAGAAGGAGAGACAGAGAAGGAGAGAGAGAGAGAGAGAGAGAGAGAGAGAGAGAGAGAGAGAGAGAGAGAGAGAGAGAGAGAGAGAGACAAGGAGAGACAGAGAGGCAAAGATAGAGACAGAAAGAAAAGGGAGGAGAGAGAGGGAGGGAAAGAGAAAGACAAGAGAGAGAGAAAGAGAGAAGAAGAGAAACAAGGTAAGAGAGACAAGGAGGGAGAAAAAGACAAGGAGAGAGAAAGAGACAGAGGGGCAAAGAGAGAGAGAGAGAGAGGGGAGAGGGGGAGAGAGAGAGGCAGCTAAGTAGCTCAGTGGATAGAGAGCAAGATCTGGAATCAGAAGGCCTGAGTTTAAATCCAGCCTTAGACACTTCCTAGCTGTGTGACCCTTGGCAAGTCACTTAACCTCTGATTTCCTGACAAAAGGATACCTGGGTCCACTGGAGAAGGAAATGGCAAACCACTCCAGTAGCCTTGCCAAGAAAACTCCATAGTTAGTGACAGTCCATGAGGGTCACAAAGTCAGATATGATTGAACAATTGAACAACAACAAATACAAAGTATAAATATATATATATGTATATATATATATATGAAGCAGATCCTATTATATAAAGTATAAATACATATATACAGAATAAATATAGAGGATGGAGGCAAATAAATACCAAGTAAATAAATTCAAGATTGTCATTATAAGGTAACGAGGGAAGAAGATTATTAGTGGTTAAGGATATCAGGAAAGACTTTATGGAGAAAGTAGGATTTGAATTAAGTCTTTAAAAAAACAACCCTTATTTTCCATCTTAAAATCAATACTGTGCATTGGTTCCAAGGCAGAAGAGTGGTAAGGGCTAGGCAGTGAGGGTTATCCAGCTGCTCCCTTCAACTGTATCTTAACAAGTGTGGCTCTGTGGAGGTGGGGGTGCATAATATATAACAAGACTACAAAGATAGGTTGGGGTCAAGTTATAAAAGATCTTAAAAGCAAAGCGGAGGAATTTATATTTTGTCCTGGAGACAATGAGGAACCACTAGAGTATGTTGATTAAAGGAGTAAAATGGTTAGAGTTTTGGAACTGTGTAGAGGATAAATGTGGTGGGGAGAAACTTGAGGCAAGACCCTTTGCAGAATTGTAGATGAGAGGCAATGTGGGCCTTAAAGTACCAGAAAAATGCTAGTTATTTCCTAGAAGTGAACCTATGGTTCTCAGCATCCTTAGCTCATTTTAAAGAAAAACCTCTGAAGGCTTAAAAGGATAAATTGAGGAATAAATAGTGATTAGTCTTTAAGTTATACTAAATTAAACATAAATTGTCTCTACTAAAACCCAAATAGATCTATATAATAATTTTATTTTGGGGGAAAATGCAGAGACTGGAAAAGCAAAACAAGATTTCCCAAGGGAAAATGTATGTGTTAGAATTGGGAGGTGGAGGCAGGGCAGGGCATCTGAAGGGGAAAATGGCAACTACCCAGAGGGTCTGAATCTAACTCCTGATCTGGTATTGGTTTTCCAATCTGAATATTATAGATAAAGAAACAATGGTACTGGCCCAGCTATTTCAGTAACAGGAATGAAACAAAAATCTTTGGATTCCCCAGTTCAGCATTACATTTACTAAACTACCTAATCATATTTTATGGCCATCAGTGAAGTTCTCCCAGCAAGCCAGGGTATCAATTAGACCCAGCTATTTACTATGTGTTAAAAGGGTCCCTGATGATTAGCAAGACTAATCATCTGTTCTACCGTTCAGCCCACTCATAACTAGCCAGGGAATCGCCATTTGGACCAGATCCAGCTAAGATTTTAAGAGTTTTATTTTTATTCCTATAGGAAAGGTAGCAGCAAAAGTATGGCAGATTTCCTCATCGACACTCGTCAATGCCTCCCCCTCCATGCCCCATTTATCTCAAATGTTCCCTAGCAATGAATTTAGCCTGAATCGGGAAAGCTGGATAGCAGGCAAATGCTATGGAAATAGAAGAGCTGGATGGCACTCTATCCTAGTAAAATGCAAGGTTCTGGAGGAGGGCAGGGATTGTTTCATTTCTGACCTCATGTCCCAAAGGCCAACAGGATATTTTGGCTCTCAATACACTTCGATGCCTGTTAAATTGGACTGATTTCAGCAAGGCACTTGATAATCTTTTGTGATAACTATGGCAAGATGGAGATGGCCAATGGATCATAGTCCAGTTAATTAGGTTTAGAACTGATTGATTTGGATAAAGATATATATAGAAAGAGAGAGAGAGAGAGAGAGAGAGAGAGAGAGAGAGAGAGAGAGAGAGAGAGAGAGAGAGGCAGAGAGAGAGAGAGAGAGAGAGAGAGAGAGAGGCAGAGAGAGAGAGAGAAAGAGAGAGAGAGAGAGAGAGAGGCAGAGAGAGAGAGGGAGGGAGAGAGAGACAGAGAGAGACATAGAGAGAGAGACAGAGAGAGATGTACAGTATGTATATATATATATATACACACACACAGGTAAGTGGCACAGTGGATAGAGCACTAGATTTAGAATCAAGAAACCTGAGCAAGTCACTTCAGGCTGTTGGCCTCAGTTTCCTCATCTATTTAAATGAGCAGGAGAAGGAAATGGCAACCCACTCCAGTATCTCTGCCAAGAAAATCCTACATGGGGTCATGAGAGTCAGGCATGACTGAACAACAATATGTGTAAAATATACATGTATAAATTTATGGAAATAGTGGCATGAAAAAATTAAAAGTAATATATATTTCAGAGGACCTGGGTTCAAATCTCAGATGAATTATAATCTATGTGACTATAGCAAGTCATTTCAGTTCTCTGTGCCTCTGTTTCTTCATTTGTAAAATAAAGGGAATAACTTAGATCATCTTTAAGATCTAGAATTTTTGTGACCTTAATTCAATTGAACAAATACTTATTGAGGGCTATTATGTGCACAGCACAGTGCCAGATAAGCCCAGATTATCTGATTCCTCAGATCTAATAGCCTAGTTTCTATATCTAGGCTACTGTTTTTAGACTTGGGGGGCACATTTTAAGAAGATACCAACAATCAGGAGAGTATATAGAAAAGGGCAGCCAGGATGGTGAAAGGTCTTGAGATCATGCCATGTGAATACCAAGAGGGTAATACAGTGGGAAATGTACTGGATTTGGGATCAGAGGTCCTGGGTTCAAATCCTGACTCCATCATTTACAACTTGTACCTAAAATAAAAAAAGAAAGAAAAAGGATTTTTAAAAAAATCAAGTACTCAAAGGCCCCTTCCAGCTCTAAATTCATGATTCTGTGATCCTAGGGGCAACATCAACCTCTGACATTGGAGGGCCACTGATGCCTTCTAATATCCTTATGCTGTACCCACTGGGCCTTCTGGTCTCAGTCTCCACCTAATGCTGCTCAAATGGATTCTATTCAGGTGGGCATTGCTCTGCTGGATGAAGCTTGGCTGCTTTTCTATCATGGCTTAGCTGAAATCTTTGGTTTGTGTTATCTCTTCCTCAAGAGAAGAGAAGGCACTACCATGATCTTTTAGCTTTACTCACAGCTTTTCTCCCTTGCTATAGCTCTTGTAGAAAGAGGTTGAAACTGTTTGTTGGGACCAGCTTAAAGATCAGAGACTTCGTTGCTCATTTTCCTAGCAAAAGATTCTCAGCGTCAAGTTCAAAGCTCTTTGGAACAAATATCAGGGCCATCTTAATTAAATGATACCTTTAGACTGAAACATTTTCTTTGGATTACTTTTTTTACATGAAATTTATTTTATTTTTTTAATTGTATTTAATGAATGAATTATTAATTTAGAAAAATTTCCCTTGGTTTTCATGTTCTTTCCCTCCCCTCCTCCTCCCATAGCCAACAAACAATTCCAATGGCTTTTACATGTATCATTGATCAAGACCTATTTCCATATTATTAATATTTGCACTAGAATGATCATTTAGAGTCTACATCCCCAATCATATTGGATTACATTTCCTGATCACTGGGATAGAGGACTTCATAGGCAAGGAAGCCAGCTGAGGGCTAGCATTCCATATACTTCCAATTTTAATCTCTGAAGGTTAGACTATAAACCAGGTAAGTTATTTGCCTAATAACTAACCAATCAACTCTAAGGTTGAGCTTCCCAGTTTTTGAACAGTGTTTCTTCCAGGTAGATGAAGAAGTGAAAGAAAACAAGATACAAGGTTCACACATTCTTGACCCTTTTATATGTAGATAAAACAGAGAGATTTTGATCTCACCTTATATTGTATGCTTTTTAAAAGAGTTGCAAAATAAACAAGAGAGTCAGTGATCCAGCTTTATATGTTAAGATGATAAATCTATGTGCAGAAACCTAGAAGCTAGAGGGAGGAAGCATTTGGAAAAGATGAATAGAAGGAGAGACAAAAGTGACATTGTCATGGCAGTGCATTACCACCTACCTGGCCAGAAGGAGGCACTAGACGAGGAGGGCAAGGTGAAAGTATGTAATAATGACGGGAGATGATGAAAGATTTCTCATCTGGGCATTTTTCAAAGTTCTCTGTCAAAAGCAGAATAACTGATGGCAAATTCAAAATTTGGCTTAATGAAAATTTAGTTCATCAAGTGATACAGGAATCAGTAAGGAGAAACCTTATTGTAGATCTGATTCTTGTCAGTAAGGGGGAACTGGTAGGTGAAGTCGACACAATGAGAGCCTTAGGAAAAATGACCATTCTACCTTAATAGTTTGTGATAGAGAAGAGAAAAACCAGGCATAGCCCAAAAATTTCTCTAGATTTTAAATGATCATATTTAGAGGCATCTGGGTGACTCAGTGTATTGAGTGCCAAGCCTCGAGATGAGAGGCAGGCATGGGTTCAAATGTGGCCTCAAACAATTCCTAGCTGTGTGACCCTAGACAAGGCATGTAAACCCCAGTTGCCCAGCCCTTACCACTCTTTTGCCTTGGAGCCAATACTTAATATTGATTCTAAAACAGAAGGTAAGGGTTTTTTTAAAAGACCATATTTAGTGGAAATATGTTTTATATGATAATACATGTATAATATAACCCTGATTGAGTTGCTTGCCAACTCTGGGAGAGGGGAGGGAAAGGAGAAAGACAATTTAGAACCTATAATTTCAGAAAACTTATGTGGAAATTTGTTATTATATGTAATTGGTAAAATTAAATATATTTTTAAATTTTCATTTATTTATTTAGAATATTTTTCCATGGTTACATGATTCATGTTCTTTCCCTCCTCTCCTCCCTCCCCCTCCTGGTGCTGATGAGCAATTCTACTATGTATCATGTTCAAAACCCATTTCCATATTATTCATATTTGCGATAGTGATCATTTAAAGCCGAAATTCCCAAATATATCCCCATCAAACCATGTGGTCAGTCATATGTTTTTCTTCTGCATTTATGCTCCCATAGTTCTTTCTTTGGATGTGGATAGTGTTTTTTCTTACAAGTCCCTCAGAATTGTCTGGGTTGTTGCATTGCTGCTAGTAAAGAAGTCCATTACGTAAAATGAAATATTTTTAAGAGGATTCTCAGAGTGGTTTCAGCTTTCACCACTACTAAGCTACCATCTTGGCTCTGGCCCTTTCCTAAAATAAAATATCTTTATAATAAAAAATACCACATTTAGAAGAGTTCATAGAAAGAATAGATAAGAACCAATGGCTTAACAATGAACAAGAGAATATGAGCCAAAATAGATGAGAAGCCCTCAAGAATGACATTCTGGAAATATAATCCCAAACAATTCTGATGCAGAAGAAAAGGGTGCAATTTAGGAGATATGGATTTGCATCTATTGATCAACTTGGATTTTTAAAGGATGAATATTTAGGAAATGAAAGTAAGAGATGATAATAGAAGATGATGAGAAAAGAGTGGCAGGACCCTGTCCTGACAGAATAGTGTCATCAGTGCTGAGGCTCAGAATGAGCTCAGATGGGTTATGAATGCTAAAAAACAACACATAAGATTTTTGTTTCACTATATTGGGATCAAGGAAAGGCTGGGACTGCTGCTTAGGATAGAAAGAATGATAATAATGGACAGTGATCAAAAACGATTCTTACTTTGTTGTTTTTCTAAAAGAATGACTTAGAAGATTGAATCAAAATGGCCATTCAGACATTTAAATTGTTGATAAGTAATAAGAGAGCATCTAGCAGGCCTCCATGAAATCAAGTCACTAGGGTTTAAATCATAAAATCATAGTCTGGGAGCTGAAGGAAGTTCAGAACCTCAGAAAATAACTTTAGACGTTATTTCAGGATCCTGCAATAACTGGAATCTGTGCATAATCTATTGTCAGTGATCTTTGATAAAATGCTACTACCCAGTCACTGTGTATTGATTTTTCATACATCCTATACTTATCTATGAACCTTCTACATTCCTCCCTCCTTCCTCCTATACTATAAGTATGTATACTATCTTTAAGGACAAATATCATGTCTGTCTTTTATATTTGTATTCCCTGTGCCTATAGTCTCCAGTATATATTATAAGTTTGCTGGTCAATCATTGAATGATAAGGTAGAGAGTAAGCTCCTTGAAGGCAGGAACTATTTACCTTTCTTAGTATCTCCAGCACATATAAAATCCCTGGCATATGGCAAAAGGCTAATAAATGCTTATTGAAGATATCCAAGATGATTATGGGTCTAGAGATCATGCCATATGAGGATTAATTAAATGAAGAGAGAATGTTTATCCTGGAGAAAGAAGACTCAGAAGTTGTCTTACAGAAAAGGAATTAGACTTGTTCCATAGAGTGGAGGAAATTGGAGTAAGAGTTTCAGAGAAGCAAATTTAGCCTCAGTGCAATAAAAATAACTTCCTAATGATTAGACCTGTCCAGAAGGAGAGTGGGCTGCCTCTAGAGACAGGAGGTTTTCAGGTGGAATCTGATGACCTTTTCATAGGGATATCATAGAAGAGATTCCTGCTGAATAGTAGACTTAAGAGTTAAGAAGATCTTGATTCATTTCTCATCATGGACCCTTATTAGCTCTGGCAGCCTGGGCAACTCACTTTTCTGAGCCTTATTTTCCCCATCTGTAAAATGGTAATATACTTGCTGAATTGGAGTAAAGTCACCCAAGTGGGAAGTGTCTGTGACCAGGTTTGAACCCATGACTTCCCATTTCCAGGTCTGATGCTCTATCCACTGAACCACCTAGCTGCCTCTTCTTTGCAATTTTTTTAATATGACACTCCATCTCCATGCCTTTGCACTGGCTGTCTCCCATGTCTGGAATGAATGCTCTGCTTTCTTACCTCTTTGTTTCCTTGCCTTCCTTAAAGGCTCACCTCAAGGACCACCTTCTACAGGTGACGTTTCTTGGTTCCACCAACTGCTAACATCTTCCCCTTTCATAACACCTTACTCTGATATTTCTTATATATAGCTATTTAATTACATGCTGTCTCTCTGATAAGAATCTACACTCCTTGAAGGCAGGGACTTTTTTTTTTGTCTTTCTTTGTATCCCAAGAGCTTATCACTGTGCCTGGCATAGAGTAAGTGCTCAATAAATGCTTGTTGACTTACTGACTACAGCCACTTTATTATTGTTATTATTATCACAATTCATGTATAGATTTAACTAGTTGGCTTCTGGGTTTGTTTCCATTGTTAAAATCCTTTAATTTGGTTTGGCTCAACCAAAAGTAATTTAAATTAAACATATACTTAAAATGCACTGAGCTATAGAAGTAGCAGAGCTACTACTTCCATTAGTTTGAATGGGCAAAGAAATAGAAAATGGCAATGGGGGGAGGAGTAAGGAAGGAGGTAGGAAATGAGAAAAAGATGATATCCCTGAAAATAATTGGAAACTGGCCATCAAAGCAAAAGCTTTCATTTTGTCTTTCCTCAAATGTTGATTTGAAAAAATGATTTGAAAAATCTTTAAAACACTAATTTTTAAAAATTATTTTATCTTACAGACACAGATGATACTAGTTTGTTGGGAAAGAAGGATGATGGATTACAATATCGACCAGATGTGAAAGGTACCTTCACACTGTTTTTCATTTATTGAAACATAAGACACTAGTTGTGGCTTCCTTGGTTTGCTCTCTTTCCTGGCATCACTAGACCAATTTTTGCTTTCTGACACCTTCTGTCACAGCACTATCTTCAGTCTGCTTCTTAGGGCATCTGTCTAATTTTACAGTTTAGAGCCTTCCTACTCCCCGACCTTCTCCAACAATAGGGAGCCTTCGCATGGCTAATTAGCCCTGGGGAGATGCTAAAAAATCAATTCCCTTTGTTTATGTACTCCAGTACAACCTTTAACTAGAAATAGCCTTTTCTTCCCCTCTCTCCTTCTCCCTCTGTCTCTGTCTCTCCCTCTGTCTCTGTTTCTGTCTCTCTCTCTGTCTCTGTTTGTCTGTCTGTCTGTCTCTTTCTCTTCAGTTGCATTAGAAATAATTTTTTACCATTATTTTCCAACATTTTAGGAATTGGATTTTCTCCCTCTCTCCTTTCTTCCCGTCCAAGGTTGTCTGTAGTCTAATATAAGTTATACCACTGCTTTCAAGAAATATATATTTCCATTGCTTAAATTGTGACAGAAGACACATATCATACATATAATAAAAAACTCATGAAGATAATAACACGGGCCTTCCTTTTTTCATCTTCCAAAGAGATTTAACAGATCTTTCCTATTTTTCTCTATAAGAAGAAAGCCTGGCCTTAGTAGCCAACGTGAAGGCCATATTTAAAACCATTTAGTATATTGATTGCATAGAAACAGGCAGAAAAATAATTCTGATTTGACTTATGTTACTTGACAAAATTAAACTTCAAAACCTCTGGATCTTCTGAGATACTAGAAAATCTTCATACTTAGCACAGCTCTTCCCTCAAGGTTTCCAAGTATAAACATGAAGAATCACATACAGTGGTTATAAAAAAGTATATAAAGTTTATCCATGTTCATATTTACATCTTGCCCTTTTGCAGACAAGGCATTTTAGGTGAGAAATGTTAGAAGAGAATCTCAACAAAGGACAATTATTTGAATACTTGGAGCTATTAGGGAATTCAAAGGAAAAGAGAAGGGAACAGGATAAACATTAAACACCTACTATGTGCCAATCACATTATAAATTTTATAAAAGTGCCACATACTTTATAAATATCTCATTTGATATATATATATATATTTAAAACAAAGCAAAAGCAGATTAAGCAGTGATTTATAGTTTGGAGGGATTTACAGTCTCATTAAAATCTCATTAATTTCACCCATGAGAAATTAAATAGCAACAAAAGACAATGTGGATAAACATCAAATAAGACTGCTTTTCTATTTGGGTTTTGGTTATTTACCACCGGTATGAACTCAGGAAGACACTTTTATAAAATACAGAGTTGGGCAAGGGGATCTCTAAAGTCCCTTCCAGCTCTAAATGCTATGATCTTCTTATAATATTTAATAGATGGCTTAATTTATGAGAATTTACTAGCTGTGTGGCCCTGGGCATGTCACTTAACCTATGCCTGTCTGAAGTTCCTGATTTGCAAAAGGCAATAATAATAGCACCTTCCTCTCAGGGTTGTTGTAAGGAAAGAAAGAGATAATATTTTAAAGTGCTTTGTAAACTTTAAAGCATTATATTGTGCTATTATTCTTTTGGATAGTCACATACTTAGTATGTTTGAAGATACTTGTAATGGTGAATAAAAATGACAATTACATAGTTTTTTATGTATAATATCCCATCTGAGCCTTAGAACATTCCTGTGGAGGAGTTATTACTGAGGCTATTACCCCCATTTTATTTTATTTTTATTTATTTATTTTTAAACCCTTTCCTTCCATCTTGGAGTCAATACTGTCTTAAGATTCCTTTACATATATAAAAAATATGAATTCATTTACATTCTAAAATATTATTGAGGATTACACTCATAATTATAGAGGATTCCCTTTTTTTAAAACCCTTACATTCCATCTTGGAGTCAATACTGTGTATTGGCTCCAAGGCAGAAGAGCAGTAAGGGCTAGGCAATGGGGGTTAAGTGACTTGCTCAGGGTCACACAGCTGGGAAGTGTCTGAGGTCAGATTTGAACCTAGGATCTTCCGTCTCTAGACCTGGCTCTCAAACCACTGAGCTACCCAGTTGCCCTATTACCCCCATTTTAAAGATAAGGAATCTGAGTCTGTGAGGGGTAAAATAATATATTCATGATCACGTAGTTATCAAGTATCGGAATCAGGCTGTGAATTTAGACTTTCCTTTTTCTGACTCCAGATTTTCTAAATCTGACTTCATATCCAACATTATCTATGACTTTATGCTGCTTTTGTTTGCTAAAAAAGACTGGGTGGTCATCTGCTTTCTTCAACTTCTTTTTTTCTTACCAGCAAAGATTGTTCTGAGATCCAAGATGGCTGCTGCCATGAGCAGTGTGTCATTATTTACTCCTCTGCTTCAGGTTCAGACTCCCTTCAGAGTGTTTGCTCAAACAGAGCCACTTTCTTCCTGTTCTTCACTAAGCACAGTACAGAGAATAGCTAGAACATTTGAAGTTTATCTCACTGCCAATTTCTTTGAAATGAACACATCACATTTCTTTGAAATACACACTTCACAGCTAGACCAGAAATCCACAAACAGTGATCCGTCAGAGCATGTGCCACAAATTATGGGGATATATTCGTGGAGGAAGACAAGTGTCCCTGGTTACTTGTTCATTCCGTCAACAAATATTTCTTCAATGCCTCAAGTATCCTGAGTATTGACAGTCTGGTAAATTAGGGTGGATTTAATTAGGCGAAATTTGATAGAGATAGATGTAATGTTTTACCCTCAGTTTCAAGAAATTGACTTCGTAAATGCAAGATAGAAGAGACATGGTTAGATACTAGTTTCTCCAGAAAAGATCTGGAGGTCTTAATGGAGTAAGTCAATGCATACTTGGGCTACGCTGAGATATACAACGTTCAGGAATAAGGAGATGATAATCCTGGTGTGCTCTGCTCTGCTTGGACCATATCTATAGTATCACACTTTCAGGTGACAAATCTGGGATATTTGTGGGCAGTTAGATGGTGCAGTGGAAAGAGTGCTGGCACTGGAGTCAGGAAGACTCTTCTTCATGAGTTCAAATCTGGCCTCAGACCTTTCTAAGTGTGAAATCCCAAGCAAATCATTTAACCTTGTTTGCCTTAGTTCCTCATCTGGAAAATGAGGTGAAGAAAGGAAATAGCAAATCATTCTAGTATCTTTGCCAAGAAAATCTCAAATGGGATAATCAAGAGTTGGACACGACTGAACAACATATACACACATATGTTTGAGTGTATATATGTGTGTGCATTTACATATGTCATACATATATGTGCACATGTACATATATCAACATATATCATTATATATTTTATTTTATATATTATTTCCTACTTTCCCAAACCTTTTCCCTCAATTAAGAATGAAAGAAAACAAAATGCCTATTATAAACACGGATAGTCACACAAAATAAAATTCTGCCTTGCCCATGTCTAACAATAAATGTCTCACTCTCCAGTCTAAGTCCTTTACCTTTTTCAGGTAGAGCATGTTTCATCCTCAGTTCCCTGGAATCCTTATTACAATGGTCAGAGTTTCTCATTCTTTCAAAGTTATTTGACTTTACCCTATCATTGTTATTGTGTAGATTGTTCTCTCTGCTCTGTTCATTTCATCCGGTATCAGTACATACAAGTCTTTCTAGGTTTATGTGATACCACCCTCTTCATAATTTTCTAGAGCATGATAATATTCCATCACATTTCATATGCCATAACTTGTTTAGCCATTTGGGGTAGACAATTATCATGGGCATAGTTTATTCAAAAGAAACAGTATAAGAGGGCAGCTGGGTGGCTCAGTGGATTGAGAGCCAGTCCTAGAGATGGGAGGTCCTGAGTTCAAATCTGGCCTCAGATACTTCCCAGCTGTGTGATCCTGGGCAAGTCACTTGACCCCCATTGCCTAGCCACTTACCGAGACAAAGTATTGACTCCAAGACGGAAGGTAAGGGTTAAAAAAAAAAGGAAACAATATAAGTAGATGTGAAGCTGGAAGGGACCTTTTGAGCCATCTAATTCAACCCCCTTATTTTACAAATAAGAAAACTGAGGGGCAGAGAAGTTAAATGGACTCACTCAATGTGTCTTTTCAGCTCAGAATTAGGACTCATGTATAGAAAGTACAAGAAAACAGATTTTTACTCAGCCTGCGGAAGGATTTTCTAATAGTAAAGTGCTTCCTCAAAGTAGATTGGGTGGTTTGAGCTCTGTTCAACTTTATCTTATTAGATTTAGTTCACTCTTCTAGCTTTTCAAGACCTCACTAGAGCTTAATTTCGTCCAAGACATTAGCAATATTTCCTACCTTTGTGTGCTCATTAGATTTGCTAATCATGCTATTTATGTCTTTATCCAAATCATTTATAAAAATGTTGGCTTGATGATGACCAAGGACAGAGCCCTGCAGCAGATCCCTGCAGATTTAACTTCATAGTGATATCAGTTCATTAATCACACTCTAAATTCAGTTATTCACTCTTGCCTGAATCCACCTAAATATCATGTTATCTGGCATCAAGTATCGACTATTTGATCTGACCAAATTCTGATAAATTTTTAGGGGCCATAGTTCATTCATATGAAAAAGGAAGGGATTGGATAAGCTGATCTCTAAGATATCTGCCAGCTCTGAAATTCTGGGTCTCAAAAAATAACATATTGATTCACAACAGTCTGAAATACCTGGGATTTGTGGCCAACAGCAGTTGACCCCCTATTAACAAATAGAGGTAATCAGGCTCCCATGTCCTGTCACCTGGTGATCTGGTGCTATTTGAAAGAGGAATCAAAAGCCAAGCAAGAAGCATATTGAAGCTACTTCAAAGTTCAAAGAAGAGTCTCATTTTCACCAGCCAAGAAACAAGCGGTTGATCAGTAGCTACCCTCATCCCAATTGATGATAGCTGACATCTAGACTGCCTTGCTGATGAGAAAAATGATCATTGCCCATGCTGCCGTAAGTAAAACAGCATGAATGGAACATGATTGTAGCAGCTGTGTGTATACCGGATGGATAGGAGGGAAAAGAGAATCAGATGAAAAAAGGCTACAGGACATCCAGGTGTACAGTGGACAAGTCCTGATGAAAGGATTTGGCAGTGGTGCTTGGGAAAGGCCAGATGGCAATTCATAATGTCATCTAAGCAACAGCAGGATTTGGCAGATGGCCAGAGGAGAGATGAAGAAGTATCAAAAAAGGTCCAGGAGAAACGAATCAAGTCGAGGGAAGGATTTAAGGGAAAAAGAAAGCTTATTTTTGTTTTGATTTTTCATTTATATTATCAAGTTAGAAGTCATAGGAAAAGTCCTTATTGATCTAAGGATTCCCCACTACTGGGCATGTATACCAAGAGGTCAAAGAGAAAAGTGAATGGCGCCATATATGCTAAAATATTCACAGCAGTACATTTTGTGGCAACAAAACACTGGAAACAAAATGGGTATACATTGATTGGGAAATGACTGAACAAAATATGGTATATAGAATCATTGATCTGTAGTTGGAGGAAACCTCAGGTCATTGACTCCAACCTCCTTATTTGATATTTGAAGAAACTAAGTGCTGGAGAGTTGAAATGTCTTGCTCTCTGTTACAATATCTGAAGCAGATTTTGAATCCCAATCCTCAAATTTGAAAAGCATCATTCTTTCCACTGTCATTTTGTTATTCAGTTTTTTCAGTCTTTTCTAATTCTTCACGACCTTATTTGGGGTTTTCTTGGCAAAGATACTGGAGTGCTTTGCCATTCTTATCTACAGCTCATTTTGTAAGTGAGGAAACTGAGGCAAGCAAGGTTAAGTGACTTTTCCCAGGGTCACGAACTAGGTAGTGCCCAAGGCCAAATTTGAACTTAGGAAGATGAGTCTTCCTGTCTCCTGGTTCTGGACTTTAGCCACTTTATCTGCTCATGATGGCACTTTTAGAAATGACACCTCTGAGGAATATAGAGAAACATGGAAAGTCTTGTGCAATTTAAAGCAGAATGATATGAACAGAACCAGAAGAACAATATCCATAAAGGACAGAAAAATGTAAATGAAAAGAATTCTAAAAGGTACCCAAAGTCTGATTAATTGTAATGACTATTCTTAGTTCCATAAAATTGATAATGAAATATAGCTCCCCCCTCTTGAAAGAAAGGTGGGGGACTATGGGTACAGAATGTGACACATGCTACCGGACCTCATCATTATGTCTGTTGGTTTGGCTTAACCATTTTTTCTTTATCCCAAGGAAGCTTTTGATAGGGGCTGGAGTAAGCAGGAGGAGCAAATGATCGGTCAATGACTGACCTAAAACAAAAGGCACAAATAACACTTTGCCTTGATAAAATAAAGCTTTGACTTTAATGTCCATTTTATAGATTAAGAAATACTAATTTACTTCATATCCATTTTTTAGCCTTAATAACTGAATGTAGAAAATGGGGACAAATGAAAGATTAGAATTAGACAGTTTGCTCAAAAGCCTTTACCTTTTGGTTCCATCTATCAATTGCAGAGGTATACCTTCTAATCTAAAACTTTGGATTATTTCTTTGGTTGAGGAATTTGGCACTTTGTTTTCAAACAATAGTAGCTTATAATAGTCCCATGTTGTACAGTGTTCAAAATGATTTGAACCCAAAGCTACCCAACTACTTCGTTCTTTGTTACTTGTTTCTGTTTTGGGGGAACTAATGATTTTTTTCCTATTTGCATTTTGACATTTGGTGAATGTGTTTGTGTGGTTCTTTCAGATGCCAGTGATCAAAGAGAAGATATTTATATTGGAAACCACATACCTTGTCCTGAAAACTTCAATGGTTACTGCATACATGGAAAATGTGAATTCGTTTATTCTACTCAAAAGGCTTCTTGCCGGTAAGTCAGTAAAGAAACAAATAGTACAGTCGAAGGCAAGATTTTACATAAGTGTTTTTTTCTAACAAAGGCCACTTATTCAAACAAGAAAGTCAATTATGTATTATATATGAATAAAAGACTAATATTTGGATAAGTTACCTATAAAAATAAGCATGCAGCACTAAAAGATTGGTTTTTATCTTCAAACATAACTATAATAACAATATAGAATGGCTATATTGGAAGAATGTAAAATTACAAAGAAGAGAAAACAAAGCATTATTCAGTAAATCTAAAATATAATTATATACTTCAGTTCTATTATGGCTAACTAAGGAGTATGGATAGTATTAAGAAAGAAAGAGAAGAAAAAGTGACAAATAGGGATTTCAAAAGAAAGAAACAGGAATGAGGGTAAAAAGAGATGGAGGGGGAAAGATTCAAATCTCCTCTCTCCCGATCCTACCTACCCAAGGCCAAGGAGAGGATAAAGGAAGATTTAAATCTTTCCTCCATCTCTTGCTAGTTGTGTGACCCTGGGCACATCACCTAACCTTATTTGCTTCAGTTCTGTATCTGTAAGAAAAGTTGGAGAGAGAAATGGCAAACCATTCCAGTATCTTTGCCAAGAATCCCCAAAAGGGGTCACAAAGAGTCAGACACAACTGAAACAACACAACAATAACATTTCCATTTTACCCCTTTACACTAGGAATTGTCTACAGCCATCAACCATCTAGACTACTCAGAGCAGGGATGACTTGCTCTCACATATCCTAGGAATTCTCTTCGAGGTGTGCTCATTATATTATTTGGTATGAATGAGTTCTCAATTGCATGTTTTTTAGAAGTACAGTTTAAAAAATGCTGGATTGACCAGGATAGAGTGAGCATTTCTTATTTAACGCAAACATTTCCATCTAGTCAACAAAGAAATCAACCACTTTATATCACCACATTTTGAAAGAACCTTCTTAAATATACAGATTAGGTTAATCTTTATGACTTCTAAGCAAAATAAGACTAGAGGGAAAAAATATAAACTTCCTTTAAAACTTCACAAAAGTAGGGAAAAGGTATAAATTGTATAAAACTATGAGAAATTAGAGACATTTCAAAAATAAAGTTTGATTTTAAATGTATGAAGCTATAGATAGTGCTAAAAGTAATGGGAAATTAGAAAGTAGTTATTAATCAGACTTTGAAAAACACAAGTTGAAATGCAAATCTTAGTTGCTTAGCTAACATGATAAATCTAAATGCTTTAATAAGCTTTCCCACTAAGATAAAAACTGTTGTTTCTATAGATTAAAAATACAGGAACCAAAAAATTTCCAAAGTTCTAGGGAAATAGCAGGTAAATGAATTGTCAGTATTAGCTTATTTTTCCTTCCCCGTTCTTGTCTTCCGTTGTCTATACTTGCCTACTTTCTTTTACCCTTAATTCAAAGATCAGTGGAAATTTAAGATTAAAATGTCTATCATCAACTTCTCTTCCAGCACCTGGGTGGCAAAGGGAATAGAGCACTAGGCTTGGAATCAGAAAGACTTTATTTTCCTAATTTCAAATCTGATCTTAGACATGTCCTAATTGTGTGACCCTGGGAAAGTCACTTTTCCCTCTTTGTCTCAGTTTCCCCATCTGTAAAATGAGATGGAGAAGGAAATAAGAAGTCATTCCAGTGTCTCTGCAAAGAACATCCCAAATAGGGTCACAAAGAATTGGACATGAATGAAGTGAGTAAATAGCATCAACCTCTCAAAGGCTGGTTGCTCTAAATTATCTAAGTAGTACTCCTTTTCTCCCCTTACTCCTACCCCAATAAATATCTAGTGTTCTTTCCATTAGCTTTACAGCATTTACTCTAGGATATCATATGACTGACCAATTAGATGAATTAGATGAAGCCATAGCTTCCCCACCCCCAATCTCTTACCTTCATATCAAGGGCTCTATGACTGGCATCTTTCTTCTTTCCTTTATGATAACACTGCTCTATAAACCCCTGCCAAGGAGTTGTTTTAATTATGTAAGCAGTGGTATCATCATTTTTCTTATCTGCAAGTCAGCCCACCAGATAGGGGGCTAATGACCATCCATTTGCATGCTGGTAGCTATTGATCCACTAGGAGTTTAATTTAGAATAAAGCCTTTTATCTGTCCATCAATCGAAATTTCCTATTACCTGGCACAAGACCTTTGCTTTAATGGTGACCTGAGGCAAATGCAAGCTCCTAACAGGTCTTCAGAGTCATCAGAATATTGATTCTAAGATGGAAGGAAGGAAAAGAAAGGAAAGGAAAAGAAAGGAAAGGAAAGGAAAGGAAAGGAAGAAAGAGAGAGAGAGAAAGAAAGAAAGAAAGAAAGAAAGAAAGAAAGAAAGAAAGAAAGAAAGAAAGAAAGAAAGAAAGAAAGAAAGAAAGAAAGAAAGAAAGAAAGAAAGAAAGAAAGAAAGAAAGAAAGAAAGAAAGAAAGAAGGAAGGAAGGAAGGAAGGAAGGAAGGAAGGAAGGAAGGAAGGAAGGAAGGAAGGAAGGAAAGAAAGAAAGAAAGAAAGAAAGAAAGAAAGAAAGAAAGAAAGAAAGAAAGAAAGAAAGAGAAAGGAAGGAAGGAAGGAAGGAAAGAAGGAAAGAAACAAGAAAGAAGGAAGGAAAGAAAGAAAAAATAGGAGAAGGAAACAGTTATTTATTATGCTACAAGTGCATCAAACCCTATGTTACAGTACTTTATATTGATTCTTATAACAACCTAGTGGGGAGGGTATTACAATTATTTGTTTTACAGTTGGGAAAATTGAGGCATAGTTTAAACAACTTGCCTTGGATCACACAGTTAGTGTCCAAGGTCAAATTTGAATTCAGGTCTTCCAGAATGATCCCAGATCTGAAAACAGTTAGGAGAAGAAAACACACCATAATTTCTGTAGCTTTTACATAGCTCTTTAGGGTTTACAAAGCACTTTACAAATATCACCTAATTTTATCCTCACAACAACCCTGGAAGGTAGGTGCTATTATTATCCCCATTTTATGGACGAACAAACTGAGCCAGGCAAGTTAAGTGACTTACTCTGCATACCAGGATTGTAGAATTCTTTTACATAGATAGTAATCCAGCTAGGGTAATGAGGTAACACAGCAGTTAGAGTTCTGGACCCAAAGGTTCAGAGGAAGATTAATCTTCATGGGTTCAAATATGACCTCAGACACTTAACCAGCTATGTGACCCGGGTCAAATCACCTAACCCTGTTTGCCTCAGTTTCCTCATCTGTAAAATGAACTGGAGAAGGAAATGGCAAACCATTCTAGCATCTCTACCAATAAAACCCCAAATGGAGTTGTGAAGAGTCAGACACGACTAAAATGACAAAAAGAGCTTGTTTGTACATTTTTGTTTTTTTGTTTCCCCCATTAGATTGTGATCTCCCTGAGGGTTGAAGTTACTTTTTGCTTGTATTTTATATCTCCAAGAGTTTGGCATAGTGTCTGGCTTAAAAATGTTTTTATTGACTGACTGGATGAAAGTTCCAGGAAAATTGTCCAGAACTGCATACTAGGTATAAGTAATAACAGCAATTAAAGGTTGGTTCTATTTTTCTAAGAGCAAAGGAAGCTGGACCTTTTTTCAGATACATCAGTTTAAGGTCATTCAGATTCCAGGTACCTTTTGAATCTACCATTTATAAGCTCATTAAGCATAAAGGTTTCATAGAATTCTTTTGGTGTCAGAGTCTGTACTCATGGACTCATTAGTTGCCCTGGCTTTATTTTATCAACTTCACTCCTCTCCTCCTGCTTGGGTCAGTCTGGCCAGTCAATCTGGGTCATTGATAGATGATTGTTAAAACTTAACCCTGAGGAAGCAGAACGAGTGGACTCAGTTTTTCCCCTGCCCTACTCTGTACCCTCATTAAATCAACCTGTGGACCATTTATTCACCCATTCAATGTTTTACTGAACATCTTTGCGTAAGCTGTTGTGTTGGGTGCTATATCCAGTCAGTCAATAAATATTTATGAAATACCTACTATGTGCCAGCTATTGCAGGAAATTGCAAATCATTTCACTATCTTTGCCAAAAAAAAGATAAAACCCAAAATGTGGTCACAGAGAGTCAGACCCCACTGAAAAATGACTCAAAAACAGAACTGCCAAGTTCTAGAGATAGAGAAAGGCAAAAGATAGTCCCTGTCCTCAAGGAATTCACAGCCTGATGAGTGGGAAAACATTCAAGTAACTATGTACAAACTATCTATCCATATATATATATACTATGTAATTAACAGAGAGAAGTCACTAGAATTAAGAGGGATTCGGAAAAGCTTCCTGTAGAAGATACAATTTTATATTGGACTAAAAAAAAAAAAGCCAGGGAAGCCAAAAAATGGAGATGAGAAGGGAGCGAATTGTAATTATGGGACACACCTACAGAAAATGCCCTGTTGGAAATGGAGTGTCTTATTCATGGAACAACCAGAAGGCTGGTGTGTTACTAGACTGGAAAGTATGTAATGGGAGGTAACATGTAAGAAAACTAGAAGAGCAGGAGGGGAAAAGGAGGGTTGAACACCAGAGGATTTCATATTTGATCTTGGGGATAATCGAGAGCCCTACTGGAATTTGTTGACCCTGAGAGTGGCATGGCCAGACACAACAAGAAAACAAAACGTTCTTAAATAACGAATTTCCTGAGAAAGGTGATCTACTCTGCAAGTACATTTTAGGACTTGCAAATTTTTCTACATCATTATGGATGTGATTCTTGATATTTCTGCAATTCTCTTCAAAGTCAAACCCTTTCAGGAGAGCATAGAGAAAATTGCAGATCAATGTCATGTTTGTAGAAGTGCCCTCTTCTTGAGATTATGGTGAAGGGTTTCTTCAAATCTCAGAGTTGAAAGGGATTTCTGAGGTCACTTTGTTTGACCTAGACCTGAACAGAAATCAACACCTTCAACTAGGGGTCATTTTTGTTGTGGTTCAGTCTGACTCTTTGTGATCCCATTTGGTGTTTTTTTTTATTCTTTTCTTAAAAAATCTTTTTTATTTTTATACTATGCAAAACACGCTTCCCTATTGGTCATTGTTGTACTACTTGAACTCCCAAATAAAACTATAAATACACTGATGTGACTTTAGTCATAGTATACTTTGATCCATATTCATGCCAATCGTTCTTTCTCTGGTGGTGAATAGCAAGATTATCCCAGATCATTGCATTGCTAAGAGTAGACAAGTTTTCACAGATGATCCTTGTACAATATTGCTGTTACTATATGCAATGTTCTCTTGCTTCTGCTTACTTTGCTCTGCATCAGTTCCTGTGGATCTTTCCATCTTTTTTCTGAAATCATCCTGCTCATAACACAGTAGTGTTTCATCACAATCATCTACCACAACTTGTTCAGCCATTCCCCCATTGATAGACATCCCCTCAATTTCCAATACTTTATCACTACAAAAAGAACTGCTCTAAATATTTTTGTACAAGTAGATCTATTTGGGTTTTCTTGACAAAGATACTGGAGTGCTTTGCCATTTCCTTCTCTGGCTCATTTTACAGTTAGAGAAACTGAGGCAACTGGGTGAAGTGACTTGCCCAGGTCACACAGCTAGGAAGTGTCTGAGGACAGATTGGAACTTAGGTCTTCCTGACTTCAGACCAGGCACTCTATCCAACTGAGCTGTCCAGCAATCTAGTGCTCAATTAGTCTCTGCTTAAAAATAAAAAATTAAGTAAACAAGGACCCCTTGACTTCAAGCACATAGCTGTTCTTATCTCCTTCATTGCCAACAAGGAAAGTACAAAAGGGTAAAAGGAGACACATGACTCTTTTGGTGTGATAACACAGTTCTACCTCCCGCATCTTTAGTTCTTCTGGATCTTTGGCCGGTAGGAAGACTCCTCGTCACCACTCAGCATTCTGACCCCCTAAAATCCCCCAGTTCCTCATGGCTGGGATTAAACTCAGCCAGCTTCTACACACTGAATTGGTCCCCTCCAGGGAATAGTTGGCTAACCTCCTCGGAGAGCAAATCCAAGCCCGCTCTAAGGAGTGGACCTTGGTTGGTCAGTCCCTCCCTTCCACAGAAAGGAAAGGTCCTGTTTGGAAAGGTGCTGGCAAGGTAAAACACAATGGCAGAAACAGTGAAGAGAGGTTTTCTGCAGGGCAAGAAAACTGATTAGGAAAAGATTAATTAGTCTTCAGTTCAGTAATTAATCTTGTGGGAAGGCAACCACATGGCACCATGCAGGTGGTCACAGAACTGCACATGTTTCATGGCTATTTCCAGGAAAAAGAGGAGGATTGCCTCAGAGCAGAATGACAGGGTAGATCACGATTTGTTCAGAGGTCTCATGGCCCCTCCAGCTAAGGATGCAACCTAGAAAGTAGTAGAGGTAGATTTAGATCCTGGAATCCTGGAATATTCCCTCCATGGGGTTAGAGTAGAGGACAGGGAAGTGCTGGCCCCTCGGACAAAGGTGGGATCTTTCCAGAGGTCACTTAATGCCTAGAGATCTGGCTACAAGAAGCCCAGAGGCCTGGGTCTTGGTATATAACAAAGGAAATCTAGGGAATAAGAGCAGATACCATAGCGAAGGAATTAAGACATGAAGGCTTCAGCTACAGAGTTATTCCAGGACTGCTGCTGGTGGCTCCATTTTTATCTCATGATTCCATAGTCTACATCCTATTTTTCTGGGTGAATTCTGCCTCCTGGATGCCCCCTTGTTCAATTCTTCAAGTTAGCAAGTCTTTAAAATGAGTTTTTACAAGGGGGCAGTTGGGTGGCTCAGTGGATTGAGAGCCAGTCCTAGAGACAGGAGGTCCTGGCTTCAAATCTGGCCTCAGATACTTCCTAGCTGTGTGACCCTGGGCAAGTCACTTAACCCCCATTGCCTAGCCCATACCACTTTTCTGCCTTGGAACCAATATCCAGTATTGATTCCAAGATGGAAGGTAAGGGTTTAAAAAAAAATGAGTTTTTATGAAGTAAGGGATATATGTATCTAAAATTCCAATGGACCCATAATTTTTACTCTAACATATTTTGGTTGATTTTTCAGGATTTCCCCTTATCACATTAATGTTTTCACCCAATTCTCAAATTTCTTCTATTTCTCTCTTTTTTTAAAAATTGTGTTCTAAATTTAAATGCCTTTTCCTTATTTTGTTCTGCCCTCATATGCTCCTATAGTCTATATTCTGGTGCTTTTAAATCTCAAGTAAATGCTTTTATGGTTTTTCCTGCTACTTTTCTAGTTAGGCCATTTTCTTCATTAACACTAAGAAGCTACTTAATTTATACGTCTCTTTCTCTCCAACTGAAAAAAAATACACAAATTAATAATTAAATGCTCTATAGATACTGCTTTGCCATCCATTGTTATACTCTTATGAAATATGTTTGCTATTTTTTGATTACCTGAGAATTAAAATTAGGCAAAATTTTAAAAAATCATCCCTTTAAATAATTTGCCTCATTTTGTCCTAATTAGATTGATTTCATTTCTATAATTTAATACAATAGTTTCTTTTTTTAAAAACTCATACCTTCTGTCTTAGAATTGATACTAAATATCACTTCCAAGGCAGAAGAACAGTAATGGCTAGGTAATTGGGGTTAAATGACAGCTAGGAAGTGGCAAAGGCCAAATTTGAACCCAGGACCTCCCATCTCTAAGGCCTGACTTTCTATCCACTGAACCACCTAGCTTCCCCAGTGTGTGGTTACAAACTCAAATAGAAATGGGGATCATTTGTGCATAGGTAAGATCCCAGCAGGTCACATAATTACTTAATTTTACAATGTGTTATTATCTTTGTTTTCTTATATTTTTATTTATTTTGTTAAATATTTACTAATTACAGTTTCATCTGGTTGAGGAGGGGTACCTAGGGGTGTTGCAGGCTGCCTATGGCCTATAGGCAGAGTCTGACACCCCTAATTTAGAGACTTTCTACCATCTTGATGCTTATTATGTCTCTCTCTTACAATTTCACTGCTTTGATTTTATGCTTAATTTCCCCCCAAAACTCAAAGTACTATAGAATGGGACCATAAAAGGGGGGGTTATTAATTCAATTATTATTGTAATGATTACTTACTAATTATTTTAATAATTATTATTGAGAACATTAAATATTAAAATATTAATTTTGTACCTCTTAAAAACTCCTTTTTCCCCTTGCAGGTGTGAATCTGGTTATACTGGCCAGCACTGTGAAAAGACAGACTTTAGTATTCTCTACGTGGTTCCAAGTAGACAAAAACTCACCCATGTTCTAATCGCAGCCATCATTGGAGCTGTCCAGATTGCCATTATTGTTGCAATTGTCATGTGCATAACAAGGTAGGTCATGATATAAGAAGCATTCACTTGCCCTGAGGATGGGGGCTTCAGGACTGCTGGGGGCAGAGGGGACACAATTTTCCTTCCTTCTTCCCTCCTTTTTTTCCTTCACTTGTTAAGCCTCTTCACGCCTTGCCTTATGCACGCCATGGAATCTGGCCAAGAGGGTCAGCCAAACCGAGGAAATGCAGGCAAGGCTTGAATTGAATCTGAGGTTCTTGAATAACGAGAACTTCAGGTCAGGTCAGGTTCATATACACATCTTTCCATGAGGATGTATATAGCAATCCCAGGACAGGTTCCCTAAGTTTGTACTATGAGTAGGCTCATAGAATTAGAGCTGGGACAGATCCTGGAGGCTGTTGAGTCCAATCATCTCATGTAATAGAAGAGGAAACTGAGGCTGAAAGAGATTAAGTGACTTGCCCACGGTAGTGAGCATCTGAGGGTAGACCTTAGATCTTCCTGATTTCAAAGTCAACAATACTCTATCTACCTTCTCCTTACATGGTCCCATTTAAATAGAGACAAGAATTTATTCCCAGGAATATTGATGTTTCTGTCCTGCAGACTAAAGCTCTCACCTTCATTGGTTTAGAGAAAGGTGGGGACTTTAGGAGAGGATAGAAGAATGCACTACATATGCAGGGAGAATAGTAGCCTTACAAAAAAATTTTTTTAGCTCTTCCTAAATGAATATTTATTATGATGATATTAATATCATATGCTTTAAGATTATGTCTGCCTCAGTTTCCTCATTGACGAAATGGGGCTAATAATAGCACATACTTCCTCGAGTTGTTGTAAGGATAAAATCAGAAAGATTTTTTTTGCTTTCTTTTTTTTTTTCAATTCCATGTAGAAACAGTTTTTGACAATTGTTTTTTGACATCTTGTGATCCAGATTCTCTCCTTCCCTTCCTCCCCTCTCCTCCTTAGTACTGTAAGTGATCTGTTGTAGGTTATACCAGTGCTTTCATGCAATGAACATTTCTGTATTCCACATGTCATCACAGAAGACACATATCATGTATGCAATGAAAAACTCATGAAGGAAATAAAGTGAAAGATGCATGCTTTGATCTGCACTCAGATTCCAACAGTACTTTCTTTGGCTTTGGACAGCCCCTTGGGGTTATCTTGGGACTTTGTTTTGCTGATAATATTTCTATTCCTGCATATACTGTTATGAGAATATTTGTAAAGTGCTTTACAAACCTAAAAAAAGACAGAGCTAATCTTAGAGTATATCATACTATTCACTTACAAAGAGCTAAAGAAAATTCTGTAAGGCTACTACTTTCTTCAGCAATAAAAGATGGCACCCTATTCTAAGGTCACCATCTTTCTCTAAACTATTGAGGGTGAGAGCTAGCTATTACTGCTATTGTTATAATTATTATGACTTTAGAAAGGACATGAAAAATTCAGAATATGCTCAGGGGAAGGAGACCAAGAAGAATCCTGGTCAAGTCATGAGAAGATCGGTTGAAGAACTGGGGAGAAATTTTAACGGGTACCTGAGGTCTGTCTTCAAATATTTGAAGGGCTATTTTGCTTGATCCCAGAAGGCAGGGCTTGATAGAAGTTACAGAGATGCAGATTTGAATTCAATACCAGGAAAAACTTCCTAAAAATTGTTATATTTAAGTTGATTAGTTGTGTCCAAATTTTCACGACCCGATTTTGGGGTTTTCTTGGTAAAGATACTACAGTGGTTTGCCATTTCCTTCTCCAGATTATTATTATTTTTTAAACTCTTATCTTCTATCTTAGAACCAATACTGTATATTGGGTCAAGTGGTAAGGGCTAGGTAATGGGGATTAAGTGACTTGCCCAGGGTCACACAGCTAGGAAGCATTTGGGGCTGGATTTGAACTTAGGAAAACTTGCCCCAGGCTCAGCACTCTGTCCACTGCACCACCTCTGTCATATGTGGCTAAACAAAAATATTTGGTATTAATGGCATAGTCAGTTTGGCCTCTAGGTTCTTATTTTGGACCAGAGGTCGTTTGAAGGTGAGCAGGGAGTTCTACTCGGGATAATGGAAAAGTGTCGGTTTCCACACCTGAAAAGAGTCGAAATGAATCCAATTTAGGCTGGTTCTAGCTTTTTCCAACAGTGAATTTCTTTCCTTCCTCCCTCACTTTCCCCTTACTATTTTTGGCTTCATTTCATTTGTTAAATACCTCCTGACTCCATTAATAGAATGCAGCCAACAGAATTGGAAGGCCAGGTAAATGGTGGCAGGTTTTCAATAAGGTTGGTCACTCCCCAACTCTTCCTGTGCATTTACCCTGACTTCATGAGGACAATCAAACGCTTCAGTCTTCTTTTTTTATTTCAACCTATAAAGAAACATGATTAAGTTCCTACTTTGTGCAAGGTGCTATGCTAAGCTCTAAGAGCTAAGAGTACAAAAAGAGGCTAAAGTCAGTCCTTGCCTTTTTTTGATAAAGACTGAAAAGTATTTCCATCAAAAAATGGTTAAAATAAAAATGTTTTACTGCCCTGTTATGGCAGAGCTGCATGGTCTTTTAAAATTAAGACGTCATTGCCTACACTAACTAAAGTGGAATGTTTCTGTCATCTAAACCAGTAGTTCTCTACCTGGAGTATACATATTTCCAGGAAAGGAATACAGAGAATATTTAGTTTATACTGTGTGCCCCCCCCCCATTCTATTGGGATTAATTCCTTTGGTTTATTTCTTATGTGTATACACATGGTAAACTCTAGAATTGTTTTCCCCCCCTCATATTGGCCAGGGGGTACAGGAAAGTGAGGGAAGGGAATAAGCATTTGTATAGCTCCTACTATGTGCCCGACACTGCTAAGTGCCCTATAAAAATACTATCTCACTTAAACCTCAAAATAACTGTGAGGTCTTGCACTATTTTTATCCCCATTTTACAATCGAGGAAACTGAGGGTAAGAGATTTTCTCAGGGTCATACAGTGTTTTAAGTTGGATTTTAACTCAGGTTTTCCTGACTCCAGACTGAGCATACATGCATGATAATCTATAGAATTTATTTCCTTTCATATCAAATAGAAGATAATGGAAGGTTTACTGACAGCCAAGGGCTATAGAACTGAAAAAAGGTTGTGAACCTTCAATCTAAACATTGTTATAGGACATTAATCATCATTGCTACCCTCATCGTTCTCATGTAGTGCATTTGTATAACTTGCTATAGTTCACAGAGAACCTTCATGATAGAAGGCAACTTGTGGAGGGAGGAACACTGGCCTGGAAATCTCAGGACCTCAGTTTTAATCCATGACCATGATAAGTCAGTTCACCCCCTCTCAAAGCTTTTGTTACCTTTTCTTTGGAGAAAAGAGAGAAAGAATGAAGAAAGAGGAAAAGAGGAAAGAAAGAGAAAGGAAGGAAGGGAGGAAAGGAAGGAAGGAAGGAAGGAAGGAAGGAAGGAAGGAAGGAAGGAAGGAAGGAAGGAAGGAAGGAAGGAAGGAAGGAAGAAAGAAACAAACAAACAAACTGAATCAATAACCTATAAGCTTCTTTCTTGGCTCTGACATTCCTAGGATTCCATTCCTCTCATCTGATTCCCACAACACTATAAAGTGGGCAGGACAGGTACAGAGGAAAAACCTGAGGCTCTTTAGTGGCAGAGGTAGTGTTGATACTCAGGTCTTCTAATTCCAAGTCTAGAACTATTTCTACATTCAATGGTGCCTCAATAAATAAATAAAATGAGATAGAAATAAAGTTCTCTCTTATCTACAAGGCAAACTCCTAATAACTTCAACCATAAGCAAAGTAGTAACGAAGGAGCAAATTGGAATCTCTGTACTCCTTAGAAGGGGCAGGGACCCTCAGTCTAGACAAGTATGTGTAAAATAAGGTAGTGGATTATAAACTGGAACATAGTGTCAGAACAAGAAGTGACACATGATAGCAAAGGAGAAAAAAAAATCCTCTCATTTAAGCATAGCATCGTGAGTATAAGTATGCTTAGAGCATGGGTGGGGTATGAGCACACTGTACCCTATGCAAGCCTAAGAATGTGAGTGTCATGCCAGGAATTCCAATTTACATAACAATACCAAGGGTGTTGACCTATTACAGCTAACACAATCACGGGTATTTATTTTTTAATTAATTAATTTTTAATCTTCATTTAAGACATTTCTTGAGTTCCAAATTCTTTCCCAGCTTCCAGCCCCTGCCTCACCCATTGATAAGTCAAGCAATATGATACCCAAATAATGGATATTTACAGAGAACCTATGCTTATATGAGCTGGAAGGGACTTTAACAACCTTCTGGTCCAACACTTTCATTTTGCAAGAGAAAGATCTGAAGTCCACAAAGGTCAAGTGACTTGCTCAAGTTTATAGAGGTAAAAAGTATCAGAGATGATTTTGAGCCTTGGTTTTCTAAACCTAACACTTTTTCTACTTTACCATGCTTCCTTCATAGATAGATAGATAGATAGACAGACAGATGGACGGACAGACAGATGGACAGACAGACAGACAGATGTACGGACAGACAGATGGATGGACGGACAGACAGACAGACCAACAGATAGATAGATGGATGGATCACTCTTACCTCCTCTAACCCTTCTGTTCTCTGAATGAAATATCCCCAATTCCTTCAACTCAGTTCTCATGTGGCATGGTTTTGAGCCCCTCACCATCCTGGTCCTCCTTCTAAGGGGCTAGAACTGATCATGGTACTTTAGATTTGGTTGGAGGGTTAAATTGAAGTGAGAAGGAAATAGTACTGAATTTGATGTCAGAGAACTTAACTCAGTTTAACCTGGAAATTAATTTCATCCCTGTACTTTTCAAGTTGGAAGCACTCTTCATACCTGTGGCACCTCCCTCTACCTGCTTTCCTTCCAGAACCTCCTTCTTTCCTCTTCAGGTGTCACTCCTGACTCTCTCTACTATGCCCATAATCATTGCTTCCTAAAATTTTTTGCTACCTTATTTAAATTCTCACTCTCCTATATCCTCCTTATACAAACTTGGGCAACTCACTTGATGTTCTGGGTCTCAATTTCCTCTACTGTAAAATGAGAAAGTTGTACTAGATAGGAATTTTTTACCTAAAGGTTTATGAATTTAAAAAAGATTAATAGGGGCCAGCTGGGTGGCTCAGTGGATTGAGAGCTAGGCTTCAAGGGAGGAGGTCCTAGGTTCAAATTTGGCATCAGACACTTCCTTGCTTCCTTGGGCAAGTCACTTAACCCCTATTGCCTAACCCTAACCACTCTTCTAAGGCAGAAGATAAGAGTTTAAAATTTTTTGATAACTACAATTCAATATAATTGACTTTCCAATCATTTTTATGCATTTTATCATACTATTTTGAAACCCTCACCATTCTAGTTCTCCTTCCTTTGATATTCTTCAGCTCATTAATACTCTTTCTAAAATATGACCAAAATATTCCAGACCTAGTCAGAAACTTAGCTTTGTTCCCCATTTGAACATAGACATCTTGGGCAATGGATAGAGCTAAACAACTAAAAATTTAGAGGGAAAACAAGAAATAAATCATCATTTTGAGAAGGGGTTCCTAGCTTCTTCAGACTACCAAAGAGATCTGTGACATAGTAAAGGTGCTTGATAGTTTCTTCAGGCTCTATAGCTTGGAAGTGGTTGAAAACAGCTGGAACTCAGAAAGGAAGTATGGGAGGGCACAGAAACTGCTCTCCCTTTGAGTGTGAGGAAAGAGAACGCATAGAAACTGGCTTGATGTGCTCTATGTGGAGGTTGAGAGACCAGAAATTCAATCCTCCTTACAAGCCTAGACATGCTACTCTATGGCTTGCTAGCATAGTGGAAAACTTCTGGGCTTCCACCAGGCTAAGGAAGTGAGACAAGTTCCAGGAAAGGGGAGGAGGAGACAGACAGGCAGGAAAGAGAATCTTGGCTTCAGAAACCAGGACTGTCAGAGAATGCCAATCAGGGCTAGCAACATAAAGCTCCTTATCTCCTATGGTGAACATATTGCTGTGCTCCGGAGGAGCCTGGGAACTGTTTTTTGGTCTTCTTAGGATGCTGCTGCTTTCTCCACGTGAAGATGAGATCAGAAATAATTATCTCAGTCTTGACAGGCCTCCTCACCTCACTTATATGGGCAGCCCTCACTTCCTCATCCACATACTACTTTTAATGACCCTTGGTGAAAAAATAAAATCTAAAGCGCTATTAGAAAACTTGACCATAGAGGAAAGTGTTCTCCTGTTTGCCAATTTTCCCCAGAGCCCTTTGTTTCAATCTCTAATTTGCTCTCACCAAATTTCTCTACCTTGTATAATTTTCTGTGAAGATAAGAGGTAATATGGACTAATGGTTAGAGGACCAACCTTAGAGTCAGAATAACCTGGGCTTGAGTTTTGCCCCTGACACATACTGGCTCTTTGACCATGGCCAGTCACTCAACTTCCCATTGCCTCCAAATATCTCTTTTAAGTAATGCAGTGGATAGAGCACTGGGTTTAGAATCAAGAAGGCTCATCTTCAGGAATTCAAATCCAACCTCAGATACTTAGTAGCTATGTAAACTCGAGCAAATCACTTACCTTGATACCTCAGTTTCCTCATGTGTGTAAAATGAACTGGAAAAGGAAATGGAAATACACTCCAATATCTTGCCAAGAAAATCCCCAAATGGGTCACAAAGAGTCAAACACAACTGAAAAATAACACAATAATAACAACTCTTAAAAAGGAGATAAACTGCAGAATACTTGCTAATTTTCATTATTAGATGGAATTTCTCCAAAAGGAGATCCCTATGCTAATGAAATCCTGAGTTGGACCAACAAAATAATCTCCTTGCATAGTCATATTCCAGTTTCATCCCACCATGCTTCCTTGCATCAAGACATCTAATTCATTTTGTCTGTTCCCCATTTGTACATAGGTATCTTGGGCAATGGATTTAGTGTCAGATTCTTACATTGCATGTTCTGTGAAAATCTGGGTATCTCTATCAACTCTGTTGTAGCATTTCTTTATTGTAGCAAGCTTGCTGGTTCTTCACAGGCAGTGTTCTCCCTCTTTTTTAATTTTTTATTAAATTTGCAAAGACTTCTTACCTGCTCTTGCTTATCATTCCTTTTTATTTTTTGAGCCGTAACCCAGAAATAATGACAACAACAACAACATTTGTATAGTTCTTCAAGGTTTACAAAGCACTTTGCATGCATTATTTCACTTCATTCTCACAAAAACCCAGGGTAATAAATGCTATTATCTCCATTTTACCATTTAGGAAACTGAGGCATCAGAGGTTAAGCATCTGTCCAGGGTTACAGAACTAGTAAATACTTAAGGCATAATTTGTTTAGTTTTTATTTTTAAATTTTATTTTTATTTTCATGCAAAACATTTCCAAACTGGTCAGTGTTGTAAGAGCACACTCATACAAAAGCAAAAAAGCCAAAATAAAAGCATAAATATACTCAATAGTTCTTTCTGTGATGGTGGATAGCATTCCCCATCATAAATCTTTCAGGATTGTCTCAGATCATTGCATTGATGAGAATAGCCAAGTTTTCACAGATAATCATCATTCAATATTGCTGTTATTGTGTACAGTGTTCTGCTTATTTCACTCTGCATCAGTTCAGCTTTTCCTGAAATCATCTTGCTTATCATTTTGAAGGCAGAATTTGAATTCAGGTCTTCCCGACTCCAAGCACAGCATTCTATCTGCTATGCTACCTATTAAAATCCCATTTTCAGACACTATCTTCATAAGCAGCTTTTCACTTTTCAATTCTGCCCTCTCTTCTTAAGCTCTGCATTTGATTGGTTATAGTAATGAAAACCTTTCATTTCCCTGATCAAGACTTACTCATATTTAGCAATACTGGCAGTATGATTTATGCCCAAATAAAACACCAGAAGTGAATAATAATCATCCACTTTGACAGGTCTGGAATGGTTCCCTGGCATTTTCGAGATCCGTGCCCCACAAAAATAGCAGACCTCTCTATTATCATCAAACAAACAGCGGTGTCAGTAACCTTGGGCAGGAACTCACCAACCACCACTCTTACTTTTTTAACTCTTAATGGATTATTTTCAGGATAGCACCTGAAGATCCCTCCCAGGAGTATGGCCAGCAAAGGTTTCCGCTCCCTCTAACGAGGAGCCTCCTCTCTCTTATGTTGATCTTTCTTCCCTTTCTCCTCTGTCGCATTCTTCTGCTCTCCAGTATCCTAATTCAGGTCAGAATTTCCTTCTGCCTTTTCAGATCTGTTTTTGTTTTCATGTTGAAAGCCTTTAGATTTTTTAAGAGAATCCCTCAATCTCCTTGATAACCTAGAAAACAGAGGAACATTTCTCCAGGCTTTTCATCTTCTCTTCTGTGTGAGAGAGATCTGCCTGGATTCTGAGCATAAAGAACAGTCTCTTGGCCCTAGAAGAAATACAGACCTGGGAAACTTCATGATCTTTACTGTCCTTTTTACTGGAACTCTATGTTATTCAGTGCTCATCATTTTCTGTTTTTTTTAATTAACTTTTTTCCATTAACAGGAATACATTTTCTCTCCTCCCAACCTTACTCATCCACTGAACACAAAAGCAAAAGCAAAACAAAACAAAAAACCCTACAGAGCTGTGTTCAAATGCAGAGAATCATTAGTAAAACCTACTTGTTCCTTCCTCATATTTTCATTTTGAAGATATAGAGTACTTTCAGAAGAATTTTATAAATATGAAAAAGTAGGTATGTGGGTCTGTAGTTAAATGTTCTATTACTATCTTTTTTTGAGCATTAATACTACCTAAGTTTCTTCTGTTCATGCGAAAATTTTTCAGCCTCAAAATATCTTTAGAAATAATCCTTTAAGGCTTTTAAGATTTGAGCATGAAATGGATCACTTCTTCAACATCACCAACAAGAAGTCATCCAGGCTTTGGTTTAAAGCCACCTAGTGAGGGGAACCTTTTACCTCTAAAGGCAGCACTTCCCACTTTTGAATATCTCAGTTTATTAGAAAGTTTTTCCCTGAATCAGAAGTTCTAACTTCTTTCATGTCATAGATGCTTTTGGCAGTCTGATGAAAACTATAGATAGCTTATCTGAATAATGTTTTTAAATGCATGAAATAAAATGCAAAGGATCACAAAGGAAACCAATTATGTTCAAATACAGCTATTAAAATATTGCAAAACAAAAGGCTTGCTTGACGTTCATTTGGTCTACTGTTCTTTCCCCAGATGCAAAGTATCTATCTATCTATCTATCTATCTATCTATCTATCTATCTATCTATCTATCTGTCTGTCTGTCTATCTGTCTCCCTCTCTGTCTGTCTGTCTATCTATCTGTCTATCTATCTATCCATCCCCCTCTCTCTATCTCTCCATCTATCCATCTATCTATCTATCTATCTATCTATCTATCTATCTATCTGTCTGTCTGTCTGTCTGTCTGTCTGTCTGTCTGCCTGTCTATCTGTCTCCCTCTCTGTCTATCTATCTATCTATCTATCTATCTATCTATCTATCTATCTATCTATCTGTCTGTCTGTCTATCTGTCTCCCTCTCTGTCTATCTGTCTATCTATCTATCTGTCTATCTATCTATCTATCTATCTGGAAATATTGCAAATAAAATAGAAATATAACTTACAGGTAAGGAAACAGGAATATAAAAAATTAGATGCTTGAGTGATATAAACAGAATTGGGAAAAACAAAGTTAGAAGATTTCCTGAGCTAAACTCCAGTGTGTGTCTGAAGGACTCTTGATGGTGTGCTGCCTCATTTCTGAACTGGAACATCCTGATGACATGAGATGTAGTCTGCTGAGTAGGACCTGCCCGAAAAGCAGCCCACACATCTCCAGATCTGGTCTGCCAGTCCCTTCTGTGTGGATTTCCTGTCATCTGACATCTCAAGAAACCAAGTATGGACTGTAGCACCAACATTTTCTGCTCAGCAGATTGTGTTCTACACTCTAAGAGAGTAGCCCAACTTTCCACGCACAGCAGCTCAGAAAAATCCCAGGAGTTTTCTTTCCATGGTGCCTCCCTACAGTGTCTTCCATCTTTTCTCCAGATGGGTCTGCCTTTCCCAGGTTTGGGTGTTCTGAAACAATCTTTGCATCCTGGAATGAGATCCCATAGAATTCTGATATCCTGAGACTTTCTTCCAATGTAGAGGCATCCTCTAATCATGTGGGCCACTTGATGCCTTGCTAGAGAGGTCCTATTAAGGACTGATGTGTCTATTATATATGAGTACCCCAGTGAACATGGGTCAAAGGCTATATAAACTGCTTGTATAGTCTTCTTGAATTGTAACATATATAGGCATTATGTCACCTATTCTGCATTTTTCTTCTTTTCTAATGCATTTTTAATGCAGGAACATAGAGATGCTCTTGCATATTACTATTTTTAGCCATCCTGTATGCATTTTTCTTTCTCTGTTCCAAGCTTATTATTCACAGTTCTCTTTATTGTTAACTAATTAAGATGATTTCATAGAATTTAATTCCTTTTGTAGTCCTCCCCAATACGGTATTTTACAATTTTATTTATTTGTTGCCAATTTCATGTAATAACAAATTTCCACACACATTTTCCTAAGTTATATGATAATCGTATCTCCCTCCCTCCCTATCCTTCCACCTCCCAGTGCTGGCTGATGATTTGATCTGGGCTATACATGTATTGTCATGTAAAACATAGTGTTCATTTTTTGTGAATAATCGTATAAAACCCAAACCCCCAAACATAAGCCAAATAAACAAATGAGAAATGGTCTGCTTTCATCTGCATTCTGGCTCCCCCAGTTCTTTCTCTCAAGGTGGGTAATTCTTGGTCATAAGTCCCTCAGAACCGACCTGGATCACTGTCCCAATATAATGTGCATATGACCTTGCTAGGGTTAGATTCCAAATAGCATTTGAACTCTGTGAGTCGACTCCAACTTTATTGCCATCAGAATTCACTTCTTCTGAAATTAGATATCTCCCAGGATGGCTGGAAGAGTCCTGATAGAGCAATGTTTTGTTTTATTAAGAATACCAACAGGAGCATAGAATATCCGTGCTAGAAAAGACCTTCAAAACCATCTACTTCAACCCTTTCATTTTACAGATTAGAAAATCAGAGCCCCTAGAAACCGAGTGACTTGCCCGAAATATACTCATAGATCTTAGTCTTTTCTGAGCATTCCAGTGAATTGAGATGTTACCGTAATGGCAGCCCAGTCGTTCCATCCAAAGACAATATGGCATGATCATATAAGAATACGGTAATAATTAAAAGAACTTTTTTCTCAGCCACTTGTTAGCTATGTGACCTGGGATATATTGCTTAACCTTTAGAAGCCTCAGTCTCCTCATCTGAAAAATAGTCATACACATGTAAAACCCAATGGAACTGCGCATCAGCTATGGGGGGGGGGGGTGAGGGAAAGAAAATGAATCATGTAACCATGGACAAATATTCTAAATTAACTAATTAAATAAAATTTTTCCATCTAAAAAAATAAATTAAATGAAAAATAGTCATAGTAATTTATGTCTTGCCTAGCAGATATATTTGCTATATATCAAAACACCAAACAGATATAAGACATGTTTAGAAAATACCTTATAAGTCCCAAAGTATTATTGGTATACAAGCAACACTCAAGAAATTGTGCCTTTTGTTTTAACATCACATTAATTTCTTAATACAGAATGTCCCCAGAGTCTTAGAGCAGTTTGAAGCCCTTATACTTTACCCTTGCTGGGTGGTACAGTGGATAGAGTTCTGGCCTTAAAGTCAAGAAAACTCATCTTCCCAAGTTCAAATCTGACCATAGGTGCTTACTAGCAGTATGACCCTGGGCAAGTCATTTAACCTTTTTGCCTCAGTTTCTTCATTTGTAAAATGAATTGGAGAAGGAAATGGCAAACCACTCCAATATCTTTGTCAAAGAAAACCCCAAAGGGGGGCAGGAAGAGACAGACAAAACTAAAATGGCTAGACAACAACAACATCAAAAGCCAGCATTCTTTATTATTATGGGGTTTTCTTGATTAAAAAAAAAAGTCTCATCCTCCTGCTTCCAACCCTGCTGAAAGAATGGCTTAAAGAGCCTACCTATACCTTCCTTTACCCTAAACATCACACATCATTTCCCACAAACACACTGAAAGATAAATAGCTAGATAGATATATTTGGTATGAAATTAGAGTGTCTCAGAAAACTCTTGGAATGCTAAATGCAAATAATTATTTTCTTCTTTTTTAAAAAAAACAGAAAATGCCCCAAAAACAACAGAGGACGTCGGCAGAAGCAGAACCTAGGCCATTTTACGTCGGACACGTCATCCAGAATGGTTTAACTTGATGACTTTTATATGTACACCAACCATGTGATAAACATTTTATTATGTCTTTTTTTAAAGAATAGAAATATTTATTTCAGAGGCCTTATTTTTGGACATTTTTAGTGGAACACTGTCGGCTTGTATTTAGAAAAGCATCAACTCTAACAGTTATGGACTTTCCGTTTTGTGTTTTTAAATACCGAATTTCATTTTCTGTATCTGTAACACATGGTTATATAAGACTTGTACTTTACCCATGGAATGTAATATTTTTGCAAATTCAGATCACTTCTCAAATGATTATAGTCACACACACACACAAAATCAAGCATGAACTAAAGGTAAAAGATGTTTACAGATTACTTTTCATACAAAAAAAAACCTAGAAGACACTGTGTTTAAATAGATATTTAAATGTTTTTGAGATTTAGTACATGATTTTTTTAGACACTGCTTATCGCATGAATTGTGAAGCTGTGTATGTGTGTAGCTGTAAAATATTTATAAAATGTTTGGGCTGTACATTGAGCACTACTCTCCTTGCAAAACAATTTGGAAATTTGGAAAAGGATCTTATAGTGCTGATGGAACAGATCCATAAAAAGTGGGTCTCGGTAGATTTAGATATTATGATCATTGACTTTCAAAAGGCAACAAATTAGAATCAAGCCTACTTTTTTCATGGAGACCATTTTAATACTCAGTCACTTTTTTAAAGAAAATATTTGTTTTAACACAAAGAATAAATCAATTGTATTGGTGTTGGTGATTAAAATGCAAAAAAAAAAAAGATCATTAACAAACAGTGTTCTTGAAGAGAATATGCCAAGAACTTGAAAAACTCTCCAAATTAGATTTCTGGTTATAGTTATATTAATAGATTGTTGATGTTTGGAGGATCTGAAATGTGAGTAGGATGTATTCAGCTGTTTAACATGTAGTTTAGACTTTCAGAAGTATGCATGTAGAATTTAATAATTTGTTGAAAATAAACAATTGATTTTAATATTTCATTTGGAAAGCATGTTAAAATACAATGTTTTCACTATATATGGCCTCTGTTTTAGTGTGTCTGTTACTTGTTTGAACTTTATTTGGTTTGTAGGTTTTAAAAACAGAAGAAGTTTCATGTTATAAATATTGATTTGGTTTTTTAAAATTATTTGCCTAAAACTAACTAAAGGAAAAAAGAATCTATGAAATAAGGGTAATAATACCACCATGAAAATTTCCAGATTGCTTTTTTTTTTCCCCCCGCATATGATAAATGAACTTCCTGGAATTCTAGTGGACCTGTTTTATGTTTTCCTCTTCTGACATTACTGTGCTCTTTGAGTTCCTTGGTCTGTCAACAGACAATTTTAGAATACCCCTGCGTGTGAAGCTCAGTGCCAGACTTGTTGAGGGGTTTCATATTGCAGAACAATTGCATATGAATATTTCTAGTTATAAATATTTGACCAACCTCCAGGGGTGGAGTTTTCTACCCTTTAAATGTCTATGTGGCCAGCTGTCAAGCTAACTTTTTGCTTTAAGTGCCAGAATTAATTGTAGAGAGAGTAACATTTTATTTTAGCCACAGTAAGGATAAGCCTGGAAGAGGGGGGGAAAAAAGCAGAATGGATCACAACGAATCGACCAATAATGTTGACAAAATCCATCAAAATCGACTATCAAGCGTTTCAGTAGATGAAGATCAAGATGCGGCACTGACAATCGTGACTGTCCTAGACAAGGTGGCTACGATAATAGATGGCGTCCAAGAGAGTCAGAAGAGAATAGAAGAGCGGCATCGCTTAATGGAAAATACAATCAAATCTGTCCAGATCGATATGTTGAAGCTTTCTCAGGCACACAGTAACACAGGCTATATCGTGAACAAGTTGTTTGAGAAAACCCGGAAAGTCAGTGCTCACGTGAAAGAAATAAAAGCTCGAGTGGAGAAGCATAGCCTAAATGTGAAGAAGGTGGAAACCAAGCAAGAAGAGGTGCTGAGAAAGAACAAATTTCGAGTGGTTATATTCCAGGTAAGCTTGCTTTGGGGTGAAGTCTCATTACCCCGAGTTTCTTCCAGACTTTCACCATCCTACAAATAGTTTTCAAAGGAGAGAGGTCACTCTTTGTGTGATAGAGATTAATTATGACACAGGAGAGTGGATGCAGCTTTGGGAAAGAGAAAGGAGAGTGTTATATAATTAGAGTAAGAGAACCCAAACTTGAGTCTTGGCTCTGCCATTATACTTAACGTGTGACCTCGGGCAAGTTACTTGTGGGTGCCAGTTCCCCTTCTCTAAAATGAGGGGTCAAGATAAATGACCTCTAAGGTCCCTTCTAGCTCAAAAATCTATGACACTGTAAAATGGATCCTGGTTTCCCAAGGGGTCTCAGCACGAAATCCTCCTGACGGGAACCAATGTGCTATTATTAGCACCACAGGCTCCTTGACCATTAAGTGTAAAATGAACTGTGGATCAGTCAAGGCTATTTCTTGCCTGTGAAATGCAATATGAGTCTGGCTTTCTCAACCCATCAGCCATACATGACAATCATCTTTGCTGCTTTTTTACTTTTTACCTCATTAGGAATGGACCAGAATAATAAAGAAATTCTATTTATATGACCTTCGGATATAGGTTGGAATGCTGAAAAATAGAAGCCATTGTAGGAAGAGCCATCAGCATGATTAGATAAGTGAAAGGAAGCAAAGTTATAGTTGATACAATGCTGTGTTTCAAGTCAAGAAGTACTAGGATGAATCATGACTCAGATCATTGGTGGCTGTGTCACCCTGGACCAGGCACTTAACCTCCTTTGGCCTCAGTTTCCTCTTCTGTAAAATGATAGGTTTAGATGCGATTATCTGAAAGATCTTCTTTGAATTGAATATAAGATACTATGAGTCTGTCCTTTCTATCTGGTAGTCTGTGTTGAGGCAAGTGCAAGGCAGCATTATAAAATAGAGGACTGGTCTTGGGGTCATGAAGTACTGGATTCAAATCCTGTCTTGGAGACTTACTAGCTCTGTGGCCATGGGCAAATCAACTCATCCCTTAGCTTTCCTAGGCAACTATCTAAAATTCTATCATATGGGGTGGGGTTAGGGGAAGGAAAGAACATGATTCTTGTAACCAAGGAAAACTATTCTAAATTGACTAATTAAATACAATTTTCAAAAATAAAATTCTATCATAGAATTGCCAATCTGCATCAGGGTAGCGAGTTTCCACACAAGGATGATCCCCACATAAAGGAAGCTAAAAGTTTGGATTCCTCTCCCTACCATCCCACCAAATAAACAAAGTACTACTTTGTACTTCGCATTCTTGATCTGTAAAATGGACAGAAGAACCAACCTTGGTAGATGAGTGACTGAGCATCTGCCGAGTGGTTTAGGAGGCTAAAATGTAGGCAGGAGGTTATAAGCCACAAACAGAGACACCAGACCCAACATCTAACTCCCAGAACTGTATTTTTAAATAGCCACCATTGGCAAGACTTTCTGATAATGATGCAACCATTGATGGCCAACATGTCATCAGCACCAGTACTATGTTTACATACTCTGAATGAAGCAGTGATGGAACTCATACTAAGGTTAGTTTTTCACGTAGGCTATTTGACTCTCCTCTGAATTGAACAGTCACTGCTTTCAAATAAATAGGTAGATGGATTATTACAATAGGCACCTCATGGGTATCCCTGCTTCAATGCTTTATCCCTCTCTAATCCTCCTTTCTTTTAGTGGCCAAAGTGATTTTTCTAGAGTCTCTGGCCATGTCACACCACCCTACTCATTAAACTCTAGTGGCTCCCTATTACTTCCAGAACCAAATATTAAATCCTCACTTTAGTACTGAAAGCCTATCACAACCTGACTTCTTCCTGCCTTTCCAGTCTTATGTTGTATTCTCTTCCACATACTATACTTATCAATTATACTGGCTTACTTGCTTGTTGTTCCTTGCTCATAATGTCCCATCTCTCAGTTCCATGCCTTTTCCTTGGGAAAAAGAAAGGAAGGAAGGAAAGAAGGAAGGAAGGAAGGAAGGAAGGAAGGAAGGAAGGAAGGAAGGAAGGAAGGAAGGAAGGAAGGAAGGAAGGAAGGAAGGGAAAGAGGAAGGAAGGAAGGGGGAAAGGAAAGGAGAAAGGAAGGAAATAAAAGAAGGAAAGAGAAGGAAGGAAAGAAGGGAGAAGTGAAGGAAAGAAGGGAGAAAGGAAGGAAAGAAGAGGGAGGAAAGAGAAAGAAAGAAAGAAAGAGAAAGAAAGAAAGAAGGAAAGAAAGGAAGGAAGGAAGGAAGGAAGGAAGGAAAGAGGAGAAAGGAAGAAAGAAGGAAGGAGGAAAGAAGAAAGGAAGGAAGTAAAAGAAGGAAGAAAGAAGGAACAATGATTCCATCAATGTGTGTTTTCCCTTTACTAACACAGATTACAACTTCTCTACTCCATACCTTAGGAAACCATATGGAGTTGCTGTGGCCAAAAACTTTCTATCACTTTGTTTGCCAACTTCCCATGGTGAGCCTCTTTGATTTTATCTAAGCTGATACTCAGTCTATGGACATGATCTCTGACCTGGCCCATCCTGCAGATCTTTCCAGCTTGGTAGAGATGGCCTTTGAGAAGGGTCAGCTGCATGAGGCTTTGGGCCTTTAATGTCTTTTCTCTCCTAAGTTGCCAGATGTTAAAGGATGTGGACCAAGTCTTGCTTTTCTCTCTAATTCCCCATTGTATTCTGCATAAATTGCCCAGCCCACTCCTGATGTTCTATCAGTTTTATGGCTCCTCCAGTGGCCAACATTTGATAAATGTTTTTGAATTGAGTCCATGAATATCACAGAACATCATAATTGTTAGAGGTGGAAAGGACCTTAGGCCAGCCAGCCCACACCTCTCATTTTACACATAAAGAAACTAAGGTCCCTAAAAGTAAAGTGATTTGTCCAAGGTCAACTACTAAGCAGCAGAGCCATGATTTGAGCACCATCCAGTTTCTTTCCATTATACCATATTGCCTATTCAATATTAAGTTAGACATTAGGAGAGGATAGATCTTTAATAGAAGTAATATTGTACTCCCCCATTTAACTAATAGTCAAACTTTGGAGGGGCCTTATAAATCATAGGGTTCACCCCCTAATTTTGTGAATAAGAAGCTTGAGATCCAGAAACATGCCATAATTTACTCAAGATTACTGTTGTTATTATTGTTAAGTCATTTGAATCATGTTCCACTCTTTGTGACCCCATTTGGGGTTTTTTTGGTCAAGATACTGGAGTAGCTTGCCATCCTTCTACATCCCATTTTACAAATGAGGAAACTGAGGCAAACAGGGTTTAAGTGACTTTCCCAGGGTCATACAGCTTTAAATGTCCATGGTTGGATTTGAACTCAAGTCTTCCTGACTCCAATTCTGGTGCTCTATCCATTTTGCCATCCAGCTGCCCCTTTACTCAAGATTATATAAGGGGGCAGCTAGGGCCTAGAGATAGGAGATCCTGGGTTCAAATATGGCCTGACACACTTCCTAGCTGTGTGACCCTGGGCAAGTCACTTAACATCCATTGCCTAGGCTTTACTGCTCTTCCACAGTATTGATTCGAAGACACAAGATAAGGGTTAAAAAACAACTACATGATTAGCAAAGCTGCCAAGAACTCAGTTCTTTTGAGCCTTATCCTATTTCTATTTCTACTAGATGATAATTTTCTCCAAATTATCCAACATTATCATCACTGGCATTTTATCAAACCCTCATGTACAAAATCCATTTCCCAAGTGCGATGGTGCTTTACAAAAGACATAGAAATTCTTTAAAAGTGAAACTTTACAACCAACCCTAAGCATAGTAGAATTTCTGGACTTTTGATTTCTTTATCTCTAAAAGAAGGGAGTTGGGATGAGCAGAGGTGTCACACTCACAAAAAAGGGGGGGCAGCTGGGTGGCTCAGTGGATTGAGAGCCAGGCCTAGAGACGGGAGGTCCTAGGTTCAAATCTGGCCTCAGACACTTCCCAGCTGTGTGACCCTGGGCAAGTCACTTGATCCCCATTGCCTAGCCCTTACCGCTCTTCTGCCTTGACTCCAAGACTGAAGGTAAGGGTTTAAAAAAAAAAACTAAAAAAAAAAACCCACAAACTGTGGGCCACAAGGGGCCAGAAAAACTCCTGAGTGGGGCTGAGCCAGATTCAAATGTAACTGGAAAATGTTTAACAAAATAAACAAAAATACAGTGAAAGACAGATAATGTGAATTTGAGATGTTTCTAAGTCAATGTGTGGCCCACAGGCTCTCTTTGAATTTGACTAGGTGGCCTTGATTGTCCCTGCCAGCTCCAGCCTCTATGATGCTATGATTCAGAAGGGAGCATGGCAATCCCACGCCTGCCCATGCTGGAATGCCAGTGCAGGAAGGGAAAGGGATGGGTCAAGAACAGCAACAGCTTCCCTAAAAGGACCAAGACTTTGGGGCAGCAGGTGGATCTCAAGAAAAGATTAGCCCTTCCAAATTCTTTGAATTTTTGTCACAGAGACTATTCTTCCTGGCCCAAATCCCCATTCCAGCCACTGGTTTTCCCATTCCCCTTAGCATCAGCCATGCCTCAGGAAAGATGGGACACTGAACATGAAATGTTATTTCTCCATAGTGGGCTTATGTGTGCGCGTGTGCTACAGCAGCTTTAGATTGTGCAGGGGTGGGGACTATGGACTAGTCAATGAGATTTTTTTTTAGAAAAGCACAAAAATAAGCTCAAAGGCACACTGGTACAGAGCAGATGAAACTGTGTAGCTTCTGTATAGGCAATACAATATGGGACTTAACATTCTTAATGGTAGATAAGTGTTAAGATGGCCCTACTAATGTCCAAGTCCAAGATGAATAGGATTTTAATTTAGTTAAAAGGTAGCTTATCTTGAAGAAGGAAGGAAGGAAGGAAGGAAGGAAGGAAGGAAGGAAGGAAGGAAGGAAGGAAGGAAGGAAGGAAGGAAGGAAGGAAGGAAGGAGAGGGAGGGAGGGAGGGAGGGAGGGAGGGAGGGAGGAAGGAAGGAAGGAAGGAAGGAAGGAAGGAAGGAAGGAAGGAAGGAAGGAAGGAAGGAAGGAAGGAAGGAAGGAAGGAAGAGAGGGAGGGAGGGAGGGAGGGAGGGAGGAAGGAAGGAAGGAAGGAAGGAAGGGAGGAAGCAAGGAAGCAAGGAAAGAAGGAAGGAGAGAAGAAGGGAGGAAGGAAAGAACTAAAAAATACAATAAATACATATATACAAATGTGTGTGAGGTAGATGTATGATATAATACCATCATGCCACCATGTCAGGCATGTGATATTGTGGACTAAACATAAGTTTGACAGTTCAGTATATTTCTGGTTTTTAAAAAATGCAACTGGCACTCCTACAATCCAATTAAAAACGACTTTGAGGTAGGTGGGTAGAGCAATATCTAAAACTCTGAACCTAGAGTCATGAAGGGTTATGTTTCAAACCAGTCTCAGGCATCTGCTAGTCGTGTGATCCTACTACACAAGTCACCTCTGTCTGCCTCCATTTGCTCATCTGTAAAATGAAGACAATAATTGGCACCCTCTTTCCAGGATTGTGAGGAAAAAATGAGATAATCCTTGTAAACTACTTTGCAAGCCTTAAAGCACCATATCCATACTAGCTCTTCTTATTATTTAATGCTCTTTTAAAAATTCAAAGTGCAGAGTCCAAGAATAAACAGTCTTCAGATCAGAAACTCAAGAAAATAACTATGCAATTGGAACTCAAGAAAAGACTTCTGACAAACTCAGGTCCACCAGGCTATGGTCCAGACTGTGAGGTGTGTAAAACCCCAGGAAGAGCCCAAGAGTCAAATGGAGGGACCAGAGCAGCCATGGGAGCCTGCCAAATCTTCCACCACACTTGTGTTCTAAAGCACGTAAGAAGATGACACACACACACACACACACACACACACACACACACACACACACACACACACAAAATAAACACAATGTTAGTTCAACAGAGGAAGCCTGGCAGCTGGGGGGATTAGGAAAGGCATCATGTAGGAGGTGATATTTAAGCTGAACTTTGAAGCCGTCTAAGTGGCAGAGCGGAGTGAAGAAGGGATTCACAGGCATGGGTGGAGGGCATTCCAGGGCAAAGGGACAGAGACTGGAAATGGAATGTTTGGGGAGAGAAACAGTAAAGCAAGTTATAGCTTTATGGTAGAGAGAGAAGCTCCAGTTCTGATATTAGTTGACCCTGGCCAAGTCATTTCATCTTTCTCAGCCTCAGTTTCCTCACCTGTATTATAGATATAATAATACTTAGACTATTTCATAAAATGGTCGTGAGAAAGCTATTTAAAAATGAGAAAGAGAATTTTCATACATGGAAATTGTCATTTATCTCAAAAGCTTTGGATTATGGGGAATATAGCTCTGGTTTGTTTAGCTGATTTTTTTTTTAAGCATGCCTGTCTCCTATTACCTAATTTAAGTTTTTAGTGAAAAATCCAGAGATTATCATTTTAGAAATCTCATTGTTGCCAGCTAGATTATTACAGAGAGTAAACAAAAAAAGGGTAGAGGAAAATCTGAATTCAATCCTCTCCCACTTCCCTTTCCTAGACTCTTCCTGGAGACTCCCTTTCTAGTTTCCTACATCAGCCTGTGTGCTTTGGGTTTGGAAGACTCATTTGTTGCCCATTTTCTTGCTTCCATTTTGTTTATTTTTCCTTTATTCCTTGATATTGTTCCACAGGAGTGGGGGGGGAGGAAAGTTAGAGAGGGGGCAGAAAGAGCTAGGGAAGGAGGAGAGGGAAAGGTGGAGGGAGAGAGAGAGAGAGAGAGAGAGAGAGAGAGAGAGAGAGAGAGAGAGAGAGAGAGAGAGAGAGAGAGAGGAGAGAGAGAGAGAGAGAGAGAGAGAGAGAGAGAGAGAGAGAGAGAGAGAGAGAGAGAGAGAGAGAGAGAGAGAGGAGAGAGTGAGAGAGAGAGAGAGAGAGAGAGAGAGAGAGAGAGAGAGAGAGAGAGAGAGAGAGAGAGAGAGAGAGAGAGAGAGAGAGAGAGAGAGAGAGAGAGAGAGAGAGAGAGAGGAAAGAGAGGGGGAGGTAGAGAGAGAGAGAAAATGTGTGTGTGCCTACTTCTGCAGCCACTCTACCATAATTCCACACTAGTTCTTGGACAAGCTGATGTGAAACACACACACACATCTCTTTAGACTTTGATGCATCTCATGAAACAGAGTGGTAGAGAGGGACGGACATTGATTCTAGTGTAAGAGGAGCAAGTATCAAACACTGCTTCTGACACTCAGGAAAGAGCTTTCCAATCTTGGACAATCAATATCCCCTTGGATTTCAGTTTTTTCATGTGGAAAGTTAAGGTGTTATAGTAAATTGGGTCTGCTGGAGAGAGAAACACACACACACACACACACACACACACACAAATAGAAAGCAATCTTGACAGAGAAAGAAATATAAAAAGATAAAAGTGGACAAATAATGAGAGCAAGAAATGGAGAGAGGAGCCAAGGTGGGGACTCCCACCATGCCAAGGGGGCATGGAGGTCTTTGGAGTACTAATGGAGTATTCAGCCTGTCCATTTGTTCTTGCTCATATTCACCATATAACCATCCCATCTTCTTCCCAGAGCATAGACTGCTTCAATGATGTCTTTTCTCCCCTTCTCCTATGCAAGTCATTGTTGATAATATGCCATAACCTATCTATAGCTGCCATTTGTCTTTCCATTGCCACACACTTTCATACACATATTTTATCTGATGGGTAAATAAAAGAGAGTCATTCTGTGGCTTGGTGAAGGAGAGAGAGAGGCGGCAGCAGAGAAAAAAGGGAAAAGAGAGGAACATGAGAGGGGGCAGAGAGAGGGAGAGAGAGTAGGAAAGAAGGGAATGGGAAAAAGAGAGAGAAGGGGTGATTAAAGGAAATTGAACAAAGCAAACAAAGGATGCGAATTAATGCTCATTAAATTAAATTATGAGAAACTGGGTTTGAAAAGAGGATTCTGTTTTAGAACAATACAGCCTCTTCTCATAGCAACAGTGTTTGTCAATCTCATTTTACAATGAATTTCCCACAATTAACAACCTTCCCTGACATCTTCCTCATCATGACAGATAGGTGACCCTGGGTTCTTGAAGGATATCCCATAAGATTTGACAGGCCCTTCCAAGTTACTGGGTGACAAAAAATGTCTTTCTGTCAATTGAGGATCAGCTTATATAAATTCAGGAAGGTTCATCACCAGATTGGCAGGACTGGTGAATTTTTTGCGTTCACAGTAACTTGCAAAGACCAAAGCCAAAGAGGGTTTTATATGTGTGTGTGTATGTGTATAAAGAAATATGTCTACTTATACACATATTTATTATTTCTTTATAGATTTATATACCTATTTAAATTATTGTAATGGGTAAAATAGAGTCTGAACAGTTTTAAACATTTATTAATAAAATGAAAAGGTGAGAGATATAGATATAGTTCTTTTAAGTAAGGGTTAACCTGTTTGGGATTGATTCTCCATTTAGCTGGCTAATAACTCCTATCTCTCTTCTCACCTTCCCATTTTATTAATAAATGCTTAAAACTCTGGCCATACTCTATTTTACCCATTACATTATTTATATATATATATGCATATTTATATTATATTGTTATATACATATTTATTATTTATATTCCTATTTTATATACATTTTTATTTTTATATATGTACATGTATATGTATATATGTATGTATATGCAGCTCTGAAGTGTTATATCTGACTTCTCCAATTGTCACTCAAGAGCTGGGTCCACCAGGAGTCCTAGAAACTCTAATTAGCTTCAAGGTACCATGTGAGTTCACATTCCTAGCTCCGAAGCTCCGAAGCTTCACTGACATATTTGCCTTCAGTAGTTGGCGAAGGACAACTGGCTCAAAGCAAAGTCACTTCCTGAGATATCATTATAAGCATAGTAGACGTACGACATTTCTCCCATGAACCGGGGGCACAGCTCCCACAAAGACAAGCGGTGTCAGTGGAAAGATGGAGCACCCATGCAGAGCACATTGGAGATGAACCATGTAGGGAAGGCACATGGGGAAAGCAACTGGCATCCCTGGTACATCAAGGGCCCAAGATATCTTTCTTTTTCTTGCCCCATCCTTATGCTGCTGTAGCATTTGTGCTGGACGGTTTGCTTTGCTGGGTTCCTCATCCCTAATTCTCTATGATGTCCTCCTCAGCTCACAGACCAACCATCTGGTCTACTCTCTACTAGGCATGACATTTCCTAAAACACACGCAAGATATTCTTAGGTAGACAAATCAGATAGGTAAAGATGGGGAGGAGAAAGAAAGCTCCCTCCACTTCCACACTCAGGAAAAGGTGCGAGGGAGAAATCAAAGTACAATTGGGTTCTTGCACCATAATCAACTCTCTTCTCAAATGCTGGAGATGACCTTGATGCCAGATTTTTCTCTTGTTCTGTAAATGCCACCAAGAAATGGCTCATTTCTGAATAGGCGGGTGGGCTTATTGTTTGGTCATTTCAAACATGCCTGACTCTTCATGCTCCCATTTGGGCTTGGGAGTAGTTTTTCCATTCCCTTCTCCGGCTCATTTTATGGAGGAGGAAGCTAAGGCAAATGGGGTTAAGTGACTTGTCCAGGGTTACACAGCTAGTAAGTGACTGAGGCTCGATATGAGTCTTCCTGATTCCATCCCTGGGCTCCATCCACTGCTGCCCTGAGTCAGTGGGTAATGTGACAAGGAAATCACTTTAAAAGACAGTAACTAACCTATAATTCCAAAACATCGATTGAGGAACTTCTTCACACCTTCTAAAAGAGTAAAAACAAATACACTTCAAATGTTTTTTCCTTTATACTAGCCTATCAAAATCAGAGAGGGGTATGTTTCTTATAAGGCATAAATGGCCAACTTCTAAGTCTTTCCATCTCTTTGTTTCGGTTACTTCTCCTTTTCATCTTTTAACTTCATCAAGTGGGTCGGAGGGCGTTAGTAGTCCCCTGGCCAATCCCCTGCTCAGAAAATGGCCCTACATTACCTGACCATCTCTGGGTACCATCCACACAAGAGCCATTTGATCACATTCTGTTTTTACCGAGAGAGGAGGAGAAAAGCTCAACTCTTAAGACTGGGATTGGGGAAGTGGTGGCCATCAGTCATTAGTCTTTAACTCTTCTCTTCCTTGATGAACTCAGAGTGCAGATTGATGAATGCTTTTATTTTCCTTTATTTTCTTGCTCCACCACTCCTCAGGAACATGGTTAGGGTAGAAATCGGTTTTATATGACTTCCGATGTACAATGGCATCCTATTTCTTGCCTTCTCCATGGGTAGGGGAAGCAATGAAGGGAAGCAGAATTTGGAACTGAGAATAAAGGTAAAGTTGTTTAAAGGAAGCAGAACCCTCTCCTCTTTCTTCCCCCCCACCCAGTCTCATACTCAGACCTTCCTACTGATAGTACAGCAGGTGGCTATAGCAGGTGTTAGGGGTGAGGAGGAATTATAAGGCATTTTGATCCCTCTCTTAACTACTGATTCATCAGAGCAACAGGGCACCCACACATGTTTCTTTTTGCATCTATAATCCCTTTGCTCAGTGCCAGGGAATTTTAAGTAACAAAAGACAACAAATATGTTAACAAAATAAGCAGAGCAGAAGAGAGGCTCAATTAAGTTGCTTAAAGAGGCTGGCTGTGTGTTTATTTTGCCTGACTAAACTTCTTTTTCACCAGGAAGGGCTCTCATCTGGGATGGGAGACAGTTGTCGGGGGCTAGAAGGATAAAAAGAAGAAGAAATGAGTGTCGATGACACATTTTAAATGCACAGAAGTGAAGAGAAAGGAGTTCAGAGGGGAACCCTGATAAGCAGGGCAGTTTTGTTGCTACCATGTCAAATTTAATACATACTTTAAAAAAACCTAGATGTAATAGTTCACCGTTTCATGTAACATCCTCTTTTCTATTTTTCTTTTATATTGAAATGCTCGTGTTTGCTGATTTTTGTTAAATGCATAGAGAAATTTTAAAAAATTTAAATCTTTATCTTCTATCTTTGAATCAGGCAGAAGAGTGGTAAGGAATAGGCAATTGGGGTTAAATGATTTTCCCAGGATTACACAGCTAAGAAGTGTCTGAAGTCATATTGGAACCCAAGACCTCCTGTCTCCAGGCTGAGCTCTCAATCCTAGCTGCCCTGGGAAATATATATATATATATATAAATATATTTACATATATATATATTTACATATATATGTGTATATATATATATATTCACACACACATGCATAAAGTGTGACTCAGTGGGCAACGTGGGTTTTTTTAACCCCCTTGAATCTTTCTTTGGTTTTAATTTGTTAATCTGATTTAATGGGTACTCAAAATAGGATTATAAAGTTTCTTTTAAGAATTATTATTTATTAGGTCAGCTAAGTGACTCCATAGAGAGAGAGAGATCTGGAGACAGGAGGTCTTGGATTCAAATCTGACCTCAAACACCTCCGTTCTATGTGACCCTGGGCAAGTCACTTAACCCCAATTGCCTACCTCTTGCCTTGGAAGTGATACTTAATATTGATTCTAAGACAGAAGGTGAGGGCTCAAAAAAAAAAAAAAGAATTTTTACTTACTGATCAGTTGTAGATCCTATACTTTTTAAAGTCTTGTGTGATTTAAAAATATCCTTTATTTAATAGGAGGTCTTGGAGGAATCTCTTTAACATTTGCTTGCTTTTCACTATTTGAGATGGTCTTTTGTGTAAGTACCATTTGGTGGGGAGGAGTCAAAACAGTGAATGCAAGTTTGGTTACCCTTCCCTGTTAAGGAATGGCATCTTGGAAAGTGGCTTCAATCTAAAACAATTGTAGCTCTAGGGCCATCAGTATTGGGTGGGGGCATGTAGATATCAGTCTAGTCTAGTCTGAGATGAAACCCTCTTTTTTAGAGAACAGCTTTGTGGCTCTTGGCTTTTCAGCTCTTTCTTCAATATCCTTCAAGGCAAGAATCAGTCTCCCTTGAGGAGGGTTAGCAAGATTCTATGAATTGCTGTCTATGTCTCTCTTCCCCTCAGGCTACCTTCCTATACATTTCGACTTCATACATTCACACACACAGCTCACAAAAGGATGATGTAATCCTTGGACATAAGAAGACCTAAATTTAAGCCCTACTTCTGCCACCTTCTAGTTGAGTGACTCTGGATAAGTCACTTCACCCCCTTTGAGCCTCCATTTCTTCATCTGTAAAATGGGGCTTATATCATTTGCTCCAACTACTTCCCAGAGGTGTTGCATACTTTAAAATGGTGTAGCTATGGATACCATCATAATTTCCTTTCTTTCCTTTCCCCCCACCCAGGAGGAGGTCCAATGCCCTACATCTCTCTCTGTCGTTAAGGAAAAAAGTCTGCTTGAGAATACAGAAGAAGATGAATTCTGCCTCCCGGATGATCTCTCTTCTGATGAAGAATATGAAATTGAAGAAAGCAGAACTGCCCAGCTTAAAAAGTCAGGAAAGAAGCGTATTGATGACATCAAAAAGGCCTTCTCTAAAGAAAACATGCAGAAGACAAGACAGAATTTTGACAAGAAGGTAGATAGAATTCGGACTAGAATTGTGACTCCTGAGAGGAGAGAAAGAATCAGGCAGTCAGGAGAGAGACTGAGGCAGTCAGGAGAGAGACTGAGGCAGTCAGGAGAGAGACTGAGGCAGTCAGGAGGAGAAAGACTGAAGCAATCTGGTGAAAAATTTAAGAAAACCATTTCTAAAGCAACTCCAACGAAGGAAACTTTCAAGATGCATCTCCATAAGAAAGGCAAAGAAAGAACCACTGCAGAAGGCCAAGAGGGCATTCAGGAAATGGGAGTAGATATCATTAGCAGAAGTGAGGCTGAGGAACCTCTCAATGAGCTCTACACGGAAATGACAGCTACAGCAGAGAATGTACAAGGCAGAGAAGTCTATCCTCCCCAAGCAGAGGAGGAAACCCAGATTCCTATGGAAAATATAGTTCTGCAACCCCCCCAAAAAGGAAGTAATGAGGAACCCCTTTTGCTAGATTTAAAACAATCAACATAAAAGAAAACCAAACAGCCCCTGATTGTGTGTATCAGCTTCATCAAACAATTCTAACCAGAAAAGATAGCAATGTTTATTTTTAATATCTTATAAAAATAGATAAATGCTTCTATTTCATTCAACGTGTTCCGGGTTATCAGTTATGTTTTAATAAGCCCAGCAATAAAAGAATTGAGTTTTTATTGGCATTCTCCCCCCTCATCGAGGAATAAAATCCCAATAAGTGATGAAGCTTTTTTGTTGCAGTTGTTCAGGTTATTGGATTTTACTTTTCCCTCGACAACTGTGGAAATTTCTTTAATCCCTTTTTTCTCTGGCTACCAGGGGAAAGGGTTTAAAAGTTCGGAACATTTGGTTATCTAAAAGAAAAGAAAGAAATTGTTTCATTGATATGGCCTTTTACAAATGAATTCTTGATTTTTGGCCCACTGGTAGCACCAGGAAATTTATTGTAATCGTATCAGCAGCTTCATTTTGCTCTAAAATATGGCTATCTATACATTCAAAATAATCATTGAATTGTGTATGGTACTTTTGCCCCTGAACTGGAACAACCCAGTGGCCCATGGGGCCATTGTTTCTTCTAATCCTTTGGGTTTGTGGCTTAGACTATTGGATCACCAGGCCACAGCTTACTTCCCACCACAACTGGGTAAAAAGTACCTCCTCCGAAGCCTCACCATGTCCAGCCAATGCTCTCCAAATTCTGAGTTCCAGGAATAATTCATAACTTGCTGTATTTGTGTCCCAACCCCCTTGGATTCCAATCTTTTCTTGGGTCTTCAGTTTTCACTCAGTTGGCCAATAGGCTACACTACTTTTTTACTATGATGGAAATGAGTATAAAGTATAAAAGGCATGGCTAAGGTAGTTTTCAGTTTCCTAATCCCTCTTCTTCACCATTTCCCTTTGTTCTTCTTTTTTTAATCTTTAGTTTTTGCATTAGGATCAATTCTAAGATAGAAAAGCAGCAACAGCTCTGAAATTTGGGGTCACACAGGTAGGAAGTGTCTGAAGTCAAATTTGAACCCAGGTCCTCCCAACTCTAGGTCTGGCTCTCTATCCCCTGTGCTACCTAGCTGCCTCCCATGACCCTTTGTTCTTGAAAGGAAGATGAAGATGAAGGCATCAACAGGCTTTGTCAATGAGGTGTTATTAAGCATTCCTACTTTAAAGTTGGGGAAGGGGAAATCATCTCACCACATAATCCAGCTCATCTAGTGGCTCACTACTGTTTTCCAAGGCAACCACACTCAGCTCCTGGTCTTCTTGCCAATGAAGGTGCTACTCTGATAGGTGCCTGAACTTCGGATACTTTGGAAGGCTGACCTAGGAGTAACCCAACAAGCCAACCAAGGCAAGTTTCCTTATCTCCATCTCTTTCCAATATGGTGGCCAATAGGACCAGGACAATGAGTAGACTTGGTACTTCAGGGGCAAGCCTGTTCTCCTCTCCTCTCCTCTCCTCCCCTCCATCCCCATAATACCCACATGGGCAGATAACTGGATCTTCTCCTGATGTCCCATACCAGGAGAACCGGGCAACAGCAAAGCACAAATGTCAGCAAAGTGAATACCAGCAAATCCCTGGAGATGTAAAGTACTACGTCTGCCCTTTTAACATTTCCTTCAGAGCCTCAACCTAGCTTGACCCCTTTGATGCCACCATAGAATGGTAGCCTTGAGCTTATTCCATTCTGTACTCTCTATTTTGGGGAGCCCAGAGATTTGGAAAAATGCAGAGGAAATAGCCCCCTTATGCCTAAATATAAATATGGGGGAAGCATTTGGGTATTTGATTTAACAGCAGGTCTTCCTCATCCCCTGGACAACCTTGATGTTCCATAATATTTGCGAAATGCAATCTGTTGAAAACTAAAATGTATACAGAATGAACACTACTTTGAATAGAACAAATTTTAGGACAATGGGGCCGAGGCCATGGACTCTGAGAGCTGCCTGGAGAAACTGTCAGCCCTCACTGAGGAGAAGGTGGAGATGGATGAATTTCCTGCTGATGGGAAGAACGTGGAGGCTCAGGAGATGCACAAGAAACTGTTCGGGGGGCTGAAATTCTTCCTGAACAGGGAAGTCTCTCGGGAGGCCTGGCCTTCACCATCAGGGGTTTCAGAGGGGAGGTGTCATGGAACAAATCCATGTGTGTCGGAGACACGTCCAGTGAGAAAGAGCCTTCCATCACCCATCCCATTGTGGACCAGCCCACGCAGCCCAACCCTGTCCATTCAGCCCCTGTGGGTGTTCGACTGTGTCAACACCTGCCTCTGGCTTCCGGTGAAGGAATACTTCCTGGGGGTGCTTCTGTGCCCCCTCTCACCTTTTGTGACAGAGAAAGGAGACTACCTCCCCCCAGAAGAAGCAGAAGCTGCTGGCCCTGCAGCGGGGTGAGACCCCCAGATACGTGAATGAGTCAGAGGAGGATGAGGAATCGGAGGAAGATGAGGGGCGAGAAAGTGATGACTAAGAGGAGGAAGAGGAGGAGGAGGAGGAGGAGGAGGAGGAAGGTTCAGAGAAGGAGGAGGTCAAGCTGAAAGTGAAGGAAGAGCAGAGGATGCAGGGAAAGAAGGTAGGGGTGATCATGGGCACCTTGAAGCTGGAGGACAAGCATCGCCTGGAGTAGAAAGAGGCCAGTGAGGCCATGAGGCTGGCCACCATGACCATGAAGAAGAGAGAGAAGTACCTGTATGGCAAAATCATTTTTGGCAAAAAGCGTGAAGTGCCCTAGGCAAACAAACTGTCCCAGAAGAGGACGGCCCAGGATGAAGCCTTGAAGGCCAAGAACAAGAAGAACAAGAAGACATGGAGGACCTGAGCCGGCCTGCCTGGGCCCCTTCTCTGGGGTCTTGCCCCAGGCTTGGGCACAAGGAGTTTCTAAGCCTTCTCTCCCAACTTCCCCACTTGGCCGGGGCTCAGACTGACTCTCTGGTCAAGGGGCTTCATGGGGAATCTTTTCTGGGCTTCCACTCTCAGGTCTGGGACTCACTGATGCTGACCGTTCCATAGGCACCACTGCTTTCCCTGCACTGGAGGCAGGAAGATGGAAGGCCCAGAGGCGGTCCAGAGGCCCTGTGGCAGCTGAGGGCAGGGTGCCCCCTGTATCCCGGGCTGCCTCCACCCCACCCCTGGGAACACAGCCTGAATCTCTGGGCTTCAATCCTCCCTCTCAGTCAATGGAACTCATGGATGCTTACTTTAGATCTAGGAAAATATTTCCAAATAAATATGGATTGGTTCATCCCCCCTAAAAAGGCCCCCCACAAATTTTACATAGTTCTCCATTCAAAGAAGAATAATTCAAAGGACTTTTATAAACATTTGTCTAAAGGCACAGCTAATATTGACAAGAGTTAGCATTATACATTATCATAAACAATTGCTTTTAGTAACCAACATTAAACGTAACTACTAAAACTCGTGTGATGTCGTAACTATTCCAATAGCAAGTTACTTTTGCTAGTTTCAGAGGAATTCCACGGGAATGGAGAGCAAAAGAGCAAATTTTAAGGATCTTCTGTCCCCTGCAAGATGCCACTTAATTCATTTAATTCAACCCTTTACCTCCTGTCTTAGAACCTATACAAGTTAGGTCTTAAGGAGGAAGAGCAGTCAGGGCTGGGCAGTTGGGCTTAAGTGACTCGCCCAGGATCACCTAGTTGGGAAGTGTCTGAGGCCAGACCTCCCACCTCTCCATCCACTGACCCACCTAGCCGCCTGCAGGAAGTCATGTTATCAAAAAGATATATCGCATCCAAGATATCTATCAAGACTTCTGTTTTGTTAATCCACTAGAGTTAGCTGGGAAGCTTTCTTCCCCTCGGTTGGGTAAATCCTAGGTAATTACTTGTGGCACACATAGATTAATTAACTTCTCCCGGGGTCATCCATTAGTTAGCAAGTGTCAGAACTAGGATATGAACACCATCTGGGAAGTCTCCTATAAGAGAGCCCTTCTCTCTCTCTCTAATTCTCTTCTCCAGTGCCTGGTATATAGAAAGTGCATAATAAATGTTTATTGACTGTTTCATTCTCAAAGCATGATCTGGTGACTCCTGAAGGTCCCCAAGACCCTTTTCAGAGATCTTCAGGGTCAAAACTCATTTTATAATACTAAGAGATTTTATTTCTAATATGGCAAATATCAATAGGTATATCCCACATAAATAAAAGTTCTTTGGGGAGGCATCCTTAATAATTTTTAAGAGTATAAAAGGGTCGAGACCAAAAAGTTTGAGAACCACTGCTCCACCCCAAGCTGCCTCTATGGTCAAAAATATTTTTCTTTTTAATTACTAGGAGGGAAGGAAGGTGGGAGTAAACATTATATAGCACCTACTATGGCCCAGACATGATGCTAAGTGCTTCAGAGTTGGGGTGAGGATTTTAAAAAAACTGATAAGGAAGGAGTCAAGATAGTAGTTCAGCCCTTCATATGCATTGCTACCTCTAGGTTTTTAAAAGTCTCTTGGGAATGATCGATCTCTATTATCCCAGCCCCAAAGTCCCCCAAAGAAATGGTCAGGAAATGTCACATCAAACAGGAGCTTCTTCCCACATTTGCTTCCTCAGTTGGCAGCTTGTGTAGGGTCTCTCCTTCTAGCCATCACTCCTACTATCCAGGGGCAGCTGCTGAGAAATTTCCAAGTTTCCAGTTATTTATTCGGATCCTCTAACTTCAACCACTCTTCATTAAATAACGCCCTTCTTTTGTGCCATGGCTGTTAAGAAAACTCCCTAAAATGAGGAAGCACTCTAGGAGAGGGTGCCCGTAAACCCTCCACTATTTGTTAAGAAAGATAAACATTCAGATTTGTCCTTTCTATGAACCTAGAAAATACAAGTGCTTTCCTCCCAAATCAATGAGTTATGAGTATTCAGAAAGCTTTTCCCGTCCAACAATTTTCTGTGAATTGACTACACTATTGACCTCAGTTAAAAGCAAACAGCATAACTTTCTTCAATATAATATCCTATGTCCTGCCTCTGACTCGGTGCTAATGTAACCTTGGGTTAGTCATTTCACTTTGAGATGCGAAGTTGCTAAGTTTAGAGAAGGTGTCCACCTGCATTGGTAGAGGGATTTCCTATTAGCACAGTTGCCAGTTACCATGTAGTCGGCATTTAATGAAATTCTTGCTTCTTTTCTTCATATGCCAATGAAATTATAGGTCCAGTTTCTTTCTCTACAATCCAATTGCCCAATGGAAAAAAAACCAATAAGAACAACTATCCAATTGTCACCTGGGAGAAAAGCTAAGGGAATGGGACTGGTGATAGGTCAGAAATAGGAGGAACTCCGAGAAGTGTCTATAAAGAGCAGGCTTTTGTGGGACTGTGGTTGGTCCTTTTGTTTTGAACAGGACCAGTGACATCATGGGGTGGCATCTTGAAAGTGAATTGTATTTAAGCAAGGCACAGTTGCACAAGGTCATCAGCCTCACCTTCTCTTCCAAAGTGATCCAAGTCCAGTGGCCAGACAAAATTCAGGACAACTGTTGATGGCCTGAGATGCAATGAACGGCGTTGGCATCTTCAATGTTTGACCAAGCTCTAGGCATCTGTAGCTCCTATTTTAGCCACTTTCATGGCTATTGGAACAAATTGTTCTCATCCACCCCTTTTACCAGGGGTAGTCTTCACATGCTTGAGGAGATATCCCCCTAACTCACCGATAGGTTGGAGGCCTGTCAGTACCCCTCAACCTGGTTTAGTCTGCCCACCAGGAGAGTTTTACCAAAGTGTGGTTGCTGTGCATGCTATAGCTCCTTGGAGCCACAAGTGAGTGTTGAGTGAATGGTAGGCACCAAAAGGGAATGAGCAGCCTGGAAAAGGGATCAGCAAACCTTCACACCAGAGGTGTTATTTATCCTGGAACATCCATATGCCCCAACTGTGTATATGAATTTTCAGAGCTACTGGAAAATGAGAGGGAAAGACAGCCATGGTGGAATCCAGAAGGAAGAAGAATCATTATCATCAGTCTATATTTGGATAGTGCCTTAGAGAGTTCAACACATTCTTTCACAAAGGCTAAATGACTTATTTAAGTCACAGCGAGAGAGTGACTCCAAATTAAATTTCAACATTTTGCCTGAGGTCGATAATAGAAACATGAGTAAAAAGTTTCAGTGTCAGCAATGTTCAGGAATATGAGAAAACCACATCTTAGCACAGTCACTACTGCAGCAACTATTGCAGATTCCAATCATTCAATAAGCATTTTTAATCACCTACTATGTATCTACTATGAGACTCCTGAGTATAAACGACAAAAATGAAATAGTACCTGTCTTCAAGGTGCTTACTTTTTTATTGGAGGAGTCAATATATATATATATATACATATATATATATATATAAACATATGCACAATAAATACAATTCAACTTGGAGGAGAAAGCACTAATGACTGAGAAAATAAAAGAAGGCCTCCTGTAGGAGGTAACTTTTAAGTTTGGTTTTGAAGAAAAAGGTTCTAATAGGCTTAGGTGAAGTAGGCATGCAATCCATGAGTGGGGAATAGCTAGAGGAAGGGAGGAAGAGATGGAGAGAGGGAGGGAAATAGGAAGGAAAGGAGGAAGGAAGAGGAAGCAAGGAAGAAAGGAAGGAAGGAAGGAAGGAAGGAAGAGAGAGAGAAAGGGAGGGAGGTAAAGAGAAAGAAAGAAAGAAAGAAAGAAAGAAAGAAAGAAAGAAAGAAAGAAAGAAAGAAAGAAAGAAAGAAAGAAAGAAAGAAAGAAAGAAAGAAAGAAAGAAGAAAGGAAGGAAGGAAGGAAGGAAGGAAGGAAGGAAGGAAGGAAGGAAGGAAGGAAGGAAGGAAGAAAGGAAGGAAGAAAGAAAGAAAGAAAGAAAGAAAGAAAGAAAGAAAGAAAGAAAGAAAGAAAGAAAGAAAGAAAGAAAGAAGAAGAAAGAAAGAAAGAAAGAAAGAAAGAAAGAAAGAAAGAAAGAAAGAAAGAAAGAAAGAAAGAAAGAAAGAAAGAGAGAGAGAGAGAGAGAGAAAGAGAGGAGGGAAGAGAGAGGAGGGGAGGGAGGGAGGAAGGAAAGAAATAAAGAAGGAGGGAAGGAGGGAGGGAAGAAAGGAAAGAAATAAGCACTTATTAGACACAATACTATGTGTCAGGTAATGTGCTCTCCATTTTACAACTAAAGAAATTGAAACAGATAGATGTTAAGTTTCTTTCCCAGGTTGTACAGCCATTAATTGTCTGAGGCCAAATGTGAACTTGGGCCTTTCTGACTCTAGGCTCAGTGTTCTGTATACTATGCCACTTAGGTGCTTCAGTGTGAAAGCACAGAGAAAAAAAGTAGTGTTGTGTGAGAAGCAGAAAGTAAGCTGAATTGGCAGGGCTGCTGAATTCATAGAAGGGAGTAATATTTAATAAATCTGGCTGAAGTCAGGCTATGAAGGGCTTTAAATGCTGAGGAATTTTTATTTTGTGTTAGAAGCAAGAGGGAGTCTCTGATGTTTATTGAACTGGGAATGGGCATGGTCAGCTCCCCCTAACCTCCACCCACACTTTAGGAATTTCTCATTGGCAGCTGTTTGGAGGATGGATTAGAGAGGGAAGAAGCTTTGAGACAGGAGGCAGTTAAGAGGGAATTACAATGATCCATATGGTGAGAGTCTGATCTAGAGTGGTGGCCACATGAATAGTGAGAAAACAGATGTTGTGAGAGGAGGGGCTATTAAAAGTGCCAGATCAGGAGGACATGGTTCAAATCTGACCTCAGATTCTTCCTAGCAATGTAATCTATAAGAAATATAGAAATCTCTGGGCCATCATTCTGAGCTGAAGATTCAAATCTTAATTGTGGAAATTAAAACTGGAAGTCTCACCACACCCAACTTGTGTCAAAGACCTCATATAGATTTATAGTTTTTTGACAGTTAATTAATTAGCTCAAAAACCAACAAGGCAAAAGGAAGATAGTATGTTAATAAAAACATGCTATCACATTTGGTAACAAAGTTTTGTAACATTTAATACAAAGTAATAAATTCTAATAAAAGGTTAAGATAAGAAAATTTAATTAATCCTCTAATTACTAGTCCAAAACTATCATACTCCCTCTGGGAGGGGTTAGGTCAAAGTAACCTATCTTGGTCATAATATCCCAGGGGACCTGTAGTTGACACAGCTCTTCATAGGATCAAACAACACCTGACCATGCCAAGGTTGTTTTCCTATGGATCTCATCAGGTCAGCTGTCCACTTACATTCCAAATGAGGACGGCTTATGTCTCATTTATGTGAGTTTCAGCTTCCCTAGATAACAACACAGACTTGAAGTGTTTATTCCCCCACCAGAAGCCCTTAATCTAGTTAGTTGTTATATCCTTTCTAATATTATGGTTAATATTCTATTATAATTGACATCATATACAGTTATTCTACTAACATGGGTCTAACTTTTTTCTAAAAATCATAATTAAAGTTATCCCTTGGTTTATGATCAATAATATAAAAGCAATATATTATTTATATATTATATTTATATTATTTTTTATTTTAAAATGTTTCTTTCAGATCCTGGGCAAGTCACTTAACAGCATCTGCTCAGCCTTTGCTTGCCCTTTTGTCTTAGATTTGTTATTAAGACAGAACAGTAAGGTTTTAGAAAATAAAAAAGATGTGAAAGAGGAATCAATTTGACTTGGCAACTGATCAGATTTTCTTCCTGCCATTACTGCATATAGCTAAAGATAATTCATTTGATCTCATTTTCTTTCTTTTTTTTTCAGGGCTTTAAATAGACCTTCCTTGAAAGATGGCTATGTTACTCCAACGCATTTTCCCCAGATTGTTACAGAGAGGTGATTTTTGCATATTTGCTATATTTTCAATCTAATGCATATTCTAACATAATAGCAGCAATACACTATTGTGTATCTAGTTTTCTGGGAAAGGTGGTCCTTCAGGAGCTAATTTTCACATTTTAGAAATCGTTTTTAAAGTTTCTTATCTGAAGTTCAAAAAGTACAATTCTTTTCAGGGGGCTCTTACATATAATTTTAAAAAACCTTTTAATTAATCAGTCAGCAAGCATTTATTGAGCACCAACTATTTGCCAGACACGGTGTAAGTCATGCAAAAACAAAATAAAATATCTCTGCCCTGAAGGGCCTTCTATACTCCCAGAGGAGAGAACATGTATATGTAACAGTGGGACTAGTTAAAGAAGGCCCATTTGTTGTTATGTTGTTCTCTGTTTTCAAAGAGAATCAATAATGTCAGAGGTGATGTTTTGACTTGGGCATGAATTGGATTTAAACGATGCACAGTGACAAAATTGTCAGGCTCACTCTCTCCCATAGTCATCAAGTCAGTGGCAAGATGGAAGTCAGAACAACCAGAGTTGGGGCAGGATTCAGTGGATGATTTTGATGTCTTCAATGTCTGACCAAGCTTTAAGGACTTCACAGTGTTCTCTTCCACCACTTCCATGGCCATTGGAACGAATGATTCTCATCTGTCCATCCCACCTGAGAAGTCTTCACATGCCTGAGACGGACATCACCCTGATTTACTGGAGGATTAGAGCCTTGACAGTTATCCTCCATCTGACTTAGGCCCATCTACTGAGATGGTTTATAGGAGTGTGGCTGCTACAGGTGTTACAAGCTTTTTGGAGTCACAGGTGGAAGGTGGACAGCCAAGGTGGATGAGCAGCCCTGAAAAGGGTCTGGAAAGTTTTCACACCAATGATGCTGGTCCTCCTTGCACATCCATACTTGTGGTAGTATACAAATGGTGAAGTGCCTGATGATGTTGGAATGGAGGGACCCAGCTCTCTACTTCTGAGCATGTGCAGATATTTCTGTTTTGTATCCATTTACTGTATGGTCTTTTGGTTGACTTTTGTTGTTTATTCACTTTTTAGTCATGCCTGATTCAATATAAGATTTCCTTGGCAAAGATACTGGAATGGTTTGTCATTCCCTTCTCCAGCTCATTGGTCATCCAATCCTCATTGCCATCTTCTCCTCCTTGCCTATAGCCACATCCCGTTATAAAAGTTAGTTTGGGTTTTACCTCAAGAAAATTGAGGCAAAGAGGGTAAGTGACTTGCCCAGGGTCACATAGCTAGTAAGTATCTGAGGCCAGATTTAATCCCAGGAAGATGAGTCTTCCTGACTCCAGGTCCAAACACTCTATCCACTGTACCATCTAGCCTTTGATTGTCTGCTGAACCACAAGTGAGTATGAACACAAAAGCCACTAATTGGACAAATCCAGAGACTCTTGTTCTCTAAGTATGTTTAAGTGAAGATGAAGGCCTGGAGGGGGGAGGGGGGAGGCTTTTTCCTCGAAAACCACCATGAAGCTGGCAAGCACACGGTCTCCTAGGCAAGCCTGTACTGGGAATGGGGCTAGCTCTTGTTTCTGTCTTCTTGTCTTCCATTCAGGGCCTTGTACGATTTTGAAAGGTTGGCAGAACAAGCTGCCAGAAGTCCAAGAACAAGAGTCCATGCCAGAATTTACGGGTTATTAAATGAGGTAAGGTGCCAGCAAGGCCTGAAGAGTGACCTCTGGGATCCAGTTGAAGAATTGGGCAGCTGAGACTCAAATCCTATAAGCAAAGGAGTGGCCACATTTAGAAGGGAAGTTTTTTTTTTTTTTTTAATTTTTTTTAATATATTTTATTTGATCATTTCCAAGCATTATTCGTTAAAGACATAGATCATTTTCTTTTCCTCCCCCCCACCCCCCATAGCCGACGCGTAAGTCCACTGGGCATTAGATGTTTTCTTGATTTGAACCCATTGCTTTGTTGATAGTATTTGCATTAGAGTGTTCATTTAAAGTCTATCCTCTGTCATGTCCCCTCAACCTCTGTATTCAGGCAGTTGCTTTTTCTCGGTGTTTCCACTCCCATAGTTTATCCTTTGCTTATGAATGGTGTTTTTTTTTCTCCTGGATCCCTGAAAGTTGTTCAGGGACATTACACCGCCCCTAATGTAGAAGTCCATTACGTTCGATTATACCACAGTGTATTAGTCTCTGTGTACAATGTTCTCCTGGTTCTGCTCCTCTCGCTCTGCATCACTTCCTGGAGGTTGTTCCAGTCTCCATGGAATTCCTCCACTTTATTATTCCTTTGAGCACAATAGTATTCCATCACCAACATATACCACAGTTTGTTCAGCCATTCCCCAATTGATGGGCATCCCCTCGTTTTCCAGTTTTGGGCCACCACAAAGAGCGCAGCTATGAATATTTTTGTACAAGTCTTTGTGTCCATTATCTCTTTGGGGTACAGACCCAGCAGTGCTATGGCTGGGTCAAAGGGTAGATATTCTTTTGTCGCCCTTTGGGCATAGTTCCAAATTGCCCTCCAGAATGGTTGGATCAGTTCACAACTCCACCAGCAATGAATTAATGTCCCTACTTTGCCACATCCCCTCCAGCATTCATTACTTTCCTTTGCTGTTATGTTAGCCAATCTGCTAGGTGTGAGGTGATACCTCAGAGTTGTTTTGATTTGCATCTCTCTGATTATAAGAGATGTAGAACACTTCTTCATGTGCTTGTTAATAGTTTTGATTTCTTTATCTGAGAACTGCCTATCCATTTCCCTTGCCCATTTATCAATTGGAGAATGGCTTGATTTTTTGTACAATTGATTTAGCTCATTATAAATATGAGTAATTAAACCTTTGTCAGAGGTTTCTATGAAGATTTTTTCCCAATTTGTTGTTAGAAGGGAAGTTCTTGTAACCATTCTAACTTTGAGTTCACCGTCCCCAGAGACTGAGAGGAGGGAGCATGGCCTTGGAAATGGGAAGTGGGATTACTTTATAACTTTTTACTACATCAACTAGCAAATCCATTTGTAAAAACTAACTGAGGGGGCAGCTGGGTGTCTCAACGGATTGAAAGCCAGGCTCAGAGATGGGAAGTCCTGGGTTCAAATCTGACCTCAGACCCTTCCTAGCTGTGTGACCCTGGGCAAGTCACTTAACCCCCTAGTCCTTACCACTCTTTTGCCTTGGAACTAATACACAATACTGATTCCAAGACAGAAGGTAAGGATTTTTTTTTTAAGCTAACTGATGCCATTTGGTTAAATAATGGTGCTTATTAATGATTATCAATGGTATTAAGGAATTATTCATTGATATTGGGCAGAACACCTCAGAATTGGAGATTGAGTCGATAGCATTAGAAATACAGCCCAATTTCTCAAGGTAACCTAAACTCTAAGGGGGGAATATAGCTACCTGCCCTCTGGAGATCTGAATTTCCCAGTGCTAATGGGAATTGGGACAAAGATCCCCTTCCTTTCTCCTATCCCAAGCCTGATTAAGTTGTCTTTGGAAAGGAGACACCATAGGGACCACCATATTATCCACTTGCTTTTTTTAAGTTACTTTTTTAATAATAGGATATGGTTGATTAAATATTTACAGACAAAATAGATAAGGAAGAGAAGGTGGTAGTGAGTATTGGATGGCCAACTGTACCCTCCACAGCAATATCCACCACCACTGGTATTAAAATATAACGTGATAACGTTATTATATTCTTATATTCTTCTGGGAAGCAAATAGTACATTTTTGAATTGTCATTCAGGCATTCAGTCACATCTGGCTCTTCCTGATCCTTTGGACCATATCACACCAATACTGTCCATGGGGTTTTCTTGGCAAAGACACTGGAGTGGTTTGCCAGTTCTTTCTCCAGCTCATTTTATAGATGAGGAACTAAAGCAAACAGGGCGAAGTAACTTGCCCAAAGTCACAGAGTTAGTCTGTATCTGAATCTAGATTTGAACTCAAGTCTTCCTGATTCCAGGCCCAGTGCCCTATAAACTGAGCCACCTTGCTGCCTTCATCTTAAGATTATTGAACAGATATTTCATATTTGTCTTAGACTTGTACTATCAAAGCAACTCACAAAGTCCATATCTTTTTCTTTTTTAAACCCTTACCTTCCGTCTTGGAGTCAATACTGTGTATTGGCTCCAAGGCAGAAGAGTGGTAAAGACTAGGCAATGGGGGTCAAGTGACTTGCCCAGGGTCACACAGCTGGGAAGTGTCTGAGGCCAGATTTGAACCTAGGACCTCATGTCTCTAGGTCTGGCTCTCAATTCACTGAGCTATCCAGCTTCCCCCTCAAAGTCCATATCTTTTGGAAAGCCAGGCATAACTCATTAGTCCCTTCAAGTACAGAATGATTCTCGGTAGTCATTTTTTCTTCCAAGAAGCAAAGAAACACTTGCTGCCGGGCAGCTAGCACAAGATATAATGTAAAAATCTCGAACCTTTTTCTTATTCATTTTAACATATATGTATACCTAGCCTGCTTTCCCCCCTTTTTCTTCTACATTTTTCTGCCATCTCTGGACACCAGAAAGAAATAGAAAATATGATGGTAAATTGTCCTGGGCATCGAATATGAAAGTCATTTTTGCACTATGGAAAAATTATTTGAGAAGAGGCGCCCCATGGTTTATGATAAAAGATGCCAGAGGTACAAGAAGTTGGGTTTTCAGCTTGCAGTGGTAATTCTGGGAAATGCCATAAAACCACTCAGGAGCCTTGAAAAAGAAGAAAATAGAGATAACATCGGACCTTGGAACCCCCCATGATCGACTTTCTTGAAGTATTAAACTGAATAACACTCACCTGGCTTGCTGGACAAGAGTTGGATGGCTGTGACTATTTCTTATACTCCTCCAACAAAAAGCCTTTGGGGCAATACGATGGCCCCTAGGATGTCTCCATTCCAAAGCACCTTTACTAGTCAGCCAGAAGATGCAATTCATTCAAATCAAAATTATTTAATGGATGCCATCATTAGGAAAGTGGCAACGAGGGCAAAATCTTCCACAAACACACATAGCATCTGTGGAAAGTATCTACCTTAATGCACAAAGTTTTGAAAGTGGAGCATTGTAAAATATTTTCCTAAAAAGCCATTTGTTTATGACATGGAAACGTCAAATACTGAGAGAGAACATTATAATTTTAGACCTTTCTAGGAATTATGAGGTGCTGCTGCTCAGAAGTGTTAGAGCAAACATCAGTAATTTTATTTTCACTGTAGAAGAGAATCCAGGAGACTCGGGATTTCAGAATTTGCCCAAGAGCAGCCCTATTGCTCTAAAATTCTCTAGAACTCTGCTAGAATTCTGCTTTAGCAAGATAGCATAAAGAATTGCACTGTGACCAAGCTGAATTTATACCAGGAATACACCCAGTTTTAGGAAACTATGTGCATAATTCACCATATAATACAAAATAAATTAAAATAATTTTAATATTCCAATAGAAGCAAGAAAAGTTTTTCCCCAAATATAATGCCCATTCCTGTTTTTAAAAAAAGAAAACAAAAACACCAAAAGCACAGGAATAAACAGAGCTTTCCTTAAAATGAGAAATAGAAGTTATTTAACTTTAAGAGCAGGCATTATCTATAATGGGATGAGCTAAAAGCCCTTCCAATAAGATTAGGGATGAAGCAAGGGTGTCCATTATCACCATTACTATCCGATATTATACTAGAAATACTAGTTAATAGTAAAAAAAAAGAAAAGAAAAGAAAAAGAAATTGAAGAAATAAACATAAGCAATGAAGAAGTAAAACTATTGTTTTTTGCAAATGATAGAACCCTAGAGAGTCAATTAAAAAGCTTATCAAAACAATTAATAACTTCAGAAAAAATGTAGGTTATAAAGTAAACCCACATAAATCATTAGCATTTCTGTGTATTACCAACAAAACCCAGCAGGAAGAAGCAGAAGGGAAAATTCCACTTAAAATAATTACAAACAGTATAAAATATTTGAGAGTTTATCTGCCAAGACACACATAAGAACTTCATAGGAACAAAATTACATAATACTTTTTTACATAAATAAATACACATCTAAATAATTGGATAAATATTAATTGTTCATGTGTAGGCTGAGCCAATATAATACAAATGACAATTCTTCCTAAATTAATTTACTTGCTTGGTGTTGTACCAATCAAATTACCAACAAAACTCATCTAGAGGAATATAAGGTCAAGAATGTCAAGAGAGTTAACAACAAAAAAAAATTGGAAGGAAGGGTTCCCGGCAGTACCAGATCTTAAAGCAGTACTACAAATCAGTAATTATCAAAACAATTTGGATCTGGGTAAGAATAGAGGAGTTGATCAGTGGAAAAGATTAGGTACATGATAAACAGAAGTAAATGGGCACAGAAACCTAATGTTTGGTAAACCCAAAGATCCCAGCTATGAGGACAAGACAAAAACTGTTGGGAAACTAGGCATAGACCAACACCTTATATCATATACTAGGATAAGTTCTAAATGGGAATATAATTTAGACATAAAGGGTACTATCATGAGAAAATTAGAGGAGCAATCACCTTTCAGATTTATGGATGGGGGAAGAGTTCATGACCAAACAAAAGATGGAGAGGTTCACATAAGGTAAAATAAGTCATTTTGATTATATGAAATTAAAAAGGTTTTCTAAAAACAAAACCAAGGCAGCTAAAATAAGAAGAAAAATGGGAAACTGGTGGGGAGTGGGGGCAAATTTTCATAGGAAATTTTTCTGATTAAGATCTCCTTTCTAAAATATATTCATAACTGAATCAAGCCTGCAATAATATAAGCCATTCCCCAATTGAAAAATGGTCAAAGGACATGTATGAATAAATAGTTTTCAGGAGGAAAAATCAATAAGGGAAAAAAGTTCTAAATCAGTAATAATTAGAGAAATACAGATTAAAACAACCTCACATCCAACAGATTGGCTAGGATGACAAAAAAAGGGAAATGACAAATGCTCAAGGATATGTAAGAAAATGGGTATACTAATACACTGTTGGTAGGACTGTGAACTAGTCGAATCAAATGCATGAGAAGCAATTTAAACTATGCCCAAAAAGCTATTATACTGTGCATACCCCTTGACCCAGAAATTTTGCTACTAAGGCTATACCCTAAAGAGATCAAAGAAAAAAGATATAGGTCCCATATGTATAATAATATTTCTTTATTTAGAATATTTGCCATGGTTACATGATTCATGATGCCCCTCATCTTTCCTCCCACCTCCCGGAGCTGACAAGCAGTTCCACTGGGTTATACATGTATCATTGTTTACAACCTATTTCAATGTTATTCATATTTGTAATAGAGTGATCTTTTAATGCTATCACCCCAATTATATCTCCATCAAACTACATGATCGATCCTATGTTTTCCTTTTACAATTTTCGTTTGTTTGTTTGTTTGCCTTCTCAGTGTATGAAAGAGTGAGAAGATGGAGGAAGGAAGTTTAGAAGTGGAAAAATAAAATTAAAAAAATATGCTTTTAAAAAGTGGTTTTGTTATCCTTCTGGGTCATTCAAAGTAGGAAAACAGATTAGAGCATCAATGAGGGCTGATATAGGAGATTTGTGAGTTATTTTACTCATTCATGTCTGTAGTTAGAAATCTGACCTAGGTCCTTTGAAAGCCATAAGATCCAGACATGGAGAAAAGGGACTTAAAGTAGCTAAATTCTAATGTGGAAATATATTTTACATGATCATACATGTATAACCCAAATTTACTTGCTTGCCAGCTCAGGGAGGGGGAAGGGAAGAAGGAAGGGAGACTATTTGGATTATATAGCTTTAGAAAATGTATGTGGACATTTTTGATTACATGTAATTGGTAAAAAACAAATTAAAAAATAAAATAGCTAAGTTCTGCTTGGCTTATATAACGTTGGTCCCAAATCCCTTTTTGGTGGCTTATTGGTATGTGCTCTATTAGCCAAGCAGAACTGCAATGGCTCCAAAGAAATGTGAGTTCTTCAGATTTAGCCATTGCCATTCCAAATGTTCATTTGGGCCATTTGTGCTTGACAATGGTGGAGCTTCTAAGCTTGCGTAGGTCTGATCAGCCACAGTTGGACACACTGTACATTGACTCCAGTGCAGTGATGTCACTTCAGCTGTCTTCCAGTAGAAAGGACAACCACCAACCAATATGGAGCATCCCAAATCCCTAGTCCAGAAAACCTCTTGGTGCTGATATAAAGCACTTAATCCTATGCTTATGAGAACCCCTTGGTACATTAAATGGACAAACTGATTTATTCAGTTATTGTCCATGCTATTTCTAATACAGCAGCACCTCTCATATTTGTTCTTTGTTTTCACTTCGCAATGGCATGATTAATACGAAGTCCTCTTACAACCCTTCTAGACTATTGCAATAGCCACTGATCAGAACTTTCTTCCTCCTCCACTTTCTTCCTCTCTAATTTCGTCTTTATTCTGCTGCCAAGATAATCTGTCTTTTGCATACATGAAGGATACAGGGGTTTGCTGTGTCATACAGAATGTCAGCCAAGACAGCCGAAATAGATTTCCTTTGCCTTCCCTCCTTTCCATCCCTGCCACAATTTTACTAGTATCTTCCTGAAGTTCAGGGAAATTGAAGCCTAGGAAAATGTGCATCCCCATAAAGGCATGATAGGAATGGGAAAGGGCACTCTAAGAGGGCTGAATGGGCTTGTCTCCAGGCTCAAGAGGAGGCAGCTGGAAGGACAGACCTTGTAATTTCAGGCAGGGCAAAGAGGAATGAGAAGCATTCTTTTTAATAAAGCTGAGAGGGCTTGGGATCCCCAGTTGAGGGAGAGAAAAAAGAGGGAAGCACAAGATTACAAAGAGGACAATGGGAGGAAGAAACCATGAAGCCTCCCTCCTTTTGGTGCTGCTTAGGTAGTAACAAGATGAGGAAAGGAGTTCTAAGTTCAATTCTGCAGCAATGACTTGAGCTGACAGAGAAGGTGATTATTATAAAAAAGTATTAACAATTGACTCCAGGCAAGCATCTTGGCAGAATAAAGGTAAGAGAACATTTCCGGAGAACAGAAGCAGTGTGAAGAAGCAGCGAAATAAGGCTCCTTTAAACAAGGAACAAGCCTGAGGAGACTCAAAGGCTGAGGAGAAGGGGTGAGCTGGGATTGACTGAGGGAAAAAGCAGCTGAAGGGACTCAGAACCTTGCCAAATGACCATTGAAGAGGCAAAGAGCTGTTTGGACAGCTGCTCCAGCTCAAACATAAGGCAGCTCTCCCTCCCTCTAATATTTTGTATAAATGGAGATTTTGAACCCCAGACTTCAATCCCCAGAAGTCCTTGGTGTTTCCCCGAATTCCCTATAATCTCGCCTGAGTCCCCAGGTTGGCAAGATCACAATTGTGCCCAGCAAAACATTGGTTTTGCTGTCTCTCTCTCTCTTCTATTTCCCCCTTATCTCTAACTATTGTAGTTTTCTTCTTAGAGGGTAAAATTTTGTATACACCTGCAGTTAGAAATTTTGGGGGTGCAGGATGCTTATGTTTAATGATCAATTGGGGAGACTAGTCCCCCAATCATCATCAGGGGGTATTGTGATTTTTAGATTTTCCCCATCTTGCTTAGTCTAGCACCCAGGAATGTACACACCCACACTACACTGGCATGTGCTAGCAAATGACAAAACAGAAACAATTGATTGTCCCCTGGGCTGTCCTAAGCCAAGCTTGAGCCACATGTGAGATGCAGGAAGTGATGTAGAGAACTGCCTTTGGAGTTCTTGTCACTTCCTGTGAGGAGGCTGGGTGCCAGTTTGATCCTGGAACTCGAGCCTGGAGGAGCTCCCTCAGACAGCTTCCTTGAATCAGTCATGTGGTGAGTGATAAGACTGACTCCCCTTTCCCTTAGCTCTCAGGGGAAGGCTGCCCTTGGCCAAGACCTTGAACTCCTGCCTGGCTCAGCCTGAGCCAGAGCAGTTTGAGTTAACTCTTTTCTTTCTCTCTCTGTCTCTCTCTCTCTCTCTGTCTCTCTCTCTGTCTCTCTCTCTCTCCCTCTCTCTCTGTCTCTCTCTCTCTCTCTCTCTCTCTCTCTCTCTCTCTCTCTCTCTCTGTCTGTCTGTCTCTGTCTCTCTCTTAATTTCTTCCTTCTATTGTAATTAAATCACCATAAAATTCCATTCTGACTTGAGTGTTTCATTTAGGATTTAAGAAATTAAAACCTTGGTGACCAATAATTATTACATTCAGTCTCAACCCTAAATTTACCCCTTACAATTTATAGCAATAATATCTTCACCACAACCTCACCCCTGCTAGGAATTTTTTTCAGACACTTACTAGTTATGTGATCCTAGGCAAATCACTTAACCCTGTTTACCTCAGTCCCTCACCTGAAAAATAAGGTGGTTGCCAATATATAAATAGTTAAAGCCCCAGCTGTGTGACCCTGGGCAAGTCACTTGACCCCCCATTGCCTAGCCCTTACCACTCTTCTGCCTTGGAGCTAATATACAGTATTGACTCCAAGATGGAAGATAAGGGTTTTAAAAAAATAGTTAAAGGACATAAATTGGCAGTGGATGAAGTGCAGGGTCTAGAATCAGGAAGACTCATCTTTCTGAGTTCAAATATGGCCTCAGACACTAGTGTTGTGACCTTGGGCAAATCACTTAACTCAGTTTACCTCAGTTCCTCTTCCATAAAATGAATTGGAGAATGAAATAACAAATACTTCATTATCTTTGTCAAGAAAACCTCAAATGGGGTCACAGAGTAGAATACAACTGAAAGGTGACTGAGAACCAAAATGAAAAAAAAAGGTTCTCAAGCATTAGTAATTTGAGAAAGGCAACTAAAGCATCTTTGAGGTTCCACCTCACATCCATTATATCTACAAATATGACAAAAAAGGGATAATGACAAATGTTGGAAGGCTATGGCACTCATTCAGTCTTGGAGGAGCTGTGAATTAGTTGAACCATTCTGGAAATAAATTGAAAGGTACACCCAGAAAGTCACTAAATTGTGTAGAGTCTAGACCCTTTGACTTTTTTTTTTTGATTGGGCACAGACCAAAGAAATTATATGCAAAGCAAGAAGAGCTAAGAACAAATGGAACCCAGACCATGGGGGGGGGGAGAGAGAGAGAGAGAGAGAGAGAGAGAGAGAGAGAGAGAGAGAGAGAGAGAGAGAGAGAGAGAGAGAGAGAGAGAGAGAGAGAGAGAGAGAGAGAGAGAGAGAGAACTCCATGGAAGCTTGAAGGAGAAGTCAGTTGGACTTCAGCTATCCTGATTTCATTCTTCTGTTGGGAGTGGTCTGAGGACACGCCACTTCATCTTCTCTCTGGCCATTACCTTTCTACTTCTGTTTTGACCTGAAGAAATAGATAGTCTTGCCCAGAAAAGACCCCAGCAGGGTTACTGCCATCTTCCTTCAGGGGAAGAAATTTCATTCCTTTTGAAGAGATTTACTTCACAGCCTTCAACAAGTGATACAATTTAGAATTAGGGAAACCCCTTCTCTCCTTCCCAGTCTTCTTATTTCTCTCCCCCCCCCAAGAAAATAAATAGATCATTTAACTAAAGAAATTGGTGTGAAGGGTTTTGTTATTAGAGGGAGGAGCTGACTTGCCATCTGTGAGAAATTCTACTTAGTGAGGAAGAACAGGAAGTAGCTCAGAAATCAGCTTCCTCCCTTCAATTCCTTCCTGGAATAACATCTTTTGATTTCCCTTATTATCTCTCACAAATTCCCCTCTTATACAATTCTAATATACCCAGCAATACTGTGCTTAGACTTACCCCAGAGAGATCAGAGAAGAAAGAAAAGGATTCACATGTACATACATTTTCATTAGAGATCTTTTTGTAATAGCAAAGAACAGGAAACTAAAGAGAATGCTCATCTGTTGAGTTGTGCTTAAACGAACTATGGCATATCTCTAATGCAGAGAATTCTCGGGTCTATGCAGCCCTAACCTCTCTTCTGAGCTCTAATATCCCATTACCAACTGCTACTTAAATATAGAAAGCCACATTTCCCATAGATCAATCTGAACATGCACTAAACAGAACTCATATGTCCTTCTAAACCTTCCTGCTTCCTTAACTTTCCTGTGCATTGATGAGGGCATCACTATTCTCCCCATCACCCAAGCTCACACCTCAATGTCATCTTTGACTCCTCATCACACGTCCTATATGACTAATCTGTTTCTAGGTCTTGCTTTTTCCTACTTTACATCTTAAAAGCATCCCCCATCTCTCTCTTCCAGTACAGATCCTTATCCGTTTATCCCTAAACTATTGTAGTAGTCTACTGGTTGGTCCCTCTGCCTCAGGTTTCTCCCTACTTTATTTATCCTCAACCCAGTGGCCAAAGTGCTTTTTCTAAAGCCCAAGTCTAAGCCTCTCAAACTCCTCATTCAATAATAAACTCCAGTATTGCAGTGACTCCCTCTTACCTCCAAGATCAAATAGAATTCTCTGTTTACCGTTTAAAGCAATTCACAGTCTGGTTCGTTCTTGTCCTTCTAGTCTTTTTACACTTTATACTTCTCCACATATTCAATGATCCACCTAAAATGACTTTCTTGCCATGCTTCTCACATGACATTCCATCTCTTCCCTGCCTGCCTTTTTACCAACTTTCCTGTTTGTCAGGAATATTCTCACTCCTCACTTCCGCCTCCTAGTTTCCTTGGCTTCTTTCAAGCCTCAGTTCAAAACTCACCCTTTGCAAGAGTCCTTTCTTAGCTCTACCCAATACCTTCATTCGTTGTGTCTTCCCCCCAAGATTATTTTCCATTTGAACTATACATGTTTCCTCCATTAGAATGTGAATTCTTGGAAAAGTCGCTCCTTGGAGGTATATAGTCCACCACACTGGAAACTCCCCAAAGAGCTATCAAGAGCCTGCAGACCACAAAAGGACACCTCAAAAAAACTCATTAACTTTTGAAGTAAAAGAGAAAGAACTTTGTCTCTTCGGGATACAGACCTAGTTGTGGTATAACTGGATCAAAGAGAAATCTTTTTTTTTTAATAGCCCATTGGACACAATTCCAAATTGTCCTCCAGAATGGTTGGGTCAATTTCTAATTTTGCCACATCCAGGAGGGACAACTTTGGGCCAAATTATATTCCACTTAGAGTCTAAAAATGTAGTTCATATCAGACATATATAAGAAGTTTTGAAGATCAAGCAAGTTATTTGTAAAACTAGCTCCTTTTGTAGGTTTCTCTATTTCATGTTATTTTTGTAGGCAGAAGAAAAAAACTAACTCATGTCAAAAAGTTGATCAAAATCAATACTTTAAGTTAATGCATTCTATTATGTCAACCAGAATTATCTCTGAGATACCAGAATCATTACTGGAAGAAGATGACATTATATAGACTTATTAGTGAATGTAAGATCCAAGAGCAAGAATCAGGACCAAAAGGAAAAGGATCAAACACTTTGACACAAGGAAGAAAGAAAGAAGGAAAGAAGGAAAGAAAGAAAGAAAGAAAGAAAGAAAGAAAGAAAGAAAGAAAGAAAGAAAGAAAGAAAGAAAGAAAGAAAGAAGGAAAGAAGGAAAGAAGGAAAGAAAGAAAGAAAGAAAGAAAGAAAGAAAGAAAGAAAGAAAGAAAGAAAGAAAGAAAGAAAGAAAGAAAGAAAGAAAGAAAGAAAGAAAGAAAGAAAGAAAGAAGGAAAGAAAGAAAGAAAGAAAAAAGAAAGAAAGAAAGGAAAGGAAAGGAAAGGAAAGGAAAGGAAAGGAAAGGAAGGAAGGAAGGAAGGAAGGAAGGAAGGAAGGAAGGAAGGAAGGAAGGAAGGAAGGAAGGAAGGAAGGAAGGAAGGAAGGAAGAAAAAAAGCCCAAACAACCAGGACCACTTTGAAAGCTGCAGTTTGAACTTATATACCTAAAAAGAAAGGCAAGCTGTACATAACAGAGATCTGTATTTTCATTCTTTTTTAAATTTCATTTTTAAATTTTAAAAACTCAATCTTTTAAAAATATGATATATAGAGGTATCACCTCATACCTAGCAGATTGGCTAACATGACAGCTATGGAAAGTAATGAATGCTGGAGGGGATGTGGCAAAGTCGGGACATTAATTCATTGCTGGTGGAGTTGTGAATTGATCCAACCATTCTGGATGGCAATTTGGAACTGTGCCCAAAGGGCACTAAGAATCTGCCCTTTGATCCAGCCATAGCACTGCTGGGTTTGTACCCCAAAGAGAATAAGGAAAAAGACTTGTACAAGAATATTCATAGCTGCTCTCTTTGTGGTGGCAAAAAATTGGAAAATGAGGGGATGCCCTTCAATTGGGGAATGGCTGAACCAATCAAAGGCAATGGACTTTTCTACTAGCAGCAATGCAGGAAAGGCTTTTGAATTAGAGGACATGGGTTCAACTCCCACCAATGCTCCTTACTAATTGTATAACTTTGGGTAAGTTCCTTAAACTCTCTTGGTCTCAGTTGCTCATTTGTAAAATGAGAGTTTGGACAAGATGGCTTGCAGATATGAATAGTTCTAAAACTATGATCTTATGACCAGTTAGAAGTATTTTATAACACCTTTGGCTAACATGACAGCAAAGGAAAGTAATAAATGTTGGAGGGGATCCATTGCTGGTGGAGTTGTGAATTGATCCAACCATTCTGGATGGCAATTTGGAACTATGCCCAAAGGGCGATTAAAGACTGCCTACCCTTTGATCCAGCCATAGCACTGCTGTGTTTGTACCCCAAAGAGATAATAAAGAAAAAAACTTGTACAAAAATATTTATAGTCACGCTCTTTGTGGTGACAAAAAATTGGAAAACGAGGGGATGCCCATCAATTAGGGAATGGCTGAGCAAATTGTGGTATCTGTTGGTGATGGAATACTATTATGCAAAAAGGAATAATGAACTAGAGGAATTCCATGTGGACTGGAAAGACCTTCAGGAATTGATGCAGAGTGAGAGGAGCAGAACCAGGAGAACATTATACACAGAGACCAATACACTGTGGCAAAATCCAATGTAACTGATTTCTCTACTAGGAGCAATTCAATGATACAGGATAATTCTGAGGGACTCATGAAAAAGAACACTATCCACATCCAGAGGAAAAACCATGGGAGGGGGCAGCTGGGTAGCTCAGTGGATTGAGAGCCAGGCCTAGAGATGGGAGGTCCTAGGTTCAAATCTGGCCTCAGCCACTTCCTAGCTGTGTGACCCTGGGCAAGTCACTTGACCCCCATTGCCTAGCCCTTACCACTCTTCTGCCTTGGAGCCAATACACAGTATTGACTCCAAGATGGAAGGTAAGGGTTTAAAAAAAAAAAAGAAAAACTATGGGAGTAGAAACACAGAAGAAAAACAACTGCTTGATTACATGGGTCGAGGGGATATGGTTGGGGATGTAGACTCTAAATGAACATCTTAGTTCAAACATCAACAACATGGAAATAGGTTCTGATCCACGACACATATAAAACCCAGTGGAATTGAGAGTCAGCTACAGGAAGGGGTGTGGGAAGGGGAGGGAAAGAACATGAATCTTGTAACCACGGGAAAATATTCTAAATTAATTAATTAAATAAAAATTTCCGAATTAAAAAAGTGTGTTGTAATAACATAGGTGAGAAGTGATGGGAGTCTGAACTAAAGTGATGACTATATGCCTATAAAGGGAAAAAATGGAAGCAAGAGATGCTTTGGAGGTAGAAATGAAAATACTTATCAAATGATTAGATTGTGGGAGAGTAAGAAGTGAGGATAACATCAAGATTATCTGAAGAATGAACTGGAAAAATGGTGAACCCTTTAACAGAAACGTGGCAGTCTGAAAGAAGGGTGGTAAAGGGGGATGGATGAGTTCTGTTTTGGATAATTTGAGTTTGAGTTTTTTCTTTGGAGACATTTAGTTAGAAATGTCTAGTAGGCAACTGGTGATACTGACCTGAGGCTAATGGAAGAAACTCAAACTGTTTGTAGATCTCTGAGTTAACATGGAAGCTGAAGAGAGAAGATAAAAAGATGTAAGAGTGTGACTTGGGGAATACTCAGAGAAAGAGGGCATGGTATGGATGATGGGCTGTCAGGTGGCACAGTAAGTAGACCACCAGACCTGAAGACAGGGAGATTTGAGTTAAAAGTCTAGCCTCAGACACTTACCAGTTGTATGACTCTGGGCAAGTCACTTAACTTTCTATCTGCCTCAGTTTCCTACCCTAGTACCTTTTGCAAGAAAACCCCAAGTGGGACCATAAAGTGTCAGACACAACTGAATCAACTGAACAAATGGATAAACTGGGTAAGATGAACCAACAAAAATGTGCCTGAGGAACAATTGGAGGTAGAAGACCCAGGAAAGAACTACGTTAAGTCCAGAGTCATGGAATCTGTGTGTCAGAGGCAAGAATTCTAGGTCTTTCTGTCTCTGAGACAATCTCTCTTTCCATTGCATTATGTTGTCTCTGACAAGAGTAAACATAAGGCTGGAAATTCTGGAATTTGAAGCTGTTCCTCACACTATATCCTGGTGGAGCATCTGCTTTTTGTTATTGTTTTTCAGCAATGCCTGACTCTTCATGATCCCATTTGAAGTTTTCTTAGCAAAGATACTGAAGTGGGTGGTTTGCTATTTCCTTCTCCAGCTCATGTTGCAGATGAGAAAATTCAGGTAAACAGGACAAAGTGACTTGCCCAAGGTCACACAGCTAGTAAGTATCTGAGCCCACCTGGTACTTGCTCCTGACTGAGCTCACATCTTCCTTCTTGACCAGGAGCATTTTCAAAGATCTGGAATAGCTAAGCTCTGCAAGCGAATTCAGCTTTCTTCCAAAGTATCAAAGAACCCCATCTCCCTTTCTGCGTTTAGCTCTGTCCTCCTCTGAAGGTCATACTCCACCCACTGACTCAAGCCTGAGTCAAGAGGAGCAAAAGGTCACAGAAGCTCTCACTCCAATGGCATCCTCTTAAACTGGAGACTTGCCCTTCCTCCTCATGGCTTTTAGATCACCTTTCAAAATTAGAGAATTCCTTCCCCCTGAATGGCTGTAGTCAGCCCTCCAGGAATCCACAAATGAGAGCTTGCACTTCTTCCTAGCACTCAGGAAACAACAAACCTGAGACGGCTGATTCCTACCAAACGAGAAATGAGGGACTGTGGGTAGAGCCTGAGAGAGGGAGCGAGGAAGGATGCCTGGGCATCAGTTTCTGCTCTCCCTCTGCCTTGTTGTGAGACGTTGATGTCACTTCCTCATTTGTAGGGGATAGTGCAACAGTTCTCAAAATGTGGTCCTCAGACCACAGGGGAACCCCAAAACCCTTTCAGGAGGTCAAAACTATTTTTAGACTTTATGATTTTATTTGCCTATAAAAATACTCCCCAGTTTTCCAGAATACGCATTATATCGTGCTTAGTATGTGCCAGGCATTGTGTTAAATCCTTTTTTACAAACCACATCTCTTTTTATCCTCATGAAACTCCTGTGAGATAGATGCTGTCATGATCCCCATTTCATAGTGGAGGAAACAGAGGCAGAGAAAGGTTGAGTGACTTGCCTAGAGTCACAAAACTACCTCTCTATGCGAGCTGGGATTTTCTTTTTATTTCAACCAAAACAACAGATTGCTAGATATTGAATGCAGAAACAGATAGGAGGATCTAGCTGTCTTATCTTAAGCAGGACATTAATGAATTTGTGAAAATATCTAAAACAATATTACTCTTGAATAACTTTTTTGGTTTTGGAAAATAGATTTTCATAAAAAGCTGCAATGTGTTTATTACCATCAATTTAAAATCAATTAATAAAATACATGAAAATGTGCCATTTTCATTGCTAATATGATACTTTATCAATAGCTATAGAACACATAAATAAAAGCTCTTCAGGACTTATTTTATTTTATTTTTTAGAATTTAAGAATGTAAAGAAAGGGGGCAGCTGGGTAGCTCAGTGGATTGAGAGCTAGGCCTAGAGATGGGAGGTCCTAGGTTCAAATTTGGCCTCAGCCACTTCCCAGCTGTGTGACCCTGGGCAAGTCACTTGACCCCCATTGCCTAGCCCTTACCACTCTTCTGCCTTGGAGCCAATACACAGTATTGACTCCAAGATGGAAGGTAAGGGTTTAAAAAAAAAAAAAGAATGTAAAGAGATCCTGGGGGCATCTGGGTAGCTCAGTGGATTGAGAGCCAGGCCTAGAGATGGGAGGTTCTAGGTTCAAATCTGGCCTCAGCCACTTCCCAACTGTGTGACCCTGGGCAAGTCACTTGACCCCCATTGCCTAGCCCTTACCACTCTTCTGCCTTGGAACCAATTCTTAGTGTTGATTCCAAGATGGAAGGTAAGGGTTTAAACAAAAAAGAGGTCCTCTATAATTATGAGTGTAATTCTCAATAATATTTTAGAATGTAAATGAATTCACATTTTTTATATGTAAAGGAATCTTAAGACCAGTAAGTTTGAGAATCATGGGTGACGTAGAAATAGTGCCCTGTACGGAGTCAAGAGAGAAAAACATTTGACTTCTTGCTCTGACACTTACTTGTGTTCTATGACTATAGTCAAGTCACTTGACCTTGATTTCCTCATCTGTAAAATGGAGATAATAATACCTCTGGTGCCTACTTCACAGACTTGCTGTGATCATCAAATAAGATAATGTGCAAGAGTGTGATACAAATATCAGGCATTATCATTAGATGCCTCTAAGGTCATCCGAAAATCCTGTGACTCTATTAGAGCCTGCTTCTTCTGAATTGTGAATTTTTCTCAGACTCAATTTCTTGCCAAAGTTTAAATCCCATTTGGTTATATATTTAAGGATTTGCCTTGAGGCTAAAAATAAGGAACAATATGTTTGTACTCTTCAGAAGTAGAAAAGTCTAATTAGTCATCACTCTTGGTTCAAAACCCACACCCTTCCATGTGCATTGCAGAGACCAAATGGATCCATTTCTTCTTTTTTTCTGGATGTTTTATCTCATTGGTCAAGGGAACTCCCAGTGAGGAAGCTCCCTCCTCCAAATGCAGATCAGCCACTTTTCTTTCTTTAATAACATTTCATTGTTTTCCAATTACATGTAAAAACAAATTTTAATTTTGAGTTCCAAATTCTCTTCCTCCTTTTGCTCCCTTTGCCCCTCCACCATCACTAAGAGGGCAAGCATATATGTGTGATCATGAAAAACATTTCCATATTAGTCATGCTATGAAATAAAAAAGAACAACCAAAAAAAAAACCCCAAGAAAAATGAAGGAAGCAGAAAAAACTGCTTCTATCCACATTTGGACTCCATCAATTCTTTCTCTGGAGGTGGATGGCATTTTTCATCCTGAGTCCTTTGGATGAGTCTGGGATCACCATATTGCTGAGAATAGCTAAGTCGTTCATAGTTGATCATCGGACAATATTTCAGCCACTCTTCCCAAACCTTTAGCCTTTAATTCTCTTTGGCGCTGAGTGACATAATTGGTCTGTGTTAGAGGTGGCACTCGGACACCCCTCTTTCTGATTACCAAGCCCAGCTCTCTAGCCATAGCACCATTTTGCACTTACACTTACATAGCTATACATTTTTCACACTTTAACTCCCTGCCCTGATGCCTAGGGAAAATATATCACTAGACAACTGGATTCTCAGCCCTTTGCGGGGAGGCAACTGTTGGTACAGTAGAGGGTGCTGGGACTGGAGACAGAAAGACTTGAATTCAAATCTGACCACAGATATTTACTTATCAGCTGTGAGACCCTGGGCAAGCCACTTAGTCTCAGTTTGTTCATCTATAAAATGGGAATAATAATAACACCTAACTTGCAGGATCAAATAAGACATTTATTGTAAAAAGGCCCTTAGCACAGAGTCTAGCACTTAGTAAACTCTTCAGAAATGTTAGCTATTATACAATTCAGCAAATAACTTTTTTTTAAAAAATGATAATTCCAAAAGACAGAGAGAAAAGCTGGCCAGTAAAACGATTGCTGCAACAAACAAGGTGAACATTGCAACATATACAATATTGTATATCCCCTACCTCTGTAAAGCCACAGGATAACTTTAAAACTTTATATGAACATTGTGAAGTTGAAACACTTGTGTTAGACACAAAGTTTAAACAGCTTATCACACTGTATAACTCTCAATGTCTATAACATTTTCACAGATTGGCGTTAAAAAAATATCTTTCTATACTTGTAGAAAAAAAAAAAGATCATTCCATACCACCACCTCCGGCCCTGATTGTAGCTGTTCATTTAATCTCCATTCTGAAATACCTTTTTGTTTTTGTTATTTTCAGGTGTGTCTAATTCTTTGTAACCCTGCTTGGGGTTTTCTCAGCAAAGGTACTAGAGTTGTTTTGCCATTCCTTTTCCAGTTCATTTTACAGATGAGAAAACTGAGGCAAACAGGGTTAAGAGACTTACCCAATATACTGAAATACAGTACATCCATTTCTTATCTCTCCCATTAGATTGTAAGCTCTTTGATGATGCAGATTGTCTTTTGCCTCTTTGTATATTCAGCATTTAGCTCAGGGCCTCATACATAGTAAACTTAATAAATGTTTATTAATTATCTAAAAAAAAAAAAGACTTATCCAAGGTCCCACAGCTAATAAGCATCTGCAGGCAGGTTTTGAGCTCAGGAAGACAAGCCTTCCTGACTCCAGCCCTGGAACTCTATCCACTGTGCCACCTGGCTGCCCCTTAAAATACTTTTTAGGGGACTAAATATGTTAATATGTTAATAATATGTTAATAAATAAGAAAACTCTCAGGCTCAAAGGAAAAGCTGCTTCTGGGGAAAAAACACAAGTAAATCAGAGACAAGGATGAGTGAGAGACCTGAGATTTTCAGGCGTACCTGAAGAGACCAAGAGGAGCAACAGTAGAGATTTCAAGCCCCAAATTTCACAATTTCACTCACACACATGGAGATCAGTACCAAGACTACCAACAAATCTTCTACCCTTTTATTCCACTGATATCCATATCCTTAAGTAGCTCAGTACTGTAAATAAGAAAACATACCTTTTATAGACCAAATACATATTGTCTCACAATACATAGGTTTCAGGACAGCTAGGTGGTTCAGGGGATAGAGAGCCAGGCTTAGAGAGATCCTGGGTTCAAATCTGACCTCAGACCTCTCCTAGCTGTGTGATCCTGGGCAAGTCACTTAGCCTGAATTCTCCAGCCCTTATTGCTTTTCTGCTTTGGAATCAATACGTAATATCCAATCTAAAACAGAATGTAAGAGTTTAAAAAATATATATGCTCCTGTTTTTCAAGTATTTATAAATGTGATCATGATTAATATTCCACCTCCAGTTTATTCCAGCCAATGACTAGGTCTACTGAATCTTGGACACCTTCCTTATCCTGCTTTTTTGGAGCACACTGTACGAAGAGATAGCCACGCTCTTTGGGATGGTCTCAAAGTGATTCAAAATCTAAGATGGATGATGAATTTTCTTGCCTCCTAAGCCTCTCTGTCCTCTTGTGGTCAACTGCTTCTCTCTCTCTCTCTCTCTCTCTCTCTCTCTCTCTCTCTCTCTCTCTCTCTCTCTCTCATTCTCTCTCTGTATCTCTCTGTGTCTCTGTGTCTGTCTCTGTCTGTCTCTCTGTCTCTGTCTGTCTCTCTGTCTCTATCTCTCTCTGTCTCTGTCTCTCTCTCTCTATCTGTCTGTCTGTCTCTCTGTCTCTGTCTCTCTGTCTCTATCTCTCTCTGTCTCTGTCTCTCTCTCTCTCTCTTTCTCTCTCTCTCTCTCTCTCTGTCTCTCTGTCTCTCTGTCTCTCTCTTGGCTTCACACATCAGGCCAGTGGCCTGCCTTCAGCTGCTCTCTTCTAGTAAAAAGACAGGGATTCCGTCCATGTCATCTCTATCCCTTCTAGAAGTTTGTGTTTCTCCTTCAAATATTCTGTATGTTGTTTCAAGGAAGGGCTTGTGGCAGGGAGTTCCCTTCTGCCCTGCCAGTGTCCTTCAGCAGACTGAAACCTTCCTAATGGACTTTGAATGTTTGTTTGTCTTTGCTTCGGTTGTCTCCCTAGTTCTCACCTGTATGTCAGCCTACAACCTCTCTCTATTTTTTTTTTATTAAACCGTTGCTTAGTATCAGTTCTAAGACAGAAGCGCTTGGCAATCAGACTAAAGGGATGTGCCCAGATTCCCACACCTGAGCAGTGTCCAAAATACTCCTTGGGTTCACCTGGAGAGTCAACGCAATAAAGAGCTGGGAAAGTCTTCTCTTGAGGGCAGTAAGGGAGGCAAGATGAAGTTTCTGATTTTAATCCTGCCTAGGCTGGACCTTTGATGCCACAGAGAAGCAAAGCAACTAAATGGTTTCCTTTAGTCCCTTAAAGGACAAGAGCACATAAAGCGAGTATTTCTCTTACTATGCTAAGCAATGAGAAAGATTCAAAAGAAGTAGCTTGTGGGCTCTGCCCTTGAAGTATGAATTTTCCGGGAGGTTGAATTTTAGGTGAGAGGAGAGTTTGCAAATGGAAGTATGCCGAAGGAAATCGAAAATTCAAGAATGAGATTAGTCTTTATTAAGTTGTGCTCCTGGCTCTGCTATTTCCATCCCCCCCTTTTTTTTAACCCTTACCTTCCATTTTTGAATCAATACTGTGTATTAGTTCCAAGACACAAGAATGGTAAGGAATAGGTAATTAGATTAAATTAGATTAAATAGCTTTCCCAGGGTTGCCCAGAGAGGAAGGGTCTAGGGCAGTGGTTCTCCACCTTTCTAATGCCGTGACCCCGCGATACAGTTCCTCATGTTGCGGTGACCCCAAACCAAAAAATTATTTTGGTGGCTACTTCAAAACTATAATTTGGCTACAGTTATGATTCGGAATGTAAATGCCTGATATGCATCATGTATTCTCATTGCTACAAATTGAGAGGTTGAGAACTGCTGGCCTAAGGTCACATTTGAACCCAGGATGAGTTCTTAAACTACTGGGCCACCTAGCTACCCCAACTTTCATTCTTCATTAATTTATAAAAGTCTTCAAAATCAGACCAGTAGATGGCACAAAAATGGAGCATTTGATCTGGAGTCAGGAAGACCTGAGTTCAAATGCATCTAGAGTCCTTTACTAGATCCTGGGTAATCATTCGATCTGTTTTCTTATTCTGTAAAATGGAAATAATAATGACAAATCTCTCAGGGCTGTTGTTGTAACGTTCTAACATGATAATATTAATAAAGTGCTTTGCAAACCTTAAAGCACTATATAAATGCTACGTGTTCTTGTTAAATTGCTCATTTTTTAAAATTGCTCATTTTGATAAAAAGTTATGCCATTGTCCAAATTGTTCTTCTGGTTTTGCTCACCATTCTGAATCAGTCTTTCTATGTCTTCTGGAAATCATTGATTTCCTCTATTCTTATAGCACAATAGAACTCCATCACATGGTTTACACATAACACATAATTAATAAATGTTTATTAGATGGTAATAAAAGTGAATAAACTCTGGGGGAGGAAAAAGTAAAGCTTGTCAGACTTACTAAGACATTGTACTGACTTCTCCGACTTCCTTGAAGTCCCAACTAAAATTCCACCTTCTACAGGAAGTCTTCTGCAATATCTTTTAGTTCCAGTGACTTCCCTCTGTTCATTCCTTATCTATCCTGTATGTAACTTTGTATATATTTGCTTGCACATTGCCCTCCTCCCCCATTAGATTATGAGCTCCCTGAGGGCAGGGTTTGGATTGTCTTTTGCCTCTTTTTGTACTGAACAAGGACACAGAGAGAGAGAGGACACAACATTTCCCCATCTTAAAAAAAAGGTTCCTTTCTCAGGGGAAGAGTTGTTTGAGACAGATTGCTATATTGCCACCGTCTTGTGCTTCTCCTTCCATGATGTGTTCCCATTTGTTCCAGTTTTATCAGATTCTTTAAAAAAAAAGTTTTATGTCAGTTCAACAATCAGGTGTCAATAGTTTGGCAATCTAGCTGTCTGGGGCATATGTCTGTATGTAGACTTCAATGCCAGGTACTAGGAGGTACCACATATGGCTATTACAAAGATGATAAGAGCTTTGTAATCTAGACTGAAAGGGAACATTCATCCAAGCAGGCAACTGAGATGTTGTTCTTTAATTCAAATTCCTTAAAAACTTCTCTCTTGCAGGTTACAATTTTCTTATTAATACCTTTTGTTTTTATATCACCTTCATTTCTAACACTATCCATCATTCCTCCAGAAAGCATCAGTTAATTAGTCAAAAAGTATTTAATTATTTATTATATGGCACTATATCACTACTATGAAATTGATATTATCAAAATGAACAATTAAATAAGAATATATAACATTTACACTGTGCTTTAAGGGGTTCAAAGCACTTTAAAAAATATGATCTCTTTAGATCCTTACAACAACCCTAAGAGTTGGTGCCATTATTATTCCCATTTTACAGATAATTGCTAGTCTCTGGGGATACAAAGGCAAAAAGAGTCCATGTCCTATAGGAGTTTCACACCCTGATGGGCCATCCTCTGCCATGTTGGGAGTTGGTGTTCCCGTGTAGGTTAGGTGTATGCCTATATTGGTTGTCTAAATGTGATTCACAGACTCTCAAGTTAAGATTTAGAGGGATACAATATATAAACAAATAAAATCCAGAAAGTGCATATAAAACAATTTCAAAAGATAGAATACGGGAAAATGTGTCATAGAGGAAGTGGCATATGAGTGGAGCCTTGCAAGAAGCCCAGGATTCAAATTTGTCAATTAATCAGTCAACAAGTCAGCTCTGTGCCAGCCATTATACTAGGTACTGGCATTACAAAAGCAAAAATGAAATACTCCCTTCCCTCAAGGAGCTTACCTTCTTTCTGGTGAGACAAGTTGTACGAAACAAGTGGGAGGGGACAGTGGGATACATTCCAAACATGGGGAACACTTGTTCAAAGACATAAAGAAATGTCCCATACAGAGAATGGAAAGAAGGCAAGGTTGACTGGAGTGAAGAATATGTAAAGAGGAATAAGATGGGAAATGTGGGTGAAGGCCACATTGCAGAGGATTTTAAATGTTGTTACATGTGAGAGAAGGAAACTTCCAGTGAAGAGTTTAATGTGGAACAGGGAAGTTTCAGTGGATGGACTCCAGCCTTCAAACACAGGTAATAAAATTTTCAAACCTTGTATGAGCTCACAAATGTTTTATCCCTACTCTATCTTGCATTGAATATTAAGTCAAAAATAGTGACATTTTAGGCTAATTTCGCTCGGATCCATTCAAATCAAAACATTTTGTAGCTTTCTGTATTTAGAAATATAAAAAGTTTGTCATAATTTAACATCTTTATTTAAATGAGAACTAGAAAATAATTTGAGCCATTTTCCTTTTATACCCATAAGTAACAGAAAATGGACAAGTTGACAATATATTTTTACATCAAAACTTTTCCATACTCATTTTTAATATTGTGCCTAGTTTCTTTGCTCCTTTGCTCAAAACCTTTCAATGACTTCCTATTAGTACCCACCATGGGCAAGTCAGAGCAGCTCTTCAGACCTTGATTTCCTAATCTGTAAAATGAGGAGTGTAGGGTGTATGGAATTGGGGGATTGAATACATCAATGGAATGGATGAATTAGAACAATTTGTTCCAATGGCCAGAAAGGCATCAGAAGCAGGGACCGTGGAGAACTTAGAGTTTAGTCAGACGCTGAAGATGTCAAGGTCAACCACTACATAAGGGGGAAGCCATCCCAACTTTTGTCTTGCCACTGGACTTGGATGACTCTGGAAGAAAGAGTGAAATTGATGACTTTGTGCAACTCTGCCTCACTTAAATTCAATTCACTTGAGAGTTAGGACATCATTAGTCCTCTTCAAAAACAAAGAATGGACAACAATAAAACAAGAGGGTAGGAATAGATTATTTCAGTTTTCCTGTTCTATGTTGTAAAGTCCTCTAACCCAATGAATTCTATGAGTAAATTTCAAACTTTTTCAGCTGCTATTCAAAGCCCTCTTTATTATGGCACCATGCTACCTTTCTAGCTTTGTGCCATATCACTACGTCATACATTCTCTTTGTTGAATCAAGACATACTACAAGATGTACATGGATTTTTCCATGAATAATCATAATGTTTGTTATATTTAAAACATTGTCTCTGCCCTATTTCATTTAAATTCAATTCTTTTCTCATACTCTACAACCCACCTCAAATTCCCTATCCTTAGGGAGCCATCCATCCCTAATCTCCCCAGCCTTTGCCTCTCTCAACCTTACAAAACACATTGTACCCCTCCCCCATACTCTGATCATCCATTATTTTGTGCTGTCATTTGTTCATTTTCCTTTATATATATTCATGTAAGTCAAAGACTGTATTGCTAACTAATTTTTTGTATATCCTCCTATGATCTAGCATATTGCATGCAGCTGCATGCAGTAGGTTTTTAATAAGAGTTCATGTAAACAAATCACTAAATTCCTTTTTTTTTGTCAGCACAACTTTTTCTGCTTCTAAATGTTTATTGTACCAAATTGAATTGAATTGAATCAAATCAAATTGGATTTAATTTTTACTACAAGTGTTTAGAAAGCTACCATCAAGATGGCTTATGCCAGACTATAGTTCTCAGACAATGTTCCTCATTCTCCACAGTTGTTTATGTATAAAAATATTCTACTCTTTTTCCTCTTTTTATTTGTATAATTCCGCATTCTTCCTGACAATTCTCTCTTGTTGCCTTTCCAATTCACCTGACTTTATTTCTCTTTTGCCCTCCTATCCTGGTGCTGGTAGCACTGGTATTTCATGACCTTTTAAAAATATTTTAGAATTGTATCAAGGCTTTTCCTTTTTATATTGAATTTATTTCTAAATGTACCATCCCCCATCCTTCTAAAGGCACTCCCCAACCTGTGAACCTGTAATTAAAAATAGCAGTTTAGCAAAACCCACCAAAAATCAACCTGTTTGTTAAAGGGTATGAAACATTCCATATCCATAGTTTCCCAGCTTCTCCAGCAAAAGAAAGGAGTTACTTTTTCTTGATTCTCCTCTGAAGCCAAGATTGGTTATTATTATTTTGTAGCATTTAGGTTCTTCTGAGTATTATTTTCATTGACATTTTAGAGTAATTCTTTTCCTGATTTTCTTTATTTTATTCTATATTGGTTAATATAAGTCTTCCCATATGTCCCTGAATTTATCATATTTATCAACTTCTGTTTCACAATAATATTATTACATTCAATTACCACAATTGGTTCAACCCTTACTCAATCAATAAGTATCAACCTTATTTCCAGATTTGCTTGTGGTTTTTGTTGCTGTTGCTGTTGTAATTGCAATAAGTACTGCTAGGAATCTTTAGGTAATATATAGATTTTTCAGGGCTTCAGTCATTGAACGAACAATTCATAACTGTCTTGAATTTCTCTCTCTCTTATGGCAACTGCTTTCTCCTTTTCCTGTAGTGAAAAAAATCAGTTCTTTAAGTTTTCTTGTTGTTTAGGTTATGGCATCTGATTTTCCAGTTAGATCCTAGCTCTGGCAAGGGGCCAATATTTTTAGGAAGCATAGAAAGTCCCTCTTCCCAATTTCCTTAATTCTGTTGATGGCACTACCAGCCATTTTGAGGCTTGAAACCAAATTGATGTCATCTTTGGCTCTTCTTCATGTATTTGCCTCCCTCAACTAAATAGCTACCAAATTTTGCTAACTCTACATCCAAATTATCTCTCACATCATCTTTTCTTTTCCATTCATAATGAATAAGCCAAGGTCATCCACTGCTTCCTGAGCCATCACCAATCATCTTCTTGACTTTGGCCTTGCCACTGGGCTTTGTCAACTCTGGAAGAGTGAGGCTGAGGACTTTGTGCAACTCTGCCTCACTTGAATTCAAATTATGGTCAAAAGTCAAAAGACATCACCTGATGTCATTTAAGTACTCTTTGAGCACAAAGGACAACAACCCGCTAGCACTAATTCAGTACCTTTTCTCCTCTGGACTGGATTATTATAATAACCTCCTAACTTTTCCTCTGAGAGTCTCCTATTTCTCCTGTCTGCATGTAGCTGCCAAAAAAAGTTTTCATTTCACAAGTTTCTAATCGTGTTACCCTCTTGTTCAAAGATGTTTTGTGACTTTCCATTGCATGTAAGGTAAATTACAAACTCTTTAGTGTGGCTTGTAAGGCCATTCACAACCTGTCTCCAATTTTTTTCCCACTTGCCTCCCCTTCTTGTATTCTATATTGTAGCAAAATCGGACTGCTATCTATTCCCCTGTCTCCTTATACCCACATCTTGCATTTATGTAAGCCATACTCAAATCTAGAATATATTTTTTCTTTCCTCTCTTTTGAAACCCACCTCCTCTTTCAAGAGCCAGAAGAATCATCCCCTCTTACAGGAAGCCTTCCTTATTCAGGTAAAAGTAACCTTCCCTAGGTAACAAGGTGGTACAATGAATAGAGTTACCAGCTTGGAGTCAGGAAGACTCATCTTCATGAGTTACAATCTGCCCTCAGTCACTAGTTGTGTGACTGAGTAAGTCATTTAACTCTGTTTGCCTTAGTTTCTTATTTGTTAAATAAGCTGGAGGAGGAAATGCCAGACCACTCTAGTATCTTTGCCAAGAAAACCCAAAATGGGGACATGAAGAGTGGGACACAACTGAACAACAATCCTCCTAACCAAAGTGACCTAGAACACTTTGCATAGACAGACTTTTCCTTTGTTCCACAACATTCTCCTTTCTGTTCCTTTTAATCTTATTTTTTGTTATTCAGAACTTGACAAATATCAACAAACATAAAAATCTCAATATAAAAGAACAGAACAAGATGATTAGTTATGAAACTGAATATTGTGTATCCCCTTTTAAAGCATATAATACATTTAACACACTAGATTAAAAGCTAGGCTTATCTGTGTCTCCTTCTGCAATTCCTTCTGTTCTTGCCTATGCACTATAAAATACACTTTAATAAGGGCATTCCTTCACTCTGGTGCTGTGGAATGACCCAAATTGCAATTTCCTTGCTTTCATTAAAAACCCTTCATGTTGCTAGAGGGGAAAAAATGCTTTAAAGTTCCTCATTTTTTTTCTTTTCTATTTTTCCACCAAACTATCACTACCATCCTTCTTTCCCCAGTCTTCCCCACTAAGAAGAAAGAAAATCTTTCTTGTAACAAATAACCTCAAGAGGCAAAATAAATACATAAATACACCATCTTCAAAAATGAATGCTTCATTCTATCCCTTGAGTTGTCTGCCTTTCTGTCAGGTAGTGTGTGGCATACTTCAGTCCTCTAAAGCCAAGATTAGTCATTTGATTGTCCGGAGATCTTAAATCTTTCAAAGTTGTTTTTCTTTATGATGTTGTAGTATATATTGTTCTCTTTACTTCTCTTGCATCAAGTCAGAGAAGTCTTCCCAAGTTTCCCTGAATCCATTGCTTTCATCATTTCCTTTGGTGTAGTAATATTCTATCACATTTTTATATGCCATCACTTTTGTTTTTAAACCCTTGCCTTCTGTCTTGGTATAGATAACCAAGTATTGGTTCCTACCCAGAAGAATGGTAAGGGCTAGGCAATTGGAGTTAAGTGACTTGCCCAGAGACAACACAGCTAGTAAATATCTTAGCCCAGATTGAATCCAGCATCTCCTATCTCCAGACCTGGTTTTCTACTGAGTCACTTAACTGTACCTGCCATTACTTTTTTGACCATCCCCCAATTTTTGGGCTCTATGAAAAACTGGTTTGTTGTTTATAATATACATTTTCATATTTAAAAGCATATAAAACAAAAAATTGGTGTGGCTTTGGGGGGGCAGAACAGATTAATTGCATTTCCATTCATTTAAGTGGGGAAATTCGATTTGACATATGAGCAAATTGACTTATGAACTTGGCCATGGATTGAATTAAACTCATGTGTCAAGGTACCACTGTAACTCCAAATTGCTTTCCAGAATGTCTAGATTAGTAATGGTGAACCTCTTAGAGACAGATTGCTTTCCAGAATGTCTATACCAGTGAAGGTGAACCTTTTAGAGACCAAGTGCCCAAACTTGACCCTCACACTTCATGTGAGCTTCCCCTTATCCCAGAAAGGGGAGGGAGGAAGTATTCCCATTGGGCTGCTGGGCAGAGGGGTGGGTGATTTGAAAAACATCCTCAGGTGTGGTGGAGAGGAGGAAAGGAAGGCATGTATGCCATAGGTTCACCAACATGGATCTAGACCAATTCACAGTCTGCCAACACTATATTAGTTATGCTAATTTTCTCATAGATTTTTCCCAAAACAATAGTTTTCTTTTCTTTTTTTAATGTCTTTGTCAATATGATACATTATAAGGTAGAACCTCAAAGTTATTTTTCATTTCTCTTATTATGAGTTATTTGGAGCATTTTCCATAATATTTTTGAGAATTTGGATTTCTTATTTTGAGAACTGTCCGCCCATGTCTTTTGAGCATCTATCTATCTATTGTGGAATAGCTCTAATTTTAGATATTTGTATCAGTTCCCATGTATCTTAAATATCAAACCTTTATCAGATAAAGTTGTTGTAAAATTTTTTTCTCCCACTTGACAGTTACCTTCTAATTTTAACTGCTTTCACTTCAAACTTTTATAATCAAGATTGTCTATTTCATTTCTTTTGACCCTCTTTGGCTAAGAATCCTTCCCCATTGATAATTGTAAAACCTATCTCTTTTCCTGATTCTCAAATCAAATTGACCTTTTGAATCTAGGTTATGCATCTATTTTGAATTTAACGTGGTATATGATGTAGGGTGTCTAAACCTAATTTCTGCCAAATTGCATACTCATTTCCCTAGCAATTTTCCATCTTTTTCTACAGTTGGCCTCCATAGGTTAATAGAATACTATATTACAATATTCATTGTGTCTTCCTATTGCATACCTAATTTGCTCCACTGATAAGCCTTCTGTTTCATAATCAATACCAAATAGTTTAGATGATTATTATTCTGAAATATAGCTTGAGATCTGATATTGGTAGGCTTTTGCTTCCTCTTAATTTTTTTTCATTATTTTAATTTAAATTCTTGATCTTTTGTTTCTCCAGATGAATTCTGTTATTTTTCTAGTTGAATAATTTTATTAGTATGTTGCTAAATAAGTGAATGTTTGGGTAATATTGCCATATTTATCATATTGTTATGGTCCAAATATAAACACTTGATATGTCTAAATTATTTTAGGCCTTTATTTCTATAAAGAATGCTGTGTAGTTATCTTCATGTATTTCCTGGATGTGGGTCTTGATAGTGAGACTCTCAAATAATTTCATACATTTGTAGCTATTTTGAGTAGAATTTTTCTTTCTGCCTCTTCCTCGTGGGTTTTGCTGGCAGTAAACTAAAATTTTGATGATTATTCTGATTGACTTTATGTCCTATTACACTCAAAAAGTCATTAATTATTTTAATTGAAAATTTAGTTTAATTTCTAGGATTTTCTACATTTGTCATCAGACCTTCTGCAAAAAGAGGTAAATGTTTCCTATTTTCCTACACTTATTCCCCCAATGTTTTTTTTCTTGCATTTGCATTTAAAAACTCTATTAAATAATAATGATATAATAGACATTCTGATCTTATTAGATAGGCCTCTAGTTTCTCTATATTACACATAAGGTTGGTTCTGATAGTTCAATACTACTTGCCAAATTGAGGAAAGAGGTATTTATTCCAGTGCTTTTTAACAGTTAAAAACAGAAATGGGTGTTGTATTTTGTAAAAATAACAACTTTCTATACCTATGGAAATATGAGGAAAGATTAATGTGATAGAAACTATAAAATAAAATGTCCTAGACAATATCTAGAGGTTCCAGATTGACATAGAAATGCTACAATTAGCAAGGAACAAAGTTCAAGTATCAAGAATCCACAGTCAGGATCATATAGGACTTGGCCATTATGATCATAAAGGAGAGGAAATCTTCAGATATGATTTTTTCATAGGACAATAAATAAAAGACTCTAACCAAGAAAACCTTGTCCTAAAAAACTGAGTATAATCCTACAAGGGAAATAAAACAAAACTTTAATGGAATAGCAGGCTCTCAAATATTCCTGACGAAGACCAGAGAGCTAAGTAGAAACTTTGAAAAGAAAGCACAACAATCAAAAGAAACCTAGAAAGGTAAACCACATTTGAACAATTAGAAGGGAATATAAGATGATGAAGTGCTGACATTTCTGATAGAGAGAGAAGACATGTATCCCTTCATAATCTTTAATATGTTCAAGAGTTAGTTGTTCAGTTATATCCAGCTCTTTGGAAACTCATTGGGTTTGAGTTTTTTTTGTTGTTGTTTTGTTTTGTTTTTTGCAAAAATACTGGAGTAATTTTGCCCTTTCCTTTTCCAGTTCATTTTACAGATGAGGAAATTGAGGCAAACAGGGTTAAGTGACTTGCCCAGGATTACATAGATAAGTATTAAAGTTGGATAACTCAGCTCTCTCTGACTCCAGGACCATACCTCAAAACTATGCCACCTACTTATTCCTCAAGAGAAGGAGAAACATTTAAAAAGGCAAACAGGACCTTGGAGAGGGTTTGTTCTGTTTTATGGTCTTAAGAGATGAAATAAAAAGAAAGGAAAAAGAATATCTAGGAAAGAAAGAAGAAGGGAGAGGGGCACAATCTTTTAAGAAGAGTATGCAAACATAACAGAAAGGATTCAGAGAAGACATATCTTGTGAGCCTCGATTTTTCCCCCACACCAGAAAAAAGGTAAACGTATATTTACTCAATAGAGAAACAGGCAGGAACAGAAAAAGGACGGAGACGGGTATGAGAGGTGGGACAAAACCAAGAAAGTAATTCTACACAAAACAGACTTTGACTTCTGATGGGAACTGTTAAGGGAGAGCAAAAAAGAAAGAAAGTATAGGAACAAGCGATAAGCAAGGGAAGGGGAGACTAGACAAGGGAGCAGAAGCAAATTGCTCCAATTATAATCTTTCTTTTTCATAAAATGGGGAATAAGGAAGAGAAGAAAAGGTATAAGAGAATATTATGGAAAGAAATACACAATTAACAATTATAATTGCAAATAAAATGGGCTATGATCACCTATCAAACAGAAATGAAATGCAGACTTATCTTTTTAGGTCTTTGTTGGAAACTCATTGTACAACCATCTTAAATAGAATGGTCTACAAGCTACTTTAGATCAGAAAAACTACACAATTTTAAAAATTTAACCACTGTACCCAACACAATATCTTGCACATAGTAAACACTTTAAAATATTAATTTTAAATTATTTTTTCAATATTTACATGTAATAATAATAATTTTAATCATTTATTTTCTAAGATTATGAGTTCCAAATTCTCTCCCTCCTTCTTTCTTTCCCCACCTCCCTGAGAGAGTAAGCACTTTCCTCTAGGCTATGTATATATATGATAATGCAAAACATATATCCATATTGGTCATGTTCCAAGGAAGACTCATAAAACAAAAAATAACCCATATAAGAAAATAAAGTGGCAAATAGTATGCTTAAATTTACATTCAGACTCCATCAGTTCTTTCTCTTGTGATTGATAGCATTTTTCATGAGTCTTTTGGAATTGTCTTGATCATCGTATTGCTTAGATTAGTTAAGCCATTCATAGTTGATGATTGTACAATATTGCTGTTATTATGTACAATGTTCTCCTGGTTCTGCTCACTTCACTCTACATCAGTCATTTAGGCCTTTCTAAGTTTTTCCTAAATCAACCTATTCATCATTTTTATAGCATAATATTCCATTAGTTTATAGCACAATACTCCATTCCAAATAGTATTCCATTACAATCATATGCCACAACTTGTCTAGCCATTACCCAATTGATAGACATTCTCCTCAACTTTCAATTCTTTGCCTCCACAAAAAGAACTGCTATAAGTATTTTTGTACAAATAGGTCCTTTCCTCTACTTAAAAAAAAATCTCTTTGTGATACAGATCTTGTATTTGTATTATAGTATCAAAGGGAATGCACAGTTTTATAACCCTTTGGGAGTAGTTCCAAATTGCCCTCTAGAATGGTTGGATCAGGTCACAATTCCAACAGTACATGAGAGTCCTGATTTTCCCTCCAACATTTATCATTTTCCTTTTCTGTCATATAATGCCAATCTGATAGCTGTGAGGTAGTACCTCTGAGTTATTTTAATTTGAATTTCTCTAATCATTGGTAATTTAGAACATTTTTTCATTATTATAGCTTTGATTTCTTCACCTGAAAAATGCTTGGTTATATCCTTGGGCAATTTATCAATTGGGAAATGGCTTGTATTCTTATAAGTTTGACTCAGTTATCTAGAAATTTGAGAAATTAGGCCTTCATTAGATAAACTTGCTGCAATTTCCCCCCTCAGCTTTCTGTTTCCCTTCTAATCTTGATTGCATTGCTTTTGTTTGCACAACCCCTTTTAAATTTAATGTAATCAAAACTATCCATTTTATATCTTGTCTCTTATATCTTGTTTGGTCATTAATGCTTCCCTTATCCCTAGATCTGATATATAAACTATTCTATTCTCTAATCTGCTTATAGTCTCACCCTTTATGTCTAAATCACATGCTCAGTTTGACCTTGCCTTGATATAATGTGTGAGCTGTTGGTCTATATGTAGTTTCTACAATACTATTTTCCATTTTTCCCAGAAATTTTTGTCAAATAGTGTAAATTCTTGTTCCCAGAGCTTGAATCTTGAGTTTATCAAATACTAACTTATCATGTGTCATGTTCCTAATTTATTCCATTGATCCACCATTCTATTTCTTAATCAGCACCAGATTGTTTTGATGATTACCTCCTTGTAGTACAGTCAGAGATCTAGTATGGTTAGGTCACTTTCTCATTTTTTTTCATTAAGTCCTTGATATCCTTGATCTTTTGTTCTTCCAGATGAACTTTATTATTTTTTTTTCTAGCTCTACACAATAATTTTTTGGTAAACTGGTTGGTTTAATTTAATTTTAAATTTAATTTAGATAGAATTGTCCTTTTTATTATATTGGCTCAGCCTACCCACGAGGAATTAACATTTTTCCAATTGTTTAGATCTGAATCTATTTGTGTGAAATAGTAAGCACTTCACACACACATTTGTTGAATAGATTGGATGTGGATCACAGAGAGATGACTTGATTCAGTCCTCAAAGGAAAGGTTTAATTGTCACCCATCTTTTCAAAAAGCACTGTACAGGTGTGGAATCTCTGTTTTCCCCTAAGTCTTGTCTATTGAGATGCAAAGTTAGACACAGTCTCTGCATAAATAAAAAGAAAGTGTGAGGGTTTGTTTCCACCAGGACAGGAGCTCCATTTACTTTTTGTGGTTTCAAGTCCTGCCCTCCCTGACCTGGTTATCCCACTGGCCTGCCTCCAAGGGGCTGGCAATGTCTGCTTCTCTCAGTATTCTGCCCCCCTCCACCTAGCTTGGTCTTAGTTTCCTCTCATGCCTGTTCCCTTGAATTGGACATTTCAATAGAGCTCCCTCCTCATTCCCCTTGATCTCCTGTTGCCACATGCCACAAACTCTAGTTTACTGCACAGATTTGACTAGGCTTTTGGCTGCTGGCCATAGAGGCTTTGCTGGAGCTGCAACAGGGAGCTTCGCCATCATTCCTGGATTGACCCATTGGTATAGTGCACCCTCTCTGTGGTTGGGGGCTTCTTTCTATTGTAGATCTCCTCTTTGAAAGAGTCACTGGGGAGTCTTGAGACTCCTCTTGTGCCCCAAAGTTTTTTGTTTTGTTTTGTTTTTCCTGTGAGGAAGTGAGGAAAGCAAACTGTTTCGAGGACTAAATAGCTGTAAAGCTTGAATTCTCTTTTGAGCCAGAGTAGTAGGTTTACTGACAGGATCTGGTGAAGAGGTTTGCCCTATTATGACTTCAGTTCTAACTGTTCTCAGAGCGGAGGGGATTGCATTCTCCTCAGGAGAAAACTCTTCATCAGAAAGAAATTTGCATGGGCTTGAAAAACATTGGTTCCTTGTGAAACCCTATGGGCTTCTGCTCTATAACAACAAATTAGGCGTTGTGTAACTACTCCTTTAAAAACTGTCCTGGGCAATGCTGTCATTAAAGGGTGGCTGTTCATTGGAAGGAATCAATTAAATCTCTGACACATTAAATGCCACTCACAGACCTGTTTCACAGGTTTCCCTGGAGGAAAATAATATTCCATTATAATTTGGAAGCTGATGGAGGCAAGATATCTGAGGCAAGTTCAGAGGTTTACAAGAGAGACTTGGCTTTTTCCGATTTGTTTTTTGGGGGTGCCCTTTAAAGGATTACAATCTTCTTCAACCCTCTGAAGGCACCATGGTGGAACAGGAGCTGTTGCTAGCATGCAGTTTCCCTCCAGAAAACTGTAAGTTGCCCACCATGCTTTGCGAAAGAAAGTGACAGATGTTAATTGTCCTGGTTATAAGGTATCAAAACAGTTGCTAAATGGGCAAACAGGAGGGGAAATGTAAACTTTTGTCTCGTCTTTCTGGTTTGGGGAAGGACTTAATGATTAAAAAGGTTTTCGTGGCTTTAAAAACCTACTTCTAAAACATAGGTAATAAATGTGGAATTTCCAGTTCATTTTCACAAATACTGACTACTCCAGTTAACAATGGAAATGACTTAAATGGTTTTTTCCCTTCTTTTCTCAAATTTGAACAACGAGATAAGTTTGTTGGAAGGAAAAGCAAGCAAGAGCATTTATGATCACTTGACGAGGTGGTTTTCATACAGACAGATATCTACAAATGCCCATTTGTCTTTTCTTAAAAATAGAGCAAGCATGATTAGAAAGCAACATAATCTGTGATCGAAAAGGTCCTCTATTCCTGAGCTTCAGTGATAATAAATCATTTTTTATGGAGTAGGAAAAAGAATATCAAACACTAAGGATTTTAGCTGTCTTCTCCTGGACAGCTAATGATTCAATTCACATTTGGTGTTGTCTTTCCGCGTTTTGAGAAATTAGGTCAACGTCGCCAGTTTTGCTGACTGAGTCAGATAGCTTGAGAGAAACAAAAAATAAATAATGGTATAATGGGAATCTGATAGATAGCATATCTGCACCAGAAAGAGAGGAGGGGGAGGGGAGGGCGAGGGCGAGGGAGGGAGACTGAAGGGAGATTCTCAGATCTACTTGGTTTGTTTTGGCAACCAGAACACAGTATTTTCATAGGAAATGTGCTCACAGTGCATGAATCAGATTTTCTGAATAAAAATCGAGGCCAGTCTTGTTCCTGACGTCCACCCGATTTCTTTTGTAGCACGCCTTGGGGCTACACTTTAAAGCAGATTTTTTAAGATATAGTAATTTTCTTTTTTAAAGGTTGGGGGAAAGAGGGGACCCGGTAGAGGCCAGGAGAGATGAGAAAGACAAGTTGAAAATTCTGACATTTCCCCCCTTTTTTCCCTGTCATTTTCTAAAATGCTTTTGTTTTAAAATATATTTTGATATTTGGTCCACTGAATAAGCTTTTACCTTCAGGACAGTTCAGTTTATAATAAACTATTTTTAGTGCTTCAAATGTTCAATATGCTTCAGCGCTCTTTCTTTTGCATTGATAAATGCTTTGCGACAGAACCTTTGACGACATGCCTTTGGGATTATGCAGAACAAGGACCCGGGAGTATCTAGGAAGCCCACTTTCCGGCTGCTGCAGTTGGTCGGTTTTCTCCTTCTCCCCCCAACAAAGATGAATAGTATTCCCCGAGGCGGTGCATGGAGGAGGATTTAGAGAACTCCAGGCTCTCCTCCCAGACTCTACCACCCACCCAGCTACCCCATTAGGTGGAGTTGGCCATCAGGCAAGATTGCAGACAGCTTTGGCTGGCTTGAATAATCCCACTCAGTTGCTTAAGAGTAATGAATCTTCAATAGATTTAAAATAATTAGGGAGAAATTCAAGGGGCCTTAGTCGAAGAAGCAAGACCTAGCCAATTTGATCCTTGCCAAAAGGTGTTTCCAGGCCATGGGGCACTTTTTAATGGTTCATGGGGAAATTGCTAGATAATATAATAATAATAGCATAGGATAGCTAGTTGGCACAGTGAATAGAGTGCCAGACCTAAAGCCAGGAAGACTCTTCTTAATGAGTTCAAATTTGACCTCCAATACTAGCTGTGTGACCTAGTCAAGGCACTTCACCCTGTTTGTCTCAGTTTCCTCATCTATAAAGGGAGCTGGAGAAGAAAATAGCCAATAACCCCAAATGGGGTCACAAAGAGCTGGGCACAACTGAAAAATGACTCAACTGAAAACACTTATATTGCACTTGAAATTTGGTAAAACACTTTGCTCTGAAGTGTTATTTTTTATTTACTTATTATTTTTATATTATTTTATTTATATTATTTTTATTATTATATATTCATTTTAGTTTTATTTATTATTTCTTATTATTAGGTGTTACTTTTTTCTATTTTTTTAATTTACTATTTATATTCAGTTATTATAAGGTGTTATTTTACAGATGAGGAAATTGAGGCTGAGAGAGATTAAGGGTTTAGCCAAAGTTACACTGCTGGAAAGTGTCTGAGGCAGGAATCCAACTTAAGCACTCTCTCTACTACATCAAATAGCTGATACAAACTGGACAAACCAATCTACCCAGATGAGCTCCTTGTGTTTGGGCAGGCAAGAACTGAAGGGAAAACTCAGAAAGAGATTAAACCTGAGTCCCGTGACTGATTAAAATTGCTCATCAAAGACCTAGCTACTCTCAGCAAAACAATGATCCAGGACAATTCTGAAGGACTATGACAAAGAATGCTGTCCACCTCCAGAGAAAGAATTGTTGCAATCAGAATGCAGATGAAAGCAGATGATTTATCACTTTAGTTTATTTGGGTTTATGGGGTTTGAGTTTTATAAGATTCCTCACTTACAAAAATGAACAATATGGAAGTATGTTTTCCATGATAATACATATATAACCCAGAATCAAATCACCTGACAACACTGGAAGGGGGGAAAGAAGGGAGGGAGATAAATTTGATCATATGACATAGGAAAACTTGTGTGGAAATTTCTTATTACATGTAATTGGTAAAAATAAACAAATTTTTATAAAAAGAAAAAATTTTGCTCATCAATAAGAGTTCGTTTTGTTCAGCATTTTTAAAAATAAATACAAGGATGGGCTGGTGCCAGGTCAATCCTGCTCAGGAGAGCTGTTTATTAAATTTATCAGTGTGATCATTTATAACTCTAAAATGGGCAAATTCTTCTAATCAGGACTTGACTTACTCTTTTGTTGATTGTCTAGACTTATTGTGATGGAGAAAATATTAATGAAAATTAAGCTTAGGAGTACTTACTTCCAGAAAAGGAAGTAATATGTCTTTGTTGCCTTGATATCCTTTGGAGATTTCTGGAAATGAGAATTATGACTAGGCTTTGAAGGACCTATTACTTTAGAATCTGGCACAGTGTTGGGTACAAGGATGCCAACTTGCAAATTGGAGGAGGAGGGATTGGCTGGGAAGGTTACAGATGCCATAAATTTGTCGAATTTATAGGTCAAAATTAGTAACAATTAATTAGTAACAATGAGGCACAGTATTTACAAATGGAAAGCTTTTTATCCTGAAGTGGACTGTCTCCTAAAAGCAATGAACCCAATTTCAGGAGAGAACATTGTATAATGTTCTCCTGTCTGTTTACTGAAGCAGTAAGGCATTCTAAATTTCCTAGAGAGGGAATCATGAAAAATGACTATAAATACTTTGTATCAAATGCTGATACTGGCCTCTGTTGGACCATGAATCAATTAGTCAACAAGCATTTATTAATTGATTTTGATGGGCCAAGTGCTGAGAATGCCTAAGACAGCAAGAAAAAAAAAAGTAGCTAGACTTTATATAGCACTTTAAGGTTTGCAAAGCTTTTTACAAATATTATCTTATTTTATTCCAACAACAATCCTGGGGGGTAGTTGTTATTATTTTCTCCATTTTACAGATTGAGGAAAGAGGGCAACAGAAGTTAAGGGACTGGGCCAGGGTTATTCAGCTCATAAGGATCTAAGAGTAGATTTGAACTCAGGTCTTCCTGTCTCAAGATCCAGCACCACCTAGCTGCCTCAGATGTAGTCATGTCACCCAAACTATAAACAGCTTATTGGGTAGTCTCCAATAGTACAACTCTCTGTACTACAAGCAGATTCCCCTAGAGCAAGGTTTCTTATTCCCAAGTCTATGAATTTTTTCTTTTTTGATGTATTTTAAAAATTCTATTTCAATATGTTTTGTGTGATAATATGTGTATAAACCAGACTGAATTTCTTGTCAGCTCTGGTAGTGGGGAGGAGAAAGGAAGGGAGAAAACATGAATCATATAACTTCAGAAAACACGTAGAAATTTGTTATTAAAATAAAACATTTTAATTAATTTTTTTTCATTGTAGTTTAATATGTTTTGTGTGATAATACATGTATAACCCAGCTTGAATTTCTTGTCAGCTCCAGGATGGGGGAGGGAGACAACATAATCATAGAATTTCAGAAAACATGTAGAAATGTGTTTTTTATAATTTTAAATTTTATTATTATTATTAATTAAATTATTTTTTAAAATTCTACTTCAAGGGGTAACTAGGTAGCACAATGGATAGAGCACCAAGCCAGGAGTCAAGATGACCTGGGTTCAAATTCTACCTTAGATACTTCCTAGCTGTGTAACCCTGGGCAAGTCACTTAACCCAATTGCCTAGCCTTGCCACTCTTCTGATCCTAAAACAGAAAGTAAGATTTTTTTAAAGTAGGAATTTAACTTAATTGATTTCCTTTATAAACCTATATATTTTATTTTATGCAACTAAAAACATTGTTTGACCAGGTTTGACCATAGGTTTGACCAGGTTGCTTATGGGGGTCCATGACACATAAACAAAAATTAAGAACCTCTGACCTGTAGTCCTTGTCTACAAAGGTTGTTATTCTCAGGACATACTGTTGTTGCCTTTGGAGAAATTTGAACTCTGGCTGGCTTATGCTGCAAGAGTGGCAGCTGTTGGACACAGAGCTCTAAGGACTGGTCCTAGAGAGCCTCTGAAGACCTGGATTAGGCATGCCCCAGAAGTTAAAAATGGAAAACGCATCCTGGACTGTTCAAGTCCAGCAGCGCTTGACTCCCCTCTTGCTTCAGGAGTTTGCCAGAGATTATGTCACGTTACCAATTACAGTCTAAAAAGTTGATGAAATAATTTCCAGCTACACACTGAAGTTAGGAAAGGGACTGAAAGAGAGTGGAGATTAAAGGTACAGTGACTTAAGGTCCATGAACTGAGGGCAGCTGGGTAGCTCAGTGGATTGAGAGCCAGGTTCATATAGGACCTCAGACACTTCCCAGCTGTGTGACCTTGGGCAAGTCACTTAACCCTCATTGCCTAGCCCTTACCACTCTTCTGCCTTGGAGCCAATACACAATATTGATTCCAAGACAGAAGGTAAGGTTTAAAAAATAAAAATAAAAAAATAAAGTCCATGAACTATTCTAGTTTTCCCCAAGCACTGAAAGGGGGAAGAGAGATAATTATTGTGGTCATTATCCTGCCCCCAAAGCAAGATTAGCTTCCAATCAACAGCTGATAAAATTGATGAGGGAAGAATAAAGCCTTTTCCAGATTTCCTTTAGGGTTAGTGTTGTTGTTACTCAGTCGTGACATTTCAGTCATGTCCGACTCTTCTTGACCCCCTTTGGGGTTTTCTCAACAAAGGCACTGGAGTGGTTTGTCATTTCCTTTTCAAAGTTCATTTGACAGATGAGGTAACTGAGGCAAACAAGGTTAAGTGACTTGCCTCGGGTCACAGCATTAAGTGTCTGAGGCTAGATTTGAACTCAGGAAGATGAGTCTTCGCCATCCACCAAGTTGCCCCTGTGTAATATTGGTGTTAATGTTAGTGTCTAATATTATTCTCCAATTTAGTCTTTCTATAGCTTGTTGGTACACATAGTTGTTTGCAGGTCGTCTCCTCCATTCATCTGTGAGATGCTTGAGAGCAGCCACTGGGTTTTGCCTCTTTTTATAACTCTAGTATTTAGCCCAGTGCCAGGCACACAGCAGGCACTAAATAAATGCTTGTTGAGTTGACTTAGCTTCAAAAAGAGATATTGGGGGTGGGGGAGACAACATGAATTGTGTAACCTTGGAAAACTTACGTGTAGATTTATTCCTGGAATAAAATAAAGAAAATTTAAGAGAGACAGAGACAGAGTTAGTTGTTGGAAGAAGGCAGTGTCAGAAGGCACTGAAATAATAAATGACCTGGGTCTAGACAGGGTGGGATAGGGGAAAAGTCCTCCAACCTATTTTTGCATATAACTGGCCCTAGGGAAGCTAGGTGGCTTAATGGATAGAACCTTGGACTTGGAATCAGTAAGACCTGAGTTCAAATTTGACCTAAGCCTCAGACTCTTATTAGCTGTGTGACTTTGGGCAAGTCACTTAACCTTTGTTTGCTTAGGAGGCAGTTAGCTGTAGGGGCACTTTCCTGCAGAGAGACAATTCCATAGAATCCTCTGTCTGAGTTTGCTCAGTTTTATGTTGTGATTACAGTGATCATTCCCAAGAAACCTCATCTCTTAGACTTTGGCTTACCTAGAATCATCTATTGAGGGTGTAACTTGGCTTCAGTTCAATACAAATATTTGTTAAGTATGTGCTGGGTGCAAAACATTGTTTTAAAAGTCTCACATTCATGCATTTTCTTATCCTCTCTAAAATCAGCGATTTAAAATAAAAGTTAACCTAACTCAGCAATGTAATCCCTGAAAATGGCTTTTGAATTAATATTTCACTAGTGAACCTTTTTTTAAAAATAATATTTTCTTTTTTCTCAATTATATGTAAAATATTTTTAACATTTTTTAAATTTGTAGTTTCAAATTCTCTCCGTCCCTCCATTCCTCTTAACCTTCCCCCCTCTCTAGGGCGGTAGGCAATCGAATATAGATTTTACAAGTGCAAACATATAACTTAGGAACCTATTTTGACAAAAAGGTATTTGAGAAAAGCTAAAATACACTCAAAGCTATGATCCAAAAATAAGTTTATTTTCTCAATCTTAATGGAACCCACTGTAGCATTTTAACAAATGCTGAATGTTGTACTCATGTCATGTAAGAATCTATTTAAAGAATTGCAAATGTTTATTCTGGAAAAGAAAAGACTAAGGAATGGAAGAGAGAGAGGGGATAGTTGTCTTTATGTGTTTGAAAAAAGCTGCCATTTGTAAGAAGGAAGAAAGTTGCTTTCTTGATTCTAGACTTAGGGAGGGGAAGTCAGAGAATTGTCCCTTTTCTTATTTTGACAACTGTGCAGTGAGGTGGGGCAGTGGATAGAGTGTTGGGCCTGGAGTCAGGAAGACGCATCTTCCAGAGTTCAAATCTAGCCTCAGATATTTACCAGATGTGTGATCCTGAGCAAATCACTTTACCCTGTTTGCCTCAGTTTTCTCATCTGTAAAATGGGCTGGAGAAGCAAATGGAAAACCAGTTCAATATCTTTGCCAAGAAAACCCCTCAAAACAGGCTCACAAAGAGTTGGACAAGACTGAAAAATAACTGAGCAACAACAAAATCTTGAAAACTATTGGTTTCTTTTGTAATTCTCATTTTGAGCATTAAAAAATGTTATTGTAAGAAAAAGTCCATAGGTTTCTGTAGATTGCAAAAAATAACCTTTGACATAAAAAGGTTAAGATCCCCAGTTTTAGACAGTAGAAGTTATAGATTGGGGGTCAACATGTTTTGTTTTGCTTTTTAACTTTCTAACAAATAGAGCTGTCTAAAAAAATGCAATGGATTTGTGAACTCCCTTTTGATGATATCTTGCCAATGATCTTGTAGAAGGGGATTCATATGAGATAATACTAGAAGACCTCTGAGATCCCTTCCAACTCAATGTATTTCTGTATATCCAGTTTCCCATATAAGATTGCAGTAGGAAGGACACTAGATTTGGACCCATAAAACCTTATTTCCAATCCTTGCTTAGCTACTGGTATGACCCTGGACAAATTTTTTTTATTTATCCAAAATCCATCTTCTTCATCTGTAAAATTATTGGATTGAATCAGAGCCAGATGCTCTTAGTCTAGTGTCTAGGAGCTGGTTTTCCTTCCTTCTTTTTCTCTGTCTCTCTCTCTGTCTCTGTCTCTCTCTGTCTCTCTGTCTCTCTTTGTGTGTGTTTGTCTCTCTCTGTCTCTCTCTGTCTCTCTGTCTGTCTCTCTGTCTCTCTCTGTCTCTCTGTCTCTCTCTGTCTCTCTGTCTCTCTCTCTCTGTCTCTCTGTCTCTCTGTCTCTGTGTCTCTCTCTCTTTCTCTCTCTCTCTCTCCTCTCCCCCACCTTCTGTGTTTTGGAATTGATATAAAGTGTGGTCAAGAACTAAGCAATTGGGGTTAAGTGACTTACCCAGGGTCACAGAGCTAGGAAGTATCTGAGGCCAGATTTCAACTCATATCCTCCTGGAAACTCCAAGACTGGTACTCTATCCACTGTACTACTAAGCTGCCCTGACATGGTTTCTTTGGTTACCCAATATGTTTTATTTCATAAATTTAAAAACATAATTCTGAAAAGGGGTCCATAGATTTCACCAGATTTCCAAAAAGATTTATAACGCAAAAATTTAAGAACTCTTGGATTAGATGATTTCTACTATCTCTGCCAGCTATATATCCAATGAAAATTCTTTCTTATTGAGTTAGCAGCTTCTAGTCTTTGTTAGCCAAAATATTTCAGTTTTTTAAAAATGTAAAAGCTCTAAAGTCAGTACTAAGAACCATTGTAATAGCAATCAATCAATCAATCAATATTTATTATGTGTCTACTATGTGCCTGGCACTGTGCTAAACACTGGAGGCAGGGGGCTAAGAGTCATTCTCACAGATGGAAAGAGAACTAGTCAGGCAGAGGATATAACTGCCATATGGAGTGAAAGGAGGAACATAGCTTGATTTTAGGGACATGAGGAATTCCTTCCTCTCCCTCCCACGTAACTCCCTCATCTAGTCTGAAGGCCCTTTCTTCATTTTGTCTTCACATCTGACATAATCCTTAGTGTTTCATTTCTGGAGTTAATAAATTGCTTCCTTTTAAAATACATCTACCTCTTAAAATGACTAACAGATGATCACTTATTACCACTTTTGGATAAATTCATTTTCTCCTGATACTAATCTTAGGAAAACAAATTAAGGAAATTATGATTTAGAGAAACACAAAATGGTTTTTAAAAAGACAAAATAAGGCAGAAGACAAAACAAACAAACAAACAACAAAACCCTTATCTTCCATCTTGGAATCAATATTGGATATTGGTTCCAAGGCAGAAGAGTGGTAAGGGCTAGTCAATAGGAAAAACTCTCTGAACCTTTCCTCATCTATAAAATAGGGGTAATAATAGCTGTACTAAGTACTCCAACAAGGTTATTGTGAGGGAAGTTCTCTGTAAGCTGGAAACTGCTAAAGTATGAATTATTACTATTCTTTTTAAAATTACCCTTTTATACACATCACATAATATAATATATAACATAATTATAATATAATACATGATAAATTATAATTAAATTATAATAAGTACACCTATCCAAGGAAAACAAATTCTTATATTAGTTATGTCTAAAAATCTGTCTCATTTTTTCCCCTTACTCCCCACAACTTTTTCCCCAAGAAAGCAGGTAATATAATATAGATCATACATATTTTATCATATAACACATATTTGTTCATCATGTTGTGAAATAAGACACATATCACCTACACTAGAGAAAATTTCATGGAAGAAATAAAGTAAAGAAGAGTACATTTCAATCTGAATTTGAACTCCATCTGTTCCTTCTATGGTGGTAGATCAGCTTTTTATTACTATTCTTTTTTTTTTTAAATCCTCACCTTCCGTCTTGGAGTCGATACTGTGTATTGGCTCCAAGGCAGAAGAGTGGTAAGGGCTAGGCAATGGGGGTCAAGTGACTTGTACAGGGTCACACAGCTGGGAAGTGTCTGAGGCCAGATTTGAACCTATTTATTACTATTCTTAAGATATGGAGAGGAACCATGATAAGGTATATTAAGTGCTAGATGATAAGGAATTACTCAAGCATAGGTACAAGGGATGTCACCAAATTAGAAAGAGGTGAGGAGGTGACATTTTAGCCCTGAGGATATTAATGCTCCATCATGTGGCAGCTGGACTGAGTAACAGAGCAGGAAAACACGGATGACTTCTGGGAATAGAAGGAGTATTAATTATTTTATAATTACTATTTTTCATTTTTTCAAATTGCATCAAAAATAATTTGTAAGTTGAAATATTGCTGTTTCATTCTATCATTCACCTGACCTGGGGCTTCAGCCTAGGAAACCAAAACATTGCAGTTACCCCAATTTGCCACTGGATGGCAAAAGGGACCAGTAACTTCCATGGTGGCCAATTCAATTGTGAAACTGTCAAGCAGAAGAAAACCTAGCCTAGGATGCTCTCTCCTGGAAGCCCAAACATGCACTGTTAGAACTAGAGGGAAACCTAAGGATCAGCTCATTCAAGCCCTCATTTTACAGATGAAGAAATGAAGTCTCAGAGGGCTGGAATGCTTTGTCCCAGGTCACCCAGAAGGTTGGCATCGGATTAAGGACAAGTGGCTTTTTGTTTCCAAAAACCAGTTTTGTTGAAATAAGAGCATCACATAGCATTACAGCTAAAAACACCACCAAAGCCCCAAACCCAAACCAGCCTGCTTCTTCACACACCTTTGGGCAGCTTTTGCTAGTATGTTGCAAACTTTGCTGGTACTATATAACTGTTTTGATACAATAGTTCAAAATGTGTTCCCTTCTGCAACCTAAAGGGAGCATTGAAGGTTTGCAAAAGGATGAAGAAATGAAGAAACTAGAAAGACTTGTTTCTCTTGCTCCCACTAACATGCTCTCCCTACAGCTGTCCAAGCACAGCATTGATCTGTACCAATGAGGAGAGAGTCCTCCACCAGTGCTCTTTGGGGCTTGGGTTGTTTAAGTAAACATTTCTGCTAGAATTCTATATTATCCTGAGCTCCTGGATTAAGCTATTTCAGTAGCTAATAAATTCCTGCTAACTACAAGTCTTCACAGTGTGACCCACTTGATAGAAATGTTCTAGAGATTAAATTTTCAGATTGAGATTGTATTAGATACTCCCTAATCCTTGAGATTCTGAGCCTTGATTTAAGGATCAGTCTGGGATTTACTATAAATGATGACTGTGCTACTCAATTCATATGTGACCTTATATATAATAATTCCACGTTTTACTTTCAACGCTGTCCCAATTGTCTATGCTTCTTTTTGAACTTCATTCTGTTCCTTTCCATTTAAGCTCCATCACATTTAATATATGGATTAACTGGAACCAAAAAGGAGAAGGGAAGAAGGAATATTCCCTCTCTCTTTTTTAAAACCCTTACCTTCTATCTTAGAGTCAATATTGTGAATTGCTTCCAAGGCAGAAGAATATTAAGGGCTAGGAAATGGGGGTTATGTGACTTGCCCAGGGTCACACAGCTAGGAGATGTCTGAGGCCAGATTCAAACCCAGCACCTCTAGTCACTAGGCCAGGCTCGCATTCTACTGAACCACCTAGCTGCCCCTAGGAATGCTCTCTTACGAGTATACAAAATACATTTAGGGAAGCTGTTCCTGAATGACCTAGGTTTCTTTAGGTTCTTTAAGGGAGATTGGGCTAGGTCATTTTTAAGATTCCCCTCTTAGTTCTAAATCTTATGATCCTGTGATTTCATGACCCCCCCCAAAGGGCTCTATATACCCTTTATATGAGAGGTTAGAGACATGTAGCTTCTCTTTCTTCTATAATCAGTTGTAAATTCCCTCAAGAAAATAATTGATTTCTACATCCATCAGGCAGGCTTCTGGTCCAGGCAAGATATTCTTGGGCCCCGACCTGCCCTGCCAAACTGTACCCAGACAAGCTCCAGAATATAAGAAATGAGTCAGGACAAATACTGTCATAACTATATACCTGTTTGCAACAGTGAACATACAAACCATGCAGGAAAATTCAATTATAGTCTTCATTTAGATAGGGTTTTATTAATAAGATCTCCCTGTAGTTCGAATCTATCTTTTTTCTGACTCAGTTATAGACTTCCCTTGTCATTCTTTCCAATTGTAAAAAAACAAACAAACCTATACATTGGAAATCTGTGCATTTATCAAGACCTGCTTCTCCTTTTCTAACTCATTTTATTCTCTTTCTGCCCATTCTACATCATTAAACTAAGAACAATATTTGACTCTAGCCAGTGTCAATTGTATTATGCTCATTTGAATGGAATTATTTATCACAGCAGCAGCAACACAGAATTTAGGGGGAATGAATGATGATCTCCCAATGGGCCCAGAATACTAAGCTAACATGGTCAAGAGAGCACTCAGTCGGGAGGCAAGAGACTTAAGTCTCTGTTACCTTAGGCAAGTCCCAACTCGGTTTCTTCATGTCGTACAGTCTCTAGCCACTAGGGGGGGAACCTGAGAAAGTTTAGGCATCGGTAGCATCCTTTGTTGCTATGGTAGCATTACCATGATAACCACACACATAGACTAAGCCCACCAGGTAAGCTATGGCAATGAGGTTTCTTCCCCTCTTCTCATCCCCATCTCTCACACCCAAATGTTAGGGTTTTTTTTTTTTTAAGTCTCTCACCCAAAGCAGTAGGTTTTTTATTTGTATTTTATTTTTAACTCAGATATCACTAGGGCTTATAAAAGATTACGCCAAGGGGCAGCTAAGGTGGTTGAGTGGAAAGAGAGCCAGGCCTGGAGAAAGGAGGTCCTGGGATCAAATCTGACCTCAGGCACTGCCTTAGCTGTCACTGGGCAGTCACTTAATCCCCATTGCCCAGCCTTATTGTGCTCTGCCGTGGAAGTAATACACAGTATTGATTATAAGATGGAAGGGAAGGGTTTAAAAAAAAAAAGACCATGCCAGCCCTTGCTCAGCTTCTATGGCTTTTCCCCGGCTCATCCCTGCTGTGCAAAGAATCTTTCCATCTCTCCCTTTTATAAACCATGCACACAATAATCAACCAAACTCAGTATTAGTCTTTCATCAAGCCTTTAGTAAGCGTACGGACATTGTGCTAGTAGTCCCCATTAGGACTTACATATACATTTTAGATAACACAATGAAAATGAAGTAAATGAAGAACTAAAAACTCTTCTCCTTGACCACTGTCCCTTGTCTTGACTGACAGAGAAAAGAATAGAGCAAGAGATTAAAGTGCTCTGTAGAAAATCAGCTCCTCCCTGGAGAGAGAAAAGGAGAGGGAAAGTCTCATCCTCCCTGCTCACACCTTCGTCACCAAGGCAAATCACTATCTCAACTCCCCATCGCTCTAAGCCAAGGCCAACCAGCTCCTCAGTTTAGAAGGCTCCATCCATCTCAAACACACCACCAAAGTGCCTCACGGCTCCGGCTTCCTTCTGTCCTCTGCCTCCCATGAGGGAAGAAGTCTGAAATCAAGGGCAGGCAGACCTCTGGACATTGGGAAATGCTCACTAAACTCTCCCAAGGCTCTTGTGGGTAGGACCAAAAGATGAATTAGGTCTATCACCACGATTATAAAAACACATAGGCATTTGTTTGCATTAAATACATTCATAATTCCTCGTTTAGCCACAGATTTCCCATGAGCCTATGATAGTGTTATTGTTCAGCTGTTGCAGTCATGCCTGACTCTTCTTGACTCCATCTGAAGTTTTCTTGGCAGACACTAGAGTGGTTTGTTACTTCCTTCTCCAGCTCATTTTACAGATGAAGAAACTGAGGCAAACAGGGTGAGGTGACTTGCCCAAGGCCACACAACTATTAAGTGCCTAAGACAAATTTGAACTCAGGAAAAAGAATCTTCCTGATTTCAAGCTTGACCATGCATTGTGCCACTTAGCTGCCTGTGCCTGTAATAGTCCCCGAGTAAATAAATCTCCAGAGAACCAAGCTCCTTTATAATGAAGCTGGCCATGTTAGAAAATATCATCTTCAGCAATCATGCAGTGTGGTGTCCTAGACGGTAACCTACACATGAATGCAGTGACAAGAGAAAATTATCTCTGCACACGGCTACTTTCTGCCCAGTCAAACATGAAAGGGCTCGCCAGCCTGTGAGTAAAGGTGTGCAATGTTTGTTTTAGTGCCTTCCGGGACTACTTCCTGTCCCCTTTTCACCCCAGATTTGGTCATAACCCTGGTGGCCACTGGCTGGCTGTATGACCTTGGAGCAAATCACTTGGAGCTTCTCCAGAGCACGGGGGAGGCCAGGGATGATGCCAAATGGCTGAGCACGTGCTTTACACTCCCCTACAGTCTTCAGTGTCAGCCTCAGTTCTAGGACCCCAACTGTAGTTCAGAAAGCTCATGCTTTCTCGTGACCCACTTTCAGGCACATGGTACACTCAGACCCATGATTTCAACAGTAGGGGGAACTCCTGGAGAGGAAACCCCATCTAGCAAGGCAGCTGGCAATTGTTCTGCAGCCTCAGAGAATCACAGAGAATTAATTATCTGGAGTTCTGCTAAATTAAGTGACTTATCCAGGTCATCCTGCTAGTATGTCTCAGAGGAAAGACGCAAACCTAAATCTTCCGGTCTCTGAGGCTGGTTCTTTTGACAGAGTTTGGTATATTGTTGTTGTTCAGTCATGGCTGACCCTTCATGACCCCTTTGTGATTTTCTTGGCCATTTTCTCTTGCAGTGGATTGTCTCAAGGCAGTGACCCAGATATCCCCATTTTGTAGCAGAGGAAACTGAGATAGAGATTAAGTGATTTACCCAAAGTTACACAGTAAGTGCTGGAGGCTGGATTTGAACTTTGGACTTCTTGACTCAGCCCCAGGGCTGTATCCACTGTGCCACCTAACTCCTCCTCCGATATATAATATGGCCTAAAGAGCTGGATAACTATCTTTAGGAACAAAAATTCTCCTTATAAAATGTACTTTCTATGATTAAATATTATGTCATTTTAAAGCTTATAATTTTATTTTTTTACATTCATTTTTAAAATTTTGAGATCCAAATTCTCTCCCTCCTTCCAGCCCTTGTCCCACTCATTGGGAAGGCACGCTATATGATGCCCATCATAGACAGGCTTTTCTTTTTTTTTTAATCCTTACCTTCTTTATTAGAATCAATATTCTGGATTGGTTCTTAGGCAGAAGAGTGGTAAAGGCTAGGCAATGGGAGTCAAATGACTTGCTCAGGGTCACACAGGTGGGAAATGTCTGAGGCCAGATTTGAACCTAGGACCTCCCATCTCTAGGCCTGGCTCTCAATCCACTGAGCTACACAGCTACCCCTATATATCTTGATAGTTGGGGTCACTTAGCACTTTTTCTTGCAGTCAACCTCTGCAGACACAATTCAAACCCAGACTATTCTTGAATCTTGAATCCTCTCTTGGATACACCCCCAAAATCACATTCACAGGTCAGGTCCTGCCCTCCCTGCCTCTCCCACAAAAACCCCAGGTTCAAGGTACCACGACTTTAGGGAGATGTCTACCTCAAACTTGTGAAGACTTCCCCTAGTAGAATGGGCAGACTAGAATAATTTGTTAATTGTTCATTCAATTTATTTGCACCCCAAAATATATTAGGCATCTACTATATGCACTACACTGCACTGGGTGGTAGCTATTCAGAACATACCCATACCTTTCTCTCAAGGAACTTATAATGCATTAGGGAGAAAGACCTGTATCTAGATGTAGAATACAAAGGAAAGTGGTATCAAGACAGAGGGTAGAAGAGGATGAGAAATTTGAAGAGGGAGAGATCATGTGCATCTGGGGTGGGGAGGTGGAAAAAAGTTCAGATCTCATGCAGTTAATCATGTAATTTGATCAGCCTGAATGGTTGGGTCAAGGAGATCTTCTAACATCAGAGCTTCCAGACTAACATAATCTGGATCTAACGAAAATAATTCAAAACATTGAATATTGTTGGTCTAGGCTTGTGGCAAAGTATATAGTGATGAGAACTGAACAAAAGGCTCTAGGCTTGAATAAAGAATAAAATCATTGATGATGTATGTTTGTCCTTCGTAGAGTTCTCTAAGAAACCAGGGACCAGCTTAAATTATAAAGGCACAAGAGTACAGGTAGTCATGGAATTCCTTAGCCCCCGTGATTATAAGAATTTCCTTGAGAAGGGGCCGCTGGGTGGCTCAGTGGATTAAGAACCAGACCTTGAGATGGGAGGTCCTAGGTTCAAATGTGACTTCAGACATTTCCTAGCTGTGTGACCCTAGGCAAGTCACTTAACCCCCACTGCTTAGCCCTTACCATTCTTCTGCCTTGGAACCAATACACAGTATTGGTTCTAAGACAGAAAGTAAGGGTTAAAAAAAAAAGAATTTCTTTGATGATTTGGCCATCGTTACATGAAGTCATCATTCTTGTAGATATTGACCATTTGGTGCCTCAGTGCTACCTGTAATTTTGTGGCTGAGTGCAGTTCCAATACCACAAGGGGCAAGAAATTGGGCTAATCACAGAATTTTAAGGGGCCTCAGAGCCCATCTACTCTATCATACATACATGTAGTGCTCCTCTGGGATATTCTTCCAAAATCACACTCACAGGCCAGCTTCTGCTCTCCCTGCCTCCCTCACAAATACTCCAGTTTCAAGTATGAAGACTTTAGGATACGTCTACTGCAAACATGCAATGACTTCCCCTGGCAGAATGCGCAGATGAAAATAACTTATTCCAATGGCCATGAAGGTGGCGAAAGCAGGCACTGTGGAGTGCCTAGAGCTTGGTAAAGACATTGAAGATGCCACCATCATCCCAGGTCATCACCAGTTGTCCTGACTTTTGTCTTGCCACTAGATTTTTGATGACTATAGAAAGGAGAGTGAAACTGATGACTTTGTGTAACTGCCTCCCTTAAATCCAACTTATGAACAAGTCAAGATATCGTGTGATGTCATTGGTTCTCTTTGAAATTGAAGAACAAGCAACGCTCCAGTGGTCTGGGCTTTTCTTTTTTCTTGGATTTCCAGTTAAAATCGCCTCTAGGAAGGACACTACTATGCTCTTTCAGCATTACTTTTGGAAAGCCAGCAATTCTTGGGCTCTGCAGAGACCTCCATGTTTGTTCTCCCAGAGGTAGGACTCTGAGGCTTCACATCCCCCAAGTAGGAGAATCTCCATTTCTGTGAATTTTAGAACATATCAAAGGATAACTCCAGCTAGCTAAAACCCTTAGTCTTGGTCCTTTCTTTTTATCCCTTTCCTGGTTCTCTGAATCCAAGACCTCATTATAGGTTATGATGAGTATCCAATACAATTCTTAAATTTGCATTTTTATAGATCAGCCCATAATTCAGAAACAGCCCTGGAACTCATGGTTTTCTGGTTTTTTTACTTCAAGACAATCTATCCCCAGAAAACAAAGTCATTGATTCTGTTGACTGCTCAGTAAAATTCTAAACTTTTCCTTTGCCAATGTTGCCACTCAATTTATTTTCTTAGCCCAATACCATTGTCTGTTTTAACCATGGATTAGCAAGGAAGTCTTCCCAGAATAAACCCAACATTGATTACTATCCTGTTTTGTTGTTCTCATTGATTTTCCGAGAGGTAGATAAAACCTTTGAGATTTTTTATTTGAATTTCTATTTTTATCAGTGATTTGGAACAATCTTCTACCCGTTTATTAACAAAGATGATGCAGCATTTGAAGATTGTTTATTTCTATCCTTTGACCACTTACCCTTACAACATTGATTTTCTTCTTGCAAACTCCTCTCAACTTAATATAGCAGAAATCCATTCTATCATTCCTAATTCCCTCTATCACTTGTTTGATTAACAACTTTCCCCCTAGCTATAGTGGTGAAAAGTATTTGCTCTGATTCTTTTTTAAATTTTTCATAGTGTTACCTTTAATATTCAGATCATGTATCCATTTTGAGCTTATTGTTGCATTGGCTTAAACCTAATTTTTGTCCAACTCTTTTCTATTTTGTTATTTACACCTTTTGTCCAACAACTTTTCTATTTATCCAGAAATACTTATCAAATAGGGAGTTTCCCCCCAATAATTCTTCAGTTTATCAAGGATTGTCTTATTGAGTTCTTCCTTATATGGTCTTTTTCTATTTGATCTACTTAAAAAAAATTTTAACCAGTGTTCAGATAGTTTTTCTTTTAAACTCTTATCTTTTGTCCTAGAATCAATACTATGTATTGGTTCCAAGGTAGAAGAGCAGTAAGGACTAGACTATGGGGGTTAAGTGACTTGCCCAGGGTCATGCAGTGAGGAAGTATCTGAGGCTGAATTTGAACTTGGGACCTCCACTCTTTAGGCCTGGTAGCTTAATGATTACTAGTTTAGAGTACAAATCAAGGTCTGGAAGTGCTGTTCTCTCCTTGATTCCTCTCCTCCCTTCCCCCCGCCCCCCCATTATTACCCTGGAGATTTTAAATCTCTTACACCTCTAAATGAATTTTATTATTATTTTGCATATTTCTGAAATATTTCCAGGGCAATTTAATTAGAATAGCTCTAAATATGTGTCATTTTAGGTAGTAACATCATTTCTATTACATTCATGTGGTTCAATCATGAGCAATGAATATCCTCCCTGTTATTTAAATATTATACATGTCTTGAGTATGCCTACTAGATTAATTCCAATATACAGAAGGCATTTTTATGTTATTTTGAATGGGCTTCCCTTTTTATCATTTTCTCTTGGCTTTTGTTATTCTATCCAGAACTGCTATTGCTTTTTGAAATCCTTTCCTTTAGATTTATTTTGTATCTTGCTACTTTGACTCTATGAATTTTCTCAGTTAATTTCTTTGTTGATTATCAGAGGTTTTCTAAGTAAGTCATCATGTCACAGTATGTAGGAAAAGTTTTGTCTCCTCAAACCTTTGTTTGTATCTTTAATTTGTTATCAAAAGACTGCCTAAAGCTGTCAAATAACAGAAGCAAGGGGCTACGTTGCTCCAATCTTATACTTACTGGGAATGCTTCTAGCGTTGCTCTTTTGCAAATAGTGCTAGCTTTTGGTTTTAAATAGGTTTTTCTGATATTTAAGATGGCCTTTCTATATCAGTGCTTTTTTACTTTTTAGCATTATACTTTCTCAAAGGTTTTCTCTTCAGCTATTAATAAAATCATGTTGTTTCGATATGCTTGCTTTTTATGTGAGTAATTGTGTTAATTATCTCCTTAATGTTAAGCTATTCTAACATCACTTGTATAAATACAACATGGCCAAAATGTTTCAGGGGCAGCTAAGTGGCTCAGTGGGTAAAAAGTCAAGTCTAGAGGCAGGTCTTGGGTTCAAATCTGGCCTCCGATACTTCCTAGTTGTGTAACACTGGGCAAGTCACTTAACTGCAATTGCCTAGTCTTTACTGCTCTTCTGCCTTGGAATCCATATATAACATTGATTCTAAAGCAGAAGGCAAGGTTTTTTATTTTTTTAAGTGAATAATATTGGGTATATTGCTATGGTCTTTTTGCTAGGAGTTTATTTAAAAATTTAAAATCAATATTTATTAGCACTACTTCTTTATATTTCTTTGTTTTATTATTCTCAGGTTTAGGCATTAGGACTATGTCTCATAACAGGAGTTCAATGATTTTTCTTTCTTATTTTTGGGGAATAATTTTTGTAGCATTGGTATTAATTTTTTAAGTTTGATAATTTTCCTGTAAATTCATCTGAACCAATTTTTTTCCTTTGAGAATTCCTTTAGAGCTAGTTAAGCTTTATTTTCGGAGTTTGAATAACCCTTTCTTTTTAATATTCCTCTTGGCGGGCTTTTATAACTTCACAACCACCTAGTTCCCCTTCTATCTCTCTATTCACTCATTATTTCCCAGTCCTAATGACTCTGATGCTTCCTTCTGCTCCCTTAAGTTCTGTTTCTAAAGTTCTGTCCTTGACATTTTTTTTCTTAAACTCTTGCCTTTGATGATACATCCACGCTCACAGCTTTAACTACTCTATCTATACACTTACCAGCTATGTAATCCTGGGTAAATCACTTAACTGCTATGTGCCTCAGTTTCCTCAAATGTAAAATGATAATAATAATATGTATTTCATGGGGTTGTTGTGAGGATCAAATGAAAAAACTATCTATAATACACTTAGCACAGTACTTGGCACTTAATAAATGCTTGTTCCCTCCTTCCTTTCTTCTCTTTATCCCTACACAAATGGCTTCCAGATCTATATCTGTTGCCCTCACCTCTCTCCTGAACTCCAACTTGGATCCCTGGTGTCTAAAGTTTCAGCATTTTATTTTGTAAACCCTTATCTTCTGTCTTAGAACTGACTCAAAGACAGAAAAGCAATAAGGGCTAGGCAATCAGGGTTAAGTTGCCCAGGGATATACACCTTGGAAGTGTCTGGTTTCAAATTTGAACCCAGGTCTTTCTGACTCCAGGCCTGGTACACTATTTATTGTGCTAAGATTCAACATATTTTTTTTCAACCATGACACAGTGTAAAGAGTCTGGAGTCTAGACTAAGAAGGAATTGGGTTCAAATCTTGGCTATTTCATTAGCTCAGTGTGAGCTCAGGCAAGTTACCTAGATTCTCTGGGCCTCGTTTTAATTTAATTCATAAAGTAAAGGGTTGGATAATATGATTTCCAAATGTTATAGGGAATTTAGGAAGGGAGAAAGAAAGGGGGGAACAGACTTAAATAAATGAGTTTATTAACAAAGAAAGGGAAGATGGGGAAGGAAAAGGGGGAAGGTTTGCATCTGACTATTTGCTCCAAGATCTTTAACCCACTATAGTTAATTTCCTAAGCTTAACCTGTCGAAATAACTCAACTAAAGATGACTAAGGATAAGTCCAACAGGGAACCCAGAATCTCACACACAGAGTCCTTGGTGGGTCAGGTGACAGGAATCCAGCTGTTGAGTCCTCAGATGTTCCAGGAAAGAGAGAAGAAGGCTCCTCCAAAACCCTCTGTCCACCAGAATGCCTGGTGGTGGTGGAATGCCTGGATTCTTCTCAATCCTTTTGATCTTATTCTAGGGCAGACAGCTTACAAGATGAGGTTGTCCAGGGACAGACCAGATCCACACCCTTCAGACTTGACCTTCTGCTCCAGATAGACAGTTGGAAACCTGTCCCTTCAACAGCTTAGAACTCTGACCCAGCCAGCTCTTGGAGAATTCTGAGGCCTGAGGGCTGTCAATCAGTTCTTTGCACTTTGTAACTTCCCTGCTACACAAGGTCCTTTACAAATCCAAGTCTATGATCATATCATCTTATTTCCATCAGTTCTGATTTTGCACTTTAATTATGGCTCTGACAATTTAACTAAGTGTTTAGGGGTAAGGTGTAACTTCAAGACACGAGGCCAAAATGGTCATTTATTTATAATGGGAGCAGGCAAAATGAAATAGTGACTTCCACCGAGTATGGATGTCTGTATTTCTGCCACAACTGAGTGACTGTTAGCTGTATTCCAAGGGTAGGCTGATTTCTTTTCTGGAGGAAATGAAAAGTCTAGGAGAATGCTTCTCTCCTCTCTGGGTTTTTAGGGAGGATAAAGAAAAAATAATCCCAAAAAATTCCTAAAAAAAGAAGCAAACATTTAATGGAGGGGGAAAGTGTTCTGAGGTGGAGATTAGGATGATAGAATATGAAAGAGTATTATCCATAGGAGAAAGGGAAGGGGAAAAGGTACCCCAACCATTAGAACTTAAAAAGAGATCTGGGGCTCTTCCTGGGGAGAAAGCAGAATGCTCTGAGGTGGAAGAAGGTATCTGATCTCCCAACGATGAGATAGTAGTGCCATAGAAACTATCAGGTGAGAGATCATTAGTAAGGGCCAGATAATGATCAGAAGAGTTGTTGCTTCACAAGTAAAACCCAGTGGAATTGCATGTCAGCTAGGGGTGGGGGTAGGAGGGGAGGGAAAGAACATACATCATGTAAACATGGAAAAATATTGGAAAATATTATAAATTAATTAAATAAAATTTTCCACTTAAAAAAAAAAAAGAAGAGTTGTTGCTTGCCATTTCCACCTTAGGGGTACAGAGACAGGTATTTGTGGTTCTAATAACAATACAGATGTTTGCTGTCTCTCTGGGGCACAGGACAGAAAACTTCCCATGACTTTTCAGAAGAGATGACGGCGATCCACTTCTGGTCATTCAGAGGCCTTCAGCATTCCATGTGATGCTTCTGACTGTCCCTGTGGGACGAGGGTGTTCTGGAAAGGGCTAAGTCTGTGGCCAGAAGGCCTTTCAGAAATGACCCAAGCGCCATTTAATAGTGCATTCTTCACTACTGCATCATGTGGAATCTTTTGTCTAATCGCTCTTATGGGAGTGTTTTGCCATCTTTGTGAGTGTTCTACCAACACATCATGGACTCTGACTCTCTTCTGTCACTCCAGAAGGCTTGACAGGAACTCATGAAGTAAGTTCAGGAAATGAGGGTTGTGACCATCAGCGAATGCTTCAGCCTACTCTTGGTGAGGCATCCTGGGCTTCAAGGAGTCGCCCTGCTCCAACCTTAACCCACCCTAGTAACACCATCTCCTTCTTTCAAAGAATTCTTCCTCTTGAAAGCAGATTCTGGTCTTCTTGGCCAGTGTGAACCAGCTTTTTACAACGTAACCAAAAATGTTTGCAACAAATTAGGTCCGTCTGACCCTTGTAACTGGGAAATGAGGATGAGTGAGTAAGTGTGAAAAGGGCACTTCCTTTGAAAGTAAGCAAGGGCTCCTTTTCCACTTAAAAAAAAGGAAGAAATCTTTCCTACCGGTGAGGAAGAAACCAGTCTCCCAAGGTCTATTGGTCTAGGGCTGGCTTCAGCAGCACATATACCTTGCAAGGTCTATTGGCCTAGAAAGAACTGGATTCCTAACGTAAGGGTCCCAGTTGCTTGGCCTAGCATTAAACCTGAAAGTTGTTGAAGGAATGAAGTCCCAGGGATATGGGAAATGACTTTCTTTTGATATTTGGGTATGTTTTACCTTAATCAATCAATCAATTAATTAGTTAACTAATTATTTAATTTTTAATCCTTACCATCTGCCTTAGAATCAATACTCTGTATTGGTTCCAAGGCAGAAGGCCAGTAAGAGCTAGCCAGTCCTGGGTCACACAGCTAGGAAGTGCCTGAGGCCAGATTTGAACCTAGAACCTCATGTCTGTAGGCCTGGCTCTCAAGCCATTGAACCACCCAGCTGCCCCCATACCTATATTATTTTAAGTATTTTACTTTATATTAAATGCATTCTATACATGCATTTATATAAATGTGATCTATATTATATATAATAGCATATATCATATATGTTATATATTATAAATATATTAAAAATAAATATTTTAAATACATTATTTTACCTACTTATGTTTTATCAGGATAGATGAGGATGATGATAGGATCATAGAGTTAGAAGAGGGAGGGATCTCAGAGGTTATCTAGTCCAACCCCTTCTCATTTTTAAGTTGAAGTAACTAAGATCAAAGGGGAAAAAAACGAATTCATCGCAAGTCTATCAGATGAAAGCATAAGCTTTATTGCTTGTTTTTTAAGCATGTGTTTTGGGGGTTTGGTTCTATAAGATTATTCGCTTACAAAAATGAATATATGGAAATATGTTTTGTGTGATGATACGAGTATAACCCAGATTTTTAAAAAATTCTCAAAGGAAAAAAAATCAGCATTTATCAAACAACGACAACTAAGCGGTGGGGATGCAAAAACAAAAATGTCCTTGCCCTCAAGGAGTTTATTTCCTAATACAGGCACACTTTGTTTTATTGCCTTTTTCTTTACTGTGCTCAGCAGATACTGTTTTGTTTTGTTTTTTAAACCCTTACCTTCCGTCTTGGAGTCAATACAATACTTTGCATTGGTTCCAAGGCAGAAGAGTGGTAAGGGCTAGGCAATGGGGGTCAAGTGACTTGTCTAGGGTCACACAGCTGGGAAGTGTCTGAGGCCAGATTTGAACCTAGGACCTCTCATCTCTAGGTCTGACTCTCAATCCACTGAGCCACCCAGCTGCCCCTGCAGATACTGTTTTTCAAAAGTGGAAGGTTTGTGGCAATACTGTGTCAAACAAGTCTATCAGCTCCATTTTTCTAATCGCATGCGTTCACATGGGGTCTCTGTGTCATATTTGATCATTTTTGCAATATTTCAAACTCTTTCCTCATTATTATATCTGTTATGGAGATGTGCGATCAGTGATCGTTGATGTTATGGCTGTCATTGTTTTGGGGGACCCCAAACTACACCCGTATAGAATGGCAAACTCAAGCCAAAAACAAGTATGGTTTAACTGTTCTACCAATGCCTGTCTCTTTCCTGCCCCCTTGACTTCCCATTCCTTGAGATATCTAGTATTGAAATCAGGCCATTAATAACCCTACAATGGCCTCTCCCTGTTCAAGTGAAAGGGAAAGTTGAACCAGGCAGCAAACTTCATTGTTGTCTCATTATACAAAACTGCCACAGCCACCCCAACCTTTAGCAACCACCTCCTTGATCAGTCAGCAGCCATCAACAGTGAGGCACAATCCTTCACCAGCAAGATTAGGATTGGCTGAAGGCTCATCGCACGGTTAGCATTTTTTTTTAGCAATGAGTATTTTTTTTAAAACCCTTACCTTCCATCTTGGGATCAATCCTGTGTATTGGCTCCAAGGCAGAAGAGTGGTAAGGGCTAGGCAATGGGGGTCAAGTGACTTGCCCAGGGTCTCCCAGCTGGGAAGTGTCTGAGGCCAGATTTGAACTCAGGAAGATGAGACCCAGCATTCTATCCACTGCATTCCCTAGCTGGTCATTTGGGGGAAGTTGATGAATATGGCCTCACAGGAAGACTGTCCAGGCTGTAATGCCTCAAGGGAGAACAACATTTTCTTGATAGGAGTTCAGACAAACCTTCCCTGAACATGACCCACAAAAGCAAGGCATCAATTCCCCCCTGACACTCTACTAGATCCTTAAGTCAAGGTAATACCCAAACAGGGACCAAATAACAGCCTCTGTGCTTGGGGATGGAGATAATAAAAGCCATGGCTTTAATGATGAGGAGAAGCCTAGACCTGGCTGGAATGTTAAATTCTAGATTCTTCCCAAGAGGGAAGGAACTAGAAAGAAAGTTACAAGAATCATGCTTTCCTGCCTGTATCATTCTGAAATTGCAGCCTGAGCAAGTGGCATCAGAAACGACTTTCCCCAGGAAGATGGGGTTAGAATTGGTGTGGGGAATAGATAGAAACAATTGGAGTGATAGTGATTCTGTAATTGCAACCACTGAATAGCAAAGGAATTTTTGAAAAAAAAAAAACCCTTACCTACTGTCTTAGTATCAATTCTAGGACAGAAGAGAGGCGAGGGCTAGGCAATGGGGCCAAGTGACTTGCCCAGGGTCACACATCTAAGAAGTGTCTGAACTGAGGTCCCCTTGACCCCAGACCTGGCCCTCTATCCACTGTTACTTCCTATCAAAGGAATTTTTAACAGACACTGTATGCAACTATCTAGTTTTATATATATATATATATATATATAAATTACACAAGATTCTTCCTCTACACAGGCAGAAGGAGTTTTGTCAGCCATGAGTTTCTCATAATGAAAAACGAGCCTGGTCACCCTTACCTGATCTGCATTCAAAGAGGCAAGGGGTTTGTTTATTCTGCATTGGTGCATTCATCCCATACAGGAGCTTCCTTTGTCCATCCCCCAAACCCACCAGGACAAGCCCCACTATTCGGGAACTTCTCAAGTCAAATTCAGTCTTTGCAGAGCAAACCAGATCTGAATTGCAGGGCAAAAGGGAGCCCAATGACTATGTCACAGTCTGTCTCATTTGTTTTAGCGATAATAAATTAGAACCAGATAAGTCCCCTGTGATTGTGAGCTATGTCTCTTAGTTCCTCAAATCCAAATAGACCCCGACAGAGTATCACTGGGATGGCCATTAACACTAACCAATCCTTCAAGAGGAAGATTAGAAGGAATAGCCAGGGGAAGAGAGTTCAGGACACGAGACGTGTGGTACATGCTTTTCGTTTTTTTGGACTAGCCAACATTAGGGAAGGCAGCCAATCAACAACAGGTGGTCATTGAGACACTGGCAAGCACCCAGTGTGCCGACATGAGCAAAGGAAGAATGCCCATGCCCTTGCTGCTGGGAGCCGGTAACCTCCCTATACATGGAAGGAGGCTGCCTCATCTTGCCCTAATTTTTCCTCATCTGCAAATGAGGGAGAGGAAGGAAAAGATGAAGAGTTGTCAAAGGAGAGAATACTGTAGCTACTTCAGAGACCATGACCGGAAGTTACAAAGAAGCTGCGAAAAGTTGGAAGCTTCAGCACTGGGGTGAAGGATAGCAACAGACTGGTGTAGCTAGACTGCTTTGGGCTAACTCTCTACTGGTGGTGTGTTGTCTAAATGTTTAAGAAGGAAAGCTGCTATGAGTCCTGGGTGTCTTTAGGCAGTTTATATTTTTTAGAGAGTGAAAATGATACCTAAGTGAACCTACAAGCTGGGAGATACCCCATTGGTTTCCTAATAATAAATTTCTTGTATATGGGTGTATATCTCTGTCTCCTGCCCCCTACTCCACTCCCAGTGTATTAACCAGCAGGCAAACATCTGAGAGAAAGTATGAACACCTAGATGTCCCTTCCCCAGGTAGCTGGCATCTTTTGGCAGCACTTGGTTCTGTTCTGATGTAGTAAATCATCATTATGCTAATTTTTTGTCAAATGGGGACCATAAGAGCCCCTACCTCCCAGGTTGTTGTGAGGCTAAAATGAGACAACATTTGTATAGCACTTTGAAAACTTTAATGCTCTTAATGCTGGTTATTATTATTATTATTATCAAGGTCTTTCAGAAACAGCTTTGGCTGCATTTATGATATAGTGCTTATTCTGTGGCCTTTCCTCAATCACTTATAAGGTAATTTTAAAGAATCCAGATGTAACAGATGGCCATTTATGAGTAGTATTGTGGGAATTCAACTCAACACATTCAGATATATCTTACCACTGACCAAATGAATAGAATTGATGTAATCGATGGTCAAGGTGGCCCTTCCAATAAAAGGGCTCCCACTCTGGATTTAAGCAGACCATGTTCAGGCTTGGGGTAGCCTGACTCTTAAAAGAGACAAATCAGGCTTTTTCTTGTAGTACTTTCTGGCTCATTGCCCCCACCCTGGAGTTCTGGGGGATAAATGTTAATTTTATATTAAGATATAGATCAAAGGTACAAAATAAACTGACATAAATCATCAGCGTTCCTATGTTTCCAACAAAACTCAGCAGCAAGAGTTAAAAAGAGAAACTCCATTTAAAATTACTCTAGACAAGATAAAATACCTGGGAATCTACTTGCCAAGACAAATTCAGGAATTATATGAGCATAACTACAAAACACTCTTCATACAAATAAAACTAGATCTTAACAATTGGAAAAATGTCAATTGCTCATGGGTAGGATGAGCTAATATAATAAAAATGACAATCCTACCCAAATTAATTTACTTATTCAGTGCTATATCTATCAAACTACCAAAACACTTTTTTATAGAATTAGAAAAATTATTAGAAAGTTCATCTGGAAGAACAAAAGATAAAGAATATCAAGGGAAATAATGAAAAAAAATGTAAAGAATGGAGGTCTAGCTTTACCAGATCTAAAACTATACTATAAAGCAGTGATCATCAAAACTATATAGTACTGACTTAGAGATAGAAGGGTGGATCAATGGAATAAGCTTGGGGTAAATGATAGTAGCAAGATAATGTTCAATAAATCCAAAGATCCTAGCTTTTGGGACAAGAACTGATTATTTAACAAAAACTGCTGGGAGAATTGGAAAACAGTTTGGGAGAAATTAGGCTTAGATCAACATCTTACATCCCATACTAAGATTAACTCAGAGTAGGTAAAATATGAAGAAGGAAATCATAAACAAATTAAATGAATGTAGAATAGTATATGTGTGAGCTCTATGGGAAAGGAAGGAATTTAAAGCCAAGCAGGAGATAGAGAACACTATAAAATGTAAAATGAGTAATTTTGATTATTTTAAATTTAAAAGTTTCTGTAAAGCAAAACCAGCATAACCAAAATTAGAAGAGAAATAATAAATTGGGGGAAAAAATTTATAACAAAAACCTCTGACAAAGGTCTCATTTCTCAGATTTATAAGGAACTAAGTCAATTGTACAAAAAAAAGTCATTTCCCAATTAACAAATAGTCAAGGGATATGAATAGGCAATTTTCAGATAAATCAAAACTATCAAAAAGCACATGAAAAAGTGTTCTAAATCTCTCATAATAAGAGAAATGCAAATCAAAACAACACTGAGGTACCACCTCACACGTATGAGATTGGCCAATATGATAATAAAGGAAAATAATAAATGTTGGAGAAGTTGTGGCAAAATTGGAACATTAATGCATTGCTGGTGGAGTTGTGAATTAATCCAGCCATTCTGGAAGGCAATTTGGAATTATACACAAAGGGATTTAAATGAATGTATACACTGTTATCCAGCAATACCACTGCTGGGTTTTTACTCCAAAGAGATTATAAGGAAAACTACTTGTACAAAAATATTCATAGCTGCGCTCTGTGGTGACAAAAAAAGATGGAAAATGAGGGAGTGTCCATCAACTGGGGAATGGCTGAACACATTGTGGTATATGGTGGTGATGGAATGCTATTATGCTGTAAGGAATAATGATCTGGAGGCTTTCCATATGAACTGGGAGAACCTTAATGAACTGATGCAAAGTGAAAAGAGCAGGACCAGAAGAACACTGTACACAGAAAGTAAAACATTGTGGAAAAATCCAGTGTAATAAACCTTACTACTAGTAGCAATGCAACAAGCCAGGATACTCCTGAAGGACTTATGTAAAAGAATGCTATCCATATTGAGAGAAAGAACTATGGGAGTAGAAATGCAAAAGCAAAAATATGTATCACTTATCACATGTATATATGGGTACGTGATTTGGGGACTAGGTTTTAAAAAAATCTCTCTCTAGCAAAAATGAATAATATGGAAATAGGTATCAAGTGACAACATTTGTACAACCCAATGGAATTGCTTGTAGGCTCTGGGAACGGGGAGGGAAGAGGAGAGGTGAAAAATGAATGATGTAAACATGGAAAAATATTCTAAAAAATAAAATAAATTTAAAAGCTATAGATCATAACTAAGTTCTTCCTATCAAGGATTAGTAGGGTCACTTCTAGAAAGAGATTCACTATTCAAAGGAGTAGATATCAAGCATAGAATAGCTATTTATTTCCACCACCACAAAAATACATTTTTATTGTTGTTTAGTTATGTCTGACTAATATGACCCCATGAACAATGGTTTTGTTGGCAAAAATATTGGAGTGGTTTGCCATTTCATTCTCCAATGTGTCCCTATTTTACAGATGAGCAACTGAGGCAAAATAGAGTTAAGTGACCCTTGCCCAGGGTCCCACAGCTAGTAAGTGATTTGTAATATTTAAAATAGTTGGAAGGCCATCAACTGTGGCAGTTAAAAGAGTTGGGGACATAAACTGTAATAATTAAAATGGTTGATGTTGTAAACTGTAGTGAGTTAAAATGGTGGAAGATATAAATTGTGATAGATATAAGAGAGGGTGAGTAAATTTGACCACAAAAAATATGTTTCACTACAGTGTCTTGGTTTCTAAATAAAATATATAAGGTGGTCGCCAGGGAAATATTCCCAATTATTCAATATACCCAAGTCAACTGGGTTTTATAGAGATTTTAATTAATAATACAATGAGTAATTAAAGGAAAGAGAGAAAAAGGAAATAAGTATGAAGGGCCTTAAGCCAACATGGCCTAGACCTGAATCTTAAGAGAGAGAGATCAGTCAGTCAGTCTTTTATCACTCACCACTAGAGTTTGTCTTAAGCAAGGATGTCTGGGGAACAGAGTCTCCCCAGAGGGAATTCCAGCCAGAGTCAGCCTCCCAAGGGACTTCTTCTCAAGAGATCTTCAAAGGGCCTCCTCCAAAAGGATCTATCTCCAAGGATCTAAGGATCTCCAAGCCTCCCTCTCCAAGGATTCTCTCTCCAAGATCCAAGGATCTCCAAGCCTCTAAGGAATCCAAGGAATCTCCTTTGCTCAAGAGATAACTTTTCTTATATAGGGGATTTTTTCCTATGTCACCTCCCCTAAGTTCTTCCATCTACCAACCACCGTAGATGTTTCCTAAAGGACAGCCCATCTGAATTCCTGCTAGGTTGATTATTCTCCTCAGTAAGTCTGAACCAGAGAAAATGCTGCTGTGTCGACTAATCCCCTCAGTAAGTCTGAACCAGAGAAAACACAGCTGAGTCGACTAATCTCATTAAGAGAAAACTTGCCCAACCCTTTTAGGTACCTAGCATCCCATTGTATCAATTCTAAAAACCAGGCATGGCTCAAAGAATTCCTTGCCTTATTATAAGCATGGGTCCAAGTACTTTCATTGTTTAGCAAAGAATTTTTTCCCCTAAAGCAGTCTTAAGTATGGGTGGAGTAGAGGTCCTCCCATTTCTGATCCTGGCGAGTTCTCACATCAAAATGGGGAATGTTTCCAGTAAAGAATTTGTTCCAATGGAGAATTTCCTGATGGGGAAATTTTTAATATTCACAAGTCTGAGAAATTTCAAGATTTACAGATTAAAGTTGGATTTGAACTCATATCTTCCTGACACTATACCACCACCTAGCTGCCCCACAAAAATAAAATAAAATAAAATAAAACAACAAAAACAAAACAAAAAAGACTCCTACGTAAGCACTTTAAACACACTTAAACTTACTTAAATACTTAAATTATTACTTCAATAATTATTTATTATTAAATAAAAATAAATACTAAAATAAAAATTATTTAAAACATAAAACAATAATTCAACACCTATCATACCCTTTTAAGAGGTAAGGACTACTTATCAAATGTTTCACAATCGTCTAAGAGTATACTGTCTAGAAATCAACAAATCCACATCTCCTGGCAAGCCAGGACATGGTTTAGATTTTCTTAGTTTCATTCAGCTATAGCATCCTCCTGACATTGATTGGTAAGAAATTTTTGTGTAAATTACTTCCTCAACAGACAACCAATTCCCTCTTCAGTTCAGGAAGTTACCAATAGTGCAGGAAATATCCATTTCTCAACACCCGAACTCAGTGACCTGGGCAAAGGAAAAGAAACATCACACAGAAGAGACAGCCATGGACTCAGGGTTTAGTCTCAGGCTCATCGTGGCAAGCACATGGTCTTGTAGCCAGCCGTATGTGTACAACTGCCATTGCTGTCAGAAGGTGTAGGAAAAGAAAACGATCGTCTTCCCTTCAGTCTCCTAGAAGTCAAGGGAACACTTGTATAGACTATACTTCAAGCAAGACATTATCTCAAAAGAGACCCAAAGCCTTCTTTCCTCATTCCTTATTGCCCACAGAATGGGTAGCTATTCTAGGCTCAGCCACCAATCTTCTTTGGCACTGTCTTCAACCACGGGAAACATGCAGACTAACCAGGACCTACAGGTTGCTCATGTACTCTACTGAGAGGCTCTTCTTGAAAGAGCCAAAGAATACATGACAAGCCCAATGGGAGATGTCTCTGTTCAACAGATGAGGGGATTCCCCAAATTATCTATTTTTACATACAACTGGGGAGCTATTTGGTTTGATTTAATTTAATTTTATTGATTAAGAAACATTTTCCACCGTTACATGATTCTCGTTCTTTCCTTCTCTCCTCCAACCTCCCTCCCATAGCCAATATGCAATTGCACTGAGTTTTACATGTATCATTGATCAAGACCTATTTCCATATTATTGATATTTGCAATAGAGTGATCCATTAAAATCAACACCCCCAATCATATCCCCATTGACTCAGATGATCAAGCAGTTGTTTTTCTTCTGCGTTTCTGCTCCCACAGTTCTTTCTCTGGATGGGATAGTGTTCTTTCTCATATGTCCCTCAGAAATGTCTTGGATCATTGCATTGCTGCCAGTAGAGAAGTCCATTACATTAGATTGTGCCACAGGGCATCTGTCTCTATGAATAATGTTCTCCTGGTTCTATTCCTTTCGTTCTGCATATGATAGATTTTTTTGAGATGCCATTTATTTTTTATATATAACATAAGTAATATAACATACAACATAATGAGAAAATATATATAATTTGTTATTGATATGTAATAAATTTTAGTAAATGTGCATATCCAAGAGAAACAAATTCTCACATAAGCTATGTCCAAAAATCTATGTCTCATTCTTTTTCCCCCTTCCTCTCACCTTTTTTTCTCCCCCAAAAGGCAGGTAACTTGTACATATTATGTACACATAATACATGTTTTTCCCTGTTCATCATGTTGTTTACAAGACACATATTGCTTACAGTAGAGAAAAATTAATGGAGGAAATAAAGTGAAAAATGGTATGTTGCAATCTGCATTTGGATTCCATCTGTTCCTTCTATGATGGTGGATCACCTTTTCCATCACGAGTCTCTGAATAAGACAGTTTTTCTGTTCAGCTGGACCTTTTTCGTGTAGATTCTGCATCCTCAAATGTTCAAGAAGAAAATTGATGTAGCTTTTCACAGCCTGAGCAGGGACTGATATCACTAAAAAAAAAAGTCAGACTAATATTGTGAAAAAGATTGCTTTCCTTTGTTCTATTGATTCTGGTTTCCAGAGCTCTCTGTCTTCTTGTGCCAGAAATTCCTGTTATAAGGAATTGTTTAAATAGCTCTAATGTGGCAATGACTCTCCTGGATTAGATCTTTGTCTTAAGCCATTCTAAATGTCAAATTTGTTTCATAAAGAGGCACTTGTAGAGGTTTATCCTCGTAATCTCTACATAAAAGATGTCCTACGGTGTTATCTAGTAAATCTCTCAAATGTTAGTGTTGCTAGGTGGTCTTGGGTTCAAATTTGACCTCAGATACTTTTAGCTGTGTGATCCTGGGCAAGTCACTTAACCCCAAATGCCTACCCCTTATTGCTCTTCTGACTTGGAATTGATACTAAGTATTGATTCTAAGACAGAAAGTAAGGGTTGATTTTTTTTTTAATGGCTATGTTGAGGCAGATGGTGCAGCCTTATAGTACAAATAATGATGCCCTCACCAGGTTCTTAATGTGAAATTTAAATCTTTAAGCAACCATCAATGATGCTGCAAGAAGTGTACTTTCAATAAACCAACAAGTTTATAAAATGCCTTTGTCTTAACTAAAGCAAGCATGGGGGAATGATCCATATATGTTCAAGGCTTTGGTCCTACAGACCACTAGAAATACATAACATTTTTGCTCAGGACTCACTCCTTTATTTATTTCAAAACTGAATGGTAATTGGAGCAAAATAAAATATTATTAAAAAACAAACGGAAGCCTCTCGTTTTATAAATCAAAGAAGTTAATACCAGTCTGTTCACTAATGCCCACGAGCAGCTATTTTAAATGTAGATCTAGTCATGATCCCAAGCAGAGTTTATTTTCAATTGCTTACTAGAAATGTGTAAGAAAGTAAACTGTCAACTTCTTGAGGGTAAGGACTGTTTTCATTTTTGTCTATTTCTAGAGCCTACAAGAGTGTCTGGTCCTCAATAAGCACTTAGTAAATGACTGGAGGATTAAATTAAATTAAATTAATTAATTAATTAATTAATTAAAATTAAATTAAATTAAATTGTTGGCTGAAAAGTCTTTGTTGAGGGAGTGAGGTGGCCCATTAGAGAGAACTCTAGGCTTGGAGTCAGAAAAGACCCAAGTTCAAATCCAACCTCAGACATTTGCATGACTGTGCAAGTCACTTAACTACTGTCTGCCTCCATTTTTTCCAATTTAAAATGGGAATAATGCCAGAACCTCCTTTCTCAGGTTGTTGTGAGGATCAAATGTAAAGTGCTTAGCACAGTCCCTTCCATATTGTTTGTTGTTTTCCAGTTTTCAGTTGTGTCTGACTTGTTATGACCCGATTTGGCATTTTCTTGGCAAAGATTCTGGAGTAGTTTGCCATTTTATAGATGAGGAAACTAAAGCAAACAGGGTTAAGTGACTTACCCAGGGTCACACAGCTAGTAAGTATCTGAGGCTAGATTTGAACAATGAACAAACATTGATAAATGTTTGTTTCCATCCTTGAACTTATCTGGATCATTTCATCAAGATACAGAGCTAGGAGAGACCTTTGTTGTTATTGTCATCATTGTTGACTCATCAAGTCAATTATGTCTGACTCATCACGATTCTATTTGTTTTTTGTTGTTTTTTATTTTTTATTTTTTGTGGGGGACAGCAAAGATACTAGAGTGGTTTGCAATTTCCTTCTCCAGCTTCCAGATGAACAAACTGAGGCAAACTGGGTAAAGTGACTTGCCCAGGGTTACTCCGCTAATAAATGTTTGTGGCCAGATTTGAATGAGGAAGATAAATCTTCCTGACTCCAGGATTGGTGCTCTATTCACTGTGCTATTTAGCTGCCCTGGACGGGGGATCTTGGGCACTTTGAATCTAACCCATTCGTGTTACAGGTGGTAACACTAAGTGACTTAGTCAGCCACATAGCTACTAAAGGAGTCTGAGATGGGATTTGAACCCAGATCTTTTGAATGCCAAATCCAGCACTTTTATCCCTGTTGCCACAAGACCTCTCAAAACTTTTCAACAGTTCCTTCAAGCCAAAATTGATCCAGCAACCTAAGGATTAGCTAATCACTCTTCTAGCTTTGCCACTTCAAAAGGATGCCATGTTGGGGACCAGCAAAAACAAGCAAAGAACAAGTCTGTTTTCAACAAGAACATCCTTTATTGCCATCAGAACACTCGAGCCTTATGAACTGCTGAAACTCAAAATGATCAGAAAAGTAACAATAGGGAACCAAAGTATGCCTCGCTGTGGTACAGTGGAAGGAGAATTGGATTTTGAGTCAGAGGATGTGGGTTTGAATCCTGGCTCTGTTATTTCCTATCATGCAACAAACCATGGAATCGATTTCTCAGGGCTTCGGGTTCTTCATCTATAAAATGAAGGAATTGGCTTAGATGTTGTTCGAGGTCTTTCAACTCTAAATCCCATTTCTCTCTTGGGATATAGTCATTTCTTAGTGCCCAATTCACAGGAAACTAAGTAAATATCTTGAGAGTAACAAGACACCAATAAGAGATGGATACCATAAAAGTCTGCAGAATATGAAAAGGAAGTAAATAAATATTTATTAAGTATCGACTGTGTGCCAGGCACTGTGTAAAACGCTCTACAAACATTTTCTCACTGAATCCTTGCAACAATTCTGGGAGGGAGGTTAGAGAATTATCCTCATCTTAAAGTTGAGGAAACTAGAGCAGACAGATTTAAGTGATTTTTCCCAGGTGGCTAAGAATGGATTTGAATTCAGATCTTCCTGCACTATCTAACATTCATATTGATTCCTTTTTCATGGAGTTTCCATGGTGCTTTGCTCAAAACACACAGAGAAGTAGGGAAAATTAAAAATTAAAAAATCTCATAGAGGTGACTCTCTTCAATGCAGTTCAGTGGATAGTCACTAAATTCCCGCCATATGCAATGTGCTTGGCAGCTGGCTAATGCAATGAATAGAGTGCTGGGCTTAGTCAGGAAGCCTCATCTCTGAGAGTTCAAGTCCAGCCTCAGACACTTACCAGCTGTGTGACCCAAGATAAATAATTTCACCCCATTTGCCTCAGTTTCTGGAGAAGGAAATGGCCAACCACTCTAGTATCTTTGCCAAGAAAACCCCAAATGGGGTCATGAAGAGTCTATCTGACATGACTGAAACGACTGAATAATATCATGTCCAATGTAGTGAGTCGGACACTCGGCATGCAAGGATGAAAAATGAACCCACCTCAGCTTTCAAGAAGCTTATGATAGCCCGGGGGAGGGAAGAAAGCAGGAAGAGAAAACATACTCACAAATAACATAATACCAGGTAGAATAAGGAAAATGCCATGGGGAAGTCCAAAGTCCTATGGGAAATTTGAGGAGGCACCTGGGAAAGATTTCATGATCAATGGGCCACCTGTTAGGCTTTGAAGGCATGGAGGGATTTCAAGAGACCAAAGAGTTATATATGCCTAAGAAAAAACATGAAGTCACCTATGAACACAAAGACTAAGAAAATCTGGAAAAGATACTTCTCTTCACTAGCATGGCTTCAGCAATGCGGTGGCACTAAGAAGATACTGTAGAAAAAATTGTAAATTGTAATGCTCTTCTATTAACTGCAATTTGGAGAAAGCTTCTGGATGATTCATGTTCTGCAGAAGGAAGCTACACAGACAAGTAAACAGTCCTAGGACCTTGGACTTTGCAAGGGAGAGAGGAATGCTCTAAGGCTCCCCATCCCCCCTCCATTCCTTTTGCTTTATCAGCTGAACCTTTAGCAGTTCCCTACCAAAGTACAAATTGGTAACAAGTTTCTGAGGGTCCTTACAGAGGGTGTTACACCCCCTTTTTTTTTTTTTAAACAAATCCTTTACTTCTATCTGCTGACCAGGATGGTTTTTAAGTCACTGTACAAAGGCTGAATTTGTAGCTTTGTGTTGGTTGCTCCCATGAACTCCAGGAAGGTTAATAAAACAGCAGGAAAGTAGGAGATCCGTCTAGATGATAGAAGTAGGAATAGCTGTGTCACTTAGAAGGGGTCAAAAGGGCAAAAACTGTCTTTTGCATGTGCCAGGAAGATGAGATGGACTGGGAGGCGGCCAGGATTAAATAATAACAGCTAACGTTTATTAAAATGCTTTATAGTGATCTCATCTGATTCTTGCAACGATGCTGGAGAGTAGGTGCTATTACTATCCCCATTTTACAGATGAGGAAACTGAGGCAACCAGGATCCCACAACTAGTAAGTGTCTGAGGCTAGACTTGAGCTCAGGTCTTTCTGACACCAGGCTCAGCCTTCTGTCCACTAAGCCAGCCTAAAATTTACGGTTTTTTGAGTGTGATAATTTAGAATACCACCCTAAAGTAGAGTTTAGATAGCCTGATTCTGGACGTGTTTCAGGTGGGAGGTAGAGTACTTGAAAAGAATTCCTAGCCACTGGCTTAGTTAGATATCTCCATCATGGGGACTAACTCAGAAAATAGCCCAGAAAAACTCATTAAATGGATTCTAAATAAGCCCAGATTCTCTGAAAACTCACGGAATTTCAGCGTTGGAATGGACGTCAGTAGCCATCTAGTCTAACCTACAGAATGGCCAACCAACATTTGCCTGAAGACTATCAATGAGATAGAATTCACTTCTCCCTGATAGCGCTCCTTCCACTTTGGGGCAACTCCACGTTGGGAAGTTTTTCCTTATGTCAGTCTAACCTCTTTGTATCCTTCACCCACTGCTTATAGAAGACTGATTCCTCCTCTGTATGGCAGCCTTTAAAGCCCTGAAGAAAGCAACTGTGTTTCCACAATCCGATTAATCATCTCCATTTCCTTTAACCAATCATCCAAAGGTCTAGATTCAAGGTTCTTCATCATCCTAGTTGCCTTTAGCATCCTGGCTGCCCTCCTCTCAATGCTTGCCAGTTTTCAGTGGACTTTTAAAATTGTGGTTTCTAGAATTGAAAACAATTCTCCAAATATGCTCTGACAAGGGCAGACTAATGACACAATCACCTTCTTATTCCTGGAAGCCATACCTCTCCTAACACAGCTATAGATCATATTAGCTTTTTTGGCTGCCATATAAAAATGTTGATTCATTGGGTCTACAGTCCACTAAAAGCCCAAGGCCATTTTTCAGCCCAAACTACTGTCTGTCCTGCTTCTTTTATCTTGAATTTTATTCATGAAGTTGATTTTTAGAAGCCAAGGATAATACTTCACATTTATCTCTATTATCTTTTCCCTTATTAAATCCAGGCACATTCTAGCTTGTGAAGACTTTTTTTAAATATCCTGAATTTGTCATAGCTTTCCCTGCAAATTTAATCAGGATACTATCAATTAATCAATAAATATTATTAAGCACCCATATGTGTCAAATATCAGGCTAGGTGCTAGAGATATAAACAGAAAGAATGAAATAATCTCCACTCCCAAGGAGTTTAATACAAGGTAAGTTTGAGAAAGAGGGCCTTTAGCTGTTGAGGGAATAAGGAGTGGCTTTATTTTTAAAGATGGTACTTGAGCAGGATCTTTAAAAGAAAGGACCATATGAGGAGCACTCAGGAAGAAGAGCTTTCCTGGCTTGTGGTACAGCCAGAACAAAGACAAAAAGATGAGAGCCTGAGAGAGAAAGAATCCTCCACTCACAGATACCATTTTGTTTAGGCACTTCTCCCCTCTCATCTGGACCTGAGGGCTTTCCCCTGGGAGGGATGAGAACAATTTGTTTTCAAGGCTCTGAAGGCAATGGAGAGTGCTTAGAGCTTGCTCAAACACTGAAGATGCTACTGTCATCCACTGCATCCCTGGCCATTGCCCATCATCTTAACTTTTGTCTTGACACTGGATTTGGGTGACTCTGGCTAAAAGCTGTCAATCTCTGTTTCAGTGAAATTTAATTCATGCACAAGTCTGTCATTGGTCCCTTTTAAAATGAAGGACAATGAACAGATTATTGCAAAAGCCTTTTATTTGGACTTCCAAGCTCAACCCTGTCTTCTCTAGTCTATCATACACAGTTCTGCCAATATAATTCTAATTAAGCGCAGGTCTGACCCTCTGACTCTTCTACTCAATTGGCTCCAGTGACTTTCTCTTGTCTCTAGGATAACATAAAAATTCTTCTATTTAGCTTTAAAGGTCCTTCCTAATTGTCCAGCCTCATAGGACAACATTCTTCCTCCTTCTCTCTGGGATTCTGGCCAACTAGGTTTCTTTCTGTTCCTCTCACACAATTCTCTGGCTCCTATCACTGTGTCTTTGCTTTAGGCATCCCACATGCCTAGAAAGCACTCTTTCCTTATCTCCTTCTTATAAAGATCCTATTTTTAAAGATGTAGCTCAAGTATCTTCTGCACTTTCTGACCTCCTCAAACACTATGGCCCTCCCTCCTAAATTATCATGCATTTAACTATTTTTGTGTATGTTTGTATTTAGCCTCTTTATATTTATGCCATGTATTTATATGCATATGTACATATATAAATATATGTGTATATATTTGTTATCTCCTCTCCTTGTGGGTAAGATTGCTTCATTCTTTGTATTCAGATTACCAGTACCTTGCAAATAAAGATTGCTAAATATTTTTTGGTACTGATGGTGAGAATTTATTTTTCATATACTATATTAATTCCTATATATCATAGAGAATTACTGTGTATTCCTGTGTCTGGGATCTGGGTCAGATACCATCTAGTCTGTTGTTTTTTTGCATTTTTTTGGTCCTTAGGAATCTTGAGGAATATCTTTCCTTTTAACAGAATTTGGGTAATAAATGAAGGAGAGAAGAGTTCTTCCTGAATTCATAACCTGTCCATCTGTGGGGATAGGGAAGAGTGGCTAGGTTAGTGGACCATCTATTAATTAGCTATTACTGATTAGAGATATCTTGGGATGGTCAAGGAAAGGGTTGAAATAATAAGCTCCTAAAAATCTATTTATTAAGCTGCCTTCCCTAGAGTGGGTCGAGAGAGTGGATAGGTTAGTGGACCATCTATTAATTAGCTATTACTGATTAAAGATATCTTGGGATGGTCAAGGAAAGGGTTGAAATAATAAGCTCCTAAAAATCTATTTATTAAGCTGCCTTCCCTAGAGTGGGCCGAGAGAGAACCATGGAGACCTATATGTTGTTGGCCAAACCAATAAGCCTGATATAATCAATGAACTTAAATTTTTATTCCCAAATCAGCTTTGAGATCATTTTAATCGCGACAATGGTATACTTATCAAATTTTCACGTTGGAGGAAAAGAGGAACTACCATACTAGATGACAAAGTCAGGGAACAAAATTTTCTTGACAGACTAAGATGAATGTATGAATCAAAAATAGGAAAATATAGACTACTTCCTGAGCTATCCATGCCTTACCTGACATGTCCATCCCTTGCTGACAAAATTCTAGGCATTCCTCCAGGAGTTATAGAAGGCTTTTGACAACCTACTCCATCCTAAGCCCACTAACAGATTTTTTTTTTCTCTTTGAATCTCTAGCTTCAAGCACAATGCCTGGCACATACTAAATGCTTAATATATGTTGAATTGAATTGAATCTACTAGTAAGTTAGGGCTTCTACTGTGAAATATACTAGCCTCTTCCAGGAGCTGGCCAGGGGGCTCTCCAGAAGAAGCAGCCAGCTTTGAAAGATCTTTCAGATCTGATCCACTATGGCATATCAAGAACTGAGTTTTAAAAAAAAAGAAGAATTAGCCTGAAATTCCATCTCACACTGATCAGATTGGCTAAAGTGCCACCCCCCCCCCCAACACCAAAAGAATAGACTCATTAATGCACCACTGATGGAACTATGAATTGGTCTAGAAATTCTGGAAAGCATTTTATAATGATATTCATAAAGTCACTAAAGTATGCAGATCCTTTCATAGCAATACCTCAACTGGGGCTATACCCCACAGAAATCAAAGAAAGAAGAAAAGGACCCATATATACAGCTCTTCTGCCCAACAACTCTACATGCTAACAAAAGCATGCTTAAAAAAATAAAGGAAAAGAGTTTTACCTCTGAGTCTACATGGTAAAAGAATAATTTAAGCATCACAAAATTCATTGTACCAAGGAGACAAATCTCTAGGCAGCTAGGTGGCACAGTGAATAGAAAAAGAGTCATGAAGTCTCTTTATCCTGAGTTCAAATCTGACCATAGACACTTATTAACTGTGTGACCTTGGCCAAGTCACTTAATCCTATTTGTTTCAGTTTCCTCTTCCATGAAATTAACTAGAGAAGGAAATGGCAAATCACTCCAGTGTCTGCCAAGAAAATCCCAAATGGGGTCATGAAGAATCAGACATGACTGAAAATGACTGAACAAAAGTCAAATCTCTGCCACATATGCACTTTTATCAGAAGTCCTGAGGTCTATCCGTGGTCAACAATTATTATCCCTTTCTCTGGGATCTACGCCCTTGCTGGGATGAACTTTGTCCCAACTTTACTGCCTTTATCCTAATTCTCAGGCGTCTCTTAGCAGAGTCCCATGGTTCTCTTGGAACGTGTAGCTCCTAGGGAACTCATGGAATGCATCTTGTGGCCAGGGCTATAACTAGGGTGGAACCATCTACAGCTTTGTCCCAGGGTCCCAGGATGTGTACTTCTTCTCGAAAGCAGTCTTCTAGCTTAGCAACCTTGTCTGTGCAGTGGAAATACCCTTGATTCCTTTTTTCTGGTCCCATCACTATACTTCCTGTCTCTTGACCTTCAGCTTCCCTCACTGTCACATCCTTCTGCTTTCTCCTGGGAGTTGGAGGGTCAGGAGCCAAGGGTCATGGTGGCATGGACTAGACCCTCTGGGAAGTTGGGTTGCCCCTTCTCCCAGCATGACTAGATTCAGGGAAAAACTATACTGTGCCTCATTCCCTCTACAACCACATTTGCCCAGGCGAGATAGCTCCTAGTCATAGATTTCATTCGTGGTCATGCAGGTTGGAAGACCATTCTTCCTTCTTGTATTACACATGCACTTTGGACATCAAAGGAAAAGATCACTCAGTTTCCTATAAAACTACTTGGATTCTTCTGGAATGAATCCTAATTGCAGATATTGTTTGTACAGGTGTGGGTGACTGAGCAGATGAGCTGAGGTAGGACACCTCAAGGTGAGATCATCGAAGAGCTAGTAGTCTAGTTTGTCTGGAATGTAGGATACTTGATGAGGAATGATGTGAAATATGCCTAAAAAAAGTAGCTTGGAAGGCCTTTCCTTTTAGATCTTTTACATTTTACCCAGGAGGCACCTATTATTTTGAGTGACATGGCAATACCCATGAATTTGAAAGATTATTTTGTATCAAATTCATACATCTTTGGACATGGCCAATAAGGGAATTTGCTTGTGTTGGAGGTTTTCCTTTCTTGTTGAATTTGGGGAGAGAAAAGTGGAGTCAGGGAGACCTGAGTTCAAATGTGACCCAAGACACTAGCTGTGCATTCTGAGTAAATCATTTAACCTCCGTTTGCCTCACTTCCCTCAAATGTACAATGGAGATAATGATAATATCTGTGTCTTCTCAATGTTGTTGTGAACATCAAATGAGGTAATATTTACAAGCCCACCTTATTTTATTGTGTTTTACTTTATTGTGCTTCACAGATATTACATTTTTTATAAATTAAAGTTTGTGGCCACCCTGCATGGGGCAAGTCTATGGGTGCCATTTTTCAGCATATGGTCCACAAACTGGGCCATACGAGATGGTAAACTTAAGCAACAAATTAATCTGTTTTGATTACTCCAATGAGTTCCTAATCTCTCTCCCTCTCCTAGGGCCTCCCTATTACCTGAGACACAACAATTTAAAATTAGGCCTATTAATAACCCTACAAAGGCCTTTAAATGTTCGAGGGAAAGGAAGAGTCCATTGATGAGGTTTGCAAATTTTATTACTGTCTTAGTTTAAGAATAAGCCACCCCAACTTTCAGTAACCAGCACCCTGACTCATCAGCAGCCATTAACACTGAGGCAAGACTCTTTACTTGCAAAAAATTATGACTTGCTGAAGGATGGTTAGCATTTTTTAGTAATATTTTAAAATTAAGATATGTATGCTTTTTAAAATACAAATGCACACATAATAGACTACAACATAGTATAAACATAACTTTTATATGTCCTGGAAAACCAACAAATTTGCGTGATTGGCTTTATTGTGATATTTGCTTTATTGGGATGGAATTGAACCTATAATATCTCCGGGTATGTTGTATAAAGGCCCAAGGCCCTGGATCACCGAGGCAAAGAAAAGAGATCAGTTCCTATCACTCACATGACCAAAATGGAGAACAGTCTGTGGGCTCCTCCCCTCCAAGTACCAGGCTCCAACCACCTTCCTCCCTTCACACAGGAAGTCCCCAGAACTCCTGAGCTGTCCTCTACCTCACTTCCTGTCTCTCACATGTGCCAATGGTGGCTCTATCTTGACCTAGGACCGCCCAGAGGTCTGTCCTTTTTGCACATGTCTGTTGAAGGCCATATTCTCAAATAATTAAATCTTGAGCTTTGCTGCAGCCCTTCCTAAATCCTGTTACCTGAGTAGGGTGGAGATTGTAGTTTTCAAGACCTGATTCTGTCATTCCAAGTATCTCTATTGTTACTGATCAGGAAATAGCCAAATCCCATCTTCTAAAGAATGGTCTGAATGGGGTGGAGTAGTTTTGAAATTCACACTATCAATGACAAGGTATTGACTGTCTGGAGCTTTAGGGGTTTTCATTTATATTGGATAAGGAGTCCATGCCCAGAACTGTGAAAGATCCCAGATCCCAAGATCCTAAGTCTTTATCTAGACTGGCCCAATGCATGAGGCAAATATCAGGTGTTACCTACATTATATTGCCTATGTTCCTTTGACAGTTTACAGGAGTTGCCATATTGACTAAGCAAACTTATGTTTCATGAAATTTCTGGAACTCCTTGGTTCAAAGAGAACTGTGGATTGAGAGCCAGTCCTAGAGATGGGAGGTCTTGGGTTCAAATCTGGCCTCAGACACTTCCTAGCTGTGTGACCCTGGACAAGTCACTTAACCCCCCCCTCCCCTTTTTTTTTGCCTATCCCTTTTTTGCCTATTTTTGCCTATCCCTTACAGCTCTTCTGCCTTGGAACCAATACACAGAATTGCTTCCAAGATAGAAGGTAAGAGTTAAAAAAAAAGAATGTGGTTGGCTAGGAAAAGTTTTGGGGAGCAACTGACCAAAAGATGTGTGATGGTATTTTTTCTATTGCTTTTGTTGATTCTACACCAAGACTAAAGACTGAATATAATATATAGTCATGTTTTGTCTGTTCTATGGGGACATGAGGCCAAGGTCAAGTCACTAGGCTATGGTGAAATATAGCAAGGTAGAGGGAAAAAATGAGATTTTCTAGAGGTAGGGACTGAAACCTGGTTTTGATTGGGTAAATACATGATAGTCCCCATGTTTGAGAGTAAATTGATGCTGGCATCCCTAGAGAGGTAGAGCTGGAGAATCAAAAGTTTACTTTTCTCTTAGAACCATAGAGATGTTGATTTGGGAGGATTCTTGGAGCACTTTCAGCCTTTGCTGCTACTAAGCTGCCATCTTGGTTCCGCCCACCTAAAACCATTGAGATGTTGGCACTAACCCAACACTGAGGCTTCCTGGAACAACATAAACTTGGGGGAAGCACGCAGCATCGCATGGCCAGATCACTTTTGCTGAATCTGCTCATGTTAACTGATAGCAGTTCCACCTGGTTGTTAAATCAATAATTTTCTAAACCCAAGTCAGATAGTTGTGATTGTGGACATTGATCAACCCCATTCAAAGAGCAGGTAATTCACTTAACTTATCCTGGGGATATTCCTCTAGTATTTGTTGGTCATCTGGCCCAATGCAGAGGATCTTGGCCACAGCAGCTTTGTGCCAAAAGAACATTATCCTGATTGATTCAGGGAGAGATTTTCTAGCCGCCATACGGTAGTAGGGATTAGGGAGCCTAAAAGACAGTCTCAGAGTTTAGCAGATGGTAACAAAGATGGTAACCTGGTGGCCACAAGACCAGTAGAGATGCCAGCAATGGAATGACTTCACCAGAATTCATCTGTCATTTGGGTGGTGTGAGTTTTCCCAGCCATACACACAGCCTGGTTGCATGGATCCCTATGTACATACTCTTGACCCTTGGTCCTCGCGGTCCTTTTACATGCGTTCCTTGGGGCTGTGGCTAGAGTGCTGGACATGGAATCAGGCCACAGTTCAAATCCTGTCATGGGCACTTACTAGCTTTGTGCCACTCGTCAATTATAACTTCTATCTGCCTCTGTTTCCTCATTGGAGATAATAATAGCACCTACTTCCCAGCACGACTGTGAGGATAAAATGAGATAACATTTGTAAAGTGTTTTGTAAACTTTCGATATAAATGATAGTTTTATCATCGTTGTTATTATTATCATTAATTATTATACATAAGTGAATTCTAGATGTGGTCTCTAGTCACAGTGTTCTCCACAAGTGACTTTTCTACAAGTGGCAGAGTAATCCGTGGCAGAATGCATCCCATGTGTGCATGGTAGGATCTTTTCTTGTCCCTTTATTTGCCATGCTATTTTAAAATGTATTTTGTTTTGAACTCATTTGCCCTCCAGTTGGCTAGTAAAAGGAAAGCCATTGGTGGAGGCTTGTCAGCTATGGATTTAAGCAAGTACTGACCCACAGAGTTCTTTGCATCTGGGTTTACTTTTCTGGGGAGTTGCCTATAGGGAGGCAGGGGGCTTCATGTTTTTTTTTTTGTTACTATTCAGTTAATTTGAAAGAAAATTTTAAACTAGATCAGCAGTTCTCAACCTCTCAATTTGTAGCAATGAGAATACATAATGCATATCAGGTATTTACATTCCAAATCATAACTGTAGCAAAATGACAGTTTTGAAGTAGCCACCAAAATAATGTTTTGGTTTGGGGTCACCGCAACATGAGGAACTGTATTGCGGGGTCACGGCATTAGAAAGGTTTAGATAATCAAACATGGAATAAAAATATTTGTTTTCAAATAACTGCCATATTAGAGTAACTAGTAATACCTGACAAATTAACTGGGTGTTATAAAATGAAAAACCACTTTATTCTTATGTCTAGTGAATAGATTAGAACGGAGGAAATAACTTTTGATGATAGTCATCTTAGTAAGTTAAGTCAAATACACGAAAACTACCTTTCATCCCAGGGAGGTATCATAGAATTCACTTCAATTCAATAAGCATTTATTAGCACCTATTATATATGACCAAGGGCTGTGTCCATTACTAGGGGTACAAATACAAAAAACTAAAATCATCCTTCAGGGACTTATATTCTCTTAGGAGGAAACAACTTGTTTATGGAAAATTAAGTTTAAAAATTAAAATTATTAATAAACAAAATCATTAAATTTATTAAAATTAAATTTATATAAATTTATAAAAATTATTAAAATTAAAATTAAAAAAAACCTATCAAAAGGTATTTTCTTGAGGGTGGAGAGGCACTAGCTATTGAGAACATTAGAGAAAAGTCTCACATAGAGAAGCATTTGAACTGAGCTTTAAAGGAAGCTTGGGACTCTAAGAGCCGAAAGTGAAAAGGGGGTACAGCTTGGGCATGGGAGGAACAGTCCACGAAAAGCATGGAGATAGAAGATAAAATGTTATGTTAGGGAATAAATAGCAAATAAGTCAGTTGTAATGGAGAGCGTATTAAGGAGAATAATGGGAAATAAGCCTAGAAAAGCAGACTGGAGACAGATTGGATAAAGAGTTTTAAAAACTAAACAGGGGAGTTTATATTTTAATCTAGAAGCAAGAGGGAAACAGTGGAGCTTCTTGAGCAGGAGAGTAATAGGGTTAGGTCTATGCTTGAGGAATATCAATGTGGCAGCTGTGAAGAAGGGGGAATTAAAGAGCGGAGTATATTAGAGAGGGAGAAGAATTAGGAGGCTATCACAAGAGTCAGTCAATCAACACACATTGATTCAGTGTCAGTGCCAGGCTCTACATTAGATAATTGAAATACACAGGTAAAAATGTAATGTCTCTGATCTCAAAGAATTTTCATTCTCTATGGGAAAACAATATACGTACATATAAATATAGATTATGTGCACATACATATGTGTATGTGTATGTGACTTGTGGTGATAGTGCATGTGGTGAGCAGAGAGAAGGGAATGGGAGATATTGGGGGAGGTGAAATTGACAAAACTTGACAACTGAGATTAGATGGGTGTGGTGGGTCAGGTCTGGGAGATCCTGGGTTCAAATGTAGATTCAGATACTTCCTAGCTGTGTGACTGAGCAAGTCACTTAACTCCCATGGCCCTGACTTACAGCTCTTCTGCCTTGGAACCAATCCTTAATATTGATTCTAAGGTAATATTTAAAAATAATTTATGGTAGGTTCAGTAAGAAGTTGAGAATAACTCTGTGAACTTGGCTGACCTAAATGAAGGTGATGTCCTTGACAAAAAAAAGAAAGTTTGGAAGAGGGGTAGATTTAGGAACAAAGATCATGAGTTCTATTTTGGACATTTTGGGTTTAAGTTATCTTTGGGACATTCCATCTGAAATTTTGTCCACTAGACTGTTGATGATTTGGTTCTGGAGCTTAAGAGAAAGATAAAGTCATTTGCTATCACACGGTTATCTCACACTAACTACCAGCAGGTAGAACGTGAGCTGGAGGAAAATCACTTTTCTTCTTTCTATTATCAGGGGGAGATGGTTGTCCTAAGTTATGCTGGGTCAGAACATCATAGAAGCATCAGGAAGGCATTGATTCAGTGACTTATATTAGAATTGGTGCTGGATTCAGTGGGGTTCATATTGTTTGTGATACTTATTATCTGTATGGGAACTGGGTCTCTGAAGTTCTTTTCTAGCTCTAGGCTGATCATTGTGAGATCATCCAGTCCAAACCTCTTCATTTTGCAGATGTTAAAACTAAGACCTACAGGGGTGATTTTTTAGACCAATCTTGTGATTTCATGAAGGAAATTACATTCTGTCTATAATGGAGAGTTAGTTGTAGATGGTATTGAAATCCAACTATAACTTAGTGGATAAGCCTTACAGAATTCCCAGAGGAATCCAAAGTCTTATGGCTTTATAGTATCAGAGACTGTATTTGAACCCAGCTATTCTTGACTCCAAGTTCTAGACTCTATCTATTAAACTACTCTCTTTCCAGAGCAATAATGACTCACATTTGAATAGTAAAGCATTTTGCAGTTTATAAAATGCTTTCTTCACAGAACTGTCAAGTAAATAATCCAAGTATTCAATATCACCATTTACAGGTATGTTCACTGAGTCTTAGAAAGGCTAACTCATAAGGCTAATACATTGGCAGTATTACAGTATCCAAGTAGTTAGTCATGATAGTCAGTACCAAGTTTTTATTTTAAAAATCCTTTTTGAGGTCTTCTAGGAATTCTTTTGGGACTTGAGACCAATTCACATTTTTCTTTGAGGCTTTGGATAGCGTTATTATGACTTTGTGGTCTTCTTCTGAGTTTTATCTGATTTTTATCTTTCCTTTATATATATATGTACATATATTTATCTTTCCTTTATATATATATATATTTCTCTTTTTATATGAAGAAAAATATATAAAAAGGAGAGTCTATAACTTGGAGATCAGAACAGCTGGGTTCAAACACTGCTGCTGATACTGGCCATATTGACTTTGGGCAGGTGACAATTCCTCTGGGAATTATCTATCTATCTATCTATCTATCTATCTGTCTGTCTGTCTGTCTATCTATCTATCTACTTATCCATTCATCTATCCATCCATCCATCCATCTATCCATCCATCCATCCATCCATCCATCCATCCATCCATCCATCCATCCATCCATCCATCCATCCATCCATCTATCTATTGATCGATCTAACTTTATGTGATTGGGTTCATTTTTTTGTTGTTTGCTCATCTTTCCAGATTATTTTTTGAGTTGTTCTCTGCTCACCGTTGTCCCAGCTTCAGGGCTTTTTTGTCCTGTTATTTTCAGTTTTAGGTGTCAGTAAGATTTTAGCTCTTCCAAGGTGGTATGATCTAAAGAAAGGTGTAGTTACTGCTCTCTTGGCCTGTGAACAATCACCAAGACTCCTTTCTTCCCTGGAACACCGACTAGGTCAAGCTCTTCTCCTGGATCTTCTTCATATGAGCAATGCAACAGCATCTTTCACCCAGTACCCAGGAGTCCTCTGAAATCTCCTGCTGCCCAAGGCTTGTTGTTGGCTTGCTGGGATGTGGCCTGTGTGAGACTCTGCTTCACTTGAAATTTACCTTGAAATTTTCAAGGTCCCCTTGAAATTCCACTTTACATACTATCAATCCAGTGTGACAGACTTTTCTTTAATTGGAAAATTGTTTTCACCCTGTTTTTGTTGGTTCTACTGCTCCAGAATTCATTTTGAGGCATTATTTTAAGTTGTTTGGGAGCACTTGGGTGAGACCCTGCTGTTTTTACTCTGCCTTCTTAGTGCTACTCTCAAGTCTTTCCCTAATAAAATCAGTAGCCAAATCTCTCTCTAATAAAGTGTAAGTCACTACTCAAGTCTTTCTCTAATAAAGTATCAGTCATTAGTAGGAGTAGATATTTACCCAAATACCTTTGTCATTCTGCACCCTCCAGCAGGATGATCTGAGTTCAAGTCCAGCCTCAGTCACTTAATAGTTGTGTGATCCTGAGCAAGTCCCTTGGTCTCTCTGTGCCTCAGTTTCTTCAAAAGTAAAATGATCATAATAATAGCACTCACCTTCCAGGATTATTGTGAAGACAAAATGAGGTATCTATAAAGCGCTTTTCAAACCTTTTAAAGTGCTATGTAAATGCTAATAATTCCACCCTGGACTAGATGGGACAAAGCTTGGCTTCCCGCAGCTAAAGAAGTATTCATATGGAAAGGAGTTCTGACAATTTCCATAATTCCTTTCCAAACGCAAATCTTTACCTTTTAAGGTACTCACCACCTACGGAAAACATTCATTCAATACAATATGAATCTCTTTTAATTTAATCAATGGCTATTTTCCGGTAGATGAAAAAAAAAAGAAAGCAAGCTGAGCTGGGGCAGCCTAGAACAAGGGAGGATAAAAAAAGAAAAAAAAGGAAAGGACAAGACAAAAACGGAGCCGGAGCAGCCCTGAACATGGGATGCCACTTCCTGGTGCGATTAGGGAGTCCTTGGTGGAAGTACAAAGCCAGTTAAATTGCTACAGTTCCCCGGAGGTAGGGTAGAGAGGGAGCTCCGGCGGCGGCGGAGATAGGAGAGAAGCTGTCCAATCCAGCCGACATCGCCCACACAGTGTGACCACTTACTTGAACCAGAGCGTCCAGGGGATGGTGGGAGGGCTTTATTACCAGCTCCTGGCTTCCTACTTTTGACCCAAACCTGACCAAGATCTGGGCATGCCCAGTCAGCTTTCTAAAGCCTATCGGAATTTTCAATGAATTGAATCCACTTCTCCGGGACTTCGTGGCGACCGGGAAAGGAGGAGGCACCCAGAACGCGAGAGATTGGCAGGTTGGTGGTGGGATGCTGGGTGCTTTGCTTCGGGATCCCGATTCTGAGGACTTGGGATAGTGTTGGGGGCTTTAAATAGATGTGGATTCCCCCCCCCCCCCCCCCCAATAACCAAGATGCGTTCCCCCAGGGGAGCGTTTCTGGGCTCAGTCCAAGGTCTAAGGTGCTTTGGGCATAGAAACAAGCCCATTGCTTTGAAAAGCAGTTCCCTGACGATGGCCCTGGACTAACAAAAGGGTGCAAACCTCTTTGTTTCTGGGAGCTGGAGTGGGGGGCGACGGGTGGGGAGCTATAGATGCATACCGCCTTCCCCTATTGGAATCGGAGCAAAAGAAAGGGGGAGGGAAGCCAGGCTTTCCATTTATGTCTGTCACGCCCCTCCTTCCCGACTCTCTTTCCCAGGCTCTTTCCAAACCCCTATCTGCTGGAGAGAGGTTGGAGTCGGTGGCGTGGGCCCCACACCCCCTCCTCCAGGCCCTCCCCTCCCCTCGGTGGCTGCGAAAACTGGGAGAAGTGGAGCGGGATAGCGTGCGATGCCTACTCGGTCACTCGCGGTGGCACTGAGCATGCTCAGGAGCCTGGGCAGGTTCGGGCTGTAAGTAGGAAGCCTTTGGCGTTCCTGGGACACCCTCCCCACCTGGGCCGCCTGCTGCTCCCGGATGGTCCAGGTGAGTGAGCCCGGGGGGGTAGAGGAGATTTGTCTCCACCCGCCGCTGGCTGGGGGACTCGCGCTCAGCAGCCGCTTGTCCTCTCCTCCTAGCTCCCAGTCCTCCACCTCCCCGCCTCCCCTGCGCTGCGCCCTCGGGGTAGGGACCGGGGTCTGCAGGGGGGTTGGGCTGGGTCGGACTGGCCTGGGCTGGGCCAGCCTAGGGGCCGCTCCGGACTTGCGCTTAGGTCGCCTCAGCCGGGGTGCGTGCGCCTGGGCGCACTAAGTTCCCGGGTCGGGAAGCCCAGGCGGAGGTTGATTTGCAGCTGCAAAGCGCTAAGCAGGGGTGTCTCATCTCGGGGGGAAGAAGGAGGAGTCAGTGAAAGTTCTGGATGTGAGTTCGGAGCGTGTGACACCCTTGTTTTTCTTGGTCACCATGGGCTCCCCTTCTCCCTTCCCCCCTTCCTCCACTCCGCCCACTCTGCTGAACTTTACCTGCCTGGAAAGTTGGGCCCTGTGGTTTTTGTCACCGGGAGGGAAATCCGAGGGCGCAGCCATGTGTGTTTGTTTTCTGGTCCTGGTGGGAGCTGGAAGAGACGATTGGGGGGTGGGGCGGGAGTGGTAGTGAAAGTCATTAACATTGGTGGACTGAAAGGTGTAAATTCAGGAAGTGGAAACTGGCTGGAGCAGAGTTCGGACTGTGTGTGTGAGATTATTGGAACCGATCGGTTTTTAGAGTTACTTGATTTCCCGACATACAGGGCATCCCCAAAGCTGCCCTCAGCCTTTTGGGACATCCTACGTGGAAAGAGGGTTGGGGTGAAGGCTGGGCATCCCGGAAGACGGAATGTATCAAGACAGGTACTTAGATTCCGCCAGCAGCTTGTAAGCATCCATTATGTGCCGCGGAACACCGGAGTCCAGGCTGGCTACTGACTTCTGTGTGACCCTGGTCAAATCGCCTAACCTCAAAGCGCTCCACACCCAAACTACCAAATTGTAGAGAAGGGGCGAACCTCCTTGATAAGAGGGAGATCCTGCTCTCCGGGAAAACTCGGGGCCCGCCCCTCCCCCCCAGGTGCCAGACTCTTGGGCTTCCAAGACACAAGCAAAAAGTGTCTGCCCTGAAAGAGCCTCCAATTTAATATTGAAAAATAAAAACGTGTCTTCAGAAAAATAGACCAGTCATTTGAGGTGGGGGAAAATGAAGTGGGAGACAAAGCTGGAGGCATCCAGAAAGGCCCCGTGGGAGAAGGCTGCTCTTTGAGGAATTGAGGACCCCACTTTGAATTGCAAGTTTTTTAGGGCTTAGGAAGGGAAACTTGTAACTGTAATGATATGGTGAGTAAAAGTGGAATCAGGTGGTGAATAAAAGGATGGGAATAAAAATTCCACCTAGCAATCCTATTCCCGTTAAACAGGTTATTTTATGGGCATTTCTAGTTTAAGCATTCTTCCCATTTCTGGAAGTTAGGAGATTCAGTATTCCCAAGCATGGAGGAGGGCAGAAATATGAAGGATTGTGTTATGCTTGTGAGATAGGCTTCATTTTGAAAGTTAGTCCCTGGAATCTTAGCATTTTGGACAGGAAAAGAATCTTATTTCCCAGATGAGACTTGTATAAGGTCCTAAAGCTAGTTAGGGACAGAGCCAGGATGAGAAGTTGGATTTTCCAGCTCCCCAAATACCATCATTATTATCCATGCTAACTGGTTTGTATACATACTGCTTTAAGGTTGCAGAATCATTAATACACATTATCTCACTTGATTCTCATAATGTTGTTAGGGGTTATTGCAGTACTATTATTTTTAAATAGTACCATTAATTTTTAAATTAAATAAATATATTTAGTGTAATATATAGCATATACTATTGTATTCCTACTATTTTCATCAGTTCATTTAAATCTTCTTATATTTCTCGAAATTAATTTTTTTCCATACAGTCATTTTCTTTTTTTTTTTTAAACTCATATCTTCTATCTTAGAATCAATTCTTAGTATCCGTTCCAAGGCAGAAGAGCAGTAAGGGCTAGGCAATTGGGGTTTAGTGACCCATGTAGGAAGTGTCTAAGGTCAGATTTGAACTCAGAACTTCATGTCTCTAGGATTGACTCTCTATCTGCTGAGCCACCTACCATCCCCTTCTTGGTCACTTTTTACTGCATTATTATACCACAGTCTTTTTAACCATTATTCTCCAGCCCTTTTCCCTCTAAACTCAAAGCACTTATGTATTATAATTGTTTGATCTCCTTGCTGGACAATAATAATAATAACAGCTATATTTATATAATTCTTTAAGATTTACAGAATGGGTCACTTTACATATTCAGGATGTCCCAAGTTCATTTTTAAGCTTTAGTAGCCTATGAAAATGTCTGGAGTCAGGATAGGATGCCTTGTTTGAGATACAGCAAGGAGGCCACTGTGATTGTTTTGAAGACTATGTCAGAGTGAGTAAGATATATAAGAATGGAAAGGGAGGACAGGGACCATGTTATGAAGTTTTAAGTTTGAGTAAAATAAAAACTCCCCAAGACTTAAGGGATACCCAGTACCTAGTTCATTTGATTCATGTGGTCTAAGGCAATGTTAAGGTTCCCCCCAAAAGTTTTCAGTTCTCATACTGCCCTGTAATGTTCTCTGCCACATTGGGTAATTAATAACTGCTGAATGAATGAAAAAAACAACCCTAAATTGATATTGAACATAATTTAATTTCTTTTTAGTGATTTAGAAGTATCTCTGAAAGGAATTAGAATTTAGTTGGAATGTAGCTGTGGTTGCATTAGACCTTTAGTACTCAACCTGCATTAGAATTGAGGCTTAGATAATGTCTTTTTGGGGGGAGGTATGTGGCATTAATCAGTAAGTATTTATTAAGGTGCCTACTATGCGCCAGGCACTGTCCTTAGCTCCTTAGCATTGGGGATAAAAAGAAAGGCAAAAGGAAGTCCCAACTCCTCAGGAGCTCCCAGGATAATAGGGGAAACAACATGAAAATATTATCCCCAAAAGGTTTTTTAAACATATATTTTTATATCTGTGCGTGTGTGTATGAGACACATTGGGGATAAGGAACAGAGGGAAGACACTATCATTGAGGGGTGTCAGGAAAGTCATCTTGTGGAAGGTGGGATTCTAGCTGGGGCTTGGAGGAAGCCAGGAGGTAGAGATGAAAAAAGATGATTCTAGGCAGGAACCAAGGAGAATTCCGAGAGTCAGAAGTCGAAGTGTCTTGTTCTAGGACTAGCTAGGAGGCTAGTGTCACTGGATTAAAGACTATATGGAGATGGGTAAGGGTTAAGAAGATTGAGAGGCAGGAGCTGAGGGGATAAAGAGCCAGGCCTAAAGATAGGAGGTCCTGGGTTCAAATCTGGCCTCTGACACTTTCTAGCTGTGTGACTCTGGGTAAATCACTTAACCCCAATTGCTTGGCCCTTACTACTCTTCTGCCTTGAAGTTGGTACTTAGTATAGATTCTAAGAAAAAAAGAAGAAAAAAATTGGAAAAGTAGGAGGGGGCCAGGTATGATGGAATAGGGAAGGTACAAACATCAGGAAATTCGAAGGTCTGGATATCTAATTTGAAAAGGGGAGGCCTTTTAAATTTAATTTAATTTTTAAAAATCATCTGAGGGATGGGTCACAAAGAGGTGTGAATTTGAAAACCACTCAGAAATGAGAGTAAAGTTGTACTAGAGAAAGAGTAGGAAGGAAGAGAAGAGAAGAAAAGATACATATTTTATAGCAAGTCTAGGATCCAGGGCATTTAGTCACACTGGGTGAGATGGGTGGTTTGCTTTAAGGATGTCTGGCATCAGGGATCAGGGGCCCAGTCATAGGCTCTGTGTTGGAAGGAACCTCAGATTATCTACTTCAACCAGTACCTAAATAGAAATTCCTTCTCCAGTGTTCCTGACAAGTAGACCAAAAAAAAATTCATTTAAAGACTTCATGAGGCCTACGACATGAGGTAGCTCATTCTACTTTTGGATCATTGTTATTTCTAGAAAGTTTTTCTTCATTTTGAGCTAAAATTGGATTCTCTACAAATTCCCATCCTTAAACTTGGACATCATAGAAGCTATTGTGGGAAGGGAACTGAAAGGCCATCTAGTCCATCCCTCTCATTTTGCAGATAAGGAAACTGAGAACCAGAGAAATTAAATGATTCACACAGGTAGTAGGTGGCAAAGTCTGGATTTGAACTGAGGTTCTTTGACTCCAAGGTTAATTCTCTCTGTACCACTGGGTTTGGTCCTTATCTGATTTGCTTCCTGAATCTTGTTTTCATTCCTAAAATGTCTCCTCTGAGACACCCTGCCTTCAGGGGTCTTTTGGACCTCTCCCCTTTTGGTGACTTATTCTCTAGGGCTCCTAGGTTCACCTATCACCCCCATGCAAATAACATTCAAATCTTACCTGTCCCTGCCTGAATTCTCTTTCCCTTTTGGTGCAGTCCCAGCCTCCATTTTAAAGGTGAATTCTCTGAATTGGTTGTCTTCATGCCAGGTCAGCCTCAGAATGGAATTAATGAAGTTGCTCAGTTCCACTTCCCTCGCTTGGCATCCCAGTGCCAAGGTTACTCTTTATCAGGGGAAAAGCTACTTTATCAGTGATCTTCCAAACAGAAACACCTTGGGATATTTTTACTTTATAATCTTTTTTCCCCCCAAATTAAATCTTTTTGTTTTCACCTTCATAATTTTCCCCTCTGCTCTAATGTCATTCCTTCTCACTTTTCATGGCATCTTCTAGGGGACTGGCATACCAGGCAGAGATAGCGTTAGGAGGAAGTGGAGATACTCAAAGGTACCTCTGCTTAATGGCTTGATGCTGAGCTGTGGACAGAGCACTGAACTCAAAATCAGGAAGGCTTTATCTTCCCAAGTTCAAATCTGGCCTCAGACAGTGCCTAGCTGTGTGATTCTGGGCAGATCACTTAACCCCATTTGCGTCAGTTTCCTCATTTGTCAGATGAGCTGGGGAAGGAAAAAATAGCAGAGCTCTTCAGTATCTTTGCCAAGAAAACTCCCTATAGGGTCACAATGGAGTCCATAATGGGGGGCGGGGGGAGCCTATAACTCTCTCCTTCCCCTCAGCAGGGTGCAAGATTGGTTCTCAGTCTGGGGAAGGGGTAGATACCTAGGGGGTGGTAAAGATTTAGAAGACTGTAGACAAAACAATGTAGATGGATTTCTTGGCTTTGGACCTGCTTTGGATTATGCTTGTTGGGTCCCAAATACTGACTCCTGACCCTTACCTCATTCACCTCCCTGGTTTGTTTCTGACTCCCAGGCCATTATTCCCTCTCTTGTTTCCTCTTCCTTTGGGGCATATTTGGCAAGAAGGAAGAGTATCCTGGCTTTGATTGTAGCCCTTTTCACTCTTCATCCTTCCTCCCCTCTTCTTCCCTCCCCAGTGCAGAGATGGGTTTTCTTATCAGGACTGGGATCAACTCGTTCTAGACCTAGGTAGAGTTTGTTATTTTTGCTTATTTGCCAAAAGTTCTTCTAACTGACACGAGTGGAGGCACACCCTAGGTTAGGGCAGTGTCCTTGGCATTCTTTCACTCAGATGGTGGCAATTTGTGTGTTCTCTCTCAAATGTATCCTTTTGATTCAATTGGGCAGGACGTGGAGGGAGACTCCGGGTAGGTCTGACCTTAAAAGAAATCTTGTAAATTGTCTCCACAGCATAAAGGGGGAGTTTTATTCATAGAACTATTGGCTTGCATCAGAGGAGAAGGGAATGTAGAACAGAAGGGACCTTGGGGATCCTCTGATTCCACCTCCTCTTTTTATAGAGGAGTGAACTCGGCCCACATTTGGTGATTTAGCAAAGATCACACAGGTAGCAGAATCAAGATTCGAAACCAGTTCTACTGACCTCTAGATCCATATTTTAGTTCTCTTTCTGGGTCTACGGCATCTCAAAGGTTCCTGTCTGTCCTTTGAGACAAGAGTTGGGGCGACTTCAGGATCAAATAGGAAATCGTCGCTTTGGCACTGCAGATTCTTCATCACCTGGTCCCTTCCTAGCTTGTTCACATCCCTCTCCTGCGAGACGAGACTGGCATTCCTTAAACACACTGCTTCCTCTCCCATTGCCCAGCTGCCCCTCTGTGCCTAGAATTGTGCCCCCTCAGGCCTGCTTTTTAGTTTTCCTGGCTTCCTTCAAGACTTGGCTCAAAAATCCATCTTTTAGAGGAAGAAGCCTTTCCTGGTCACCCTGTCTCCCTTCTCAGATGATCTTCCACCTACACCCTGAATATTATTAACGTATTTTTTACGCATTATCTTCTCCATTAGAATGTACACTCCTTGAGGGCAGAGACCATTTTTTGCCTTTTTTTGCCTCCCTATCTTGGCACAATTCCTAGTGCCTAGTAAGCACTGACTGCTTGTTTAACCAACTGATTATCCCTTCACTGGAGGGTCCTCTTGATTCTCTGCCTGCAAAGCTGGCTGGTAAGATGCTTCACTCCACTAAGAAAGAGGAAGGGAGAGAAGGCTGGTAGCCTTGTGGTGTTCTTGTCAGGGCTCTGCTATAAAGCTGGGGTGGCAGACACCCCGAGATTCCGGGTAGGCCCCAGGTAGAGACAAGTATGGCAGCCGGGTGATGCAGTGAATAGAGGGCCAGACCTGGAGTTGGGAAGACTTGAGTGCAAATGTTGCCTCAGATGTTTACTAGCTCCGTGACCCTGGGCAAGTCACTTCCCTCTGTTGGCCTCAGTTTTCTCATCTGTAGAATGAGCCGGAGAAGGAAATTGCAAATCACTCTAGTGTCTTTGCCAAGAAAACCCCAAACAACTGAACAATATTAAGCTACTACCCCAACAGTATCTCCTGACCAGAGTCACATAGATAGGAACTATCAGAGCAGGACCTTCTGTCTCCAGGCCTGGCTCTCTAACCACTGAACCACCTCACTGTGCCCCCCCCCCCCCCCCCCCCCCCAGCAAACAAGCCCTTACAATGGGCCAGTCATTGGGCTGAGTGTTGGAAATGCAAAGAAAGGCAAAAATGACCTTGCCCTTAAAGAGCTCATATTCTAATCTAAGGATGACATGTAAATAACTGTGTATACTGTATATGTGTTTATATTCCGTATATACTCTACATAGGTATATGTGTATGCGATACTGTGTGTATGTATATATATCATAGAAATAACTATGTCTACTATGTACTTAGTTATTTGCATGCTACATACCTGGGCATGCCATACATATATATGTATATGTATATATAGAGGGGGGGGGAGAGGGAGAGGGGGAGAGAGAGAGGGAGAGAGAAAGAGGGAGAGAGAGAGAAGATAGAGAGGGGGAGAGAGAGGAGAGAGAGAGGGAGAGAGAGAGAAGATAGAGAGGGGGAGAGAGAGGAGAGAGAGAGGGAGAGAGAGAGAAGATAGAGAGGGGGAGAGAGAGGAGAGAGAGAGGGAGAGAGAGAGAAGATAGCGAGGGAGAGAGAGAGAGAGAGAGAAGATAGAGAGGGGGAGAGAGAGGAGAGAGAGAGGGAGAGAGAGAGAAGATAGAGAGGGGGAGAGAGAGGAGAGAGAGAGGGAGAGAGAGAGAAGATAGCGAGGGAGAGAGAGAGAGAGAGGGAGAGAGAGAGAGAGAAGGAGAGGGAGGGAGAGAGAAGATAGAGAGGGGGAGAGAGGAGAGGGGGGGAGAGAGAGAGGGAGGGAGAGAGAAAGGGAGAGAGAGAGAGGGAGGGGAGGGAGAGAGGGAGGGAGAGAGAAAGGGAGAGAGAGAGAGGGAGAGAGAGAGAAGATAGCGAGGGAGAGAGAGAGAGAGAGGGAGAGAGAGAGAGAAGGAGAGGGAGGGAGAGAGAAGATAGAGAGGGGGAGAGAGGAGGGGGGGGGGAGAGAGAGAGGGAGGGAGAGAGAAAGGGAGAGAGAGAGAGGGAGGGGAGGGAGAGAGGGAGGGAGAGAGAGAAAGGGAGAGAGAGAGAGGGAGAGAGAGAGAAGATAGCGAGGGAGAGAGAGAGAGAGGGAGAGAGAGAGAGGGAGGGAGGGAGAGAGAGGGAGAGAGAGAGAAAAGATAGAGAGGGGGAGAGAGAGAGAGAGAGAGGGGGAGAGAGAGGAGGGGGGGGAGAGAGAGAAGATAGAGAGGGAGAGAGAGAGAGAGAGAGAGGGAGAGAGAGAGAGAGAGGGAGGGAGAGAGAGGGAGAGAGAGAGAAAAGATAGAGAGGGGGAGAGAGAGAGAGGGAGAGGAAGAGGGGGGGAAAGAGAGGGAGAGAGAAAGGGAAGGAGAGAGGGGGTGGAGGGAGAGAGGGGTGGAGAGAGATATGGGGAGAGACACATAAGACACAGACAGATGGAGACAGAGAGGAGGGGAGAGAAACAGAGACAGAGTGGGAGGGAGGAGACAGAGAGAGACAGAGGGAGACACAGAGAGGGAGAGGTGGACAGACAGGCAGACAGACAGAGAGAGAGGGAGACATGGGGGGGGTAGAGAGACAGACAGAGACAGAAAAAGAGGCCAGGGTGGGGTGGGGGGAGACAGACACAGAGTGACTTGCTCAAACCTTCTGCACTTTATTTTTTATTTTTCGTTATTTATTTTTACTATGAGGTCATTTTATTTCCCCAATTACATATAATAAATGTCTACACGTTTTCTGAAGTGATGTGATCTATATCGTCTCCTCTCCCTTCCCGGAGGAGCTGGAGAACAGTTTGACCTGGTAAACCTGCACTTTGGGTTTTGATGGGATGGTTCGGAGTGGGGAGAGCCTGAAGGCCTGGGACGAATCAGAACCGCAGTCCACGGGGGGAGGCGAGGGCTGGGCCAGTGCTCGGTGTGTGAATGGACATAGGAGGACACACACACAGGCGAGGTTTAGTGAAGGCTGGGTTGTATCAGACGAGTGTAAATGAGGAACACGAGGAAGCCTGGATAAGTGGGTGGCGATGTCCTTGTCCACAGGAGGAAAGTGGGGAAGACAGGAGGGGGTTTGGGCAAGAAAGAGAATGAATTATGGTTTGATTTTGAGATGTCTACATAGCCATTGGGCAGCCCAGGGCCTGAAGTCAGGAAGATCCGAGTTCAAATCCAAACTCAGACACTTTGTAGCTGGGCCACCCAGGGCGAGTGATTGACCCTTTTGGTCTCGGTTTCCTCATTTGTAAAATGAGGTAAAGAAGGAAATGGGAAACGACTCCAGTACCTTTGCCAAAAGCCCCCAATGGGGTCCTGAGGAGTTGGCTGTGACTAAACAATAACAAAATAGCAGTTATCAGAGAGATCAGGGCTGCTCTTCCACCTCTGTGCTTTGTGAAGGAGCCTTTGGGGGTAAAGTCAGTTCCAGAGTAGGAAAGCCCCAAACAGTAAAGACAAAATGATTTCTTTCCACTACAGTATATGTATTTTTCCCTTGGCAAAACAGCTAGCCTCACCAATTTATCCTACTGAGTGGTAGTGCCATATTGAGCAAACTTGGACCTTTTTGGATAGGGAATTTTGGCACCCTGTCTTATGGCATTTTGGGGGTTCAAGAGATTGTCCCCCTGTGGGGAAGCTAGGTGGTACAGGGGGTGTGATCTTAGCCAAGTTACTTTCCACATCTCTACAAAGTAAATTAAGGGATTAGACCAGATAACTTCCAGGATCCCTTCCAACCATAATCTTTTGTTGCACGAGCATCAGAATTTTGAACTGTGGAGAGACGATAAAAGTGATCATTTAGGAAGACTAACGTGGGACCGGCATGGAGGATTTTTTGGTTTTGTTTTCTGCTAGAGGTGTGAGGGAGGCTGTAAGCCAAAAGAATTATTATGTAATGAAGGGAGACGGGGCAGGACTTGGTGACTAGATAGATATTGGGGGAGAAATGAGAGTCAAGGACTATACCAAATTTTTGAGGCTGAGTAATTGGAATGATGATGGTGTTCTTAACAGAAATAGGGAGACCAGGAAGAAAGGCCTGGGATTTTTGGGGGGAGTGCAGAGAAAATGATGGATTAGAGATAGATGATTGCAGGACTCTATCCAGCGAGCCATTTTGCTGCCTCCTTAGCATCCAGTAGATGCTTAATAAATATTTGTGGATTGCCTGAAAAAAGCAAACACACTGAATATGTAGCATAATGCAGCATTCTGCATCAGCAACCTTCCACTTCTCAGTCAAGGATCAAGAAGTAGATTTCATTATCAGTCCTTTGGAATCAAAATTGGGCATTACAATAATATAAATTCTTATGTCTCTAAGTGTTGCTTTCCTTTATTAGGGGGTGAGAAGGGAGAGCAATGGAAAATGACTATGATTTTTTTAAAAGCCTCCATGAAACATTAAATAAAAGAAGAAAATATAGACTTACAAAAGGCTTAAAAAAAAAAAGAAACTTGTTGGGTGTTAGGGTACTTGATACTGTACTATAATCCCTGCTGCTGGGTGAGGCTGAGGTTTGTGGATTGCTTGAATTCAGGAGTTTTTTTTTTTAACTCTTACCTTCCATCTTAGAATCAATATTGTTTATTGGTTCTAAGGTAGAAGAGCAGCCAAGGGCTAGGCAATGGGGGTCACACAGCTGGGAAGTGTCTGAGGTCAGATTTGAACCCAGGACCTCCTGTCTCTAGGTCTGACTCTCAATCCACTGAACCACTCAGCGGCCCCCCATTGAGGAATTTTGAGTTGTGCTAGGGCTGTAGCCTATTAGGTGTCTGTACTACATCTGGCACTAATATGGGAGGCTCCCCATCTTCCCCCAGGTTCTTGCCATATTGGTGGTTTCTCTTACCATCTTAAAGGGCTTACCGGGCTGCCTATGGTTCCAACTAGTCCAGGTTGGAAAAATGGCACAGGTTAATGCTTCCATACCGATCAACAATAGGGTCCAATCTGTGAATGGTCACCGCACTTCTAAGCCCAGGTAAGAAAAGGAGACCAACTCTCAAAAAAAGGGGGAGGGCCTTGGGAAGATGTATATGAGCTGATTTGTTGTTGTCATTCATTCATTTATGTCTTATTCTTCTTGACCCTATTTTGGGTTTTCTTGGCAAAAAAATGAGCAATGAATGATTTGCTGTATCCTTTTCCAGCCCATTTTACGGATGAGGAAACGGAGGCAAATTTTGATTAAGGGACTTGTCCAAGGTCACACAGACTAGATTTGAACTCAGATCTTCCTGACTCCAGACCTGGAGCTCTATCCACTGCCCCACAGTAGCTGCCCCTAGATCTAGGTTCACACAGACTTGCTGAGTGATTGTGGGTAGTTTCCTTCCTTTTTTTAGTGTTCTAAGCTTATAGTGCCCAATCTAAAGAGGAAATAGATCCCTTAAAACACACACACAAATTAATATTTTCTATATTTTAATGTATTTTCATTTATTTTTGTTAAACATTTTTCTATTGCATTTCAGTCTGATTTAGCTGTGTGAGAATTGTAGGCCCTGTGAGTTTGATACCTCTTACTCTGAGCAATTGTGTAAGAATCCAAGTTAAACTCTCCTGAATTCCTTCTGGTCCAGCTCCTATCTGGGAAGGGACTGTTCTAAACTTTCTCTTTCCTTCCCTCTAGATCCTTATCACCCTCCACCACTGCTTAGCTCTCCCTCATCTCTCCCCCCTGAGAACCTTGACATATTTTTGCTGAGAAAAGCAAGGCCTTTTGAATTCTCTTTTCTCTTCTTTTCTGCATCTTGCACATCCTTGACATCATTCTGCATTATCTCTTTCTTCCCTCCAATCTCTGATGAAGATACTGACCTTCTTTACAAGGCCAGCCCTTCTCCATGTATCCTTGATCCCTCCTTTCCTGTCATCTTTGAGTAGATTGTCTCTATTGTCGTTCTTCCTCTTCCTTGGATTTTTAGTTTCTTCCTATCTACTTGTTCCTTCCCTGTTGCCTGTAAACACAAGTTTTCCTTATCCTTAAAACAAACCAAAAACCCCTCATTACTTCCTACCATCATTGCAATAGATTGTCTTATATCATCCTTTTTTCTCAAACTCCTTGAAAAAAAGCTAATTATACTTATTGTTGTGGGTTTTAAAATGAATATTCAATAACTTGTATTTTATAAAATTTTATTAATAACAACAAAAGTAACAAAGAACTAGCTAAAAAAGGTGCTAACCCAGCCTGCTTGTGAGGGTGTGGCTTACACCAAACAAAATATATACACATGTGACCACACAAACATGGTAGAGTGAGGAGAGGAATTCTGGGAAATTCTGAAGGACTTCTGGGGGATGAAGTACAAGGGTTCAAAATTCCACTTATACATTGTTGTGGCTTCTCCTCTTTTGCTTCTAAGACCTCATCACTCAAAAGAAAGTGCTTTTTCTAAGTTACCAGTAATTTCATTATCTCCAAATCTTTTTTTTTTTTAACTATTATCTTCTGTCTTTGTATTGATTCCGAGGCAAAAGGGCAGTAAGGGCTAAGAATTGGGATTAAGTGACTGGGTCACACAGCTAGGAAGTGTCTAAGGTCAGATCCTTTGAACTCCGGGCCTGGCACTCTATCTCCAGCTGCCTCTTTATCCCCAAATCTAATAATTTTTTCCCTCAATCTTAATCCTTCTTGACCTGCAAGCATATAACACTGTTGACCCCTTTTTTTCTTCTCAAATGCTTATTCCTTTCTGCCACGTCTTTTTCTTGTTTCTTCTCTTACCTCTTTAACTATTCCTTTTCACCCATGCCATACCCACCAAGGCCTCGACCTGGGTCTTCTTCTCTTTATACTCTGAACTCTGCCTTGGTGACTTCATCAGCTTTATGTGGTGGATTCAGTTATTGCTCTGCAGATGATTTCCAAAATTATGTATTTAGCTCTGGTTTCCTGTTCTCCAATTTAATGCCGATAACTTCTTATGGGGCATTTTAAATGGAATGCCCTGTAGATATCTCAAACTCAACATGTCCAAAATATAACACATTATCTTTTCCCTAAAACTCCCCTTTTTCTAAACTTTCCTATCAAGGGGACCACTATCTTTCAAGCCACCAAGGCTTGTAACTTCAGTGTCTTTCTCAACTCTTCATATCCAACACTCACCCATCATAGCCAATCAGTTGCTCCATATTGTTTCTATTCCCATCATCTCTCAAATATGTCTCCTTATTTCTACTTGCACAACCACCTCCCCAGTTTAGGTCTTCATCACCTGTTACCTGAATTATTGTCATAGCCTCCAAATTGGTCTCTTTGGCTCCAATCTTCTATGGTATACAATTGCCAAATCTGTAAATCCAGTCTACAGTTGCTAAAGTGATTTTCCTAAAATTTCCTAAAAAACCTAAAATAGCATTCTTAAAGCTCAGGGCTAACGAGGTCACTCCTTGTACAATAAATTTTAGTAGCACATTATTACATCCAGGATGAAAGTCCAAACAAAATTCCCTTGTTTCATACTTAAAGCTCTTTACATCATGGCTCTACCCTATCTTTCAGCCTTATTATACCTCATTTCCCTCTCTGTAGTTCAACCATTTTTATATAATTTTTAAAAAGTGTATGTCAGATTTTAAATGGTACTACCAACACTACTACTACCTCTGAATTTTTTCCCCTGCTTTCTGTATTTTTAAAAATGTGTTTCACTGGCATTTTCCTTCCTTCCCTCCCTCCTTCCCTCCTTCCCTCCTTCCCTCCTTCCCTCCTTCCCTCCTTCCCTCCTTCCCTCCCTCCTTCCTCCCTCCCTCCCTCCCTCCCTCCCTCCCTTCCTTCCTTCCTTCCTTCCTTCCTTCCTTCCTTCCTTCCTTCCTTCCTTCCTTCCTTCCTTCCTTCCTTCCTTCCTTCCTTCCTTCCTTCCTTCCTTCCTTCCTTCCTTCCTTCCTTCCTTCCTTCCTTCCTTCCTTCCTTCCTTCCTTCCTTTCTCCCTCTCCCCCTTCCTTCATCCCTCTCTCCCTCCCTTCCTCTCTTTCCTGCTCTTAACCCGTTTTCTCCTCCAATTAATTCTCCTCTCTTGTAACAGATAGTCAGGCAAATCAGATTTGTGTTATATTGGTTATGTCTGAAAAGATAGAATTCATTTTGTTCTTAGTCTCACCTCTGCCAAGTGCATGCTTTGTCATTGAATTAATGCATTTGTGATCATTGATCAGAATTCTTAAGTTTTTCAAAGTCCTCTGTCCACTGTACTACCTAGCCGCCTAGCTCCTTGGGCAGGAGACAATTTATTAGATCAAATAGATTGAAATATTTCCCTCCACTTTACTGTTTACCTTCTAATTTTAATTGCATGACTTTTGTTTGTGCAAAAACTCTATAATTAACCATTTCAGCTTTAATGCCTTCTCTTCTTGAATTCCTTGCCCTTCCCCACGCTGTCCTTTTGCCATTTGTCCTTTGCCAAACCCCTATCCCTGGATTACTCCCACCATCTGCTTCTTCCACTCCCATTCACATACTGTTGAAAATGTGTTGCATAGTGTCAAATACTTTTTCTCTATTTGCATTTTTCTGCATATCTCTTGATAGAATTATGTGATTTTTAAATTTTTATTATCACATTGTCTATTATGTTGATAGTTTTTCCAATACTGAACTTCTGCAATTCCTGGTATAAATCCAACTTGATCATAATGTATAATTTACATATATGTACATACACATATGTATACACATACACATATACCCTCATGCACACACACTGCTTTATTGTATTCATTATTTTTTCATGGAATTTATTAGGTATGTTGGCCTTTGATCTTTTTCTTTTTTCTCTGACATCTCTCCCTCTTTGGTTTAAGTATCAGAACCACATTTGTCTCTCAGAAAGAATTTGGTAGTATGTCATCTTTATTTTTGAAAAAAAAATTGTACAATTAAAATTAATTTGTTTTTGAATATTTTCTAGAATTAATTTTAAATCCTTGTGATCCTAGAAGATTCCCCCCTCCCCTTGATTGTAGGTTCATTGACGTCTTGTTTAATTTCTTTCTTTCTGAAATTGGTTTATTTAAATTCTCTGTTTTTTTGTTTTGATAATCTTTCTATTTTGTTTTTAAAATATTCATCTTCATTTAAGTTCTCATTTTTTGGGTACAATAGTTTCTGGTAATTTCAAGAGTTCTTCTCTTTAATTTTTGATATTGGTAAGTTTTATATTGGCTGTCTACTGCTTATATAGCTACTTTCTGAATTTCTTTAAGACAGGCTCATAGATTTATTTATCAATTCATTTTTCTTGCTTTTCTGGTTCCTTTTTTAAAAATTGTGGCTGATTTATTGCTCTGTTATTTCTTTTGTTGATGAAAGGGTTTAGAAAGAAAGATTTCTCCTTAGAACTGTATTGGTGGCATCCCAGAAGTTTTGGTATGTTAACTTCTTTTTTTCCTTGATAAAATGATCTATTATTTCTGTTATTTTTTTCTTTGACTACCAATTCATTAGGATTAATTTCGTCTCCATTTAAATTTGAATCTTTTATTCAAATACTCTTTATTGTTTGTATTTTTAAATTGTGTTTTGATTGGTAAAGGAAAGAGATATTTAATAGCACTGCTTTTTTGCATGGTAATTTTTTAAAAGGTACTCTATATAGCAGAGGAATATGTATATTCCTTTATATTTCAGTTCAGCAATTTCTAGAGATTTTTCATCTAGATTTTTAAAAATTCAATTCAGGTCCTTAACTTCTTGTTTATCTTGTTAAATCGGGTTAGGGTTTAGGGGAGGATATTGAAATCCTGAGCTATTTGTTTTGTTGTCTCTCTCTCCCTGGAATTAGATTAGCCTTCCCTTCAAGAATGTCATGCCCTGTCATGTCAATGGGTACAGATATGATATATTGATATTCTTTCCTCATCTGTGTTGCCTTGAAGCATTCTGTGATTTTCCTGCTTATCTCTTTTAACCATGTTTATTTATTTATTTTTTTCCCCCTAGATTCTTAACTTTTATTATGTCATTGATTCCTTTGGCAATCTAGTGTGAATCTGTTTTTATTTTTACTGTTAATGCCCTCTGAGATCATGATCGCTATTAAATTTGCCTGAAGCATTATAAATTCTATCCCATCCCCTCATTTTAACTTAGTATGAACTTTGTAAACAACTGGGTGTTGAATTCTCCTTTCTAATTTATCCCGGGATGCTTCTCCATTTTATGAGTGACTTGATCCCAGCCATGTTTGCTCTTAAAATTCCTTCCCTGATATCTTCTAATATTTTTTCCTCTTTTCCAAGATCTACAGATCCCCTTGGAAAGATTTTGAAAGTCCTAGTGGTAACATTTGTTTTTCTTTTTTGTTTTGTTTTAAACTTGAACTGTGATTTACTTGGCATTGAAACTTCAGATATGGAAATTCTTTATCAATGCAGATCAGTATCTGTTCACCTACCTAAGCTCTTAGAAATTTGCCTGGGGCATTGAGGCAGTAAGTGACTCACTCAGGGCTTCCAGAGGCAGCATTTGAACCTAGGTCTAATTGATTCAGAGACTAGTTCTCTCTCTACTAACACTCTGCTGCTTGTCTTAACTTGCTGAAGATATAAAGGACGGTGACCCAGTCCCTGCCCTTAAAGAGTCACCTTTCAAATGAGCTGACGGAGACCACTTAATTGGACAAATATTCATTTATTTATTTGGACAAATATTTATTAAGCATCTGCTATGTGGGTGGGGATACAGAAATGAAAATAAAACCAAACCTGAGACATGGAAGATGTTTAACTCATTGGTTAAGTGATTGACAGTAAGATCTAGAATTATACTTGGAGGAGTGGAAGAAGAGAGATAACAGGTACAGAGATAAATAAATATAATATAATTTGAGGTGAGAGAAAGCACAAACTGGGGCAAGGATGGAACTATCAAGGAAGGCATCATGGAGGCAGTGACACCTGATTTGAGACATATAAACAAGTAACTACAAGTGAGATGGTGTTTGATGAAAAGAGAATGATGAGAGTTAATGGAGATATCATGAGATAAGGACAACTCACTTTACGCTGGAAGGAATCAAGGAAGATTTTGTGGAGAAAGTGAGACATGAACAAGGTAGGCATTTTAGGAAGAGAAGGATTTCAAAAGGCAGAGAGTTCTGCCATTTGTTTTCAAGGATGATGAATGATGCATGTGCACTTTGATGGAGACAGCCATGGGCAGGACAGGTTTGGGGAACATTTCAGTGTTGTTGAGACATAATATTTATAAAAGGAATTAATATGAAAGAAAGTGGGAAATGGAGACTGGAAGTGGAGTGTTTGGATCTTGTATTCTAGGTTAAGGAGTCTGTGTTTCATTTAGAAAGCATTTGGGAGTCATTGCTATTTTTAATTAGCAGGGTGACTTGACCAGAAGATTAAGAAGATTACTTTAGTAGTGACTTCAAAGATGAATTAAAGATGGGAGGGATCAAGGTACAGGAGAACAGATAAAAGACTTCTTACAGTATTTCTGGTGAAGCAATTTGGTTCTGAACCAAGTTGTTGGCAGTGAGAATGAAAAGGAGGGGATGTTATGGAGATGGAGAGTGATGGGAAGTAGATTCAACAGAACTTAGCAACTCAGCCTGGGAAGAAGGAAGACTTAAACATTTTTTATTTTAAAAATATTTTTCCTTGTTTACAGGATTAATTTTCTTTCCCTTCCCCTCCTCCTTCGCTCCTCCCAGAGCTGATGAGCAATTCCATTGGGTTATACAAATGTTATCAAATTGATTCTTATTTCCATATTATTCATTTTTGCAATAATCTTTTAAAACCAAACAAATCCTATACTCATATAAACAAATAACAAGTCATATGTTTTTCCTCAGCATTTCTACTCCCACAGTTCTTTCTCTTGATGTAGATAACATTCTTTCCCATAAGTCCTCCAGGAATGTCCTTGATCATTGCATTGCTACTAGTAGTAAATTCCATTATATTGAATTGTTCGACAATGCTTCACTTTCTGTTTATAATGTTCTCTTGGTTCCGCTCATTTCACTCTGCATCAGTTCCTGGAGGTTCTCCTATGGAATTCCTCCACTTTATTATTCCTTTGAGCACAATAATATTCAATCACCATCATGTACCACAATTTGTTCAGCCATTCCCCAATCAAGGAACACCCCCTCATTTTCCAATTTTTTTTGCTGCCACAAAGAGTGTGGCTATGAATATTTTTGTACAATCATTTTTTTTTTTTGTCAAGAGAAGGGAGACTTTGAAGACTGAGGTTTATAACTTGGGTGACCTGGAGAGTCAAATAGAAATAGGGAAGTGAGGAAAATGGGTAAATTTTCGGGATGTGGTGATATATTTTGTACGTTTGAATTTGAAATGGTGAGAGGACAGACAACTTAAAATGGGAGAAGTAGACGTGGATGATATAAAAACAGAGTTAGTCATTTACACTGGGAGGCATTAGGAAGAAGGGGAACTAAAGGAAGGATCTGAAGATTTAGAAGACTTTAAAGGTCAATAGTTTTCAGCAGTTTTTTAGTCTCAGGGCTCCTTTATACTCTTGAGAATTATTGAGAACCCCTTTACACTCTTAAAAATTCACAAGGACCCCAGAAAGCTTTTGTTTATGTAGATTATATCTGTTGATATTAGAAATGAAGCCTGATAAACTTAAAAAACCCACTTGAAAATAACAATTTTCAAAAACAAAAAAGTAGAAAAGTGGCTTTGGTTTAACATATTTTTGCATTCATTTCTGAATTAATAGAAGAGACTAGATCCTCATATTTCTGCATTTAGTTTATTGTGAGATGTTGCTTTGACTGAAGCATATATAAAATCTGTCCTCACACAGATATATAGTTGGAAAAGGGAATATTTTTTCAATATTTTACTTTTTCCTAGGTACATGTGAAAACAAAATTTAACATTTGTTTTAAATATTTTGAGTTCCAAATTCTCTCCCTCCCTTCTCCCTTCCCTGAGATGGCAAGCAATTTGATATAGGCTATATATATGCAGCCATGTAAAACATATTTGCATATTAGTCATGTTGTAGAAGGCAGCACATATTAAGGAAACCCACAAAGAAAATAAAGAGGAAAAATAGTTTGCATTGATCAGCGTTCAGACTCCATCATTTCCTTCTCTAGAAGTGGATACTGTTTTTCAACATAAGCCCATTAGAATTGTCTTGGATCACTGTATTGCTGAGATTAGCAAAGTCATTCACAGCTGATCATGGAATAATATTGCTGTTACTGTATGCATTGTTCATCTGATTCTGCTCACTTCACTTTGCATCAGTTCATGTAAATGTAAGTGTCTTTCTAGATTTTTTGGAAAAGAACACAATCATATACCACAACTTGTTCAGCCATTCCCCAATTGATGGACCTCCACTTAATTTCTAATTCTTTGCCACCATAAACAGGGCTGCTATAAACATTTTTATACATAGAGGTCTGGAAAGGGGAATTTTTAAACAAAGAATGCTTTAAAATTTTATTTAATAATTTAATATTTTAATTTAATTATTATGGAAATAGTTTTGACCTCCAAGACTCCCTGAAAGGGCTTCAGGGGTCAGTAAACTACCCTTTGAGAATGGATAGTCTTGTCCAAACTCTTCATTTTATAGATGAAATATAGGCTCAGAGGTCATGACTTTTTTAGGATCACACAACTGACTAAAGGCAGAACTTGGAATAGAACCCAAGACTAAGTAGATTGTTATTTATTTACTTAAAAACATCGCTTACCTTCCAGCATAAAATCAATACTCTAAATTGGTTCCAAGGCAGATGAGTGGTAAGGACCAGGCAATGGGAGTTAAGTTACTTTCCCAGGGCCAGGTAGTTAGAAAGTATATGAGGCTAGAGTTGAACCCAGGATCTCCTGTTTCTGGGCCTGGCTCTTAAACCACTGAGAAATTAATCTTATTTTTTGCTTTTAGACTATGTTAGAATATGCATAGCCCTTAAACCTTTTCAGTTTATAAAAGAAGAATGAAATGGGTAGAAATTTACTCAATGCATTGTGCTTGGCTCTTAAACCACTGAGAAATTAATTTTATTTTTTGCTTTTAGACTATGTTAGAATATGCATAGCCCTTAAACCTTTTCAGTTTATAAAAGAAGAATGAAATGGGTAGAAATTTACTCAATGCATTGTGCTTGGCACTGATGCTTCATGCTAAAAGTAGAAAATACATATTTTTCTTTTGGGTAGATTAAACTGAATATTTGGGGTAAAAAAAATCTTAAAATGCTGATTTATGTTCTATTCATCTTTTGATCATTTTAGCATGGAAGGTTTCAGTATTTTTTTCCCCTTATTTGGGCACCCCTGAGTCCAAGACTCCAAACATTAAAGTATGATAAGGAGAAAGCTGGTCATTTCATCTTTGAATATTTCAGAGGAATTATCTTGGGTAAAGAAGGAGCAGGGGAGAACCCTTTAAATCCATAAGAGTTTAGGCAGACAGCACAAGACAAATTTGTATCTCAAATACTCATTCCATTTAATAATAAAAATAATTATGTTAATTAACAATAATAATAGAGGTGGGAGCTGGCGTTTTATATAGTGCTTTTGGTTTGCAAAGTGCTTAACAAATGCAGTCTTATTAGATCCTCACAATAATCTTGAGGTAGATGTTGTTATGATCTCTGTCTTACAGGATAGCTAGTAAATGCCCTAAGTCGGGATGAAAAGCCCAGGTTTTCATGGCTCTGGCTCCACTGCTCTCTCTCCTCTCTGCCACTTATCAGCCGCAGTATTGATACTTCTTTCAAAATGTCTCGAATCTCTCTCTTCTATTACCTTTACTACCTTATCCTTGAATTCCTGCCATAATGTGCTAGCTGGCCTTTCTGACTCCAGTCTCTTCTCCCTTCCCACAAATAGACTGTGCCTGGCACAAAGTAAGTGCTTGTAAATGATGTTGACTGACTTGTTGACCTTCAGTTTATCCTGTACATTACCTCGAGATTTATCTTCCCAAAAGGAAACTTTCACATGTCACTGTTCCAGTTAAAAACAAAGGCAACAACAGGTGTCAGTGGAGGAACACCTCATTTCCAATAGGAACAAATCCAGATTCTCTGCTTTGCCTTCAAAGCCTTCTAGAAGCTGGCTTCATTTTCCAAAGGTTTTAACTTGAGTTAATAGGAAATGTAATAGTATCCTGTTTCCTCTTCTGCCTCTCACTAATTTTCTAATGAATAAATTGTGGAGATTTAAAATGAACTAAATTATGAAGTCATTGAAAAAGGGGAAATGGGTCTAAGGTGAGATAGAGAAGATATCAGTCAAAAGTATTAGTAAACCAAATTGCTCTCCTTTACCCCCCAAAGTCTACCAATTTCAAATTCTGCTTGCAATGTGGGAGAGTACCTGTTTTCCCATAGCCCCACCAGCATAGAGTTTTGCCTTTTTTTTTTGGCTATTTTTGACAATTTGATGAGTGTGAAATGGTGTCTTAAATGTTTTAATTTGCATTTTCCCACTTAATGGGATTGAATAGCTTTGATTGGTTATTTACAATTTATATCTATTCTTTTATAATTTTTTTCATTGTGATCTTTTTTTTTCCTATGTGGGATTGTGCTATCCTTGAATTTTTGAATCAGTAACTTAAAACATGTTAAATAAAACATTTTCAAAATATTTTATTTATAATTTTTGAGTTTTTTAAAAGTTTTATGGGTATTCTAGTAAACTAGCTACTTTTGTACACCCTTGCAACACAGAAAGGAGGTAAGCTATATCAGTGGACTTGGCAGTATATGTAATATTCTATACTCATGCACCCCTCTTTCTACTAAGGAGAGAAATTAATTTCATCATCTGTCCTCTGTGGTTTAGTGTTGTTTTCATTTATAGTATTTATAAGTCATTGTATTTGTTATATTTTTGGTTCAGCTTTTTTCACTTTTTCTCATGCATCTCTGAATTCCTTGTTTTTATTGTTCTTTATGGTACAATTTATTTACTACATTTGTTGCATTTATTTACTACAGTTTACTCAGCCCTTCATGGATAACTGGTTTTTTCCCTGGTGCTGTGCTGACATATCTTTTTTCCAATCTTTTATGTTTTCGTTACAATTACATTATATACAACATCTTTATTTTCTGTAATATGATTATTATATCTGTAGTATTTTTTCTATTTGTTAATAATTGAAAATTTATCTGCTTTCCATAACTGAAGTAAAATGCATTATATAGTGGTAAAGAGTTAAAAAAATTTTCAATTATGTGATCCAGCCAGAATTTATTGTTGTATGGCATAAGGTGAAGAATTGAATTTATTTTGTTCTTTCTAACACTTGCTATTTTGTCAGCTTTTTAAAAATAATGAATGCTTCCTATGTTTTTATCCCATGTGCAGGAGTATCAGGCACTGAAGTTGTCTATGTAGACCCTCAGACATCATCTAATTCAATCTGTATGTAAAGAAAAAGCCCCTATACAAAATCTATCACAGATAATTATCTGGACTCTGTTTGGAGGTCTCTGGCAGTAGAAAAATCATTATATCCAGAGACAGATCAGTGTATTTATGAATGACTCTATTGGAAATAACTCTACTGAGCTGACATTTCTCTTTCTTCTACCCTCTGAGGTCTTAGACTTCACGGCACAGTCCGTACTTGAGTTGTCCCTTGAGTCCATGTCTTCAAATATAAAACCCCACCAACAAGAGTGCCAGGGACCTCTTTTTTCTGTTATTCCTTCATCAGGGTCTTCAGTTTCAATTGTCAGCTCATTACAAGTAACACTCAGACCTACCTGTCCCTGTTTGAACCTCCTCCTCTAGGGTTGCTCCAGTCAGCATTCTAAAAGGCACTTTCCCCAAGTTGGTTGTCTTCATGCCAGTTCAGCCTCAGAGAACATAACTGATGGAATTCTTCAATTTCACTACCTAGCCTTATGCCAAGGTTATTCTTTGGGAGTGGGAGGTGTGCAAAAATGGTTTATTAATGATTCCACAAAGAGGAATACCTCAGGCTTATTTTCATCTCAGCTGTCCATGACACATAACCTGCCTTAAAAGGCCAGATATTTAAAAATTTATGTTTATTTTTATTTTATTTTATAGACATGACAGTCTGGTGAAACCTATGGGGGCCTCCTTTTAGAATAATGTGTTAAAATGCATAGAATTACAAAGGACCAATTCTATTGAATTAAAGATTATTCTACTGAATCTATAGTAATAATTAATATATTTGGTTATTTTAAATTAAATATTATTAATACTTCATTAAGCTATTAAGATAAAGTGTTTTTTTCCCATCTAAGTATATGGACTGTCTTAAATCTTATCCATCTACCTACCCCTTAGAAATCCTACTAAAGGCCAGTTAGATTTTGCTGGTATTTTTCTTAACTATCTGTACTGTTCTCAACTCTAATTAATAAATGATTTAGTTGGCAAGTTATTCATCTCTTTTTTTTAAAAATTCTTATCTTCTTTCTTAGAATCCAACACTATATATTGGTTTCAAGGCAGAAGAGTGGTGAGGGCTAGGCAATGGGGGTTAAGTGACTTTCCCAGGCTCACACAGCTAGGAAATATATGAAGTCAAATTTGAACCCAGGACTTCTGGGTTTGGCTCTCTACTGAGTCACTTAGCTGCCTCCAAACTATTCATCTCTTGTGGTTCTTCTTCAAGCAGCCAGGGCAGGTTTGTACTATATGTCTTAAGCATTATTTTAGACTGAAAGGGATGGATTTGGCTATTGTGTGGAGATCTGGTGGTGGGGAAACCCTTTGATATGGATGTAACAAACCAATGTTGTAACTCTGTTGAGCTTGAACCTTGTCTGAAGTCTAGATTGCTCCAGTAATCCCATCTCAGACCTGGTTTTGTTTCAGCTCTGCTCTCCAGCTCTGCTGTCAGCTTCTGCTTCTGGTCCTCTAATGTCTCAGTCTTTCCGCCTGATTCTAGATTTTGCCTTATTTGTTCTGTCTTATTGCCTATTACCCAACATAGGAACTTCTCAGCTCTACCTTCCATAAATTCCCAAACCAGATTTTTATTTATTTTTACTTAATTGGTCAATTTAGAGCATTATTCCTTGGTTACAAGAATCATGTTCTTTCCCTCCCCTTCCCCCACCGCTCCCTGTAACTGACTCGCACTTCCACCGGGTATTACATGTGTTCTTGATCAGAGCCTATTTCCATGTTGTTGTTTGCAGTAGGATGTTCATTTAGAGTCGATATCCCCAGTCATATCCCCTCGACCCATGTGATCAAGCAGTTGTTTTTCTTCTGTGTTTCTGCTCCCACAGTTCTTCTGGATGTGGATAGTGGTTTTCCTCGTAGATCCCTCCGGGTTGTTCAGGATCACTGCATTGCCACTAATGGAGAAGTCCATTACAGTCGATTGTACCACAGCGTGTCAGCTTCTGTATATAATCCAAACCAGATTTTTAAATTAACTTCATGGATCTGCTTAATCCCAGCACTGGCCAGTCTATGATTAAAGTGAGGGAGAATTATACCTTAGAGAGAGGGATATAAAATAAGTAAGTAAAAAGTGTCCCTTTTTACCCTTTTGTCCATCTTTTACCTTGTTGCAGAATTAGACTTAATTGATTCTGGGATTTGATTCTTTGATTTCTAGACCTTCTGTGCTGTTCTCTTGATTTTTTTTTCTCAATTTTGCCTAGGACTAGGTAGCTTTTCTTCATAGAAGCTCTACTCTAGTGCCTCATCATGAAGTGTGTTCTTGAAGGATTGGCCTGCATAGTGCAAAATCTGGCAGATTCTTCCAAACTGGAAGGATTTCAGAATATGATACTGGTGACAGACTATATCTGCTGTCCAATGTCCAGCCTAGCTAAGTACAGAGAAGTTTGCCATTAGGTGATAAATTATTTGACCATGGTGACCAATAAAACAGATAAAAATACACAATAGGGCTCTGCCCTCTTTCATTTCCACATTAAGAGTAGTGAAAAAGGGTGATAGGAATTATATATATATATTTTAGGCTATTTACAAACATAATTCTTGATTTTCTAAATCTTTGTTCAACAGTCAATGTATTACATTGCTGGAGAAATTGTATTATATGAAGTTTTTTACTATAAATTAAACCTTAAGATATAAAAAAGTAAATCAATAAAATTTTATTTAAATATATACTGTGTGCCATGTTGAGAACTTTAAGTATTTCAAAGACAAAAAAACCCAGAGTAACCATTTTTCTCAAGAAATTTGTTATTGTTCATTTGTTTATGAATGGTTTGCTGTTTTCTTCTCCAACTCATTTTACAGAAGAAGAAATTGAGGCAAACAGGGTTAAGTGACTTGCCCAAGGTCACACAGCTAGTAAGTGTCTGAGGCCAGATTTGAACTCGGGAAGATGTCTTTCTGACTCCAGGCTTGGTACTCTATCCATTGTGCCACTTAGCTGCCCAAACTCATTGGTAAAGAGCAAATGGTGATGATTTGGGTTCAGGAGGGCAAGGAATTTGAGAAAAGAGTTGAAATGGTTAACTCTAGATTTGAGAGTAAAAGAAGTCAGAGCAGAGTTTTGGTTCCATGGAAGGATGAAAGCTAAGTTCTCAGAGAAGTAAAATAAGGAGTTAGGTTTATTGAGTTACCCAAAGGCCCATAAAAAATACCATTTTATAAAACACCTGGTTATGTCAATTTACAGGGCTTGTCAGTAGCCTAAGTAAACAGATGGTGAAAAGAGTTGTAACTTCTGTTAAAAGGAAAAAAGAAATCTAAGATTAATTTAACAAGTTCTATTCAATCAAGCCAATATAAAATATGTTGATCCTCAGTGACTTTATTGTAAAGTTAGATACAGGAACAGATTGGGAGATATATATTGGGAAATAGCTTGAGATTAAGAAAGACTTCAAAGGCTTGTCGATTATTTAGAAACTTCATGACTACATATCATCATTACATTCTCTTTTAGAGATTATTTCCTCATTGCCTTTCCATACCACCACAATGATGTTATTTCCCAATAACCATCTCACAACAAAGTATAGTTAATGCAGAACAAAATGGAATGGATACACTGACTGTCTGGAAGTGTTCTTTCTGTAGGTGTCATTCAAAACTTTATTCTTGAGAGGTTAGATGAAAAGATTTCAGAGGCAGCTAGTGACTCAGAGGATTGAGAGCCAGGCCTAAAGATAGGAGGTCCTAGGTTCAAATCTGGCCTCAGACACTTCCCAGCTGTGTGACCCTGGGCAAGTCACTTAACCCCCATTGCTTAGCCCTTAGCACCACTCTTCTACCTTGGAACCAATACATAGCATTGATTTTAAGACAGAAGGTGAGGGTTTTAGAGGAAAAAAAAAAGATAGGTTTCATCATCAGTCCTTTTGAGTCAGTATTAATCTTTGTATTGATCAGAGTTCAGATGCCTTTTAGTGTTATTATCATATGGCAAGATGACAATCTTGGTTACATTTATTTTGCATGTATTCATTTATATCTTATTGAAATTTCACTGAATTAATTCTTTGTGATTTCTTATGTACAGGAGATAAAGTAAAAGAAAAAAGATAGACCCTTCTCAGAAGGAACTTATTGGCTAATAGATTATAACCAGGTCAAAATAGGTTTGGTTGCTACTGCTTTATATTATAGTTTGAAGTCTAATAATGCTATGCACCTTTTCTTCATACTTTTTTCCCCCATCGTTTCCCATGATTCTAGACCTCTAAGGTTTTTTCAGATGAATTTAGTTATTGTTTATTTATTTATTCTTTTGGCAGTTTGAATGCCATAGTTCTAAATTTTTAGTTTAGCTAATATTTTAATTTTTATTATATTAGTGCAACCCAATCATGAGCTGTGAATCTCTTTCCATTTATTTTAATCTCCATTTATTTCTGTGACAAATGTTTTATAATTTTATTTACATAAATATTTTTTGTTTTGGAGGCTTAATACCTAGTATATGAGGTTATTTTAAGGCATTTGCTTTTGTGTTTTTCTCCCTTTTTTGGTTATTATAGTAATCTTGATGACTTCCATGGATTTTTTTTTTTTGGTATTTTGGTACCTCACTGAAGCTATCAGTCATCTTAGTTAATTTTGTTCCCTGATTCTCTGGGGTTTTCTAAATGGATCTCCATGTGATCTATAAATCAGGAATATTTTGCCTATTTCTGATATTTATACTTTTGTTTTCTCTCTTATTGTGATAGTTTCTAGAACTATGTCAGATGATTGAATGGAGAGATGACATCCTTGCTTTACCACTGTTTGTTCTAGGAAGATATTTAGTGTTTCTTCATTGTCAGCAAGGCTACCTCTATTTCACCAATACATTCTTTAGCAAGTGTATTGGAAGACAACGGCTATGGTATTCACTAAACTACTTAACAAAAAATGCAAGTATTTTGACAAATAGGAAATGAGAAGTTAGAAATGCTGGTTTTATTTAAAAATCAACTGTTTGACTAATTGATGAATGAAAATCAATATAGTAAGTGCCCATATCTCCAGATATATATATATATATATATATAAAGACCTACCTAGGATGACCGAAACTGGGAGAAACTGAGTATATAAGTGGACACCCAGGCCCCCCCCCCAAAAAAAAAGTGAAAATGAAAACAGAAGAGACATTGCTCACCTTACCAGGACTTCCTAGACCTTTGAGAATAACTGAAATCTTTGAAAGCAAAACCTCAGATAAGGGAGCCCTGTTACACACCAAATTAGAAGAAAGAGGGGGCATCTGGGTGGCTTAGTGGATGGAGAGCCAGGCCTAGAGATGGGAAGTCCTCGGTTCAAATATGGCCTCAGACACTTCCTAGCTATGTAACCCTGGGCAAGTCACTTACCCCCATTGCCTAGCCCTTGTCAAACTCTTCTGCCTTAGAACTAATAAGTAATTGATTATAAGGTGGAAGGTAAGGATTAAAAAAAAACAATTTAGGAAAAAGGATAAAGATGAAAAATACTGCATGCAAATACAACAGCTCCAACCTAATCTCTTTAAATAGTCTTTTAATTCTGAAAAATGGGAAATAAAAGACTGATTATCAGCATTGGGGCCAAAAGAACTCAGAGACCATCCTAGGTAGTCAATAGTTTTTTGATATTCTTGGCAAGCAGTAAAATGTGGCTCCTGATGCCCAAACTGAATTAGATTACATGCTTTTTTGGCAAACCTTATCTAGGAGGAGATTGGAAAATTATGAATGGTATTGTCTTGGCAAAGATGGGCTACAGATGAAGACTGAATCTACAGAAGGCTTGGTTTGGGCCCTAGCCAGGTCATCTCAAGAGCTTGAATAGGTAAAACTAAGAGAACAAGTGGATTAAAAAATCGAATAGATTTGTAAGCATTAAAAAAAAGATTTAAAAAAATTTTTAGCATTACTGGCACTTTCCAATGTTAAAACACAGTAGCAAAGAAAAATTTAAGCAAAACAAAATATATCCACCTTTGCTGGTATTCGACAGACTACTCTCTCTGTCCCTTTTTATTACCATTTCTCTCTTAAATGCAAAATATGATGACCTTTCATAATCCTCATTTAAAAAAATCTTTCTGTAGCATTTCACCCTGTTTACCACTTTTTTTTTCTCTGTTTCTGTCTCCTCTCTATATTGATATCATTAGTGCCCATTTCAGTGGCTGACATGTAGTAGACCATAATAAAAGAGTGATCAAATTGATTTATATATTGTTTTTGTTGTTCATTTGTTTTAGTCTTATCTGACTCTTTATGACTCTTGGCAAAGTTACTAGACTGGTTTGCCATTTCCTTCTCTAGATCATTTTTACAGAAGAGGAAACTGAGGCAACTGGATTTAGTGACTTCATGCATTTGGAAGTGTCTTAGAATATGAATCTTTTTGATTTCAAGCCTGACACTCTACTGTGGCACTTATCTCCTCATTATATATTATTTCATACAATATAATATGATAAAATAGCAAATTCTTATTGTTTGAGGAAGAGGTGACCTGTTTCCTTTCCAAGACCACCCTCTTTTATCTAATATAGGAGTTGTAATAATTATTTCTTTTCCTTCCTCTAATCAAATAGTTCTTTTAAAAAAACTTTTAAAATTGTTTATTAAAATTGGTGTGAATTTAATAAACACGAACAATTCATATGCAAAGAGGAGTAGAAAAGAAGATTGAAATATGGCTATACCATCTGGAAATAGGAATTCTTAATATATAGTCAACTGGTTCTTTTCCTCAAGCTCAGCTCTAACCCATCCTTGACCTGCCACCCTCTTAAACTATCATTTTGTATCTCTTGTCTTTTGCAGTGGAACTCTTCGAAAGAACAAGATACACTTGTTACCTTTATTTCTGCACTACTCTCTCTTTTTAAGCCTTGGAAATCTGTCTTCCAGCTGGAACACTGTAATGAAGCTACTTTCTCCCACTTAATCACCTCCACAAGCCCTGCCCCTGCTTGGATGAGCACAAATAAAAATTTAGGTCATATTTAAAACCTTCTACAGTCTGGCTTCTATGCACCTTTCCAGCCTCATTCTAGAACATATTCCTCTTCCCTTCCCCTTCCCTTCCCCTTTCCCATTTTATATGGTAGTAGCTTGTGTTAACTTTTTTCTCAAAACAAACCATTGAAAGAGGTACCCTCGGTAGTGTGCCTGCCACCTAATAGATGAGTAAGTTGTGGTTCAGTCCCTTTAGTTGTGACCAACTCTTCAGGATTCCATTTGGGGTTTTCTCGTTAAAGACACTGGAGTGCTCTGCCATTCCCCTCTCCAGCTTATTTTACAGATGAGGAACTTGAGGCAGACAGGGTTTAAGTGACTTGTCCAGGGTCATACAGCTAGGTCAGATTTGAACTCAGGAAGATAAGTCTTCCTAACTCCAGGCCTGGTACCATCTAGCGGATCCAGTCTGCGGTTTAGAGAAGTCAAGTCATTTCTGATTACACAGTATTTGCCTCCCAGGGTTGCCAGTCGTAGTAATAGTAGTAGTGGTAGTAGTAATAGTAATAATATTGGTAGTAGTGTTAGAGTTGGGATTCTTAATACTATGATTCCAATTCCAGGGTCCTCTAACTCTCCTTTCTTTCTTGAACCTTAGACACTGAATATGATGTTTATTTTGGATTTCAGATAGATTTTATCATTATATATAAGAAGAATTTCTCACTCCTAATCATTCATCCAGTGAACATTTATTAAACACCTACTAAAGTGCCAAACATTGTTTTAAGAAGGAGGGATGCATGAAAAATAAAATAAAATAAAATAGTACATAAAAAAAAAGTAGGGATGCAGAAAGAGTGTTCTCTAGGAACTTAAAAATCCAATGAGAGGAAACTTGCTGTTTTGGGGGTGTTTTTCCCCCCTTTGGTTTTATATTACATATCTTTACGTTTTCACTTGATTTTGTATTATGTTTTCCTGATAAAAAACTATCTCTGCTTTTCAGGTTTTATTCCTACTTTGAATTTATACTTCCAGCAAGTTTTATGTCATTTTTTTGGGCTGTTTTATTTGCTAAAATTTGTTCATCGTTTTAATGCCGAAATCAATGAATAATATATTTTTTATGTATTTATCACGATTTTATAAACAAGATAAAGTTTGCCATATCAAATCAATTTTTAATGTATTTATCACGATTTTATAAACAAGATAGTTTGCCACATCAAACCAATTTTTAAGTATTTATCACAATTTTATAAACAAGATAAAGTTTGCCATATCAAATCAATTTTTAATGTATTTATCACAATTTTACAAACAAGATAAAGTTTGCCACATCAAATCAATTTTTAATGTATTTATCACCATTTTATAAACAAGATAAAGTTTGCCACATCAAACCAATTTTTAAGTATTTATCACCATTTTATAAACAAGATAAAGTTTGCCACATCAAACCAATTTTTAATGTATTTATCACAATTTTATAAACAAGATAAAGTTTGCCATATCAAATCAATTTTAATGTATTTATCACAATTTTATAAACAAAATAAAGTTTGCCATATCAAACCAATTTTTAATGTATTTATCACAATTTTATAAACAAGATAAAGTTTGCCACATCAAACCAATTTTTAAGTATTTATCACCATTTTATAAACAAGATAGTTTGCCACATCAAACCAATTTTTAATGTATTTATCACAATTTTATAAACAAGATAGTTTGCCACATCAAACCAATTTTTAATGTATTTATCACAATTTTATAAACAAGATAAAGTTTGCCATATCAAATCAATTTTTAATGTATTTATCACAATTTTATAAACAAGATAAAGTTTGCCATATCAAATCAATTTTAATGTATTTATCACAATTTTATAAACAAGATAAAGTTTGCCACATCAAACCAATTTTTAATGTATTTATCACAATTTTATAAACAAGATAAAGTTTGCCACATCAAATCAATTTTTAATGTATTTATCACAATTTTATAAACAAGATAAAGTTTGCCATATCAAAACAGTTGTATTTAGGATCATGGGCTTAGAGCTGGAAAAGACCTTCTCCAAGCCCCACTTTTCACAGATGAGAACATTGACAGTTGTGACTTGTTGCTCAGTGATTTTCCTGCCAGGTCTGACTTCCTGACCCGATTTGGGGTTTTCTTGGCCAAGAGATGGGAATGGTTTTGATTTGGCAATGGTAAGTGGGTCTCGTTCAGAGAATTGATTGATGGCTCAAACTGACGTCATTGTGAGAGCACAAGCTTTATTATGAGAGAATATAGTAAGGAGTAGCTCTATAGTAAGTAAGTAAGTAAGTCGAGGAAGTAAAGGCCAGTAAAAGTAAAGATGACCAGGGCTTCTCAGGAATGCGTTCTCTCTTGATTAGTTACTAAGGAAGCATTCATTTGTTTGAGCAGCTGGTGCCCATGTCTCCAGGGAACTGATGATACTTTTTCCTGATTCTACATAGACTCCAAAGGAAGGCAGAGTGAATGTGGAAATGGCACCTTATTTGAACCTAGTCCTGTGTGGTTGGGAAACCGAGTCACCTGTATTTATTTGCTGTCCAGAGACTCCCAACCAAAGACCTTGGTTATTTCTGAAGAGTGATGATCTAAAGACCCCAGCTGTAAATCTAAGCAACCCATATGCCTTATCTAAAAAGTGCCCCCATAGTAATAAACCATTATTTAATATTTATTATAATTTTATATTATGTAATTAAATATTATTCAAAACTTTTATATTATGTTAATTATAATATTAATTATATAATTAAATATTTGATATAAACTATATCATTTCTCTGGGCTTTTGATTATTTATAGCTACTTGGCAGGTGGTGTGTGGGACGCTTCAGCCCAAATCGGCTCATTTTACAGATGAAGAAACTGAGGCAAACAGAGTTAAGTGATTTGCCCAGGGTCACACAGCTAATAAGTGTCTGAGACTGAATTTTAACTTAAGATAGGTTTTCTTGATGTAGGCTGGGGACTTTATCCACTGTGCCACCTGTTTGCTTCGTGTGTCTAGTTCGAGTTTATACAGGTAATAATTATTAGACGTTCAAATGGAATTTGTCTTCAACTTAGGTCTTGTTTCAGTTCAAGAAAGACTTCAGATGATCATAACTCTGTTTTAAATGATTACAGCTTTTTATTGCATAAAGCTCAGTAGGGAAGTCAGAGGAGTGTTTGAACATGAAGTATTTTTTAAGCACTTAGTATTTGCTAAGCCTGGGGTTTAAAGAAAGAGCCAAAGGTAGTCATGGATCACTTAGGGGTGGACTCAGTTCTTTGTTCTGCCCCTTCTAAAGGAGGAAGGATGCCCAAGCTATAGCATGTACTGAGGGCAGGGGCTACCCTTGGACCACTCGCTAAGGATTTCTTTTCTCTTTTGTCTTAAGATAGATTTGAACTAAGACTTTCTTAACCCCTAAATCCAACAGTCTTTACTGGCTGTGGATGTCCTTTATTTATAAATAAAAAATATTTAGTTTTACTTCTACAGTCATGCCTTTTGTCTGTTTGGGGAAATTGTCTTCTAATACGGAGTCTTTCCCCCCCTTCTTTTTCCATGCTTTCAGAGATTCAAATAACTGGAATTTCTTGATCTATTTTCCATGTCTTTTTCTTTTTTCCTGCATTGCCATTCATTGCTTTTTAAATTTCTTTGACTTTCTGAACTTGATCTTTGCTTGTCTATTTTGGAAATTGATGAATTCATAAGTGTTGAATGGGAAAAGTTGAAAAAGCACCGTAGAACACGGCATTCAACGCAGGAGCTGGTAAGCAGTAACTTTTCCCTAAAAGCCATCACCCAATCTGCTTGCTATTTCTCCTGCACCCCATGGAAACAGGAAGGGTTTTAGGTTTAGGTTTAGCAGTCGTGAGGAAGGAATAACGGAATATTGTGAATTCGGGGTGTGTGCTTTTGTGACTGTGCTGTGATACTAAATAAAATTCCAGCTGCTTCATGGAGGATACGGTTAGAAGGTTTTAGTGACTTCATTTATAGCTTCGGCAACTTTCCCGAAAACTTCTCCTGGGTTAGGCGATGAGCATTTTCTAAAATGTTAGCTTCTCACTGCAACACTTTAAAATAAGCGTGTGGAGCCTAGGAGGTTTTCTTCTCTTTATAGAAGCATTACCTCTTTCCCAAACTATCTGTGTGTGACTCAGATGGCATTCTTTATGCTGTCCTTATGAGAGCTTAAGACGACTTCTTGTTATCCTTCTAGTATCAAGTATAGCTTTTTTATTTTGTTATTTTTGCAAGCGTCATGGTGTTGAAACTAAAAATAGAAGCGATATCCATAATAAGAAAACTATTTGACATTTTAAAGTTGTTTGGAAAGAAGGGTACTAATTATACTTCCCTATTTTAACACACTAATCCTGTAAATTACTCTGCTCCCAGAACACTAATCAACTTGGGTAGGAGTTCTAGTTGTTGAACAAATTGCAGGATGGGGACCAAAAGACTTGTTCTCACTTTACAAGGATTATGATGAATAATAATGAGGGGTTCATTTGCATGACAGTGCATGAGACCATCATGGCCAACTAACTTATATGAACCAATAGGAATGCTTTTCCCCTTCTAGCTTTTGAATGATATGGATACCAAGCATTTAATACATATGGAATTCAGAGTTAAAAACAAATTTTATATAATGCAGACTTTGATTAGGTTTTTCATGGTCTTCATGACCTAATGATGTTTTGAATAGATACATATGATCACTAGGCAGTCACAATCAAGATTTGGTGATCTTAGAAAGATAATGGAGAACAAAACAGGCAGAGAGGACTCATAAAAATAGAATTATAAAACAGATTTACAGAAATGAAAGAAAACTTAAATAGGGGAAGGTAGGTAGTACAGTGGATAAAGAGCCAGGCTTGGGGGTGGGAGGACCTGGGTTCAGTTGTGGCCTCAAACATTTCCTAGCTGGTGTGACCCTGGGCAAGTCACTTAACTTCATTTGCCCTAAGACAGAAAGTAAGATTTTTTTTTAAAGAAAGAAAAACTAAGTAATTGGAAAGAATTTTCAAAACAAGATGCCTCAATTAACATATATAAGTGCCCCAAATAATAGGAAATAAAATAAAATAGGAGTTGTAATACAAGGAGATCAGTTTCACTTAATAGATTTTAATGAGACTTCTTGGCATGAAACTATAATTGGAACATGGCTCTGGATAGTTAGACGTTCAGAACAAATGAGACTGATCAGGATGCAGAGTGGACTTGGAGTGCCAGTGAAACCAATCTCAGGATTTCTTCTGTCTTTGTTTCATACTATTCTCATGGAAAAGGCAGTAGAGATACGGGCTGGACTGTGATACAGTTAGTTGGATTCAAAACAGATTGAGTGTTTGGACTCCAATAGTTATTCATTTTGGCTTGCCACTGGATTTTGATGACTGGAAGAGAGACTGAAGCTGACAATTTTACGACTCAACCTCACTTAAATCCAATTCCTGGCCAAGTCAAGACATCACAGAGTGATTTCATTGGTCCTCTTTGAAAACAAGTTACTAATAGCTCATTGTCATAGTGTTTGCCATTTTTATCAGCCTCTTGGATAAAGAATTAGGTGGAACCTTCATCAAATTTGTGGATGACAAAAAGCTTTGGATGGCAGTTCTGGACAAGAACATTGGGTTCAATTTAATAAGATGAAATTTAGTAGCAGCACTTGGGTTGAAAAGATCTACTTTGTCATAAAGGATGGGGGAGGCATTTCAGATAGCAGTTTATGTAAAGAAAATATAAAAATATATGCAATATCCCATTATGGAGCACCATAGTTTAGGAACGACATTGAAAAGGTGGGGAGCATCTGATAGAGGGCAACTGGGATGTCAAGGGACCTGAAGTTGATACTATATGAGTATCAGATGAAATAACAGGGATTATTTAGTCTGGAGAAGAGAAGCCTCAGGGGCAAATGATAGCTGCCTTAAAGTATTTGGAGGCCTGTCATGTGAAAGAGGGATCAAACTTCTTTGGCTTTAGAGGACAGAACTAAAACAATAGCTAGAAACTGCAAAAAAAGCATCATATGGATTATTTTTTGTTGTTGTTGTTGTTGATTCTTTAGGGTTCTTTAAGTAAACTATCATATTATCTGCATAGGGAGATAATTTTGTTTTTGTTTTTTTTATCTTATTTCTTTGATTTTAAAAAAAAATTATTGATAACTCTTATTTAATATCAACTTGTATCCCTCCTTCTGCCTTCTTTCAGAAAGCCACAATGTAATAAAGAATAAAAAGAGGAAAAATAAATGCAATATAATAAAGAATAAAAAAAGGAAGTTCAGCAAAACTAACCCATGTGACCAAAAAAAAAAAAATCTGAGGTTCAACACCCATGACCCCCTACCTCTACAAAGAAGCAGGGAAAAAGATTTTATTTACCATCTTTTTTTAAAGCCAAGCTTGATCATTATAATTGTTCTTTCTATTTACATTGTTGTGGCATAGGTGTGTATTTATGTGTAAATATGTATTCACACATGTCTTTATCAAAGTCTTTGAATACTTATCTACGTTCATCATACATATTCTATTATTTAATATCTGCTATTATTCATCATACACATTCTACTAAATTCATGTATCATAATTGCTTTTAGCCATTTCTTAATTTTCTGTTTCTAGTTCTTTGTTGAGAACACAAAAGTTCTGCTGTAATTTACTTGGTCTATATAAGCTATTTCTTTTGGTCTATATGTCTTGAATTGGGTGTGGATATGTGAGTTTGCTCTTTATTCCAAATTCCAAATTGTTTTTCAGGTTGTAATTCACCACTCTACCAACAATGCATTAGTGTGCCTGACTTTCCACACCTTCTCCATTTAGGTGTATCTCTTTTGTTTGTGTTCTGGGTGTCCATTACTATCTTTATTGTGTTTTCATTTGTAGGAGGGGTGCTGGGGAGGAGTGTAGCTAGAAAGCTGGCCTTGAACCCAAGGAGATCTGAAATTGAGCCCTGCCTTTCACACATATTGGCTTCCTCTTCCTAGACAAGTCATTTAACCTCCCTGAACATTCCCCTAATGCTCTAAAGCACTCTCTTAGACTATAAATTGCAGAGAAGGTGCTGACCCATGTTGGTAGAGGGAGTTTTCTTACCTGGGAGTGCCCTATGTTCTTGAAATTACAATTTTAATCTCTGTCCTTACTTCATACCTGATAGCATGATTGCAGCTTTCAGGGTTTTTAAAATTTTTTTTATTTACCTGATGAATAGTAAATTTTGTTCCAGCCTCTCCTTTTGATTCCATGTTTGTTTTTTGTTTTTTGATTAGTTTCTTGTAAGCAGTAGATTGTGGAGGGTTTCCCCCCCTTATCTTTTTTACCATTCTCCTTGGATTAATTGGATTCTTTAGTCCATTCTCATTTAAAATTAGGAGATTTAGGTTGGTGTTTTCCTCCATTTTTATCTATTATTTTTAAAAGATCTCATAATATAGGAGAACAAAAAAAAATCATCTCTTCCTTTAAGTTAATAATAAATGCCTTTATGGTTAGTTTTGGTTAACCTACTTTGATAAACCTGTTCCCAAAGGTATTCTTTCCCTTTTGACCCCCTCCCTGTCCCTGTTATGGGACATGTCTTATCTAAGTTTTTGAATTCTAAATTAAATTACTGATTTTTAAAATAATTCTACCCTTCTTTTTCCCCCTTTCAGTTAATTAATTAGTTGTTAATTCTCTTCTCAATTTCAACCTTTGTAAAGTTTCTGATTCTTTTTCTAAGGAGATTTTCTCTGTTGTGCTCTCTTTGTTAATTTTCTTTACTTCTTATCTAAAATTCATTGATTTTTCATCTCCATTCTTATTTATTCCTTCTTTAATCTCTTTCTGTTCTCCTTTGAGTTAAAATTTTTGAAGTATGGATTCCACTTCTAACCATTTTTTTTTGTTACTGTCTTTCTAAATCTTGCCCTTACTATCACCACCAACCACCGCTGGTCATCACCACCATCCTTTTATCTTTTGTGCCTCACTCTAAGAAGTCTCAAGTTCAGTGGGAGGTAATATGGATAGAAGCAGTGTCCCAGAGTAGACATTCCCTTTTGTCTCCAATCTTAGCTCCCATTCTGTCTCCTGCTCTCCCCATTATTTTCTTGCCTATTGCTGTTCTGTTCATCTCTGGGTCTCTGTCCACCCCACCCCCCTTCCCATCTGCTCCCGAAGACCTCACATATTTCTTCTCATTTGGCAGGATGTTATCCATGCAAACATAACTTTTTTTTTGACAGTTAAAAAATATAGACACTTATTCTAAAACTAAATATTAATTCCTGCAAGAATACAGTTTTCTTTTTAAAATTAAAATATTTGGCTTTTCCCATTACATGTAAAAGCATTTTTTTAACATTTGTTTTTTTTTACAAATTTGAGTTCCAAATTCTTTTTCTTCCTCTTTCCCTTCCCCCTTCATTGAGAAAGCAAGCAATTTGATATAGGTTATACATGAGTAGTCATGCAAAACATATTTCCAAATTAGTCATGTTGTAAAAGAAAACATAGACTAAAAAAATCCCCACCGAAAAATAGAGTAAAAAAAAAAGTATGCTTTACTCTGCATTCAGATTCCATCAGTTCTTTTTCTGGAGTTACAGAGCACTTTTCATCATAAGACCTTTGAAATTGGCATGGATCATTGTATTGTTGAGAACAGCGAAGTCCTTCACAGTTGATAATTTTTTAATATTGCTTTTACTGTGTGCAGTGTTCTACTGTTTCTTCTTACTTTACATCAATACATTTTTTTTAAAAGAGACATCTGGTAACAGTGGAGAAAACATTGGATCTTGAGTTAGGAAGACTTAATTCGAATCCAGATTCAGACACTTACTAATTGTATGAACCTGGGCTAGTCCTTTAACCACTGCCTCAGTTTCCCTATCTGTAAAATGCATGTATTGTTGTAAGGCTCAAATGAGATATTTATAGAAAGTGCTTAGTGGGGGCAGCAGGGTGGCTCAGTGGATTGAGAAACAGACCTAGAGACAGGAAAGGTTTCCTTTCCCTTCCTTTCCCTCCCCTTAAAAAACTTGGTTAAAAATTCTATCCCAGTGAATAACAGCACTTATTATTATTGTCTTAAGTACAGGAATGTGAGAAAGTAGAACTTCATGTAATTCAGAATTAGTGTTCAGTTAGTTCAAACAAGCTAAGCTCTCTCTTGAAAGAAAAAAGAAAAAATTTATCTTTGATTTTATGCCTATTTTTCAATTAGTACCATATATGCCAAAAATTGTGTTGACATCTGATGTTGTAGCTGTCCAGACTCGTTTGGAAGGGAAGTCTGATAGAACCTTCTTTTTGGAAAGCCAAATAGACTGAGCCATTGACTACTCTTTAATGTTTCTACAAACTATTCCATTGTCTCATCAAGTCTTTTAGCTGCTGATGTTTTAAATATTTGCTATTTTGGATCTGTCAAGGCAGTGTGGAACTCATGGCCTGCACTGTCTTTCTTATTTGCAAGCACAACTGAAATAGCTTTCTTCAGTTCTTTTTCCTCCATCAGGGCCAACTCATTTTGAATTGGAAACTTTATTTTCTCCTATGCTTATAAATTCAAGTAGTGTGTGGGTGTTTTTAAAAATCTCGAAGAGTTCTCATTCTTTTAATTCTAAATATTTAAATTTAATTACTCATTTGATTTATATATTTGATTACTTATTCTTTCTTATTCAATCACACCTGCTACATAAATTTTTGCATTTTTTTGATATTAGTATACTTTCCTGTCTTCCTTGATTGAAAACTCAAACATTTAAAACATTTTATTTTTTCAGTTACATATAGAAACAATTTTTGATCATTGTTTTTTGGCTTTTTAGAATCCAAGTTTTCTGCCTTTCTCCCCTACCCCCCCCCCCTCACCAATGTGATGAATACTCTGATATAGGTTATTTATCTGTTCTTTCATGTAATACATATTTCCATATTGCTTATATCATGATAGAAATCTCTTGAAAGAAATAGACATTCTTTGATCTGCACTTAAGATTCCAATAGCGCCTTCTTCGGCTGTGGATGGATGACTTTTTCACCATGAGTCCCTTGTGGTTATCTTAGAGACTTGCTTTGCTGATAATGGATTAGTCCTTCATAGTTGATCATTGTGTAATACTTCTGTTACTATATACTTTGTTTCCCTTCGTATCAGTTCATATAAGTCTTTCCAGGTTTTTCTCTGTTCATCCTATTTCTCATTTCTTATGGCACAATAGTATTTTATTACAACTGTATACCCCAACTTGTTCCTCCATTCCCCAAATGATGGACACCCCCACCATTTCCAATTCTTTGCCGCTACAAAAAGAACTGCTAAAATATTTTTGTACTTCCCTTATCTATGATCTCTTTGAGGTACAGCCCTAGTAGTGATATTGCTGAGTCAAAGTGCAGAGTTTTGTGACTCTTTGAGCCTCATTCCATATTGCTTTCCAGAATGGTTATATCTGTTCATAATTTTATCAGCAGTGTTTCCCCATATCTCCTTCAACGCTTATCATTTTCCTTTTTTGGTCGTGTTAGCCAATCTGGTAGGTGTGAGGTGGTATCTCAGAATTGTTTTGCAAACTTGAAGTTTAAGTTTTTTTTTTTTATGTTACGATTGAAACGTGAAAACCAAAGATGGGAATAGTGGTAATAACTTCTTGAGTTGTCACCTGTACAAAGTTGTCATTTTTCCTGTTCCATCTAATCCCCAAGTTTAAAAAATAATTGTTTCCTGAGTTTTTCAAGATTGGACTGAAATAAATAGTTGAGAAAAAGTCATCCATGGCTAAGCAGATTCCATTGGCTTCTTTTGTAGCAGTTAGGTACATTTCCCCCAAGTGTATTAACTTCCCCCTGATTAAGCCCCTCACAAGGTTCTTATTCTCATCACAAGCATACCTGCATCTCTTGTAACTGGGATTTTCATTTGCACGCTTCCTTATGCCACAACTCCCTTTCTCCTTCATTCTTTTTCTTGCAACACTATAGGAGTTATTGTTATTCCTCTCCCTGATAAGAAGATTTGAACTATTTATTCCCTTCCATATTCTACCTTCCTTATTTCCATTTAGTACCCTCCCTGGCTGTAGTTTTGTTCCACACATCTACAGATTTCCCTATGGGGTTTAATCCATTGTATCTCAGTTCTGCTTTTCCAACCTACATTTCTCCTATTTCTATAAATTCTACTCAGATATTTAGCCGTGTATGTTTTTAATCTTTTAATCTCTTAAATAGAGATTGCTTTCATTGTTCTCAGGTATTCAAAAGCTTTTTAAAAAATTCTTTTATTTATTTATTTGCAGTAATGCCTTCAATTCTTCTCTTTTGTTGATCATCCATCTTTTCCCTTTAATTAGGCTCAAGTTTCTAGAGGATGCCATTTTGCATTGAATCTTGAACAACTTTAGGTTTTGGAATATACTCTTTTCTTCCCTTCTATGATTTCTGGTAGGTATAGAAGAAACTTATGTCATTCAAATTTCTTTTCCTTTTTATTTGAGCGTTTTCTTCCTGTCCACCTGTAGAATTTGTTGTTTGCCATTGGGATTCTTTAATTTAAACACTAGGTGTCTTGAATTTTGAAGTATAGAAGCTGTTTTTTTTTTTCCCCTTCTGGAGGTGTTCTGTGGATGTTTTTTAGTTAGAACTTTGTTCTCTGGTCCCAGCCCCATGCCTGGAATGCTCTCCCTACTATGCTCTGACTACTTACTGACCTCTCTGACTTTCTTTAAGTCCCACCTTCTAAAGGAAGTCTTCTTTACACCCTCTTGATTACAGTGCTTTCACTCTTTTAATTATTTCCTATTTATCCCATATGTAGCTTGTTTTGTATATATTTGTTTGCATATTGTCTCTCCCATTAAATTGTAAGCTTCTTCAGGGCAGGGACTGTCTTTTCCTTCTTTGTATATCCCCAGTGCTTAGCCAGGTAAATGTTACTTGAATGAATGAATAAATGAATTTCCTGTATTATGGTTGGTGGGTTTTCTTATTATGTTCTAGGAGACCTATGATCATTGGTTGAGTTGCCTCTTCCCTCCCTATTAGGGTTCCTTTTCTGTCTCAGGGTCTCAGATGTACCTGTGTAATTGTAATTGTATATAGACATATAATTTTTTTTTTTAGAGGAGTCTGGGGAAAGTATCTAGTCTGTTGTATTTATAGGTCTTTTGACCTAAATAATCTCCTTTAATTTTTTAATGTCTTGTTTCTATAGCCACTATTTTAAACTCCATTTCAAATATTAGTGTAGAAGTAGACACTGTTGTTTTACTCCTGCTCTGATTGAGAAAGCTTTCTCTATGTATTTGTTATAAATTATGCTAATTTTTTGTTTTAAATGCTTTTAATCATAGTAAGATTTTCTGCATTTATTATTGTCATGTGATTTTTAAAAATCACTTTTAAGATTACTATTCTCATGCATCTTTTTTTTTTCTTTTCATTCAGTCTTGTCTGACTTTTTACCTTAGAGTATTTCTTTACTGTTAGAAATTTTTTTTTCTTTGCAAAATTCTTTGGTCTTTGCTGCGTTTTTAGCAAGGATTTACTTATGATTTGTTTCTTTTGTCTGTTTTTGTTGTTCTTTTGTTGTTATTTGGTGCCATTGGTGCCATTTGTTTTAAGATGATGAAGGGAAGCCAATCTTAGATTTGACCTCTCACTAACCATTATAAGGAAGTTCTGTCTCCGAGATAATTTTTGAAATATCATTGACTAGTGAATCAGCCCTTGAATTTGCTTTCTTTCAGTATGAGAGCTACAGGGATCACAGCCTGGTGACTTCACTTCATAAAGGACCACAAGATGCTATCTTAATTGTTTCCTACTGAACTTACTCCCTTTTAACCATTAAAAAAATTTTTTTTCAGTTCAACTATTCTTCTAGATGAGGAAAACAGACTATAAAAGTTGAGCAACTCAGCCTTCTCTCCCTCATCCATTATCATTGAGGCTTTCCACCCTAGCCAAATGTCTTATATTTCCTTTGATCCCTCTCTTTCCCTTAATGCAACTTGAAAGGGAAAAAAAGTCCCAACATTTTTGTTGTCTTTAGCTTTCCACATATCCTAGCCTCAGGTTATTCTAATCATTAACACTCAGTGTTATTTTTCTTAGAGGGCTATGGCATACTTTTGTATTTATTTCCTCTTGGCTTTCTTGTTTCCATTTCTGTGTATGACTTAAAATTGTAATAGATTGAAAATGCTCCCCAGTACACAACTAACTACTTTTCTTGCTTATCAGTTATTTTTCTTCATGTCTTCAAGATTTCACTTATGAGTACTTCCCACCCTTCTGCATTAATTTTAGTTTAGGGGATTGTACATATCCTTTTCCTGAGCCCATTGAAATGTATTCTTCCTAAATTGAGGTATGACCCAGCGCTCTTCTTTGTCACAGATTATAAAATGAAATTGTCATTCTTTGTCAATTTTCTCATTATTTCCAGCTCTGAAACCAGTTGCTTTTAGCCAATGAGAATCAAATTCATAATGTCGACTCCCCTTGTTGCTTCTTTCATCTCTGAAAAATGGAAATTTTCATTAAAGTTACTCATAAAGCTATTAATGACTCCACTCTGGCAGAAAAAATTCCAGAAAGGATACTGGAATCAGTGTGTCACTGCTGCTGAGCTGGACAGAAGCATCATGGTACCATAGAAATAGCTCTGATATTGGAATTGGGGGCCTCAGTTTCAATTGGAGCAAGTAATGGAACCTTTCTAGATTTCAATTTCCTTGTGCTAAAATGAAGAACTTAAAAAAAATAAAATGAGGGCTTAGACTAGAAAATTTGTAAGATTCCTTTAGATTAGATTCTAAATCTATTACTCTATAATCTGATTCTCAAATTTTTCCATCTCTTCTTTTTGTCAATGGTAAGTAGTTTTATCCTGATAACCATATCACTGATTTTGCCCATGTTAAATCTTCACCAAAATCCATCATGTTTCCTGTCCCTTAATTTCTTCACATGATTATGTCTTTTTAACATACAGAGAATTGCAAAAGTCTTAGTGTAGTCATAAATTATTAAAACTAAAGAGTTGGTATTCATTCTCTTTTTTTCCCCTTTTCCCCTCACTTTTCCTTATCTTGTTTCTTTTGCATAAAGTATACTCTCCCATAACCATAACTCAGTTGTGAACTTGACCCCCTAAATCTCAGTGATTCTTTGCATCAGTATTTCTCATTACCCCTATTGCCACCCATAATTACTTTGTACTTTTATTTAAAATCACTTGATGTTTTAGTTTTTATTGTTAAATCTTTATAATTAATTTCCTGCGAATTTTTGCCAAGCTGAAAAGGGATTAAACAGGTGTCATTCTAGAGGCAAGCACTAGGTTGATAGAAATTGTAGGATTTTGATTTAATACAATAATTAATAATAACAAGAAAAATAACTAACATTTGTATAGTGCTGTGTGACAGGCACTTTACAAATATTATCTCATTTTGTCCTCATAATAACCTTAAGAAGTAGGTACTTTTAAAAATTCTGCCTCAGATATGTCCTAACTGTATGACCCAGGGGAAGTCATATAACCCTGTTTGCCTTAGTTTCCTTATTTGTTAAAGTGAGCTAGAGAAGGAAGTGGCAGACCATTCTAGTTTCTTTGCCAGGAAAACCCCAAATGGGTTTATGAAAAGTTGGACATGACTGAAACAACTGAACAACAGATTCCCAATACTAGATTGTAAGGACTATGAGGAAAGAGACTAAATAACTTTGAATATTCTCCTTTGCCTCCCTCTCAGACCTGGGGGACTGTGGTTGTGTATTCACTACGAGACATACTTGTTGTATTGGTTTGTTTTGTTGGAGAAAAATAAATATGATTTCTAAAAAATCCTTGTATAGGATCATAGACTTCATTTTATTTTTTACATTTTGTAAAATGTGCTTTTTTATTGAAATTTTTTATTGAATTAATTAATTTAGAATATTTTTTCATGGTTATATGATTCATGTTCTTCCCTTCTCTCCTCCCATCCCCCTCCTATAGCTGACCCGCAATTCCACTGGGTTTTACTTGTGTCATTGATCAAGACCTCTTTTCCTATTATTGATCATTACATGAGGGTGATCATTTAGAATCTACATTCCCAGTCATATCCTCATCAATCCATGCGATTGAGCATTTGTTTTTCTTCTGTGTTTCTATTCCCATAGTTCTTCCTCTGAATGTGAATAGTGTTCTTTCCCCTAAGTCCCTCAGAATTGCCCTGGATCATAGACTTTAAATAAGGGAAGGCTCTTTAGCAATCCTGTTGCTCCAACTCTCTCCTTTTGTAGATGAGGAAGTTCATGTCCAGGACATGAAGTGGGTTTATCCAAGGTTATACAGGTAATAAAGAGTAGAAGAAGGATTTGACCCGTGTCTGACTCCAGGTCTATTTCTAAGACTTACGATTGCAAGGTATAGAGTAGAGATCCATTTGCATTGGTAAGGAAGGAGTTCCCTAAAATCATAGATTTCATAGGAAAAAAAAAAAGCAGGAGGGTGCTGTTGTTGCGTGGATGAATTCATGCATCTCCATCATTCCTTCTTCCATCTTCTCATCTACAATAGTCTCCCTGTCCTACCAGATGATAACTACCATCCTACCAGATGATAACTTAAATCAAATCCTTGATTGCATGCCTCTTCCACATCTTTTAATTTTGTTTTCCTTAGAGATGAGTTCTTTTAGGGTAGAAACTATGCTGTATACTTATTTTGTGGCCTCAGAACATTGCCACAAAGCTAAGATCACATTCACTCAATAAATATTTAACTGAATTGAGTTACAGAGTATTTCTTTGAAACAGACCCCCCCCCCCCATGTAGCAATCTTTTCCATTTAACACGTTATTTTGACTTAATCCCAGTCATTAATTTTTGACATTATTATTTGCCGTTTACCAATCTGCATTTAGTTTTTAGTTTAGCAAATATGAAATGCCTATTGTGTGCAGTCCAGTAGTAGAATCTAGTACGTACATAGCTATTATTTTATGGAAGGTAGTACTTAAAAGTCTCGTAAAGAGTTGAAAAAAATTGAAGGGGAAAAAGAATGGGGAAGATTAGACCTGCCTTCATGGAGGTAGTGGCATTTTAGTTGGGCTTCAAAGGATGAATAATGACATTGAAAGGGTTGTTTGTTTTTGGTATAGCAAAAGGGAAAGTCCACTATGTTGAGAGCATCAGAGAATTCTACATAGGGCATTTGGAGAGGAGTATTATGAGTTAAGGTTGGAAAAATAGGGGATTCCAGATTGTAGAGGGGCCTGATGACCAGTTTAGGGGGTCTGAACTTTACTTGGTAGGCAGTAGGGAGCTATTGAAGATTCTGAGGAGTAACATGATTAGAATTAAGTAAAAAGATGACTAATTGGGCAGCAGTATACAATATACTAATAAAATAATTATATATAACAATAACAAATTAAATATGAATATGTGAATGTTTTATTTGATTATGTAATATAGATTAAATGGGGAAGAGAATGGAGAAAATAATTCATAGTAGGATATTATTGCAATTGTTCTTGTTGGGAGTCTGTATTAGGGTTGTGGGAGTTGAAACAGGGAGGAGAAGGAAGATCTGAGGAAGTTACTGAGGAATAAGTAACAGGATTTGGTAACTAATTCAATTTAAAAAGTTCCAGGAGACCAAGTAAATGTTAATGCTGTAGATGGAAATGATGAAGTCAGATGGAAAAGTGGATTTCGTGAGAAATTTAAATTTGGATATAGACACATTGATTTGAAAAGGCTACTGCCCTATTGAGGAGATGTCCTGTGGGCAATTGGGAATATAGATCAGAGATCAGAAGAGGGAAGATAGGTCAGATTGGAGAGTCATCTGTTCAAAATGGACACTCTCCAGAATGAACCAAGGAGGCCATGGCTTGATCTCAAGGGATGTGTGAAAATCCCATTGAAGGATGAGATGCTATCCTTTCTCCTTTGCATTTTGAGACTTTTGCATAGGATGGGTAGGTGGTGGTGGGTTGTGGTCTTCAGCATGGATCTCATTACATTATCTTCTTCCCTCCAGCTGAAACTCCTCCATTTTGTAAATTATCATTTTCTTTTTCTTTTTTTAATTCAAAGATTTTCTTTTCCCAATTACATGTAATAACATTTTTCAACATGTTTCCTGAAATTATCCAAATTGTTTCTCTCTCTTCCTTTCCCCCTCTCAGAGATGGTAAGCAATTTGATTTGGATTATATATGTATTATCATGCAAAACATACTTCCATATTGGTCATTATTGTAAGAGAATATGCATATAAAACCAAACCCCTAAATTAAAACATAAATAAACTAATGTGAAAGACCGAATGCTTTGATTCTGCATTCTGATTCCCAACAGTTCTTTCTCTGGAGGTGGATAGCATTCTTTGAACAACATAAGGCCTTCAGAATTGTCCCAGATTATTATATTGCTGAGAGATTCACACAGTTGATCATCCCACAGTTTTGCTGTTACTTTGTACAATGTTCTCCCAATTCTGCTTATTTCATTCATGTAGGTTTTTCCATCTTTTTCTGAAATCGTGCTGTTCCATCATTTCTTATAGCACAATAGTATTCCATCATCAATATATATGACAATTGTTCAGCCATGCTCCAATTGATGGACATCCCCTCAATTTCCAATTCTTTGCCACTATAAAAAGAGCTACTATAAATATTTTTGTACAATTTTGTACAAAAAGTAGGTCCTTTTCCCTTTTTAAAAAAATCTCTTTGGGATACAGACTCAGTAGTGGTATTACAGGATCAAAGAGCATGCACAGTTTATAGCCCTTTGGGCATCATTCCAAATTGCCCTCCAAAATGGTTAGATCTCTTCATGATAACATCACTGATGATGCATTAGTGTGTCCCAATTTTGACCCCCCCCCCATATCAATTAATTTCTTTTACTGTCATATTGGTCAATGTCAATTATTGTTTTTGGAGCTCCACCATGTTTCCAGCTGTCCAAGTGGACAACCTCAGTGCCATCTTTTTGTTCATCATGTTTCTTCACCTCACGTATACTGTCAGGTGTCATATCTTGTTGGTCCTGTCACCACCACTTACCTCATCTGATTCCTCCCTCTATCCACACAGCCTAGTTCTGGCCCCTTCACTTTACCCTGGCCCATTAGGATGGTTTGCTCCCTTCCTAGTTGTCAAAATGATTTCCCTAAATTGAAGATCTGATCCTATCACTCTCCTTCTCAATAAACTCCAGGCTCTTGTTGACTCTAGGATTGCCTTTACAACCATTTCATCTTTATCTCATCCTTTTTATTTCCATTTTTTTGCATTATATATATATATATGCATATGCATTTTATAATGCATATAATTGTTGTTCAGTCATTGCAGTTGTGTCCAACTCTTTATGACTCCATTTGGGATTTTCTTGGCAAAGGGATGAATGATTTGCCATTTCCTTCTCCAGCTCATGCTTAAAGAGAAAACTCAGGCACAGGGTTGTTAACAGTGTCATATGCTATAGACAAGTGAGGAAATGCTATGGGTTGATATTATTTAATTTGGCCAGTGGGAGGTTACTAGCTCCCTTTAAGAGGAGTTTCATTAGAGTAATGAATGTAGAAAGTAGATTTTAAGAAACTGAGGAAGTCGAGACAATTTTAGATCCCTTTCCCCCCTCTATTTGGCAGTACAAGGGAAGCAAGATGAAACAGTATATTGTTGGAAGAGAAGAGTTAAGGGGAAGGCTTTTTGGGGGTTCAGGAGATTGGATAATTTGGATAATTTTTGTAGGCAGATTGGGAAGGAACCAATAGATAAGACAGCTAGGTGGGTTCAGTGGATAGAGAATCAGGGCTGGAGACAGGAGTCCGGGGCTCAGATATGGCCTTAGACACTTCCTAGCTGTGTTACTCAGGGGCAAGTCATTTAAACCCTATTTGCCTCAGTTTTCTCATCTATCAAATGAAATTAAGCCACTTCTTCCCCATTGCCTAGCCCTTCCTGCTCTTCTGCCTTGGAACCAGTATTGATTCCAGGATGGAAGGTAAAGGGTTTAAAAAGGAAAAAAAAAGATATATGGGAAAGAAGGAAGGGCATGTGGGGGTGAGTCTTGGAGCAAGGTCCTTGATCATGTGGGAGGAGGTAGAGCTAGAGGGATCATCCTTGAACAAGGGTGTTGGTACATCCATCCTCAGAGGGGAGCATGTTGATAAGACTGAATAGTTTTATAATGACCAGAAGAAGAGGAAAGCTGGGGTGCCCACGATCGCTATCCTTAAGTCTTTTTTAGTAAACTATGTAGAAGGCTGTCATCTGCTTAGAGTATAGGAAGTACGGGTGGGGTTGGATTGGAGGAATGAGGAAAAGGTTTAAAAAAGAGATAGGGAGTCAAAAGTAGAGTAAATTGTTGAGCAATAATGAGAGCCCAGCTGTTTTGTAACACATTTTTAATGGGTGACATCAGCTCAGTGTCATGGCCTTTTCTTAATGTGATTTAGCAGGCTAGGAATAAGAGCAGGGAAATTGGGTTGAGGATGGGGGATGCCCAGTGAAGGGGAATCCCCCCAAATGAAAGGCTTAGGGGAGGGGGAGGGAAGGATGCTGCCACTTGTCGACTTAGAGAGTTGCTAAGAGTTTAAAGGGATGAAAAGCTGGTTTCCTTTAGGTGAGAGCAGAAGAGGGAGGCAAGAGGCAGAAGGTAGAGGTTTTTTTATTTCTTAAATAGTATAATTTCTAATGAGGAGAGCAGGAGATTAGGTAGAGAAAAAGAATGGGGATGGGGGATCAAGGTGCTAAAGTCATTGAGAAGATTGGGAGAACTCCCTGAAGATAAGTTAGTGCCACATCAGACATACTAGGTTTGAAGCTGTAAGAAACCATCTAAATCAAGTCCAACCACTTCATTTTTGGGGTTAGAAAACGGAGGCCCAGTTGAATGACTTTTTCCAAGATAGCAAAACTGGAACTTAAAGACATGGTCTTGGACCCCAAATTCAGTCTTCTTTCCATTATTATGTTCATCTGTGAAGAAGATGGTTTTTATGGATTGCATAGACTGAAAGAACAAAAACACTTTTTGGAGGGTAAAAGTAAAGGATTGGACATTTTCATTGTGCATCTCCATATTTCTTGTGTTTCTGATCTTTTCTGTGATAGGGCATATTATGCCTTCCCCAGGGCCTGAGAATACATAAAAATGTAAATTTATCTTGCTACCTAATACATTATAAGAATCATAAGTCATAATTGTTGACGTGATGGCAAACCCATTATATATAATGAGGTTTCTAGAATGTATATCTTCTGTTTTGCCTTGCCCTAATTACTATAGTTGATATTACCTTAGGCAAGGGCTTCCTATTATATAAGCCTGCCTTTTCTTCCTTCTCTCTCTCTCTCTCTCTCTCATTCTCTCTCTCTCTCTCTCTCTCTCTCTCTCTCTCTCTCTCTCTCTCTCTCTCTCTCTCTGTCTCTCTGTCTCTCTGTCTCTCTCTCTCTCTCTCTCTCTCTCTCTCTCTCTCTCTCTCCCTCCCTCCCTCCCTCTCTCTTCCTCCCTCTCTCTCCCTCCCTCTCTCTCCCTCTCTCATATTATTGGGAAAATAAAGTACCCAGTACACTATCAACTGGTTTCTGCCAATGTATTTTTGCCTTGCTTTGGTCCTTTTAGTTCATTAGAAGTCATCAAGTCTATCTCCATCCCCATTTTACAGATGAGGAAACAAGCACAGATCCAATTAAATGATTTGCCCAGAGTCACATAGCTAAGAAGTGCCTGAGGCAGGATTCAAACTCAAATCTATCTGCCTCCTAAGTTCCTTGCTCTTCTAGCTGTCCAAAAGGAAGACTTTAGTTTGCATTTCTAACACAAAGAACTTTTGCAGCAGGAGAAGCTTTTCCCCAGAAGAGTAACCTTTTCACTTGTGAAAAAGCCTCCACACAGGATTTTGTCCTGCTTTATCATCCTCATGCATATCCACATTATTTTGAGAGTTCCTTGACCTTTTCTTGTACTCTTCAACTTCTATATCTGATGCTTGAATGTATTCTTGCCAAAATACAATGATAAAGTTATGCATTTGTCTCTGGGTAGCTGATCCTCTTCACCAATTTCCTTCTTTGTGGTGACTTGAGATAAAGGCTTGAATTACATTCTGTTCCAATTAAAAGAAGTATCTCTTACGCAGAACAGAATGTTTTGAACATATGTTTAAACTGCACCTTTGTTGAGAATTCTCTTCATCCTTTGCCATTCTTTATGCTGATAAAGAAATAAAATCAACATTATTTTGTCAAATAATTACAAAATTCAGTTACACATATAAATGAGAGAAGTATGGAGGCAAGGATGCCCATATTTCTTGATTCAGCTGTTTAGCCACTGGTCCATTTCTTTCTTTCCTTTGTAACATCTATCAAAAGAAGGGTCTGTGCTCTCTGCCTTTATTTCCTCACCACCATCTGCCCATTTATCTGCTCTTCTGAAAACTTTGTTCATGAATTCAATCCAGCAAGCAATGATCTGGAACCTACTCTGTGTGGAATGAAGGAAGAGGATGAATAGCCTTACTTTGGCCATAGATGACTTAGAGATATTTCTGTTTTATGAGTTTTAAATTTGGTAGGGAAAAGGTCCACAGTTAACTGGTGCAAGTTAGAATTTGGTGTTTCATGGCAGACCTACCAAGAACTATTTGGGGAGGAATTCAGACTGGAGACAGCCCATCCCGTTCTGGGGATCAGGATGAGCTTCATGACATTTCTGTCCATTTTTAAGTCAGACCTTGAAGGATGAGCAGAGATTCTCCAGATCATTAATTCCAGAAACTTCCCCCCTCATTTCTCATTTTCCTTGATTTCTCGGTAGCGTGACACTGGTGATCACCCCTCTTCTTCAAACTCTTCCCTTAACACCTGAAACACTCTACTAACTTGTTTTTCTATCACTGACTGTTTTTTCTGTTTCCTGTATTTGCTAATGGAATTAAGAGTATTTGACCCCAAACTTTTTTCCTCGACCTTTTGTGCTTTCCTACAGTTCCCTATTTCACCCCTGCCTGCCTGTAAGTAGACAGAAACAGACCCTGCTTCTTCCAGGACCTTCGTATCTGTTGTGAGTGGTTGTAACTTGAGTCTGGGATTGGAGGTAGGAGGAACTAGTAAGCAGGGCGGCCACTCTGAGGGGAAAAGCTAGAAGGGATCCGCTGACCAGAAAGGGAACAAACTATGGAAAGCCTTCAAGAGATGGATTAAGGCTTTAATCCTGTGTGAAACTGATTGACTAGAAGGAGATTATGTGCCTGTAACTTTGTTAATCTGCATGTAGGCTGTACCCCAAGATTCCCATGTGTTCTGTAACAAAAATAGTTTTTACACTTGAATTAATAGGCTTGTGTTGTACTGCAGTGTATACTGCTCGGGGTGGGGCACCGCTCTAGAAGCGAGAAGAGGGAATTCAGGGGCAAGGTCTTTGGAGGAGAACTCACCCCCTTATTAATCTATCCTGGGTGGTTGCATTGGAAAATTACCCAACAGAATTGGCTGGCATGTGGATAGTAGAGCCTTCTTTTCAAGAGCTGCCCTGGGGCAGGCACCTGTTTCATCACCACTCCTAAATGACATATTAGACTTTCATTTCAGTTTTATTCTCTACTAACTCTATAGGAATGAAACTTTTCCTCCATCCCCTTCCGTTCCTTTAATACTAATTTTTTAAAAAAAAATCACAGTGTAATAAAATAAAAAATCTTAGGAAAGTTGAAAATTAAGGTTAAATTCAGTTATCCTTTTCTCGATTGAAAAAATTCTTATTCACATGAAATATAGGTGATAGATTTGTACTGTGCTAACAAACATTTAACAGATGTTTCTTGTGTTTTAGGCTATTCAACAATAGTTATGAACTCCCGGCTACGTGCTTTGGGTGGGAGAATAAATAATATACGAGTCTCAGAACTGCCAAAAGAGAAGACACGATCAGAAATCGTCTGTAATCTCCACTTCTTAGATGGCTTGGTACAGACATTCAAAGTTAATGTAAGTTCTAAAGATATGTTTATTATTGTTCCTACTCCTCAAATGCATCATTTAAAGAATAATGTGCTTGGCTAGCATACAGTTTATGTTAGTCTAAAAACTTTAAAAAGAAAAAGAATGATTTCAATTTTTCACCCGTGAAATTAACTCTTTTTTTCATGAGTGGCCCTAATGATATCCTTCCAGTAAAACAAAAATTTTGTTACATGCTAAATGCCCTTTTTAAGTTTGATCACCATGGAGCAAGATCTTAGTAATCAGAAGGTTGCCTGGTTGGCATTGAAGAAAATGGGTTAGAGCAAGAGCAAATAATAATAATAATAATAATAATAATAATAATAATAATAATAATAATAATAATAATAATAATAATAATAATAATACCAAGTAGCTAGTATTTGTATAGTGCTTTAAGGTTTAAATACATATATGTATATGTATATATATATTATTATGTATATAGTACATATAAATAAATAAATATACAGCATCTTTTTTAACTCTCACAACAACCCTGTGAGTTTGTGTTATTTCCCTATTAAAAAAAATGAAAACTCTTACCTTCTGTTTTAGTATCACTTCTAAGACAGAAGAGCATCAAGGATTAGGCAGTGGGGGTAAGTGAATTGCCCAGGGTCACACAGTTAGGGAGTGTCCAAGACCAGATTTGAAGTCAGATCATCCCAACTCCAAACTTGGCATTTTAGCCACTATTTTACCTATCTGCTTCCCCATTTTACATAAAATTTCCCCATTTTACAGATGAGGAAACTGAGGTTGAAAGAGCTGATGTATCTTGTCCAGGGGTCACCTCATCAGTGTCTAAGGTGTGATTGCAACTCAAGTTTTTGTGACTCCAAATCCCTGAAGCACTGACCTGATGAGATCAAATTGAACTCTCTTAGAGGCCCATTAATTTCACTTCAGTTTCACACAGACTATAAACTTAATTTAGCTTTCTCACAAATATATGCTGTTAGTCACAAAGCCTTTTAGATAGAAGAATGTGGTTGACTCAGTGCCACTTATTCCTGTTTCTGGGAGAACAACTCAGCATGCTGATGATGGGTCATTAGTGCCATTATTACACATGGAAGATAGCATTCTTATTCATTAATAATGGCAAGGCAGCACTATTCATTCTTTAGCCATAAACCCAGCTCATGCCATCTAAGCCGGTGACACTTGCCGCACCCCCTCCAGCGCATTTAACAAGGACTGTGCTTGCCACACCTGGTCCTGCTTGGGTCCCTGGGAGGATGCCATCTTTTGCTTTAGCCAAAATAGGCAAGTCGACAGTAATTAATGGGGGGAAAGGAAGAGGAGAGACCAGAATTGCGGGGGGAGGGGCATAAAAATAAGTATGTGTACTGATCAACTGTGAAAGACTTAGCTTCTCTCAGCCATACAAAGATCCAGGACAATTCCAAGGGACCTAAAGAATATAATCCACCTCCAGAGAAAGAACTGTTGGAGTCAGAATGCAGAAGAAAGCATACAATTCTTTACTTTAGTTTATTTTTTAAATTTAATTAAATTTAATTTTGTTTTATTTAAATTTTTTAATTTAAATTTAAATATTTATTTTTATATTTAATATAATAATAAATTATTATATTTAGATACATATAAATATATTATAATAAAAATAAATAATAATACATATTAAATATAAATATAAAAATAAAATTTAAATTTATTTGAATTTTAAATAATTTATTTTATTTTATTTTTTAATTAATTTAATTTAATTTAATTTATTTTTAGTTTCCTATATTCTCTTACAGAAATGAACATGGAAATATGGAGAGTTTTGCATGATAATAACATATGTATTACCCAGATCAAATTGCTTACCATCTCTGGGAAAGAGGAGGAAAGAAAGAGAGGGAGACAATTTTGATCCTATAGTTTCAGAAAATGTATATGGAAAATTGCCATTACATGTAATTGGTAAAATAAAATATCTTTACCAAAAAAATAATCTCTTGGAAAAATGAATATGTGGAATGAGATTTATGGTGTTCTTTTCCATCAAGTTGCCAGTCTTGCTGAAGGCGTACTACACTTGAGCCATGAGTCAGTCCTGCCAATCTTTTCTCCTTTATATTTTTCGTTTTCTTCGTAGCTTTCCACAGGTTTAGTTGAAATCTTAACTCTCTCATTTTTTGACTGTTACGGCTCTCCTTCTTAGGACACACACCCCGACCTCAGAAATCTGAGGACCATGTCACAATTTTGATTCTTTATCCCTTTGGCTCAAAAGCCTGTTCGAAATTCCTGGAGACACGGCCCCAGGTGGTAGGTGATGATTGTTCTCTTGTGGAATTATCACATACCACTCCCCTTAATGTGGATATACTTAATCAAGAGCTAATCCTCATTTTAGAATGATGAATGCTATTGGCATTAAGGATGCTTGGCTTTTCCTAGCCCAACACCTTTTTTGGGGCTACTCCAGGCATCTTCCGCCATTCATTACTCTGGATGGTGACTGTTAGTCAGACTGAGGGATGTGAACTCCATGTATCCTGAGTCATTTTCAGTATTTCAGTATTAATGGCTGCTGGATGGCCTCTTCACAGACTCCCTGGTGCTCCCTCTGCAGTAACTCTTCAGTGTTCTGAGTGCCTTTTTTTTTTTAAACCCGTACCTTCTTATAGAAATATATTTTGCGTGATAATACATGTATAACCCAGATTGGATTGCTTGCCAGCTCCAGAAGGGAGGAGGGAAGAAGAAAGGAGGGAGACAGTTTGGATCATATAACTTTGGAAAACTTACGTGGAAATTTGTTATTAAAATGAAGAAAAATTAAATTAATTAAAAAAAAACCTTACCTACTATCTTAGAATCAATATTGAGTATTAGTTCCAAGATGGAAAAGAAGTAAGGGCTTGGCAGTGGCAGTTGCCCAGGGTCACACAACTAGGAAATATTTGAGACCAGATACGAACCCAGAACTTCCCTTCTCTAAACCTGACTCTCAATCCACTGAGCCACCTAGTTGCCCCCTTCTGAGAACCCTTTAAAAAATAATTCAAGATAAACTTTTGTTATCTTTTATTTTTCTGTCACTTATATTTTCCAATGTAAATCCCACCCTAGATGGTCATCCTTTAAGACAAAGAATTAAAATGTGTTAAAAAAAATAAGATGGAACAAAAATAAGTAAAACACAAAACAGTTTATAGTGTTCTATACCCATAATACCCTATTTCTAAAAAGAAGGGAGCAAAGTATATTATCAGATCACTTGTTTTGGATCAATCTTGATCATCATAATTTCACAGCATTCAATTTTAGCTTTTCTCTTGTTATTTTCATATATATCATTATAATCATTATATATATATCAGGAAAATTTTATTTATATATATATATAAATAAAATTTATATATATAATATAATATATATTATATATATAACATATATAATATATAATAATAAAATAAAATAAAATCAGGAAAATTTTATTTTTATATATATATAAATAAAATTTTCCTGATTCTCCTCATTTTATTTTGCTTACATTCATATATCTTCCCTTCTTTGTACATTTTCTTTCTTACAGTGCAATAAAATTCCATTACATTCACGTACCATAAATTGTTTCCCATTCTCTAATTAATGGACTTCACTTTATTTGTAGTTCTTTGGGACTCCAAAAAGTGCAACTATAAATACTTTAGTGTTTATGGAGCCTTTCTGACTGGTATTGACCTCTATAGGTAAATGCTCAGCAGTGGAAACTCTGGGTCAAAAAGGAATGGACATTTGAGACACGGTCTTTGCATTATCCCAGATTGCTTTCTGGGGTGTTTGAATCAATTCATAGTTCTACTGGCTATGTATTACAGTGCCCATCTTCCCACAACAACTCCAATATTGACGTTTCTCATCTTTTGTTCTTTTGCTGGGTATGAAGTTTCAGTTGTTGTTTTGTGTTTCTTCTTAATTATGGGTTGGAGCATTCTTTCATATAATTAATACTTTTTGTAATTCTTCCTTTGAAAACCATTTACACATTCCCTTTAGCCATTTATCTATTGGGGAATAACTTTTGGTTTTATATATTTTTATTAGTTACCTTCATGTCTTGGATATAGAACCAGTATCAGAGATTTTAAACAAAGAATTTTTTTTGTTGACCACTTCTCTTTCCGAATTGTGTTCATTCTTTTCCTCTGGAAAAGATTTTCTTTTTTGAGAAAATGAAATTATTCATGATATCTTTTGTAATTGCTTCTATTTTTTTTTGATCAAGAATTCATCACCTACTGTTACAGCCAGGTAGCACACCAGCCCAAGAGTAGGAAGGACCTGGGTTCAAATCAGGTCTCAGACACTTTCTAGCTGGGCAAGTCACTTAACCCCCCATTGCCTAGCCCTTGCCACTCTTCTGTCTTCGTATTTTTACTAAGACAGAAGATGCGTTAAAAAAAATTTTTTTTTTACCACCTACCCATAGTTATGAAATGTACCTGATCTGGTATTCTTCTAAATTTATTATATCTCCTGTAATATTCAGGTTGCATATTGCTTATTAGTTTATTGTGGTTCATGATATAAGATTTTGGTCTTAATTTCTTCTAGGCTGTTTTCCATTTTTCTGAGCAATTCTTGTCCAATTCCTGCTTTCCTAGGTAATTTGTATTTGAGGGATTATTAAACTCAGATTCTTCAATTTCTATTCCATTGATCTATTTTTCTTTGTTAACAGTATCAAAAGTTTTGATGATGATTGCTTTATAATATAATTTTATGCTTAGAAGCCTCCCCCCTTTTCATTTTTGTTTCCTTTAATTTTCTAGATTATTTTTTTGTTCTCCAAATAAATTTTGTTAATATTTGGTCTAGCTCTGTAAAGGATCTTCTAAATAACTGGGTAACAAATAGATGAATGAATGAATGAATGAATGAATGAATTCTATGTTGTCATTTTTGTATTGGCATGGTCCAACTAATAGTGCTGAATATCTATCTCTTCAGTCATTTAAGTTTATTATTTTGTAATTGGATCTATACAACAATTGAATGATCTTTGGCAGGTTGACTCCCAGGTATTTTATGCATTTTGTAGTCACTTTAAATAGCACTTCCATTTTGATTATTCCCTTTTGGATTTTGTTGTTGCTATATAGAAATGCTGTTGATTTTTATAGGCTTATTTTGTAGCCAAAAACTTTACTGAAGCTATGATTTCTAGGATATTCTAAGTAGTTCATCCTTTCATCAGAAAATAAAGTTTTCTCCTCCTCGCCTGTCTTTATTCTTTTAATTTTTCTCTTCCTGTATTTTCTTTTGAGAGCAAATTATTCCTATCATTTTGAGAATCTATGTCAAAAAGCAGGGGGGAACTGAGATATCCTTATTCTGCTTCTATTTTTGTTTCTCCATTGTTCATGTTACTGACTTTCAGTTTTAGATAGATACTTTTTAAAGGTTAAAAAAGGAATCCTTCTATGCCTTTAGCTGGCTTAGTGGAAAGAACATTGGTCTTGGAGTCAGGAAGACCTAATTTTCAAATCCTACCTTAGATATTTACTAGCTTCTGTCCTTGGGCAGGTCAGTTAGCCTCTCCTAAGGTTTAGTTTCTTAGGCCAGATTTGAACTCAGGAAGATGAGTCTTCCCGACTTTAGCCCTGACACTCTATCCATTGTGCAACCTAACAGCTTCTTAAAGAACTAGTCAGTCCTCTGTTTCTTTTGATTTCTCAGTTTTGTTGGCATATAACTATATAGGTTCTAATAACACTTCGTATTTCTTCTCTCATTGTTTTACCATCTTAGTTTATTAGATTTTCCTCTTTTTAAAAAGGTTAGCTAAAGCTTTTTCCATTTTCTTAGTCTTTTTTAAAGGCCCACCTCTTAGTTTTATGAGTTTTAGTAATTCTGTTTTCCAGTTTATACTTCTCTTATTTTCAGAATTTCCACTTTTATGCATATTTGGAGTTTGCTTATTGGCTGATTTTCTAACTTTAAAAGTTTCCTCTGAGGCCTGCTTTACTTATATCCCAGAAATTTTACTATGTTTTCTCATTATTATTGTTTTATTATTATATGGAGTTATTAATATTTCTTTTTTTTGTTCTTTACCTAATCATTATTTAGGGTATCATTATCAGGTATCTATTTAGGTCTGTCTTTTTTTTTTTTAAATCCTTACCTTTTGTCTTGGAGTCAATACTGTGTATTGGTTCCAAGGCAGAAGAATGGTAGGGAATTAGTTAGTGGGGGTCAAGTGACTTGCCCAGGGTCACATATCTGGGAAGTGTCTGAGGCCAGATTTGAACCTAGGACCTCCCGTCTCTAGGCCTGTCTTTCAATCCACTGAGCTACCCAGCTGCCCCCTCGGTCTGTGTCTTTTGCTTTTGTTCCTGTATTGATTATAATTTTTATTGTGGTTTGGTCTGTAAGGGATGTAGTTAATATGTATACTTTTTAACATTTACTTATATATTTCTTTGTATCTTAGTCCATGGTTTATTTGGGTGAAGGTGCCATATTGTGCTTAGAAATCTTTAATGTTTTCATTAAGAAGATACCATGCGTTTTTAGGTCTAAGTATTAAAACATTAGAAAAATTTCTGTATTTTCTCTTTTGTTTATTGGCTAATTAGGTTTGAGTTGCTCTGAAAAAGGAGCATAAAATTCACTTACTCTAACTTTGTTACTCTATATTTTCTTTGCAGTCCAGTTAACTTTTTCCTTTATAAATTTAGGTACCATGCCATTTGTTGCATGCACATTTATTATTGGTATTATTGATATTAGGTCATTGTCTACGGTCCTTTAAAATGTAATATGATTTCTTTGTTTACCTCTTAATTTATCTTCCTTTTTTGGTCTTTGGTGAGTGAGGGGTAGGCTTTGACTTTTAATAAAATCTATCCTGTTATTCTCATTTTACTTATTTTTCTGAGTAGTTTTTTCTTGCTTTTTCTCTAAAATGACTATCTTCTACTTTGTGCTGAAATTTTATTTTCTAGACTGTATTCTCATACATCCTCCTTTATCTCTCTGTGTTCTTTATGAGATTAAATCTTCTAAAGTACTAAACATTATAAATAGTGCTCCATCATCTCTTTTTTCTACAGACTCACTATTAGGAGTATTATTAGTTTGTGAGAGAAATAGTTTTGGACAGAAGCAGTGCCACCTGGTAGAAATTGCTCTCTGTCCTCAACAGTTCTACTCCTTATGCTCCCCATTATCTCTCCTCCATTCCTTTGGTGTCAGCTGATGCTCTTTCTAGACTAGGATGCTATCCACAGAACCACAAAAATATCTTCAGAAAAGGCTAATGTTTGATACATGAATTTTACCAAGATTAAATCCATTATGATGTCCTCATATCTCATCACAGGTACATACTGCTTCTTTCATGGGAGTATTCAGTGAGATGTGCCCCCTTCCACTACTGGCATTAGACTCACTTTTTTCAGATTTGGCCCCTTCTGTCAATTTTCCTCTTCTCCTATAAGCTCCCCTTTTAGATGAGCTACTGTAGGAATCACCATCCCTTTCTTTGTTTACCTACAGATTCGGTAATGTTGATCTTTCCTCTCAATTTATGCATCCTTTTCACTCTGTTATTTTATCTTGCAAATACATTTTATTTATTTATTTATTATATTTATTTGTGTAGGAATTATAAAATTTAAATTCTGGTGTTTTCATTGTGTTTTTTCCAACTTCACTTCTCCTTTTTCTTTAAGTTCTATTTATATATTTACCTACTTGCTTTTTTCACTCCTCATGATTCTTCTTTGTTCTTTTCTATGCAACTGGTCAGTCTATCCATAGCTTCTCTTCCCTTTAATATAACTTCTAAACATATTGTAATATGTTTAATTATTTTCCCTTTAAAAAAAAAGGAATATGTCAAATGCTTCTCTTTTGTTGAATGACCCTTTTTTTCCCCCCTTTTTGTTAATCATGATTAGGCTCTGGTTTGTAGAGTTGTCATTTGGGGATGCATTTTGAGCTCTTTTGCTTTTTAGAATATGCTATTTCCTTCTCTTCCATGATTTCTCATTGGTACCAAAGAATCTTGTGTTTTTTCAAGTTTCTTACATTTAAAAGAAAGTCTTCCCATAGATCATTTGCAAAATTTGTCATTGAAATAGTTAAATTTTACCCTATGTCTTCAAATTTGAAATGCAGAATTTTTCTTTATGAAGGCAATCTGGATTCTCTCAAGTGATGCCTAGTTTCTATTATATTCACAAATTCTGAGTAGTTTTAAAAATATTATTTCCTGAATTCACAATTTTAAAAACGTCATGTTCTTCCTTATGTTACTCCTGTAAAACTTGCTCTTAAAGGTAAATTACTTCTATATTGTAGAACCGATGGCTTCTTATTACATTGTTGCCTTTTATTTCTCTTCTATAAGATTTTTCTCTACTTCAACATTTTTTAGCAAAATCTGCCATTCTGTCTTTTATTTCTCTAGAGAAACTTTCTATTGTGGATTCAATTTTTTTCTTGCCAGCTTACTGAATTTTAAACATCTGAATTGAAAGCTCTGAGTTCTAACCTGCATTCATTCCTTATTTCTTCTTTTGTTGATATCATTTCTCTTCTGTGCCATTCCATAGTGTCTTCTTGTTGTTATGTACTATACTGTTTTGGGAAGCCACAGAGTTTTATATTTCATGAAACATTTTCTATTGTCATTGTAATAAAATTTTCTTTGATAATTCTTCTTTCCTTCCGATGTTTAGTATCCTTTGTTTGCTTTATTTGATTATGTTCTGACTTTTATTAAAGGGCTTTCTTTTTTGCATTCTCTTCTCACTCAGTTTTTTTTTTAACCCATACCTTTCATCTTAGAATCAATATTGTGTATTGGTTCCAAGGCAGAAGAGTGGTAAGGGCTAGTCAATGGGGCTTAAGTGACTTGCCCAGAGTCACACAGCTGGGAAGTGTCTGTCAGTTTCTGTTTTCACTCTGTTGCTGATTTCTCCCCCAAGGTGAGGCTGCAAGACTAACGCAGTCTTTTTCTTTATTGGGAGATACAGGGTTCTTTTAACTGAGACCCTGCTGTGTATTCATAGGAAAAAGGTTGATCCTTGCTAGGTTTCAGTACCTTTTCCTTCAGGCTCAGTACAGTCATATATGCGGTCCCAACCCCATACTTCTTCCTTTGCATGTGCTCGTTTCCTTTTCATGGCTAGGCTGAATCAGCATCTTTTGCAGGAGCCAGTCTCCATTTACAGAGATGGAATGTCATGTCTAGAAACAGTAAGAAAACAAGTATATATGGACCCCAGACTATGTGAAAGGAATTATCCTGTAATGAGGAGGTATGTTTGGACCACAGTCTGAAGACTTTCAAATGCCAAAAAAGACATGTTTGTATTTAATCCTTGATGTAATGAGGAAGCACAGAGTTTATTGTGAAAAGGAGTGGCATCATCAGGTCCTTTGGAAGCAGGGTGTAGGAAGGACTAAAAGAGGGGAGAGAATCGAGGCAGAGAAACCCTTTAGGAGGCTGTCATAGTGGTCCAGAAGTGATGAGAGCTTGAGCTCGGATGGTGGCTACCTGAGATGAGAGAAGGGGAAGTATGTGAAAGCGTTCCTTAGACATGTTGAGATGTTGAAGTGACAACGTTTGGCCGCTGATTGGATGTGTGAGGTACCAGGGATGACATTAAACTTGTGAAGCTGCGTACCTAAAAGCATGGTGATGTTTTTGACAAAAAGAGGGAAATTTGGAAGAGGCGTAGATTAGAGAAAAAAATAATGACTTCTGTTTTAAATGTGTTGCGTTTCAGATGTCTGTGAGATATCTAGTTGGAAATTCCCAATAGTCAGTTGGCAGTGGGACACAGGAGGAAGATAAGGGCTAGATATGTTGTGTATAAATGTAAATAAAGTAAAATCGATGTAAATAAAATAATTAAACTCATGGTAGCTTAATGAGACTACCCAGTGAGAGTGTGGAGAAGGAAAAGGATCTAGGACAGAGTCTTGGGGTGCACCCACAAGTAGGGTATGTAATATGGCAGCTTCTTGGCAAAGATATTGGAGTGGTTTGTTATTTCCTTCTCCTGCTCATTTTACAGATAAGAAACTGAGGCAAACAGGGTTAAACGACTTGTCTAGGGTTACACAGCTAGAAAGAAACTCGGGCTGAGAGCGGTTAAATGACTTGCTCAGAGTCGTGCTGTAAGTGTCAAAGGTGAGATTTAAACTTGTCTTTCTCAATTTTTCTGATCTTAAGGTGGGTGGTATGAGGAATGCTTTCCCCATCTTACAGATGAGGAAACTGGGGATCAAATGACTTGGCCAAGGTCACACAGATTAGTCATTAATGGATCTAAAATTTATCTGAAGTATTCCAACTTCAAAATCCAGAGCTCTTTTTGCTGTCCTGCATTCCTCATTTGAGGCACTCCAATTTTCTCAAGCTTCAAGAATGGTACTCCCTAAAGTTTGATATCGTGGAGATTTTGTGTATTAGTCTGTTTGTGTTCATTCTATTCCAGCCTTTGGCAATTCTCTAATTTCTACCACATGCCATTGTTCTTGTTTTTTTCCAGACTTTTTTTCAACCAGTAAAGAAATTTATTAAGCATTTATTATGTGCTTAGGCATTGTGCCAAATGCTGGGGATACACAAAGAAGCAAAAGATGGTCCTTGCTGACATGGGCAGCTAGGTGGCACAGAGCATAAAGCTCTGGTCTTGGAATCTGAAAGACTTGATTTCAAATTCAGCCACATTTATTAATTGTATCATCCTGGGTGAGTCACTGAACCCTGTTTGCTTTCCTTATCCTGAAAATGATCTGGAGAAGGAAATGGTAAACCACTCCAGTATCTTTGCCAAGAAAACCGCAACCAGGGTCATGAAGAGTGAGATATTACTGAAAAACAACCCAACAACACGGTTCCCCAAGGAGCTTACAGTCTAATGGGGAGACAGCATGCAAACACATATGTACAAAGTGAGCTACATGCCAGATAAATAGGAGATAATTAAAAGAGGGAAGGCACTGGATTTTAGAGGAATTAGGGAAGGTAGTAGAAGGTAGGAATTTAATTAGGACTTAAAGGAAGCCAGGGAGGTCAGTAGTTGGAGAAGAAGAGGGAGAACATCCTAGGCATGATGGGGGTATAGCTGGAGAAGATGCCTGGAGCAAAGTGGGATAGCCATTGTTCCTGGCAGAAGAGTATGTGTTGAGGAGAAAGGTCTAAGAAGAAGCTGGGAAAGTTAGAAAGGGACTAGGTGATGAAGGACTTTGAATTGGCAGAGAATTTTATGTTTATTCCTGGAGGCAATTGAAAGCCACTTTAATGAATATTCTATGCACTCTAATAGAGAAGAATAATGGTGAAACCAAAAATATTTGGTGTTGAAATATATTTTGGTTTATTAAAGAGAGAATATTGGAGTTGTATACTCAAAAAGGAACTGGCTGGAAATTAAGAAGCTGCCACCTTATTTACTGCTTAGAATTCTTTTGTACTGTGCCATCGCCTCTGATACTGATTTAGAGCTTGGATCATAGAACTGTCTTTTCACTGTCACTTATTTCTGGTTGACACGTTACCTGGCTGGGCACATGCTGCAGGGTAGAATTAAATGGAGCCTTCAGTAATGAGCAAATGCTTGTTAACTGATTAACTGAATGGATGCTACAATGCCATTATTATTATTCTCTCTGTTCACTTATAGCAGTGAGCATTTGAAACCCCTCATGGGTCATGATGTAGAATATCTTCTTAGTAAATAGATGATGAAGTTATACGTTTATCAGTTAGGTTGTTTTGATGGTGGTCTGGAGAAGATTTGGTTTAGGCTGTTCTTACTAGTTTGATGCTTCTAAGAAAAGATCCTCTTGTGTGTGTATATATATATATATATACACACTAAACCAGGCAATCATGCTGTGCACCTCACTGGATACTTATTTTATTGTCTCAAATGGTCTTGTTGTAGTTTTCTCTTTGTAGCTAAAATGAAAATTTCGAGAACAGTTATTTATAGATGTGGGCAAATTTCCCAAGGATATGTGTATAAAAGGAAAAAAAAATGTTAGAGCTTAGGACAGAAGAGGGGTTATTGAAGAGTGGTCAAAGTGAGACATAATGGTAGTATAGAAATATTTTTTATTTAAACTTATTTGTTAAATTAAAATACTCAGTTAACCCCCTCCTTCCTTTCCCTCATCCCATTAGAGACAAATGGACAAATATATAAAAGCTATATCTTACTTATTTCTTATAAATTCTTTCTCTGGAGGTGGACATGCACAAATTCTTCAAACCATATTTTTGTTACAATATGTAATGTTCTTTTTTAATGGCTAAATTTTTTTAATCCTAGAATTATTTATCTTTTGTCATTTAAATTTTTAAAAATTGAATCTTGTTTTCTTAATCACATATAGAAATAATTCTTGACAATTGTTTTCTGACATTTTGTGATTTGGATTCTCTTCCCCTTTTCCCTTCCTTCCCCCTTCCCTGAGGTGGTAAATAGTCTGGTATAAATTATATGAGTGCTTTTATGCAATATGTATTTCCATATTCCCCATATCACATATATAATACAAGACTTATGTAAACCTTGAAATTTCTCAGACTTGTGAATGTTAAAAATTTCCCCATTGGACTGGGAACATTCCCCATTTTGATGTGAGAACTCACCAGGATCAGAAATGGGAGGACCTCTACTCCACCTGTACTTAAGACTGCCTTAGGGGAGAAAACTCCTTGCTAAACAATGAAAGTACTTGGACCCATGCTTATAATAAGGCAAGGAGTTCTTTGAGCCATGCCTGTTTTTTAGAATTGACACAATGGGATGCTAGGTACCTAAAAGGGTCGGGCAAGTTTTCTTTTAATGAGATTAGTCGACTCAGCTGTGTTTTCTCTGGTTCTGACTTACTGAGGGGATTAGTCGACACAGCAGCATTTTCTCTGGTTCAGACTTACTGAGGAGAATAATCGACTTAGCAGGAATTCAGATGGGCTGTCCTTTAGGAAACATCTATGGTGGTTGGTAGATGGAAGAACTTAGGGGAGGTGACATAGGAAAAAATCCCCTATATAAGAAAAGTTATCTCTTGAGCAAAGGAGATTCCTTGGATTCCTTAGAGGCTTGGAGATCCTTGGATCTTGGAGAGAGAATCCTTGGAGAGGGAGGCTTGGAGATCCTTAGATCCTTGGAGATAGATCCTTTTGGAGGAGGCCCTTTGAAGATCTCTTGAAGTCCCTTGGGAGGCTGACTCTGGCTGGAACTCCCTCTGGGGAGACTGTTCCCCAGACATCCTTGCTTAAGACAAACTCTAGTGGTGAGTGATAAAAGACTGACTGACTGATCTCTCTCTCTTAAGATTCAGGTCTAGGCCATGTTGGCTTAAGGCCCTTCATACTTATTTCCTTTTTCTCTCTTTCCTTTAATTACTCATTGTATTATTAATTAAAATCTCTATAAAACCCAGTTGACTTGGGTATATTGAATAATTGGGAATATTTCCCTGGCGACCACCTTATATATTTGATTTAGAAACCAAGACACTGTAGTGAAACATATTTTTTGCGGTCAAATTTACTCACCCTCTCTTATATCTATCACAATTTATATCTTCCACCATTTAAACTCACTACAGTTTACTACATTTACAACATCAACCATTTTAATTATAACAGTTTAAGACATATACTAATTTAATTATTACACTTATGAAGGAAATAAAATGAAGAATGGAGTGCTTTGATCTGCTATCATAATCTAACAGTTCCTTCTTTGGCTGTGGATAACATTTTTTTTTTTATCGTGAGTTGTTTAGGATTATCGTGGAATCTTGTATTGCTGATACTAGTTTAGTCCTTCACAGTTGATCATTGTATAATATTTCTGTTACTATTTACACTATTCTCCTGGTTCTGCTCACTTCCCTTTGCATTAGTTCATAGAAGTCTTTCCAGGTTTTTATGAACTCATCCTGTTCATCATTTCTTATAGTACAATAGTTTTCCATTACAATCATATAACACAATTTGCTCAGCCATTCCCCAATTGATGGACATCCTGCAGAAATGCTCGTTTTACTCTTCATAATTTGATATAGGTCTTTCCTTGTTTTTCCAAACTTGACTTGCTCATCATTTCTCATGGCACAAAAGGGAGATCAACACAGCCCCCCTTCAATATGGTCTCTGTAGCTGAGAGGCTGAAAAAAACTACAAATAGAAAAGCATTGGATTTAACAAGGATGAGGCCATTTGTGAACCTACTGTGAACTTTTTAAGTAGAGTTGTAAGGATAGAAGACAAATTGCAAGGAGGAAATTACTGGTGGGGCAGTGGAGTTAAGGGCAGCTGGGTGGTGCAGTGGATAGGCTTGGATTCAAGAAGGCCTGAGTTCAAATCCAGCCTCAGACACTTATTAACTGTGACCCTGGGTGAGTCATATAATTGTTTGCTTCAGTTTCCTAATCTGCAAAATGAGCTGGAGAAGGAAATGGCAACCCGCCACAGTGTATTTATCAAGAAAACCCTAAATGGGGTCATGAAAAACTGGCAATAACCAAAAAAAATGATGTTAATTAAATGTTATTCATGTCCATTAACTCTGATTTTTTTCTTTATCGATAATCACTTCCGTTTAGAACCAGATAGAAAAAAATCTGGAAAATTAAATGAGATAATATGGAAGTTATTCTGAGGTATAAGACTTAGTTTATTCTTTGAGGATTAAAAAAATACACAATAAAACAGAACTATTATAGACTTAAAATTAGGGAGGATACTAAGATGTATTAGATATAGTCACTGTCCTTAATTAGCTTCAAATTTAGTAGGTATTTAAAAAAAAAAAGCCTCAACCTGAGACTCTCTGCTCATGTTAATTGCCTGACTGCCACATCAAGAAGTATATGATTTCAGAGGAGAGGAGAGAATCTCATGAACTAAGTTGGCTTTGGCAAAGAAAATGACTCTCAAACTTATCTTAAATTGTGGGGGGCAGCATTCAGATGGGAAGAGAGAAAGAGGAAATAAATTTCAAACCCTGATTGAAAATGTGACCTAAGACTTTCTAGCTGTGTGACCCTGGGTAAGTCACTTAACCCCCATTGTCTAGCCCTTATCACTCTTCTGCCTTGGGACCAATACATAGTATTGATTCTAAGGTAGAAAGTAAGGTCCAAAAGCTCAGACGCCCCAGTCTAAGATGTCTAATAAATGACCCAAGCCTTGGAGACCCAAGGACAACGCTGTGGGTGCTGCCTCCTAATGTCTCCCAGGCTCTACTGAGCTTTCTCTTTCCATCCCTGCCGTCCATTGACAGCTCCAACTCTCACCAAATGGTCTGCTTGAATCAAACATATTTCCTACTTACCCATACCAAATGCCACTGAATAATGGATGGCTTCTGTCTCTACTAACACACTTACATTCCAGCCATTTTCTTCCTTCCTGGCAGCCCTAATGCTCCAGGAATAAATGTCTTGAAGGACATTTCCCTGTTGACTTTCATTCAGCATCCTTCCTGGCAGAAAGAATCTCATCCTTGTCACTCTCCATCTCCTGATGATCTTGGTACACAATAGGGAAGTTATTTATCCTCAATAGATTATTTCTGGTGAAGTCTGAGGAGTTAATAATGGGAGCATCAAGACATCATGAAAATAGAAGCGCCAGAAAATTCGTGATGGATAATTTTTTAAAAAAACCCTTAACTTCTGTCTTAGAATTGATACTAAAGACAGAAGAGTGGTAAGAGGTAGGCAGTGGGGATTAAGTGACTTGCCCGTGGCCACACAGCGAGAAAGTGTCTTAGGTCACATTTGAACCCAGGATCTCCCGTCTTAAGGTCTGGCTCTCTGTCCACTGAGCCATCTAGCTTTCTTTTTGTTTTCATTTTTTAAATCGGGAAATAAATGGGTTTTAAAACCTGGGCTAGTTAAGTTTTAATTTCATCTGTAAGATATTTCTTAGGTAGTATTTCATAGAGGTGGTTTATAAAGCACTAATTATTGTTGATTATAAGGAATGAACCACAGTGTGTTCATGAATAATTCCATGAATGAATAAAAATGTCAAAGAATTGGAACTAAACGGTTGTCCCTCACTGGGGAATGGCTGAACAAACTGTGGTTTATGATGGTGATGAAATACTGCTGCACTATAAGAAATGATGAATAGGATGATTCAGAAAGAGCTGGAAAGACCTTCATGGACTGATGCAGAGTGAAATAAGCAGAATCAGGGGAACATTGTACACAGTAACAGCAATATTGTGGAATGATCAACTGTGAAAGACTTAGCTACTGACAGCAATATAATGCATGATCCAGGACAGTTCTGAGGGACTTAAGAAAAAGAATGCTATCTGTATCCAGAGAAAGAACTATTGGAGTCAGAATGCAGATGAAAACATATAATTTATCACTTATTTATTTGAATATATGATTTGGGGTTTTGGTTTTTTAAAATTATTCACTTATAAAAATGAATAATGTGGAAATATGTTTTGAGTGATAATATATGTATAACCCAGTTGAAATACTTGTCAATTCAGGGGGTGAAGGGAGGGAGACAACACGAATCATGTAATTTTGGAAAACTTATGTTTAAATTGGTTATTGGAATAAAGTAAAAATAAAACAAAAAATGAATAATGCCATGTCAAAATTTTCTAATTTCCATTTTTATTAGGGTTATTCTCAGTGATGTTCTGATAATTTGATAACCAGCTCTGAAAAAAAATACATAACACCTTTTTTCAAATTTAATCTGTGTTATTATCATTTTATTCATCATGTTTTTAACTCTAGACAATCAACAAAACAATAAATCAAGTCCCGATTGATAGTGTTTGCCAATTTCTGAGGTGCAAATGTTCACACTGAATTTCTGAATTTAATAATCAGCTGTTACAAGTGGGTACGAGAAGTGGCTAGGTGGCTCAGTGGATAGAAAGCCACTCCTGAGATGGGAGGTCCTGGATTCAAATTTGGCCTCAGATATTTCCTAGCTTTGTGACCCTGGACAAATCATTTAACTTCTATTGCTAACCCATATCACTGTTCTGCCTTGGAACTGATAGTTATGGATTCTAAAACAGAAGGTAAAGAGTTTTTTTTTTTTAAGAGTAGGAGCTGGCTCCAGCTCATCCCTAAAAAAAGGATCAATGATGATATAAGAAGGCAGATTTATAGCTGGTTGAACAACTCTATCCTAGAAGTAGTTCATAATTTGAATATTAAAGAAGTCAACCTACAAGGATGAATGCAAAGGTTTGGTCTTGTATTTGACGTAGTAATAAGTTCCCTGGTCCTGAGAATACAGACCGAGTGGCCATCTGTCACTGGAGTTATAAAGTGAATTCTTCCATTGCATGGATAATTAAACTATAAGGTCCCTAGAACCTTTAACATCCTGATCCACTGATTCTGTCTAATTTCAGCTTTTCAGCTCGGACCATTCCATTCCATCAGAGGGTGAAGCATTTTTATATTGAGGTCAGGCTGTGTCCCTTTAATTTCTACCCATTAGTTCTAGTTTTCCTTTTGGGATCAACACAGAATGAATCTGTGCCCTTTTCCACATGGCATCCCTTCAGATATTTAAAAACAGCTGTCAAGTTTCCCCTTCATCTTTCTCCAAGCCAAACATCCCCCTGTCCCTGCGACTGCTAAGATGAGACACATGCTTGTCAGTATCCTTGTTAAAACCTGGAGGCCAGGTGGCTTAGTAGAGAGCCAGGCTCAGAGATGGGAGGACCTGGGTTCAGATGTGATCTTAGACACACTTCCTAGCTGTGTGATCCTAGGCAAGTCATTTAACCCCAGTGGCCTAGCCCTTATATCTCTTCTGCCCTGGAACTGACACTTATTATCACTTCTAAGACAGAAGATAAGGGTTCAAAAAAAATATGGAGGCTAGAATGAGACAGTATACTATTAAATATCTGACTGATACAGTATAGAGTGGAATTGCTCTGTCCTATGACACAAACACTCTGGATAGTTATAATCTGCCCAGTATCAGTTGTTATAATCTGCCATTAGGGTTTATAGCTGCCACATCACATGGTTTTGCTCATGGGCAATTAAAACTCAGTCTTCTCACCCTCCCCAGCTTGCTTGAATTCTTTGAAAGCCAAACACACAGTTGTTGGTCAATTGTTAGTCACATTTGAGTCTTCATGACCCCATTTGGGGTTTTCTTGGCAAAGATACTGGAGTGGTTTATCATTTCCTTCTCCAGCTCATTTACAGATGAGGAAACTGAGGCAAAGAGTTAAGTGACTTGCCTAAGGTCGCACAGATAATAAATGTCTGAGGCTGGATTTGAATTTATGAAGGTAAGTCTTCCTGATTCCAAGCCCACTGCTCTATCCACTGTGCCACCTAGCTTCAGTAGTCATTCAAGAAATTCTTGTTGAATGAATGAATGGACGAATGAAAGCCAAGTCAGCTCTAACTATGCAAGTAATTTAAAAAAACACCTCAGTGTAGGATTTTATATTTATCTTGATTAAATTTTGTATTGTGATCTTTGTACTTTGTACTTTTCACATGATTTTCACAAATCCCCTCTGGGAATTTTGCCCAATATAAATGTGATAAGCATCCCTTCTATATTTACTTCTAAGCATTCAGAACTCAATGGGTGGCAGTCTCCCAACTCCCATTGGCTTAAAAGGAGGGCAGCCTCACGTACAGAGCCAGCTTAGCCTATACATTCTTCCTCTGTATAAGCAGGTAAAGTGAATATTCTTAGGAAATCCTGTCTACATAGTTCTCACAGGACTAGAAAATGTTTTGTTTCTTATTAAGTTGTAGTCTGGAATTTAGCAACTGTCTGATGCCTAGAAATGCCTTGATGTGAGGCTATTTAGAGAGAGAATACTTCCAGGCCAATTTCTTTTTTTAAAAGCCTTCTCTTCCATCCTAGAATCAATGCTGTGTATTGGCTCCAAGGTAGAAGAGTGGTCAGGGCCAGGCAATGGGGGTCAAGTGCCTTGCCCAGCATCGTCTAGCTAGGAAATGTCTAAGGCCATATTTGAACTTCTAGGTCAATTTCAAGTCAAAGCAATAAGCATCTATTATAGTTGGCATTTAATAAATGTTTATTAATTGATAGGTTGATTTATAAAGCAACTACTCTGTTCTAGGCACTGGGAACAAAATGAACATCCACAGCAAGTCTTACCCTCAAGGAGCTCTCAATCTAATAGGGAAGACAATAGACTAATAATTATGTACAAACAGAATATATACAGAACAAATTAGAAATAATCAACAGAACTAAGGCTGGATTTTTAAGGGGGATTGGGAAAGCCTTCTTATAAAAGGTAAGATTTTATCTGGGACTTGAAGAAAGCCAGGAGGTAGTGATGAAGATGGAGAGAATTCTAGACATTGGAGGAAAGACAGTGAAAATGAACCGAATTGGGAGATGGATGAATACTAGTTTCCCAAGTGGTTTTCCCCACCTCTTTGGAAAGGGATCCTGGTCATAATATCCATTCTACCTGCTTAAGCTAATAGGGTTAATCCCAATGTCGCAGTGGTAATGGTAGTATATTTATATGGTTTCCAAAGGATTTATGGCAGCATGAGAGTTGAAATCGAAGTCAGAAAGACCTTTATTCAAATGTTGCCTCTGAGGCATGTGGTGTGACCCTGGGCAAGTCCCTTAATTTCTCAGTGGTCTAGGCCAGAGCATGCTTGGAATGCTGCTGAACCAGGTTAACATGTAATTAGGAAATATTTTCACTGTTGTCATTGAGTTGTTTCAATCTTTTGGGGATTTTCTTGGCAGAGATACTGTAGTGGTTTGCCATTTCCTACCTCAACTTATTTTACAGATGATACAATTGAGACTCATTGAGTTAAGTGATTTGTCCAGTCACACTGCTAGTAAATATCTAAGGCCAGATTTGAACTCAGGAAGATGAATTTTCCCGATTTCCCTGTCCCAGTGCTCTATCCATTACACCACCTAGCTGCCCTAGGAAATGTTTAACAAAATAAATAAAAATATAATAGAACATAGACAATGCTGATATGTGATTTTCTGAATCAGTATGCAGCCAGTAGGGATCTTTATGTAAGGTGTAGAAGCCTCCTCTTTCTTTTTGAGTTTGACATCACTGTTCTTGTCAGTTCTCTAAAACTATTTCAGAAGGGACCTTTGTTAATAAACAAAACAACAGGTCTCTACAAGGTTTTTTAAAATATGCATCCCTATTTGCTCCTTACAGCAATCTTATGAAATAAGTAATTCAAGTGCTGTTTCTTTTTTCATTTTGCAATTTTGAAGAAATTGAGGCCAGAAGAGGTTAAATGACTTGTCCAAGATCACACAGTTTACTTACTGTGGCTAAGAATTTTTCCCAATTAAAAATAATCTTTATTACTAGTTTTTTTTTTCAAGAATATGACTCATTTTATTCCAGTATCTACAGGTGAATGACATTTATTATTACTAGTTTTTTTAACACCTCTCACTCTAGGGTAGAATGGACATGGCAAATGTGAAGAAACTGTGCTGAAACACAGCACACTATGCAATATTTTTGTTATTCTGTCATTTTGTCAGTCAGTCATGGTCTTCCGTAGTTTACTTGTGTGTATATATACACACACATATTTGTCACATACATAATTGTACATATACTTATATACATATACATATATATATCACTGAGTGAGTTGAGGCTAAGAGAGCATGGCTCCTTTACATAACTTTAAAAAATTATTGGTGCTTTTTTCTTTTTTTTTCCATCAGTCACTTTCAAACCCACCTTTAAAAGATTTCTCTGTTGCAAAATTGAATAATACGGAAATAGGTATCGAGTGATAACATTTGTATAACCCAGTGGACTTGCTTATCGGCTCCAGAAGGGGGAAGGAAGAGGGGAGGGAGAAAACATGAATCACGTAAACATGGAAAAAGCCATAAAAATCAATCAATCAATTAATTAATTAAAACAACAACAACAAATATGTACCCACCCTGGACCATCACCCAGTAGTGAACTTTTCTTTGAAACAAAGAGAAATAGTTGAGCAAAAATAACTGATGGTAACAATACCTATTTAAGCAACATTATATCCCACATATGCTATGACTTGGGAAGTATATTTAATTATCTGTTTTCTGAAACCTAGATTGGACATTACAGTTACTCAAGAGTTTGACTTCTTTCCCTACTCACATTTATTTGTATTAATATAGTAATTCTGCACATCATTCATCTGGTTCTTCTTACTTTGCTATGAATCCATTCATATATGTCTTCTTTGATTCTTGAAATTCTCCCTATTTGTTATGTTAATCTGAAGAAGAAAATCTTTGTATCAAATATCATAGATGAAAATCTGATATCCAAGATATATAGGGAAAGATGCAAACATATTTTTCCAAGTCATTTCCTAAGAGATCAGTGGTTATAAATAAATAGTTTCCAAAAGAAAACATGGAAATGATAAATGATGGTAGGGCAGGAATGGAATACAATAATATTCCATTCTATTCATAAACTATAGTTTGTTCAGCCATTCCCAGGCTATAAATTATTATATGTGTTATATATATAACACATATAATAATAATTTATATATATATATATATATAAATAGTTATCTACTGCAATTATGTATTAAAAGTGCTATTTTGATTTTGTGTGTTTATAAAAGGAGGTTGTTGTTTTAGTTGTTTTTTTTTTTTGGGTGGGGAGAGTTGATTTTGGTTTTAGTTTTTTTTTTTTAAACTCCTATATGCAAATGGCCAAAGTTGGGATTATTGGATCAGAAACTATGGATGCTTGGTCACTTTTCTTAAATAATTCCAAATTCATATCCACATTGGTTGAAACATTTCACAAAATGTTGCTGTCCCTTTTTCTCATAGCTTCAGAGCACATCCCTCATTATTCCTGTTTTGGGTTATCTTTGCAACATCAGAGTTGATTAATTTGCATGTATCTTACTCAGTGATTTAAAGCATGTTTTTCTATCATTTATGTTATTGTTCCGTTCTTTCAGTCATGATTGCTTTTGTGACCCAATTTGGGGTTTTCTTGGCAAAGATATTGAAATGGTTTGCCATTTCTTTCTCCAGCTCATTTTTTGGATAAGGAAACCAAGGCAAAAAAAAAAAGGGTTAAATGACTTGCCCAGGGTCACATAACTAGTGTCTGAGACCAGATTTAAACTCAAGTCTTCCAGACTCCAGGCCTGTCATTCTAGCTGCCTTACCATCATTTACATGGTTTCCATGTTTTCTTTTGGAAACTTTGTTCTTAGCCAGTGATTTCTTAGGAAATAACTTGGTGTTACCCGTTTGGTGTCTTTCCCTATGTATCTTGGATAGCAGACTTTCATCAGGGATGTTTGATGCAAAGATTTTCTTCCTTAAATTAACAGTATTTCTTTTTCTGGTTGTATTGATATAAAAGTATTTTTAAATTGCATATACAGCCATCTCTTGCTATATAGTGGTTCACTTATCCTGGCTGGGTTTAAAAAAAAAGAAATTCTAATTCTGTATCTTGGAGTTACACTTATCCTGACATACGATTGGCTGATGGGATGAAAGGTGGCCAACCACAGCACAGCACTATGTTTTATATCCTGGATGCTGATTGGCTCAGTGACCGTAGGTTAATAAGAGTGTGGAAAAGGTTTATAGGAGAGTGAAAAGGGTTTATATAAAGCCTTAAATATATTTAATAAATATAATGTTGCTACTTTGAGGATTTTAATCTCTCGCAGGGGTTTTGGGGACTTAACTCCCAGGATAGGTGAGGGATCACTATACTCAAAATTATTTATCTCATCTTTTGTGATTTCCTTTATCCTTTTTTTTTGAATGACAGATTCTCTGTCTTGCTATCATTGAGAAAGGTATCTCTTTCCATTTGCTTCTTATTTCTTTATAAGTTAGAATATTAACAAAATTTAGCACACCAATTTTGCCATGAAAGAGACGTATTTGTGTTCTTCTTAAACAATTTTCCTCTCATCTGACATGCCTGTTTGTTTGAACTCCTAAATATTTTCTTTTTTTTTTTTAGTTATAAATCTCTGATTCCATCAAAAAATCATCAAGATCCATCAAATCCATCAAAAAAGATCAAGAACTTAGGTTTAGAACTGGAAGGGACTTTAGAATTCATGAAATTTAAAGATGAGGAAACTAGGGCTCAGAGAAATGAAATGATTTGTCTAAAAGTCGCTTGGTGGTATGGATAGAATGCTGGGTCAGAAGTCAGAAAGAATCGTGTCTCCATGTTCAAATCTAGCCTCAAACATTTAATAGCTTTGTATCCTTGGGCAAGTCACTTAACCCTTTTTGCCTCAGTTTCCTCATTTGTAAAATGATTTGGAGAAGGAAATGACAAAACACTCCAGAATCTCTGCCAAAAAACAAATGAAAAAAAAACCCCAAATGGGATCATGAAAGGTCTGAAACAACTCTGATAATGGCAGAATCAAGATTTGCATCTGAATCTCCCAATTTCAAATCTGTTGCTTTTTCGAAAAAGTACTGAAGTAGTCATTGGAGACCCGTCTTCTCGTCTTGGCCCTGTAACTGACTTAACTCTGTCTCTCTGCCTTACTTTTCCCATCTGTTACACAAGAGGGTTGGAATGAAGGGACTCTAGTCTCTTTTGGCATTGATATTCTAAAATTTTGGATTGAAATGCAAATTTGGGCAAAATTTTGGATCAGTAAATTACTGCCTAGTCTGTTTTATTGAGCATATGCAAACTGATGACAGTATTACTATGATTTTTAAAAACTCCTTTTATTTACATTAGCATTCCTAAACTATCTGACCAACTGCACAGATGGTTTACTCTGGGGGGATAAAAGGAATACCATACCCATACCTCCATTCTGCCAGAATCTGGCCTCCAAAGGAGAGACTGACCTTGCATAGTATTGCAGGTCCAGGTCTTAATCCTTTTAAAAATACTGGGTAGAGCATGTTTCAGCATCATGAGCTCATACTATGCCCTCATGCCTGTATGGCCTCGTACCAAATACACGTCTTTGATTAAAATATTGTACAGGACAAGGTCAAGGCCACTGTCTAGAAACTTCCCTCCCGTGTGGCAGTTGCTCAATAAATCAACATTTTTTGTGTGTTCAGCCAGTTTCAGATTTGACTAACCTTGCTGTCATTCAAGCCATATTTTTATGTGTCAGATTCTTTTTGAAATCATTCTAGACTATGTACACAGCATTTTCCTGATCCATGAAGGTGATAGTTCTGTTAGAAATAGAGAAAAGAGTGGCATCGCTTTTTTTAGTGTAGTTATCATAATTTTATATTCTATATTAGGCACAATATATTCCATTACAATTATATATTATATAATATGTTATGGCTAATATAGAATGTAAAATTATTATAATATATGTAATATATTTTACATTGTCTTGTAGTTTTTATGTTATATATTTATATAATATTAAATATATGTTAAATTTATATCATTATATACATATATATTTATTTAATATTAAATATATTATATATTTCTATCATATGTATCATATTTTATATTGTATATCTTCTTCTTGTTCCGTCATTTTTAGTTATGCCCAGCTATTCATGAACCCTTTTGGAGTTTTCTTGGCAAAAATAACTGGAGTGAGTGATTTGCTGTTTCCTTCTCTAGCTCCTTTTCACTGATGAGCAACTGAGACAAACAGGATTTAGTGACTTGCCCAGGATCACTCAGTTAGTAATTGTCTGAGACCATATTTGAATTCAGGAAGATGAGACATCTGAACTTCAGGCCTGGGACTCTATCCACTGTGCCACCTAGCTGTCCTCATATGTATATCTATATATCTATGTATATAGATATATAGATATACATATGAAATCAGCTATGTTATAGATATAATTATAATGTATAAAAATATAATATATAAAGAGAATGAAAGATATAAAATATATAAATATACATAAATATATAATACATAAATATTAATACATTAATAAATAAAAATATCTAAACATATAAAACACATAAAAACTAATTAATTAATTAATTAAAAGATATGAAATATATAAAATATAATAAAACATGCAATATATAAAATGTAATTATAAAATATATATAAACTATAAAAATAAAATAATATATAAATAAAAGATTTAAAAATCCATATAATATAATAAAAATTAAATTAAAATATATCTAGTATACTAATTTAATCGAATATAATTTAAATATATAATTATATATAAATAAGAACAATATTTTTTCTTTTTGTGATGATAATAAGGACATACACACAATGCTTTTAGGTTTTCAAAGTGCATTCCTTATAACTAATCTGTGATCTAGGGATTACAAATATTATTTCCCTCATTTTACAATTGAGGGAACTGAGGATCTAGAATGCACAAAGCTTCTAAGCATCTAAGGTGAGATTTAAACCTGTTTTCTGATGTTAGGTCTAATACACCATGCCTAATGATCCCCCACTTTTTTTCTTTTAAAAATATAAAAAAAAATTATTTTAGAAAAAACCCAGTGGGTCATTAATGGCATAGTGGATAGATTCCAGTGTGCTGGAATCTGGAGGAACTGGGTTCAAATGCAGCCTCTGATACTTCCTAGCTATGTGACCCAGTTTGCCTAGCCCTTATTCTTCTGTCTTAGAGTTGTTACTTAAGACAGAAAGTAAGGGCTTAAAAAAAAATCACCAGACTACTCCCTTTCCTTCTCTCTCAATTAAAAAAAATATTTTTGTCCCTTGTAGAATATTTTTCTAGGAATCCCACTTGAGCTTTTGAGTTTGTAGATTACAGCATTCTCTTATTTCTAGATCAAGAAATCAGATGCAACTTTTTGACATCACCATTTGTTTCTTTTCTTCTGATCCAAAATCACCATATTAAACACAAAGACAGAAATGTCCCAAGCCCTTCATTTTCTCATGTAGAACGTTAGAGTCTCTAGAAAGACATTCTCGCTTTCTTCGTATGTATCTGTCTACTCAGCAGAAGCGGGCTGTGATTATTGTGTTTGATGAGTCTCTTGGAAGACCATCAGGCGTTCCCATCCATGCAGTCAAGTTGTAGGAATCGGGGTTGGTCCTGGGACAGAGAATTTGAGGTGCTGGTGGCAATGCCCCCTGGGCACAAGGAATATATGCTTCGGATTACCAATTACCAGAGAAATGCCAATGAAATCAATTCAGAGGTTTCATCTTGTGCATTGCATATCGGCAAAGATGAGAATAGTTGATCTTGGAAGGACCAGCACATGGGCATGTTGTTGGTGTAATTGTGTATTAGTCCATCTGTTCTGCATTTCAATTTGGAAATATGTTAGAAAAGTAATCCTACCCATGAGAATATACCCCAAGGAGGTTAAAAAAAAAAGGCCTCGTGTGCCAAATATATTAATTGTACTTTTTTATATTAGCAGAGAATGAGATAGAGAGAGAGAGAGAGAGAGAGAGAGAGAGAGAGAGAGAGAGAGAGAGAGAGAGAGAGAGAGAGAGAGAGGGAGGGAGGGAGGGAGGGAGAGAGAGAGAGAGAGAGAGAGAGAGAGAGAGAGAGAGAGAGAGAGAGAGAGAGAGAGAGAGAGATGGAGGGAGAAAGAGAGAGAGAGAGAGAGAGAGAGAGAGAGAGAGAGAGAGAGAGAGAGAGAGAGAGAGAGAGAGAGATTGTAAATTGTTTTGCCATTGGAAACTGAGGTCCTAGGAAGCTGGGTTATTGGCACTTGGGTCATGAAGACTCATCTTTCTGATTTCAAATCCAGCCTCCCTCAGACATTTACATGTGATGTGACCCTGGGTGAGTCACTGAATCCTCAGTTTCCTCATCTGTAAAATGAGCTGGAGAAGGGAATGGCAAATCACTCCAGTATCTTTGCCAAGAAAATCCCAAGTGGGGTCATGAAGAGTGGGACGTGCCTGAACAAGAACAGAAAGCTGGGAGCTGACTTAATTTCCCAATATTTATCACAGTGCCTGGCACATAGTAATAAATATTTGTTGAAAGGAACTTTGGTGGCCATCTAGTCTAATCCACTCATTTTGTCAGCAAGGCAGGGTCACACAGGTAAAAAAGCATTCGAAACAGGAGTTGAACCAAGCTCTCTGGTCCTAGAGCTGGTGGTGATGCTCTTTCTACCCCATCATTTTGCCTCTCACCTCTTCCATTTTACATGGGAGAAAAATGAAGCCCTCTTCACTGATGATATCACAGACTGTTTAGGTTTGAGGAGGGAGTAGTACTGGTTCTGCTAAGGAATTCTTAAAATTTTTTTATTTTATTCAAAAAAATTTTTAAGCCCTTACCTTCTGTCTTCGAGTCAATACTGTGTATTGGTTCCAATACAGAAGAGTGGTAAGGGCTAGGCAATGGGGGTCAAGTGACTTGCCCAGGGTCACACAGCTATGATGTGTCTGAGGCCAGATTTGAATCTGGGACCTCACATCCCTCGACCTGGCTTTCAATCCACTGAGCCAACTAGCTGCTTCCAAATTCTTAAAAATTTTTAATTAGAATATATCACATTATAAAGCAGAAATATTTTGGGAGTAACACTGCCTTACTGTTTCCCCAAACTATAACTTAGTAAATGCCATAGAAATTTTAGCTCTTATCATCATCATCATCATCACATGAACATAAAATTGGATTCTACCTCAGAATGCAACCAAGTAGATTGTTTTGGGAAAATATATTAAAATCTTTGTACTAAAATTTAGAAAGCCCACAAACGTGTACGTGTGTGTGTGTGTGTGTGTGTGTGTGTGTGTGTGTGTGTGTGTGTGTGTGTGTGTGTATAGCGAGACTGTCAGATGATTCAGAAACAAGAACATGTCTGCTATTGATTATTGAGATTGATGCACATTGAAGAAAACAGATTTTGTGGACAAAATAATGAAAGGCATTGAACTTTCTAGGAAATTGACTTGGATTTCTTTTGGTAACTAACTTGCTATGTCATCTTTCTGACTTTTTACCTTATCATGAAAGGGAGAAGGTTGGAGAAATGATCTCCAAATTGCCTTCTGGCTCTAAACTTTCATGACTTCTTAAAATTTAAGTATTATCCAAGTATTGGGCACTATGGAGTAGCTCGGCAGTGCAGTAGATAAGAGTGCTGGACATGGAGTCAGGAAGATTCATCTTTGAGTTACTTGCTAGCTGTGTGACCTGGGTAAATCACTTAATCCTGTTTGCCTCAGTTTCCTCATTTGTAAAATAAGTTGATGAAGGAAATGACAAATCACACCAGTCTCTTTGCCATGAAAGCCCCCAAGGATGTCATGAAGAGTCAGACATGCCTGAAAAACGACAAACAGCAAAAACTGGGTACTCTGCTGAGTTGCTATGTATGCAGTGAATTAATCATTTAAATAGCAGTGGTTTTGTGTATTTTGCACTACATGATTACAGAACACTTTTTTGATGTACATGTATTTATAGAAAAAAATATAAAGTGCTTTGTAAGTATGAAGTACAAAATAGATATATAATTATATTATAAAATGATATATAATAATATAGCATATACTAATAATTAAATATGTAGAATGTGTTTTATAACCATGAAGTACAAATATATAAGTATGTATGTGTATATATATATATATTTTAATTCCACTACCGTCCTCAGAGATAGGTAATAATAGTACTGTTAATCCAATTTCAAAGGGAGGAAATTTAAGCTCAGGAAGATGTGTTACCCAAGGTTATACAAATGGGTGGTAGAACGGTGAGTTATGCAAATATCTTCTAATAGTCCAGAATTCTTTTTTCACTACATCCCAAATTAATTATTTAAAACAAACATTATTGACTTTTTTATATCATCCACATTTCCTAGTGCATGTCTTTTCTCTCCCAGAGAATTATTCCCCATAACAAAGACTAGAAAATGGAAATTGGGGGGAGGGATAGTCTAGCAAAGCCAATCAATGCATTGAAAAACATGAATTTTTAAAAATATGTTCATCATCCTAAATTGTCATAAAAAATTTGATTATGTTTACAAAATATAAAATCTTGAAGTTTCCAAAATTCACTTAGAAAATCTCTTTTTTCCACTAGAAACAAGATACTGGTCAAGTTCTCTTGGATATGGCTTTTAATCACTTGGGTATAACAGAAAAAGAATATTTTGGTTTGCAACATGGTGAAGATGCAATGGATTCTCCTGTAAGTACAGTCTGTTTGAAACAACCTTGATTTTTTAAAATTAGGATTTAAAAATAAAATTTCAATTTCTTCATTCAACAGAGATGGCTTGAATCCAGCAAACCAATCCGAAAACAACTCAAAGGTTCGTATAGCTTTTATTAATCTGATAGTATTAGTATTGCTCTGCTGTATTTTTTTATAGGCTCACTGTTTTGGATATGATATTTGCATTCTTACTGATCTGAGGTAGTCATTGAGCTGATGTCCCAGAAGGAAATTTGCATGGAGGAGAGCAAGATTAGCAAATAAATGGGAGAAAGAAAATGGAGAAAAAAAATAATATAACCAGCTAAACTCAAGGAAACCAGGCTTCCAACTAATTAATCCTTCCTAGTCCAATGCTTCCTTTTCCCCTTCCCCACACTCCATACACTCAGACTCTTTTACACCTTTTTGCCAACAGAGGTGTATCTTGGTGAGCTCTCTTCTACTCAGATACAAAAACCCTGGTTCCAAAACGTGATTACATGAATACCTCTGAGTATCTTTTTGGGCAAATCAAATAGAGTGCTGGACTTGGATTTAGGAAGACCTGAGTTTGAATCCTGCCTCAGGCACTTAAAAGCTGTGTGAGCCTGGAATCCCAATCTCAGTTTGTTCCTCTATAAAATGGGAATAATAATAGCATCTCCCTTAAAGGGTTGTTTTGAAAACAGTTAATTTTATATATATATAAAGTGCTTTGCAAATCTGAAAGTCCTATGTACGTGCAAGCTATTATCCTCATCATTCTGACTATTTTTCCTCTTCCAACAGGATCCCCCTATGAAGGTATATGTATATATATAAATATATATGTATAGATATATACTCATAAATGTATATATATATACATGTATGTGTGTATATACATGGAGCGTGTGTGTAAATAGTTCATCTCCATATATGTGAAGATAGATGCACAGAAATTCCTGTAATTAACACATGCATATATGAAAAGATTAAAATTTAGGGGTGTGCCTCAGAAATACCAAGACTGAAATTAGATTTAAGGAATGACCTCTGAAATACCAAGACTGAAAAGATTAGAATAATAGGTGAGAGAAGTCAGGAATCCGTAGTTTGTGGGTGAGTGGGGAGGGGGGAGAATAGGAAATGAAAATTAGTATACTGATCAGTGACTGCAAATGAGAGCTGATGGGAGAATACTAGGCACATAGAGAAAGCTTGATAAATACCTGTTGATGAGAAAGGTTGTAGAGTCATGGAAAATGTTACAGGATGTTAGTAGAACAAACTCATTTTCTTCTGCCACTATATACAGCAAAAGAAAACATTGATTAATTCATTTTTAAAAATAACATTTCATTTCCCCCAATTATATGTCACAACAATTTTTTAACGGTAGGCTTTTAAAAAATTTTGAGTTTCAAATTCTCTCCCTTTCTCTCCTTCCCCCTGCTTCCCAGGATGATAAGCAATCTGATAGAGATTCTACTCAGTCAATCCTGTAAAACATTTTTCTGAATTATTCATTAATTTGTTTTGTCCATTCAGACAAAATTTCAAAAATTCAGAGAATTTTTGGGTCAGTGGTAAGATTGTCCAGTTGAATTAGTTATTGAATTAAATTATTATTATTGAGTTTAAAATGGAAATAATTATTGAATTATTAATGTCAATAGCAGATTTAAGGAAGTCATTTTTCCCTTGAAGATAAGACAATGTTGGAAAAGTTGGTGTGTGTTGTTTGTATATATAAAGATACATAAACAAATGTATGTATGGGTATCTACACACATATGTACATATATTTATGAATCCTTTTCACATGACATTGTGGAAGGAGCCATGGTCCCAAGATCAGAGGACGTGGGTTTTTATGATGGTCTTGCTACGTATGATAACCCTGTGGCCTTGGACACATCATATCACCCTCTCTGAGTCCATTTCCTCATCTTTAAAATGAGGATAATGATTCTTGGCTTGTGTGTTTTGGAGGTTTTGTGAGTATTGAATAAGATCACGCACTTAGGTAAATGAACGTGCTTTGAAAAGGGTGAAATGCTATTGAGAATTTTGCATGCTAAGACTATCTTTAGGATTTTCGTTTTTGAATGATGCAGAGAATAGAGAGTGCTGTTTGAACACAGATCCATATGATTTATTTAAATGGGAATTGATGAATACTGTTATAGAAACACTTTACCATTCTATATACTGTTGCCACAGGCTTTCAACAATTGCATTTAGTGTATATGCTTAGCATTTGAAACAAACTTATCTGTGAGTGTGGAAGGAACCAAACAATTGTACTATAACAAATGTTCGTATTGCTTATGGAAGAATCACAACTTTGCATGCATTTTTAAAAAAAGGAAAAATATAATTTCTTTTTGGAAAATATTGTAGGACCTTTCCCATGTACCTTGAATTTTCGAGTAAGATTTTTTATACCTGATCCCAACACATTGCAGCAAGAACAAACAAGGTAATGTATTTTTATATTTTTCTGTGTGATCTGTAAAAATTAGTAATATACTAAGTGCTTTTTTTAGTACTTTAAAACAAAATGTAAGTGCTATCATTCAATCCAAAGGAATATATCAGGTAAACATTTTTAATCATGTAAAATTGTTGACTTTCATACTTCTATATGGAGTGATCACTTTGTGACTTATAAGTGGTTAGTTTTAAATCTTTAGCTCCCTCAAGTATGTGCTTGTAGAATGCAAATTAATCTAAAAGTTACCAAAATTTGAATGTATGAAGGTAAATTTCTGCCTTCTCTACTATTATATCTTTATCATATTCCAATATAATGAATCTCATGGGTCATATACAGATTGTTTCATTTTAGTAATATTTTTATTATAATGGATACTTTGCTCCAGACCAAATTTATAATTTATTAATGCTAGAAGTGCAGTTGAGTCAATGATTAGCTTCTCTTGTTCCTCTGCATGCAGAAAAGAGGAGGTGGCTGACTTTCTCTTTTCTCCAATCTCCAAGTAGTTAGGTCTCTTTGATTTCTTATTTTGTTTTTGGCAGCTTATTTAAGAATTCAGTTGGATTTTCCTGATGGAGGGTTGTTTGAGTTGGGGTAGAGATTGTACTTGAAAGATAAGAATTAATTGTTAATGTCTATTAGCCATTTAACTGCAACTCCTCCCTCCTTCACCCTATCTATAAATAGTCTAATTTTGACATCAACCCATTGATTTTCCATACAGAAAATGACACTTGCCTTGTGGTGAACTGGCAAATTCCTTGGTTATCACACATACATTGAAAAAACTATAGGTCATTTCCAATAACTTTGATAAAAAAAAAAAGGACACCCCCCCAAATTGGCTTTGTAACTCTTTAAATTCAAGATAGCCAAATATTTCACCAAGACTCATTACAAAACAATATGGAAGAGGCTGATTGGGAACCATTTTTCTGTCTGTGCATGCAGAACTATTCAGCATGGCAATTAGATTTACAGATTTGTACTCTGTTATTTCACTGATTTTGTTCTTACCTCCGCATGTCAGGAGGTCTTATAGTTTGTTAGCTTGTGTTCAGGTTAAAGTTGAGAAGATGAATGCAAATTTGAGTGACTCCTATCAACAGAGAGATGGGGCTTGTTCCTGATAGTTCTGTAACAAATGGTTTTGGTAATCAGCTGAAAGCAGTGGGGTGGCATGGGCAAGGAGGTACATAATGGACTTAGGTCATAGGCTGGTAGAATTTTAGGGTCTTTGGAAATCACTTACTTCAATCTCCCGTGGAATGAGGAATCCTTTCTACATTTTCCTTGTCAGATAGTATTGCATCTTTAAATTCCTCCTAGATTATATAGTGTTTTGAGCTAAAAGGATATTAGGAATCATCCTTCTCAAATTTACAAAAGAGGAAACTGAGCCTCAAGTAACTAATACTTGAAATAACCTGTTCTACTTTGGGGGAGTTCTGTTTATTAGAAAATTCATTGCATTAAACTTCTTGGTAATTTCAGTTCATTGGCTTTGACCCTAGAACAGCACAGAATAAGTTTATTCCCTCTTTGTTACAAGCCTTCAAATATCATCTGTTGTCTCTCCTCTTTGGTTTCTCCAAGCCAAACATATCTATTTACTTCAATCATGTCCTATTAGGCAGGAGTTTCCAGACCTCTTACCATCCTAATTGGCCCCTTTGGAACACATTTCAGTTTTTCACTGTCCTTCTTAGAATATGCTGCTTAGAACTGTCCGTAGCACTTGCATTGTGGTCTGACCAGACCAGGGCACTGTGGGGCCATTCCTGTCATCTGCACATTATTCATGCAGGCTAAGATTGCATTAGCATTTTAAGTAACCGCATTATACAGCTGGTACATATGTTACACTTCTGGTCAACCAAATTCCCCAGATCTCTTTCCACATCAATTGCTGCCAAGCCAAGTTGAACGGATTTCATATTGGGTGCAGCTGAATTTTCAATGCAAATCTTGATGTCTATTACTGGTTCCATGTTATCTTGATGGTTTCAGTGTAATATTCTTGGCCCATTGGATGAAAATTTTTGAGAAATTGGTTCTGTTGGAATCCATGGTTAAGGAAGTTTGGGGACAAACCTAACTGAAGAAGCTGGTTCTTTTCTTTCTTTTTTAAAAAAAGAAAATAGAAAAAAAAAGGAGTCAGACAGAGACATGAATTACAATTTTGAAACATACGGTTTGGATAGAGCACCTTAAAAAGAGCTAGTGTTCTGTGCTTCATTTAAAAAATAAAATGTTCTAAGGGCCTCCTCCAAGATTCTGTACTGAACCCTAAATCTCAAGTTAGATGCTAGCTAGCTGTCATAATGGATAGAACACTTGGCTTGGAGTCAAGAAGATGTGAGTTCAAATCTAGGCTACACCACTTACTCGTTGTGGGACCAGAGGCAAGTCCTTTCACCACTGTCTGCCTCAGTTTCCTCATTTGTAAAATGGAGATAATCATTGCACCTAATCTCATAGAGTTGTTGCAAGGATCAAATGAGATAATGTAAATATTTTGTAAATCGAAAAACACTATCATAGGATTATAGTTTTGGAGCTGAAAAGGATCCTCACAGGTTAATTCTCTTCCTATATAGATGAGGAAACTGAGGTCCATAAGCTTAAATGCTTTGTCCGTGGCTACTTATGTAGCAAGTAGTAAATAGGGGATTTGAACCCAGAGTCTAGTGTTTCTTCCAGTACACTGCCTCTAAGTGTATTATAAATATAAGTTATAATTCTTTTAAAAGACACTCTGTCCATTTGATTCTATCTCTGTATCATCATCCTTTGAATTTCCCTGCCCCTTTGGACTCCTGTCATTTACAGAGTCTAGTCATACTTGGTTGCCATTTCTTGGGGGGTGTCAATGACAGGGTATGATTTGACACATGCTAGTTTTTTTTTCAGTTTTCTGATTTGTATTCCCATGTGGTAATTCATCAGATTATGTTAATTAGTTTGATTTGCCAACAAGTCACTTTTGCCATTCTAAAATTACTATTTGATTTTCAGTAACCACTTCCTTTCTACTTCCAACCTTGAAGAAAATCGAATATGACTAACTATATTTGGTTATTACTTTGGGTAAACACATAAACCCCACAGAAAGGCCTAAATGAAGGCCATCACTTAGCAATCCAGATAATAATGACCACGTGCTCCTATGTTAAAAGAATGCAGATCTAAATTCCAGATAGGCATAATTTAACAGTCATATGTTTCCCACATGACTTTTTAAAAAATGTTTTTTCTTTGGTATTTTCTGGATAGATAATGGCAATGATGACCAGAAAGTAACATAATTGAATTCTATAAAGTTATGGATGAACTTTGATACCTTAGTGTTTTTTATTTTTAAAAATTTTATTTTAACTCTTACTCTTTGTCTTAGAATCAATAATAAGTATGGGTTCCAAGGTAGAAGAGTGGTAAGCGTTAGGTAGGTAGGGGTAAGTGACTTGCCTGTGCTTTTTACTGAATATATCATTGAATTGAATATTGAATATAAATATAAATAATAGACTATCAAATATTGAATTTATTGAATATAAATATATAAATAATTAATATAGCTAATAAAAATAGTGAAATTATCTCATAACTTAAGTGTTAAAATGGGCACAGCTGAACTTGGACAACCTGATATTTGTGCACATTTACATGTTAAAGAGAAGTTTGCTTCTTTAAAAAATTGCCAAAATTCTTCTTTTCCCCTTCTGCCACCATTTCTCTCATCCATATTCAGTTTTAGCAAGTGTGTCTTTTGCCATATTGGCCAGATGCTGTAGCTAACTATTCATTTTGAATCTGGATTGTACAAAAGAGAGTGATAGAACCAGCTATCATGTGTGCCACCATCCTAAAGTAAATCCCTTCCATCATCTTCATGGGGATGTTGAACAGTAGGAATATCCCCTTTTTAAAAAAAAATCCCTTTCTATGACTTTTATGTCAGGATCATATTTGGCAGCTGACTTGCTTATAGATAATTATAAAATTCTATCTATAGAATAAGGAATAAAGATGGCAGATTTGATATCCGGTCTCTTAGAATCAGGAAGAACTTGGTTTATATCCTGCCTCCAGCACTTTCTAGCTTTGAATGGCCCTGAACTTTTATTCCCCCATCCATCAAATGGGGGTTGGACTGGAGGACTTCTAAGCTTTCTAAGCAAATCCAACCAAATCTTTGATCACGTGATCATACATCTGTTCCAGTATTCACTAATGTTTTTATTTTTTAAACTTTGTGCCTAATATCCAAGGCAATTAGTTGACTAATGTAGATGAGTCAATGCGCAATTCATCCTGATCCATTATTTAGTGTGCCTTTATTGGAAGGGAGAATTTGTTTTCTAGTCCAGAGAGAGAAAACCTATTGTGAAATCAATTAGCTAAGATACATCAATGTTATCAGATGTCTTCCTTTAGACACACTGCATAGATATCCATGTTTTATCTTGCTGTATTGAGTACCCAGCGATAAATCTTGTGTATGCTGCCAGTAACACACAGAAAACTATAGCTAGATATATATGAACCAATACCTGGGCTAAATTGAGTTTGCCTTCACAGACTAGTCACTTTGACTTATTAATTCTTTTTAATTTGACTTATTAATTAAAATAATGACTCATTCATTCAGGGGACAAATCAGGAAATTAAATATTTGTCATTGTTGAGACGAAAGGAACTTCTTAGTTTGTTACCTTCCTCTAACAATGAAAATCTCAGATGACCAATTTATTTGTCATTTATAGTCTTAGAGAAGTGCCCAAGAACATCAAGAGCTTTCATGTTTTGCCCTGGGCCATTTAGCTGGCATATATCTGAGGCAAGACTTGAGTGCAGGTTATCTAGACTCTAAGATTATCCAGGATGCCATTGGGCCATCATGAATAAGATGAATACGGACGGGAAGTAAGGTAGTCCTTTTGCTTGGGTTCAAAACAGTCAGCTTCATAAGAATGAGATGGGGGAGATGTGGTTAGTCAGTAGTTCATCCAAAAAAGATCTAAGGGGTTTTAAAGAACTTGAAGTTTAGTGGGAATCAACAGTTATAAATGGCAGCCAAAAAAAGCTAATATTTTCTTGCTTTTTTGTTTTTAAACCCCTTACCTTCTTTCTTAGGATTAATAATGCGTATTGGTTCCAAGGCAGAGTGAAAGGTTCAGTGAACTGCCCAGAATCACTCAGCTAGGAATTAGAAATACTTTCTAAAGGTCATTTAAATTGTCAACATTTTTAGTAGGCATATACTGTGCCCAGGTATCATTCTGAGGAGAAATCCTCCTTTTTGTCATGAAAATGACTTCTTTTTGACTGCCTGAGAGAGGGAGCAAAGTGCCTTTAATGTAAGTGCCATGCTTGAGCCTCTGTTCTGTTAAAATTAAGTGGAGTTAAACATAGTTTTCATCATGTGGTTAACTATCAAAGAGTTAACTCATCAAAATACATATTGATTTTGAATTAGAATGATGGAAAAAGCAAACATGCCCTCAGAGGATTCTATTAGAAATTTGGTTAAAAGGCTTAAATTGAATAATTGGGTACACAGCAGACTTCATAGATGACATGCTTATCAAATTTTCAGATGACACAAAGATGAGAGGGCAAGAGAGCATAGTGATTGACAGAATGAGGATTCCGATAGATCTTGACACCCTAGAACATTGGACCAAATTGAGTAAGATGAATACTGATGGGAAGTAAGGGAGTCTTTTTTTTTTTCTTGGTTCCAAAAAATCAGCTTCATAAGAACAAGATGGGGGAGATGTGGCTAGTCAGTACTTTATCCAAAAAAGATCTAAGGGGTTTTAAAGAACTTGAAGTTCAGTGGGAATCAACAGAGTTATAAATGGCAGCCAAAAAAAGCTAATGTGATCTGAGTTGGCAATTAGCAGTAGCATAGTTTCCGGGAATAAGGAGGTGATAATTCTTCTGCACTCTGCCCTGGTCAGACCACATCTAAAATATTGTATTCCATTTTGGACCTGATATTGTAGAACAGATTGATAAGCTGGAGATTGTCCAGAGGAGAGCAATAAGCAAAAAGGAGCTTGAGTTCATGATGTATAAAGATCAGTTTGAAAAAACTGGGAATAGTAAGTTTTGAGAAGGCTTAGTGGCTGGGTCATAAGAGCTGTCTTTAAGTGTCTCAAAAGTTAGCACATGGAAAAAAGATTAACTTGTGCTTTGCCCCAAAGGACAAAACAATAATCTAATTAGGTAAAAGCTTTAAGAAGGGAATTTAGCTTTAAAGTAAGGGGTGGGGGAAAAACTTCCTAAACATGGATAGAGCCATGCAGAAGTAGAATGGGGTAGCAGGATACAATACATTCTTCCTCACTGGAAATCTTCAGACAAAAATTGGGTCACCATTTCTTAAATGTATTTTCAGTATTTTTTTCAGATATATGTATGGTTGGATTAAATGACCACTCAAGTTTATCAGTTACTACTCTGTCATGCCATAAATGGTGCTTCTATTATTAAAAAAGAGAGAGATAAAGAAAAACAAGTGGAAAGAGAAAGAAAGGGAATGTTCACATGGGAAAGGTAGTGGCGAACATTATTGACAAGGTCAGCAACCAACTGTTGACCATCCAACAGTCATTCCATTCTTAGAAAACCTAAAGAACAGAAAGAGTATGATGAAAAATAAGAAGAGTGAAGAGGAAAATGGAAAACCAGGAGGAAAGAGTATTCTAAAAACTAGGGTGGCTTTATGGTCAGAGTGTTGGTGGTGTATAGCTGTGAAAAAATCACAAATATAGGCAAGAATAGTTTCATATTGATAGAAAAATATTTCTGCAATTATAATTTTTAATGGGTAGATTTTGTACTTATCAAGTCACTATCACTTATTTAAATTTAAATAATACTTTTACATTTGTTTCATAGGCACTTATACTTCTTGCAGCTGAAGATGGATATTCTCGAAGGAAGGTAATGAAAATTTTCTCATTTTCCCCCTCTCCCTAAATCAGTATATTTTGAAAAGAATGTTTTTTAACAGCAGTTTCATTTAATGCAGAATCTTCATTCAAAGAAATATTCTTAAAACTACATACTCTGCTTTTTGGTCGTTTCTTGGAGTTCATCTTATATTTCAAGTGTTATTCCTTATAGTCATGCCTCTTTTTAAAGGTTTCAACTCTGGTAATTCTAAACCTCTGTGTTCTGCTTAGATTTCTAAGGCCCTGTTTTTGCTGTAGTTCAGTTGTTTTTCAGTCTTGTCTGACTCTTTGTGAACCCATTTGGGATTTTCTTGACAAAGATACTGGAGCGGTTGGCCATTTCCTTTTCCAGTTCATTTGATAGATGAGGAAATTGAGGGGAAAAGGATGAAGAGATTTGCCCAGGGTCACATAGCTGATAAATGTCTGAGGCCAGATTTGAACTCAGGAAAATGAATTGTCCTGGCTCCAGACCTGGTGCTCTAATCACTGTGAAAGTAACTGGGTTATTACAGTCGGTCAAATTCTCACATTTCAGGTAAAAATTTAAGAAACTCTTGGAAGGAGTGAGAGATCCAGAATACCTTTGGGGAATGCTTTTTGGGAAAAGGGAAAAGTAGAAACCCAAGAAGAAAACACTGAGAAAGTAGGTGTGGTGGAGTGAAGGCAGACGAGAAGAGTAGACATCTTAATTGTTCCTTTGAGTTACTCCTTCATCCCTTAGGCTGATGTTTGACTTCTTTTTCTTTTTTGGGGAAATAACAGCAGGACTAGAGTTATATGAGAGGCTCTTCAGTATTTTCTTGTCTGATTTCTGGCTGTCAGTGCCTCATAATTGAACATTATTTGCCTTATAGGTTTCCTTCACTGAAGATGTTTTATGTTTGGAAAAAGGCTTTCTGGGAAGAGAAAACAGATAGAAAATGTGAGAGGAAATAGGAAATGCTGTAATTCAGTTCAATAAACATCCATTAAAGTCCTACTATGTGCAAAGTTGAGCACTGGAAATGCTTCTATGTAAAAGGTCAATGAATCAGTAAGAACTAAGGACTTGCTATGTGCTGGGCAGCCTGATAAGTGCCGAGATGCAAACACAACACAAAATGAACATTTCTTATCCTCATCATGCTAATTATTCTGGGATAGAGAAGATGGAAAAGGATGTGGGAACCAGGTTGAGAAAGGTCTGATATTTAAGTTTAGGAAAGTTGTATTTTATCTTGAAGGTAATAGGGAGCCATTAAGTGTTTTTTGAGCAAGAGAGTACTAGGGTCAGATCTCTGCATTAGCAAACTTATTTTAGCCATATATAAAGCTATTTCCATAATACACATAAGAGGTGGTAAAGGTATGAGCTAGGGTTTTAAATAGTAGACATGGAGAGAAACACATAAAGATAATTATAGAGATAAAATGAATAGGACATGGAAACGACTGTGATATGGACTGTGAGGGAAGATTTGGAATTGACCCTGGTGACATTCATTTGACAAACATTTGTCAAGCCCTTTCTGTGTGTACACTGTTGGACTGCTAGGTGATAGGTGAGGTCAAGAATTTAGATATAACATTGCTCCTTTGCTCATAGAACCTCATAGAAGGCTTAAGATACAAATCCAGATAATAATATACAATGGGCTAGAGAGTTGCATAACCAAATTCCATGTGAGGTTTTGGAAGGAAATCTTAATACAGCTTGTGGGAAATGGATCAGGGAAAGCTTCATGGAGAGAAGGAAAATTTGAATTGGGCTTTAAAGGATAGGCAGTAATTAAATATCTACTCGGAAAATCAAAGTTATCTCTCAGAAGCTCTCTATGTAGAAACTTCTTAACATCTTCTCCCATCTTTACCTTCCTTGTTTTTGCCGTTGAAGAATAGGGGATGGGAAGCCCTTTCAGGTGTGGTGAACAACACAAGGGCATGGAACCAGCTGATCACAGGTCAAATTTAGAGATTTTGTTTTAGAGCATGAAGTTCAAAGAATGGTCCAGCTTGACTTCATCAGAGTGGGGGAGTAATATGAGCTGAGAATGAAAAAATCAAGTGGCACCAGATTGGGGAGGGTTTTGAGTGTCAGGGAAAGTAATTTGAATTTTACCTAGAATATATAGGGAGCCTCTAGAGATTTTTGAACAGAAGAATTAATATGAGCAGATCTGATCATCTGGTGGAGATCATAAACACAATTTTGGACAAGCTGAGTTTGTTCGGTAGTAGGACATCTGGGTGGAAGTGAAATGCCTCATAATTAGCTGGAAATAGAGTTGTAGAAGTCTAAAGAGAGGTCAGGATTATTGGGACAGATTTAAGAGTTATCTATTTTTAGAGACGGTGGTTAAAGTTTTGGGAGCATGGAGATTGCCAAGCAAGAGAATGTGAAAAGAGAAGAGGTCTGAAGATGATCCCTTGAAGAACATTCTCTTTAAGGAGTTGGGAGGAGCATGAACCAGAGTCCCAGATCCATCAACAGTAGTGTTGAATAGGAGAAAAAATGGTTGATGGTGGCAGATTCTATAAAGAGAAGATGGTCCCAGAAAAGCTAGCATTCAGCACAATGCCTAGCACACAGAAGGCATTTAATAAATATTTATTAACTTGGTCAGTATATCATGCATGAACTTTGGAAGAACTGTTTTAATGGAATGATGTGGGTGTTAAGTGGGGAATGAGACAGTAAGTAGCAAGGATATGGAAGCCTTCCATCATGTGGGAAGGAGCCAGTAGAAAAAAAGAAAGATGGCAGACATGTTTTTGGTTACTTTAACATTCACATTAATATCGCTTCCAACACCTTTCCCAACTCTTGTGACCTCTATCTCCTTTTTATCTCAGCTACCTGCAATGCTTGTGTCTTGAACCTTATTGTAACTTCTGCCCTTTATTCCTCCATCTGCTTCATTCTTCCTATGTCTTCTTCATCCTTAATTCAGCCATCAATCAGTCTCTCCATTCTCTGTTCTTGCAGTCTGTAACTCCTCTAACTTCAATTTAATATTAACCCCCTTTAATCTTAAACATTTCCACTATGCATTGTCCTCCACTCTCAAGTCCTTTTCTTTTTTCTTTTTTGTTTGTACCATACTAACCATCAGCCTTGGGTCATCCCTCTATCCTCCTCTTTCCTGTTGTTATTGAGTTATTTTTCAATCTTGTCTGATTCTTTATGACCCCATTTGTGATTCCCTGGGCAAAGAAACTGAAATAGCTTGCCATTTCCTTCTCCATCTCATTTTACAAGTGAAGAAACTGAGACAAATAATTTAAGTGATTTGCCCGAAGTCACCCAGCTAGTAAGTGACAGAGGTCAAATTTGAACTCAGGAAGATGAATATCTAATTCCTAAATGAACTGGGTCTTCAACTGTTATGTGGCAAATCCTTTATTCTTCCCTTTTTAATTCTTATCAAACTTCCTACAGTTGTCATTCAGACCTTTACATCAAGCTTCCATTGAGGTCCCCAACCCACTCTTAAAGCAAATGACCTTGTCTTTAATGATAATAATTTCTCCTCTATGTTCCTTTATCTCCAATCACACAAATTTTCCCATATACTATTGCATATATTTCTTCACTATTCATATGTGTTATTAATCTTCTAGCCAATATCCCAATCTCAAATCTCTCACCACTACATTACATGCCCACTCAACTGTCAAGGTGATTTTTTGGAAGTGTAGGTCTAACCCTCTCTGCTCTCCATTAACCCCCTGTTTCCTCCAAGATCAAATATATAAACTCTCTGGCATTTAAAGTTCTTCATAACCTGGCCCTTTCCTACATTTCCAGGCTTCTTATACTTTATTTCCCTCTCTCAATCCTACAATTCAGTTCCATTGGTCTTCTTGTGATTCCTTGAGTAAGACACTTCATCTCTCTTAGTTATGCCTTTGTCCTGTCTTCCATCCTTGTAATGCTTTGACTTCCTTCAAGACTCAGCTCAAATATTGCCTTTCCTGTTAGATTGAAGACTGTCTTTTTATCCCCAAGGCTTAGCACAGCATCCCTGGAATGCAATTGGTACCTAATAAATGCTTGTTGGTCAACCAACTGACAAAATATAGAAAATACAGAGTAATTTTAAGGCCAGGAGAATGCTACCTGGAGGAATCAGAAGACTTTAATCTGTGTCCTATCAGGGAAGTCAAAACTGTGGTTTTGATCCTGGATAAGTGAGAGAATGATGATCTAAATGACAAATCAGAAAATGAGAAGGTGCTGTTTTGGCAGAGAGACATTGATAGAAAGGATAAAAGGATCATTAATTTTAGAACATGAAGAGACTTCAATTTAAAAAATTAATTTCAATTTTTTAAATTGATTAAGAGAGAATTTTAAAAACTTATTTAGAGGAGAAAATAGAGCCTTAATATAGATAGGGTTTTTAAAATTTCATCTGCTGATGAACTATCTGTGAAAATTTCTAATAGAGAATTAGGCAAATCAGATAGAAACTTGGGTGAGAGATGATGGATTTGGGAGTTGTGAGGCATTGTGCCTCCCAGAGTTCCTTAGTGCAATCATTTTCTTTCCCAGTGACTTATTAAAAAAAATTAAGTCTATTTATTTAATTAATAATATTTTTCCATAATTCCATAATTCATGTTCTCTCTCTCCTCTTCTCCTACCCCCCTCCCATAGCTAATAAACTATTCCACTGGGTTTTTCCCAATGACTTTCTATCTTCCTAGATGTATGAATTATTCTCAGGGAAACTGGTACTAGCCAATAGCATTTAGGAGTTGTTTTGGTTTTTCAGCTATTATCCTAAAGAATTTTCTGGGTCTTTACATTTTTGTCACAATGTGACTTGGACTATAAATATATAGTAACTGGATTGAGGGTTGGCCTTGGACTCAGGCAAGCCTGGTTTCAAGTCTTGCTTCTGACATAGTATCTGTGGGCCCTGGTCAGGTCACATATTTCACCTCTCAGTCCCTAGGCTACCTGTTCAGATAAAATGATAAATCCAGACTCAAAAACCTTAGAGAATTCCAAAGGGATATCTTAAGCTATTGTCCTTATCATCATTGTTTTTCAAACCTGACATATCATTTTTTGTTGGTCAGTCATGTCTGATCCTTTGTGACCCCTTTTTTGAGGTTTGCTTGGCAAAGATACTGGACTAGCTTGCCATTTCTTTCTGTTACTCATTTTACAGATGAGGAAACTGAGGCAAACTGAGTCACCTAGCTAGTAAGTATCTGAGGCAAGATTTGAACTCAGGAAGATGAGTGTTTTCTATTCTAGGCCTGGTACTTTCAGCTGCATTACTTACATGCATTTACTATGAGTGCCCAAAACTAAGAGTGTTAGCTTTTATAATGTGAAGGCAGCTTAGCCTGACCCCTCACACTAATATCAAAACCTGTGTTTCTCAAGGCTTATCAAGTCCTTAATATTAGATGCTGGGATGAAAACTCTTTTAAAGTTAAAAAAAAAAAGCAGCACCTCCAAAACTATAAGCCTTGCAACTGGCCTACCTAATTTGAGAGGAATGATTTTCTTTCAGTGAAGTTAAAAAAAAATGGCCTTCATTATGATTCATGAAATTCTTTTAAAAATCAATAAAAAGGGTCATCCACCGTTATTTATATTTGAATAGATTGTTCCATTATATGCCATAAATTATTGAATTTTATATTTATTTTTCTTTCCTTCTAGGTTAATCTGCCCTCTTAATTCTGCAGTTGTTCTCGCATCATATGCAGTACAATGTAAGTAGCAAAACAAATATTTTAGTATAATTAAAAGGCATCGAGGAGTTGGGCTTCTCCCATTAACAACATTTCTGCATCTGTCTGCTAACTTCTCAGCAAATCTAGTTCTGTCCCACTTCTTAGAGGTGCCAGCAAGATTTCTAGGTGGAAATGTCCGGGAGTTACTTTTTGCTGTTCCCACCTCTCTCCTGACATGGGGCTCTGTTTTGGTAGGCAAATGGGAAACCAATCGTAGGGTGGCTAAGCCTGCAATTCTGACTGGGAAGTGCATTCATGTTGATCACGTAAATAATATTTTTAAGGTGAGGTTTCAGTAACCTGGATTTTCAAAAATGAAATCTTTGTTTATATATTTATGATTCTCTTGCTAGGCAAATACTGAAAATAACTGGAAAAAGGGAAAGTTAAAAAAAAAGTATTGCAAAAATCGATGTGGTAGGAGTGACCAAGATTTAGGGGGGCAAGGTCTGAGTCTACTCGATCAGAGGATCATTTTTCAAGGATCTACTAAAATCTGAAGCTTTTTCACCGCTTATTTTGTGACTTAAAAAATACGTTTGAATGGCATTACCAGAAAGCAACATTTCCTAATGACTTAAGCTTGCCGCAGAGCCTAGGCTTGGCTTCCGCTTCTGACATATCCTGGCTCTTTCACTCTGCTCAAATTACTTACCATCTGAATTGTAGAGGAGATGCTGATTTTCATTGGTAATGAGAGTTTTCCTCTCCATGAGCTCCTTGCACTAAACAAATCACAGGTCCCGACGTTATCTCTCTATTAGATAGATAGTAGGTAAATAACAGTCTCGATTATCGTTTTGGGAAAAACCTTTTAAAGAATCCCCCATTTCTTACCGCTGTCATGGCAGTCAGTCATGGGTAGTAATCATAGTTATGAATTTTTTGAGGAACTGAGAAATTAAGTGCTTATAGAATTTCCCTGTAATGATGAAATCCTAGATCTGGGTGATAGAAAAAAAATCATAGAGTAAATTTTGGATAAATTTTATAACTATTCAGAATATTGTGTGCGGATTTTAAGGATGAAACTTTAGCATTGAGAAAACTCATGACAGTGGAAATGTTACCATGAAGGATAATGATGATAAATGAGATTCTTTCCCTCTGCGTGCATGCAAATGTTCAAACCACTGTTGGACTTGGGGCTTTAAGAATAAACTCTCTTTATTACTGTATATATCCATGTATAAAATTACATTAAAAAAAGAGGGATGGTGATTGTCATAGGAATTGCCACTTGGCAAAAGAGTGCTTCCTTTTTTAAAAATTCATTGAAGGGTCAGGCATGGAAATTTCTGAAAGGAAAACTTGTTGAATAATATTTATTTATCCAGCAATCTTTTTTTCATCCTTATTATTTTAAAATTTTTTTCCATGGTTACATGATTCTTGTTGTCTTCTTCCCCTCTTCTCTCCCTCCTCCCAGAATTGACAAGCAATTTCACTGGGTTATACATATATTGTCACCCAAATCCTATTTCCATATTATTCATTTTTGTAATAATCTTTCAAAACCAAAAACCCTAAATTATATACCCATATAAACAAGCGATAATTATCCAGCTATCTTGTAAGGTTAAATAAGGGAAAACTGCTTAGAGTTGTTGTAACTGCTTAATGACCAGTGTCAGAAAAAATAAAATGTTGGCACTTAGGGGCATTAAGTAGAACTGAAGAGATTAGGTAATGAACACCTTTGAGAGGTTGGGGCATCGATGCTTTTAGAACATGGACTTGAAAATGAGAATACTTTTTGAAAAGATTCTTATCCTTGCTTTTTCTTCAGCTCTTACTAAAGTACCTCATATATAAATGATGGTTGAATCAAATAAAAGGAGAAAGAAGTCTATCCTTTTAATTTATCAGCAAATATATTAGGAGAAATTTTTTATTAATTTTTAGAATTTTATTTAATTTATTTATTTAAAATTTAATTTAAGAAAATTTTTATTAATTAAATAAATGAATAAATAAATGAAATGAAATGGGGAAAGTTTTATCTTAATTTGATGGAATCTGGGAACATTCAAAAATCGACTTGGAATTCAAAATTTATTAGTGCTTAGCAAGAATCTTTGAGATAGACAAAATTGACCTGTTTCAAATTCAAGGTCCTCTGCCTCAGCCTGTCTTCATTTGTTGCCAATCAGTTCTTTATCCCATCTAATCTTCAATAATCTCTGCTCAGAGATTGAAGTCTTTTCTGGCTTCCTTCTTTCTTAAATATTTCAACTCTTTCCCCACGCCCTGTGCTTTTGGTTTTTAAGTTCTTTTCACGCTTCAAAGAAAAGTCATCTGTCATGAACTTTCATCCTCCCCTTAACACATCCTCACTTTGATATTTATAATCTTTCCAAAACAATCGTCTCTAAAACTGAGCCTTTGTTTGAACTGTTCTCTGGATCCTTGGGCTCGTGGGATTGTAGATTTCGATCTGGAAGTCACCTGCATAGGTCACCTGGTCTAACCTGATCTTACAGATCAACAAACGATCCCCTGGAGAGCCGAAGGGACTTTCCCAAGATTATGTAGGGAGCGAATGGCAAAGCTGGGGTTCATACTTTGTTCTTCTGACTCTAAATCCAGCATTCTTTCCACTTAATTATGCTGTCTCAATTTGATTCCTTCTCTTTTATCTCTTCTAATCAGCATTTCACAAAGTTCTGTAGTTTTCAAAATATCTCTTGAATTCATTTCTTCTCTATTTCAGCTGTTACCACTTTTTTCTAGGTAATCCTCTCCTCACACCTGGACTATTATAACAATTTCTAGTCTTTCTGGTTCAGGAACTTTACTTTTCTCCAATATATCCAGGTCTTTGCTTCCAGCCTAATCTTCCTGTAATAACAGCCGTCATGTTATTCTGCTATTTGCCAGTGTCCTAGAGATATCCGCATAGAAGGATTCACTACTGGTCCTATGAAGGCCTCACTTATAGGTGGCCTCCGATTTCATCTAGCCCCAAGACATGACAAAGACTCAATAAAATCTGTATGTATTCCAAAGGGATTTAGAGCAGTCCCTTTAGATGGCATTGGTCTAAATAGATTTTTTTTTGCTCGCTTTAAAGCATAATAAAGAAAATATTTTTTAAACGTATATTACAGGGGGCAGCTTCGTGGCTTAGTAGATTGAAAACCAGGGCCTTAGGGACAGGAGGTCCTGGGTTCAAATGTGTCTCAGATACTTCCTAGCTGTGTGGCCCTGGGCAAGTCTCTTAACCCCCATTGCCTAGCCCTTGTCACTCTTCTGCCTTGGAAATAATGCCTAGTGTTGATGCTAAAATGGAAAGTAAGGGTTGGGGGGGAAAAGGCATTGCAATATGTAGTCAGACAGACAGCTTTGACTTGGTCTTTGAGTCTTAAATAGATATTGAGTAGAGCCCAGCATCGACTCAGAAGTGGAGATTAGAGGAGGTTGTATGTGCGAAATGATGCGGTCCTTGAAAGGGCACCAAACTGCTGCTGCAAAAGCCCATGTTTTTAACACCAATATCCTCCAGGTGATGCTATACATGCCTGTGAATCACGGAACATCACGAACCCAGAAGAACCCAAATTGCCCTTGACTCAAAGGAAAATGGAATGATTCATGGTTGTTGTAAGTAGGAAGCTGTAGCTCATAACCGATGATGATTCGCATTTGAAAACGGCCATAACAGATATCCTTAGGGATGTGTATGACCACAAAAGGAGACAGGGTAGTTAATAGATGACTGCATATAATTATATGGAATAAAAACATATAATATATGTAAATGTAATATATAATAAGAGTGTAGGGGAACAGATGGACTGCCTCAGGGTTGCCTTAAAATTTAGGATATGGACAAAGAACCAGAGGAGAAGGCCTCCAGTACATCCTAGAGGATGAATCCTCTAGGAAGAAAGATGTGGATAGGAATCATAGAGGATAGGAAGGCACCATTGAGTTGCAAAATGCATCAGTAGGATAAATGAGGTCAGAGATTAATTTATCACATAATATATCAAGTCTAAGCTTCTTGAATTAGCTTCTATGTCTTCACATTCTGGTCTCTTTTCTTTCCTACCATTCGGCAACATCGTGGACAGTGATGGATATGGAGGCTGGAAGACCTTAGTTCAAATCCAGCCTCAGATGCATTCTAGCTCTGTAACTCTGGGCAACCTTTCCCTGCCTCAATTTCCTTATCTGTAAAAAAGGGATAATAATGTCTGCTCTAAGGACAAAATGAGGTAATATTTTGAGATTTTGAAAATCTTAAAGTGCTATATAAATACTACAAGTAGTAGAGATGATGGTGGTAGTAAGAGTGGTTGTAGTAATAATGATGGTGGTGGTTGTAGTAGTAATAGCAATAGTGATAGGAGTGGTAGTAGTACTGATGGAAGTCATTGTAGTTGTTCCCATTCTTCCCTGAAGCTAATTGCTTCCATTGAGTCGGGCTTACCTCCCTATCCCTCACCATTCCAGAACCCTTTCCCTTCTTTCCTTATTTGATTTTCCTGGTCTGGAGTGCCAAGTTCCTTCTTACTCTATTCTAAATCCTGGTTATATTTCAAGTGACTTTCTTAAATCTTACCTCCTCTCTGAAGCCTTCCTTATTTTCTCTTGCTCGTGTATTTCTAATCTCCATTCTCCAGAACAGAGATTAAAGTTACTTGTTCTAGTATGCTAGTGGGCTTGAATTTTCCTTTTTGTGAAATTGTGGAATTTTTCCAGTTTTAAGTTGGCTTGAGTCCTCAGTCCAGTTCCTCATTTTTATCTTAATATTACATCCTTATGTTACTCTGTAGCAGTGTGTTTATCCCCAGGTGCTTACCAGGACTTTACCATGAAAAAAATAGCTTCATTTACATTCTAAGTGTGGCAGAAATTTTAAATCTTTTGTGATATAAGTAAGGAGGAACGTGGAAATGAGATACAAATTTTTAAAATCCTCATCCATTCATCAGATATTTATTCAGTACTTCACTCCGGACTGAACCCTGTGCTAGTCATCAAGGAAGGTATAAAGTTTCTGTAAGAAATTGGCTCTGATCTCATGGAGACAGCTGCAGGTGAAGTAGATTAGAGTGTAGGACTGGAGTTAGGAAGACCTGCGTTCAAATATGAATGAGATACTTTTTAGGTGTGTGACCAGGCAAGTCTTAATAAACTCTGTCTGTCTCAGTTTCCTCAACTGTAAAATACAGATAATAGCATTTATGTCCTAGGGTTGTTGTGAAGATCAAGAGATATAAAAGCTCTTAGCATCATACCTGGCAAAGTAATAGATGCTTAATAAATCCTCCCACCTTTATTACCTTCCTTTTTTTTTCTACCTTTCTCCCTCCTCTCTTCCCTTCCTTCCATCTATTCTTCCCTTCCAACTCCTCTCTCCCCCTCCTTCTTTCCGTCCTCCCCTTCCTTCCTCCTTCCTTCACTTTCTCTGTCCATTTCCTCCTTCTCCTTCCTCTCTCCCTCCCTCCTTTCCTTCCTTCCATTGAGTTAGGAGGAAAAAATGAAAACCATTACATGATAAGTGATTATAGAATTGCAAAACAAAATGCTAACTTAGATCCAAAAGAAAAATAAATACTCCTGGTGATCACTACCTCCAATTTTAATGCTCTGATATTTACTTATGCTAATAGTTAATAATTTTATGCCTCCCTTCTATCTTCCCAACATAGTTTGTTAGTTACAGATAAGAATAAATTTTGCTTATTATATTATATATATATATATTATTATATTTTGCCTTATAGCCAGCATGAAAAAGAACCACCTGATCAAGGTTTCATTATCTTTAAAATATAGAGGTCCCATAGCTTTAAAAAAATTTGAAATCCTTGTTCACAATTATTCCAGTTTTGGAGTCTTAATGAATAAACTGTATAGCACTCAATATACTGTTTTATACTGTTTTCTTGTTTTTTCAAATAGGTTAACACTCTCTGATTAAGTTATTAATCTAAAATGAGACTTTTGAAACATTCTGTGTTTCATTTGTCTTCCTACCAACAGCTGATACAGTTTTAGAAACTCGAAATGAACCTATGCTTTCTTTGGGATCGGCCACTCCTAATAAGCAAATTCCCTCTGCCAATGCATTTTGGTAGGGGTCCCCAAACTACAGCCTGTGGGCCACGTGTGGCCCCCGGAGGCCATTTATCCGGCCCCCACCGAACTTCCGGAAGGGGCACCTCTCTCATTGGTGGTCAGTGAGAGGAGCTGTATGTGGCGGCACCATCGCTCACTACTTCCGGTGACATCATCTTTGCATGGTGCCTTGTTCTGAGAGTAACTGAACGAGAACGAGGCACCCTGCAAAGGATTATGTGGCTGCACAATGGAAGACGTCAGCAAGGGGAGTGGCGATCTGGGGGAGCAGATTCCGCACTGTGTACACTGCTGCCCAGTATAGTGGTGGCAGTGACGGGCCTTTGCGAGGTGTGTCAGGCCCATTCCAGCCAGCGCTGCAGCCTCTACTATCCCAGGCAGTGGGATACAGATTTCTTCATAGTTTTTTTATAGTCCGACCCTCCAGTGGTCTGAAGGACAGTGAACTGGCCCCCTGTGTCAAAAGTTGGGGGACCCCTGCATTTTGGCATCTGTTTTGAAATTCTGAGTCTTAGAGGGTTGTCCGGGGCATCGAAATGTTAAATGACTTAGTAATACAGCCAGTATGTGTCAGAGATGAAATTTGAATCCATGTTTTCCCAATGTGGAGGCCAATCTTCATTACATCAAGTTGTCCATCTGTGTTCTGGAAATACAGTCGTCATTAAGAATTTTTTACATTTTTTCTATGGTTACATGATTCTTGTCTCCTTCCCTTCTTCTATCCCCCCTCCTGATGTTGACATATAATTACACTTGCTTATGCATATATTATCATTCAAATCCTTTTTCCATATTATTCATTTTTATAATAGAGGACTCTTTTAAAACCGAAACCCCAAATCATATGCCCACATAAACAAGTACTAAATCGTGTTTTCTTCTGGATTTCTACTCGTATAGATCTTTCTCTTGATGTGCATAGCATTCTTTCTCAAAAATCTTTCAGAATTGTCCTGAATCATTGCATTGCTGTTAGTAGCAAAGTCAGTCACATTTGATTGTCCCACAATATTTGAGTTACTATGTATAATGTTCTCCTGGTTCTGCTTATTTCACTCTGCATCAGCTCATGGAGGTCTTTCCAGTTCTTACAGAAATCAAGTAGTTCATCATTCCTTATAGCACAATAATATCCCATCACCATCATATACCATAATTTGTTCAGCCATTCCCCAATCGTGGAACACCCCCTCATTTTCCAATTTTTTTGCCACCACAAAAAGCGCAGCTATAAATTTTTTTTGTACATACCAAATATTTTGTTGTTTTTTTTTTAAATCTTTTTGGGATAAAAACCCAATAGTGGTATTACTGTCTGCTAGGTGTGAGGTGGTGCCTCAGAGTTGTTTTGATTTGCATTTCTCTATCAGGAGAGATTTAGAACATTTTCTCATATGATTATTGAAAGTTTTGATTTCTTCATCTGAAAACTGCCTGTTCATATCTCTTGACTATTTAACAATTGGGGAATGACTTAATTTCTTATAAATTTGACTTAGTTCTTTGTGAACTATAGTAGTCATTTAATAAATACTTACTGATTGCTTTAATCTTAAAATCCTAGTCATAGAATAATAGAATTGGAAAGGATCTTAGACATCATCTAGTCTGAGAGTTTACAATTATTCCTGTGTTGAATGTGTCCAAGTCCTCATAAATTTTCTCTAATTTAAAAATGTTCTTAGTGCAAGATAGAAGCTGTTCAGATCTCTAGAAAGAGTTGGGCATCTTATAATTTTTTTCCTCTGAGCTCTAATATAAATCCTCTTTTCTTTCTTTGATTTATAAATAAACTTGTTCATTATCTAAAGGAAAATAAAGAATTAACTTCTGTCTTTCTGATCTTGATTCTTTATCTGACACCTGCCTGTTCTGTATTACTTGAACTTTAAATACAAGTCAGCATGATTTAGTAAAAAAGAACCCAGAGGACTTATATTTGAAATCTGCCTCTGCCTCATAGGAACTGTCTGATCTTCTACAAGTTACTAAAGCTCTTCAGGTCCTCCTATGTGTAAAATTATGGGGTTGCAGTAAATGATGGTGAAGGTCCCATGGGCCCACTCTACATTTTCCATGTTTATTAAAGCTGTTGCTGCTAGCAACCCAAATCTTTTCTGAATTCTCTGATACAAATGGTCCCAGCAAGACACTTCCTTAACAGTATTTTCTCAGTAAGATGTAACTTCTGCCATAAAAAAAATTTTTAAAGCAAATATTTAATAATGGTTTTATGTACTTCCTGGAAGATGGCAAAGTAGTCACAAGTGAAAGAAACAATTTTCTCCAATAATAACCATTACCAAGGATGGAGGGGTTGGGGATGGGAGGAGACACACACAGAAAGGCAGAGAGAAAAGAAGAGAGGAGAGAGAAGAGAGGGAGAGAGAGAGAGAGAGAGAGAGAGAGAGAGAGAGAGAGAGAGAGAGAGAGAGAGAGAGAGAGAGAGAGAGAGGAGAAGGGAGAGAGACAGAGAAGGAGAGAGAGAGAGGTGAGGGAACGGGGTAGAGAATGGGGGAGAGAGAGAAATACAAGAGAGAGAGGGGAAGGGGACAGAGAGGAGAGACAGAGAGCAAAGAGAGAAAGCAGGGGGGGAGAGACATGAGAAAGGGGGAAGAAAGACACACACAGAGAGAGAGAGAGAGAGAGAGAGAGAGAGAGAGAGAGAGAGAGAGAGAGAGAGAGAGAGAGAGAAAATTAGAAGAGAGGAGAAATATAAATTATTATGTATCAGGACCCAGAGTAAGACAAAGAAAGAATGCAATTCTTAATTAAATATAGATATATGATTTAGATCTGCGATTTCATGGGTATAAGGAATTCTAGGATGAACAAGGCCTCTAGTATTGCATGCCAATATTTTTGTTGTAGTTTTTAATCACAGAATGTTGCCTAGAGCACTGAGAAACTCAGTGATTTGCCTGGCTGTCACAGAATCAGTATGCGTGCGAGGTAGGACTTGAATTTAGCTTTTCTAGTCTCCAGTGCCAACACTCTAACCAGTACCCCATGCCCTTATTAGAAGAAATAACTGGAGAAAATTTCCTAGAATGGAAAACAGTAATCAGGCCACAAGTGAAGAAAATTAATAGGGCTTCAACATGGAGGAATGAAGAACTCTATTTTCCTAAACATATAATTATCAAATTTCGGAATGATAAATATAGTTTTTAAACAGTCAAGAAAGAAAAGAAATTACCTATTTGCCCTTGGGCCATTGGGTGGCTCAAACAATAACGTACTGATTAGAATCTTACAAAAGAAATGAAAAAGAAGGCAAAGTTGCATTAAAAATTATGTGTCGAATTAAAGGAATTTATTGAAAGAAGTTCACAATTATTAAAGAGATCACAGTTGGGGAGTAACCAACTACAGATCAGTGAGATAATATAGTTCTTACTAATTAAATAGTAGGATAGTCTATTGTTGTCATTATCTTTAGTTGAGATTATAGAGTATGATATGTAAGATTTTATTAGAGATAAAAACACATTAGAATTGGAGATAATTATATTGTAATTATTAGGGAAAAAGAAAAGAGTTAAGATTTATTTCTAGGCTTATTTTAAAGGCTTGGGGAAGAAAGGTAGCAAAGAAGACTGAAAAATCTGAAAAATGAAACTCCTCTTTGGCCAGAGGGCAACTAGGTAGCACAATGGATAGAGCACTGGACTTGGAATCAGGAAGACACATCTTCATGAGTTTGAATCCAACCTCAGACACTAGCTGTATGGCCAGGGACAAATCACTTCAACTTGTTTTACCTCATTTTCCTCATTTGTAAAATGAGTTGGAGAAGGAAATGGCAAACCATTCCAGTCTCTCTGGCAAGAAAACTGCAAATGGAGTCATTTTTTGTTAATTGGTCTGGGCTTGTGATTTGATTACTGTAGGGCAGACTCCTATTTTGAAAAATCTCCCTACAATGCAAGTAGCCAACCAGGGTAATTTACAGTTTTACAGAATATTCTAGAGCACTGAGATACTAACTAGCTTGCCCAGAATTAAATATCTCCTAATATGTTGTAGATACATATTACCCCTGTGACATTACATCTTTAGCAATCCTTCCCAGGGGTGTCTATACCTTCTTTCACATCTCCTTGATAGGTCCTGAATACTGTTTGTCCTACATTGCCACTTCCAGATTCTCCCCTTACCACCACCAGTTTATTATTTAATGTTAATTTGACCTCACTAAAACAATTCAGTCTTTTTACTGCTCTCTAATTCAATCTTTATCTCATTCCCCAAAGAGAAGATTCCAAGTAGAACTGAAGAGATTAGGTAATGAACACCTTTGAGAGGTTGGGGCATCAATGCTTTTAGAACATGGACTTGAAAATGAGAATACTTTTTGAAAAGATTCTTATCCTTGCTTTTTCTTCAGCTCTTACTAAAGTACCTCATATATAAATGATGGTTGAATCAAATAAAAGGAGAAAGAAGTCTATCCTTTTAATTTATCAGCAAATATATTAGGAGAAATTTTTTATTAATTTTTAGAATTTTATTTAATTTATTTATTTAAAATTTAATTTAAGAAAATTTTTATTAATTAAATAAATGAATAAATAAATGAAATGAAATGGGGAAAGTTTTATCTTAATTTGATGGAATCTGGGAACATTCAAAAATCGACTTGGAATTCAAAATTTATTAGTGCTTAGCAAGAATCTTTGAGATAGACAAAATTGACCTGTTTCAAATTCAAGGTCCTCTGCCTCAGCCTGTCTTCATTTGTTGCCAATCAGTTCTTTATCCCATCGAATCTTCAATAATCTCTGCTCAGAGATTGAAGTCTTTTCTGGCTTCCTTCTTTCTTAAATATTTCAACTCTTTCCCCACGCCCTGTGCTTTTGGTTTTTAAGTTCTTTTCACGCTTCAAAGAAAAGTCATCTGTCATGAACTTTCATCCTCCCCTTAACACATCCTCACTTTGATATTTATAATCTTTCCAAAACAATCGTCTCTAAAACTGAGCCTTTGTTTGAACTGTTCTCTGGATCCTTGGGCTCGTGGGATTGTAGATTTCGATCTGGAAGTCACCTGCATAGGTCACCTGGTCTAACCTGATCTTACAGATCAACAAACGATCCCCTGGAGAGCCGAAGGGACTTTCCCAAGATTATGTAGGGAGCGAATGGCAAAGCTGGGGTTCATACTTTGTTCTTCTGACTCTAAATCCAGCATTCTTTCCACTTAATTATGCTGTCTCAATTTGATTCCTTCTCTTTTATCTCTTCTAATCAGCATTTCACAAAGTTCTGTAGTTTTCAAAATATCTCTTGAATTCATTCCTTCTCTATTTCAGCTGTTACCACTTTTTTCTAGGTAATCCTCTCCTCACACCTGGACTATTATAACAATTTCTAGTCTTTCTGGTTCAGGAACTTTACCTTTCTCCAATATATCCAGGTCTTTGCTTCCAGCCTAATCTTCCTGTAATAACAGCCGTCATGTTATTCTGCTATTTGCCAGTGTCCTAGAGATATCCGCATAGAAGGATTCACTACTGGTCCTATGAAGGCCTCACTTATAGGTGGCCTCCGATTTCATCTAGCCCCAAGACATGACAAAGACTCAATAAAATCTGTATGTATTCTAAAGGGATTTAGACCAGTCCCTTTAGATGGCATTGGTCTAAATAGATTTTTTTTTGCTCGCTTTAAAGCATAATAAAGAAAATATTTTTTAAACGTATATTACAGGGGGCAGCTTCGTGGCTTAGTAGATTGAAAACCAGGGCCTTAGGGACAGGAGGTCCTGGGTTCAAATGTGTCTCAGATACTTCCTAGCTGTGTGGCCCTGGGCAAGTCTCTTAACCCCCATTGCCTAGCCCTTGTCACTCTTCTGCCTTGGAAATAATGCCTAGTGTTGATTCTAAAATGGAAAGTAAGGGTTGGGGGGGGGGGAAAGGCATTGCAATATGTAGTCAGACAGACAGCTTTGACTTGGTCTTTGAGTCTTAAATAGATATTGAGTAGAGCCCAGCATCGACTCAGAAGTGGAGATTAGAGGAGGTTGTATGTGCGAAATGATGCGGTCCTTGAAAGGGCACCAAACTGCTGCTGCAAAAGCCCATGTTTTTAACACCAATATCCTCCAGGTGATGCTATACATGCCTGTGAATCACGGAACATCACGAACCCAGAAGAACCCAAATTGCCCTTGACTCAAAGGAAAATGGAATGATTCATGGTTGTTGTAAGTAGGAAGCTGTAGCTCATAACCGATGATGATTCGCATTTGAAAACGGCCATAACAGATATCCTTAGGGATGTGTATGACCACAAAAGGAGACAGGGTAGTTAATAGATGACTGCATATAATTATATGGAATAAAAACATATAATATATGTAAATGTAATATATAATAAGAGTGTAGGGGAACAGATGGACTGCCTCAGGGTTGCCTTAAAATTTAGGATATGGACAAAGAACCAGAGGAGAAGGCCTCCAGTACATCCTAGAGGATGAATCCTCTAGGAAGAAAGATGTGGATAGGAATCATTGAGGATAGGAAGGCACCATTGAGTTGCAAAATGCATCAGTAGGATAAATGAGGTCAGAGATTAATTTATCACATAATATATCAAGTCTAAGCTTCTTGAATTAGCTTCTATGTCTTCACATTCTGGTCTCTTTTCTTTCCTACCATTCGGCAACATCGTGGACAGTGATGGATATGGAGGCTGGAAGACCTTAGTTCAAATCCAGCCTCAGATGCATTCTAGCTCTGTAACTCTGGGCAACCTTTCCCTGCCTCAATTTCCTTATCTGTAAAAAAGGGATAATAATGTCTGCTCTAAGGACAAAATGAGGTAATATTTTGAGATTTTGAAAATCTTAAAGTGCTATATAAATACTACAAGTAGTAGAGATGATGGTGGTAGTAAGAGTGGTTGTAGTAATAATGATGGTGGTGGTTGTAGTAGTAATAGCAATAGTGATAGGAGTGGTAGTAGTACTGATGGAAGTCATTGTAGTTGTTCCCATTCTTCCCTGAAGCTAATTGCTTCCATTGAGTCGGGCTTACCTCCCTATCCCTCACCATTCCAGAACCCTTTCCCTTCTTTCCTTATTTGATTTTCCTGGTCTGGAGTGCCAAGTTCCTTCTTACTCTATTCTAAATCCTGGTTATATTTCAAGTGACTTTCTTAAATCTTACCTCCTCTCTGAAGCCTTCCTTATTTTCTCTTGCTCGTGTATTTCTAATCTCCATTCTCCAGAACAGAGATTAAAGTTACTTGTTCTAGTATGCTAGTGGGCTTGAATTTTCCTTTTTGTGAAATTGTGGAATTTTTCCAGTTTTAAGTTGGCTTGAGTCCTCAGTCCAGTTCCTCATTTTTATCTTAATATTACATCCTTATGTTACTCTGTAGCAGTGTGTTTATCCCCAGGTGCTTACCAGGACTTTACCATGAAAAAAATAGCTTCATTTACATTCTAAGTGTGGCAGAAATTTTAAATCTTTTGTGATATAAGTAAGGAGGAACGTGGAAATGAGATACAAATTTTTAAAATCCTCATCCATTCATCAGATATTTATTCAGTACTTCACTCCGGACTGAACCCTGTGCTAGTCATCAAGGAAGGTATAAAGTTTCTGTAAGAAATTGGCTCTGATCTCATGGAGACAGCTGCAGGTGAAGTAGATTAGAGTGTAGGACTGGAGTTAGGAAGACCTGCGTTCAAATATGAATGAGATACTTTTTAGGTGTGTGACCAGGCAAGTCTTAATAAACTCTGTCTGTCTCAGTTTCCTCAACTGTAAAATACAGATAATAGCATTTATGTCCTAGGGTTGTTGTGAAGATCAAGAGATATAAAAGCTCTTAGCATCATACCTGGCAAAGTAATAGATGCTTAATAAATCCTCCCACCTTTATTACCTTCCTTTTTTTTTCTACCTTTCTCCCTCCTCTCTTCCCTTCCTTCCATCTATTCTTCCCTTCCAACTCCTCTCTCCCCCTCCTTCTTTCCGTCCTCCCCTTCCTTCCTCCTTCCTTCACTTTCTCTGTCCATTTCCTCCTTCTCCTTCCTCTCTCCCTCCCTCCTTTCCTTCCTTCCATTGAGTTAGGAGGAAAAAATGAAAACCATTACATGATAAGTGATTATAGAATTGCAAAACAAAATGCTAACTTAGATCCAAAAGAAAAATAAATACTCCTGGTGATCACTACCTCCAATTTTAATGCTCTGATATTTACTTATGCTAATAGTTAATAATTTTATGCCTCCCTTCTATCTTCCCAACATAGTTTGTTAGTTACAGATAAGAATAAATTTTGCTTATTATATTATATATATATATATTATTATATTTTGCCTTATAGCCAGCATGAAAAAGAACCACCTGATCAAGGTTTCATTATCTTTAAAATATAGAGGTCCCATAGCTTTAAAAAAATTTGAAATCCTTGTTCACAATTATTCCAGTTTTGGAGTCTTAATGAATAAACTGTATAGCACTCAATATACTGTTTTATACTGTTTTCTTGTTTTTTCAAATAGGTTAACACTCTCTGATTAAGTTATTAATCTAAAATGAGACTTTTGAAACATTCTGTGTTTCATTTGTCTTCCTACCAACAGCTGATACAGTTTTAGAAACTCGAAATGAACCTATGCTTTCTTTGGGATCGGCCACTCCTAATAAGCAAATTCCCTCTGCCAATGCATTTTGGTAGGGGTCCCCAAACTACAGCCTGTGGGCCACGTGTGGCCCCCGGAGGCCATTTATCCGGCCCCCACCGAACTTCCGGAAGGGGCACCTCTCTCATTGGTGGTCAGTGAGAGGAGCTGTATGTGGCGGCACCATCGCTCACTACTTCCGGTGACATCATCTTTGCATGGTGCCTTGTTCTGAGAGTAACTGAACGAGAACGAGGCACCCTGCAAAGGATTATGTGGCTGCACAATGGAAGACGTCAGCAAGGGGAGTGGCGATCTGGGGGAGCAGATTCCGCACTGTGTACACTGCTGCCCAGTATAGTGGTGGCAGTGACGGGCCTTTGCGAGGTGTGTCAGGCCCATTCCAGCCAGCGCTGCAGCCTCTACTATCCCAGGCAGTGGGATACAGATTTCTTCATAGTTTTTTTATAGTCCGACCCTCCAGTGGTCTGAAGGACAGTGAACTGGCCCCCTGTGTCAAAAGTTGGGGGACCCCTGCATTTTGGCATCTGTTTTGAAATTCTGAGTCTTAGAGGGTTGTCCGGGGCATCGAAATGTTAAATGACTTAGTAATACAGCCAGTATGTGTCAGAGATGAAATTTGAATCCATGTTTTCCCAATGTGGAGGCCAATCTTCATTACATCAAGTTGTCCATCTGTGTTCTGGAAATACAGTCGTCATTAAGAATTTTTTACATTTTTTCTATGGTTACATGATTCTTGTCTCCTTCCCTTCTTCTATCCCCCCTCCTGAAGTTGACATATAATTACACTTGCTTATGCATATATTATCATTCAAATCCTTTTTCCATATTATTCATTTTTATAATAGAGGACTCTTTTAAAACCGAAACCCCAAATCATATGCCCACATAAACAAGTACTAAATCGTGTTTTCTTCTGGATTTCTACTCGTATAGATCTTTCTCTTGATGTGCATAGCATTCTTTCTCAAAAATCTTTCAGAATTGTCCTGAATCATTGCATTGCTGTTAGTAGCAAAGTCAGTCACATTTGATTGTCCCACAATATTTGAGTTACTATGTATAATGTTCTCCTGGTTCTGCTTATTTCACTCTGCATCAGCTCATGGAGGTCTTTCCAGTTCTTACAGAAATCAAGTAGTTCATCATTCCTTATAGCACAATAATATCCCATCACCATCATATACCATAATTTGTTCAGCCATTCCCCAATCGTGGAACACCCCCTCATTTTCCAATTTTTTTGCCACCACAAAAAGCGCAGCTATAAATTTTTTTTGTACATACCAAATATTTTGTTGTTTTTTTTTTAAATCTTTTTGGGATAAAAACCCAATAGTGGTATTACTGTCTGCTAGGTGTGAGGTGGTGCCTCAGAGTTGTTTTGATTTGCATTTCTCTATCAGGAGAGATTTAGAACATTTTCTCATATGATTATTGAAAGTTTTGATTTCTTCATCTGAAAACTGCCTGTTCATATCTCTTGACTATTTAACAATTGGGGAATGACTTAATTTCTTATAAATTTGACTTAGTTCTTTGTGAACTATAGTAGTCATTTAATAAATACTTACTGATTGCTTTAATCTTAAAATCCTAGTCATAGAATAATAGAATTGGAAAGGATCTTAGACATCATCTAGTCTGAGAGTTTACAATTATTCCTGTGTTGAATGTGTCCAAGTCCTCATAAATTTTCTCTAATTTAAAAATGTTCTTAGTGCAAGATAGAAGCTGTTCAGATCTCTAGAAAGAGTTGGGCATCTTATAATTTTTTTCCTCTGAGCTCTAATATAAATCCTCTTTTCTTTCTTTGATTTATAAATAAACTTGTTCATTATCTAAAGGAAAATAAAGAATTAACTTCTGTCTTTCTGATCTTGATTCTTTATCTGACACCTGCCTGTTCTGTATTACTTGAACTTTAAATACAAGTCAGCATGATTTAGTAAAAAAGAACCCAGAGGACTTATATTTGAAATCTGCCTCTGCCTCATAGGAACTGTCTGATCTTCTACAAGTTACTAAAGCTCTTCAGGTCCTCCTATGTGTAAAATTATGGGGTTGCAGTAAATGATGGTGAAGGTCCCATGGGCCCACTCTACATTTTCCATGTTTATTAAAGCTGTTGCTGCTAGCAACCCAAATCTTTTCTGAATTCTCTGATACAAATGGTCCCAGCAAGACACTTCCTTAACAGTATTTTCTCAGTAAGATGTAACTTCTGCCATAAAAAAAATTTTTAAAGCAAATATTTAATAATGGTTTTATGTACTTCCTGGAAGATGGCAAAGTAGTCACAAGTGAAAGAAACAATTTTCTCCAATAATAACCATTACCAAGGATGGAGGGGTTGGGGATGGGAGGAGACACACACAGAAAGGCAGAGAGAAAAGAAGAGAGGAGAGAGAAGAGAGGAGAGAGAGAGAGAGAGAGAGAGAGAGAGAGAGAGAGAGAGAGAGAGAGAGAGAGAGAGAGAGAGAGAGAGAGAGAGAGGAGAAGGGAGAGAGACAGAGAAGGAGAGAGAGAGAGGTGAGGGAACGGGGTAGAGAATGGGGGAGAGAGAGAAATACAAGAGAGAGAGGGGAAGGGGACAGAGAGGAGAGACAGAGAGCAAAGAGAGAAAGCAGGGGGGGAGAGACATGAGAAAGGGGGAAGAAAGACACACACAGAGAGAGAGAGAGAGAGAGAGAGAGAGAGAGAGAGAGAGAGAGAGAGAGAGAGAGAATTAGAAGAGAGGAGAAATATAAATTATTATGTATCAGGACCCAGAGTAAGACAAAGAAAGAATGCAATTCTTAATTAAATATAGATATATGATTTAGATCTGCGATTTCATGGGTATAAGGAATTCTAGGATGAACAAGGCCTCTAGTATTGCATGCCAATATTTTTGTTGTAGTTTTTAATCACAGAATGTTGCCTAGAGCACTGAGAAACTCAGTGATTTGCCTGGCTGTCACAGAATCAGTATGCGTGCGAGGTAGGACTTGAATTTAGCTTTTCTAGTCTCCAGTGCCAACACTCTAACCAGTACCCCATGCCCTTATTAGAAGAAATAACTGGAGAAAATTTCCTAGAATGGAAAACAGTAATCAGGCCACAAGTGAAGAAAATTAATAGGGCTTCAACATGGAGGAATGAAGAACTCTATTTTCCTAAACATATAATTATCAAATTTCGGAATGATAAATATAGTTTTTAAACAGTCAAGAAAGAAAAGAAATTACCTATTTGCCCTTGGGCCATTGGGTGGCTCAAACAATAACGTACTGATTAGAATCTTACAAAAGAAATGAAAAAGAAGGCAAAGTTGCATTAAAAATTATGTGTCGAATTAAAGGAATTTATTGAAAGAAGTTCACAATTATTAAAGAGATCACAGTTGGGGAGTAACCAACTACAGATCAGTGAGATAATATAGTTCTTACTAATTAAATAGTAGGATAGTCTATTGTTGTCATTATCTTTAGTTGAGATTATAGAGTATGATATGTAAGATTTTATTAGAGATAAAAACACATTAGAATTGGAGATAATTATATTGTAATTATTAGGGAAAAAGAAAAGAGTTAAGATTTATTTCTAGGCTTATTTTAAAGGCTTGGGGAAGAAAGGTAGCAAAGAAGACTGAAAAATCTGAAAAATGAAACTCCTCTTTGGCCAGAGGGCAACTAGGTAGCACAATGGATAGAGCACTGGACTTGGAATCAGGAAGACACATCTTCATGAGTTTGAATCCAACCTCAGACACTAGCTGTATGGCCAGGGACAAATCACTTCAACTTGTTTTACCTCATTTTCCTCATTTGTAAAATGAGTTGGAGAAGGAAATGGCAAACCATTCCAGTCTCTCTGGCAAGAAAACTGCAAATGGAGTCATTTTTTGTTAATTGGTCTGGGCTTGTGATTTGATTACTGTAGGGCAGACTCCTATTTTGAAAAATCTCCCTACAATGCAAGTAGCCAACCAGGGTAATTTACAGTTTTACAGAATATTCTAGAGCACTGAGATACTAACTAGCTTGCCCAGAATTAAATATCTCCTAATATGTTGTAGATACATATTACCCCTGTGACATTACATCTTTAGCAATCCTTCCCAGGGGTGTCTATACCTTCTTTCACATCTCCTTGATAGGTCCTGAATACTGTTTGTCCTACATTGCCACTTCCAGATTCTCCCCTTACCACCACCAGTTTATTATTTAATGTTAATTTGACCTCACTAAAACAATTCAGTCTTTTTACTGCTCTCTAATTCAATCTTTATCTCATTCCCCAAAGAGAAGATTCCAAGTCTTTTCTTTTTTTCCAGCTTTGTAGGTTCTCCCCCCCAACCTCACCCTGCCACTCTTTTAAGTAAGGATATTCCCACATTCCCTTTTACCAAAAAGACCATTAGTTCCCTCTTCTCTTACATCCTTTGATTTCACACTCCCTGACTTTTTCATCTTTCACTCTAAATTCTGATGAAGAGATAGGCCTCCTTTCCAAGGACAGCCCCTCTAGGTGTGTCATTGGTTCCATTCCCTCCTGCTTCTCTAGCAAATTGCCCCTCCATCATCCCCCTCTATAGGCCTTAATCCTCTTTTCTGTTGGTTCCTTTCCTATTGCTGACAAACACTCCAAAAATGTCTCTCATTCTTAAAGAAGCATGATTAGATCTTATCATCGCCAGTATTATCCCTTTTATTGCATCCCCTTTTCACTCAAAGTCCTTGAAAAAAACTGTTTAAACTGAGTTCCCCAACTTCCTCTTTTCTCCTCTAAACATTCTGCATTCTGGCTTCTAACTTCATTATTCAACCGAAACTTCTCTTTTCAAAGTTATCCTTGGTTTCTGAATGACCAAATCTCATGGCCTTTTCTTAGTTGTCATCCTTGACCCCTTTTCCTTTTTCCTCTTAGATATTACCCTCTCTGAGTGTTTATGATTTTGTTTTTTCTTTGTTTTTTCCTCTTATCTATCTGATTGTTCTTCAGTTTCTCTTGGCTGATCATTATCCATGACCCAGACTGTGGGTAACCACAAGGGTCTGTCCTACACTCTCTTCTCTTTTTTTTCTTTAATCTCTCACTTGATCTGATCAGTTCTCAAGGCTTCAGTTATCATTGTAGAGGACTCCCAGATTTATTAATCTAGTTCTAGTTTCTCCCTTGAGTGTCAGTCTCCTTTCACCAACTGCCTGTTGGACATTTTAGATTTATATCCCATTAGCCTCATGCCATGTATAGAACTGACTCTAATGAACCCCCCCCCCCCCCCCCCCCCAATTCGCCTCTCTTCTACACTTCCCTATCCAACTTTGGCGTCATCCTTGACACCACACATTGCCACATTGCCAGTTTTTATTTATCTTTTCTTGTCAATGTTCTTTTTCCTCCACTCACACAGCCATCATCTTAGCTCAGATCCCAATTGCTTCTCATTGGGGCCATTGAGTAGTCTTCTAATTAATTTCTCTCCCTCAAGTCTCCTCTCTCTCCAATCCATCCTCTACACAACTGCCAGAATGGTTTCCCCAAATGGTAAGTCATATATATCGCTCCTCTACTCAGGAAACCAATGGCTCCTTCTCTCCTGTAGGATCAAATATACATCCCTTGATTTTGCTTACCCAGCTCAGCCTTCTTTGCTTTTCTAGTCTTACCCATTATCTCTTTCCACGTCCTTTTCCACTCCACTGCTAATTTACTGTTCTTATGCAAAATGTATCTGTGTAGCACTGGGGCTCCCCCCATGGCTGGGATCTTAGCATCTTAGTATTGTCAGATTCTTTCAAGCCTCAGCTCAAGGCTACCTTCTACAGGAGGCCTTCCCCATCTCCCAGAAACTAGTACCTTCAAGTATTGACATTCATTTGCTCTGAATATACCTAGTATATTTCCTTCATTTGAAAGCTAAAACCTTTAGTTATTGGAAATCCACCCTGTATAATCTTGTATATACTTGTCTGTGTATAGTATTGTTCTCTGCCCCAGAAGGGCCATTGGGCAGGGCAGGGCAGCTTTCATTTTTCATTCATATACCCAGTGCTTGGCAGAGATAAGTGCTTAATAAATCTTAAGTAATTGATTGCCAATTGGTTGTTTGGACCCAGATCATTCTTACTCCAAGGCTTGGCTTTCTGTCTCTATTCCGTTATTCCACTAGCAGTAGAAATAATACAGGGGGGAAAATGGTTTTACTTCTTAGATTATAGTAACAACAAAAATTTTAAGAGACAAATCAAATTTAATAGCTATAAATGGTCTGGTTTATCCTATTAAAAGGAAAAGGGTTATGGGATGGATTGAAAAATGAAGTCCATTAAAATACTGCCAACAGGAAGAACATTCAGTGTAAAAGGTATATGCAGATTAATGTTAATTGTTCCAAAAATATGTAGCAATTTTTTAAAAGAAGAGAAAGTAATATGTGCTAAAGTTGAGTTTAAACTAGAAATCATCAAGGATGTAAACTGGTATTATTCAGTGCTGAAAGGAACTTTAATGAATATATACATCAATTTGTATATATTAGTATAATATAAATATTTGAATATATGTCAAACATTTAAGAAATTAAAATATTAGCGACATTAACAGTACATGACAAGAAACAATAAATAAGAATGTAATAATAGGAGATATGAAACTAGATGTAAAAAGAATTAGAAAAAATAAAACTACATGAAGACTAATATTTCCATCAACAGGTAGGTTGCTGACCCAGGAGTCAGGAAGACCCAAATTCAAATTCTTCCTCTATATGAATATGGGCAAGTCACCTAATTCCTTTGACTCTCAGTTTACTTAATCTATTATATGCTGGGATTACAATAATGACAATACCTCCCTTAAAGGGTTGTTGTGAGTCTCAAATGAGATTATATCAAGAAGTCATGTTATCAGACTTTTATTAAGTACCTACTGTGTGCCAGGCAGGGGCAACTAAATGGTTCAGTGAAAAGGGTACTAGATCTGGAGTCAGGAAGATCTGAGTTCAGATCCATACTCATCCTCAGTAGCTTTGTATTCCCTGGGCAAATAATTTAATTACTTGCCTTAATCTACTGGAGAAGGAAAGGGCAAATTATTCCAGTATCTTTGTCATGAAAATCCCAAGGATAGTATGGTTCCCAGGATCATGAAGAGTTGGACACAACTCAATTGACTGAACTGTAGTAATGTGCCAGTCACAATACTTAATTACCAAGAATATGAAGAAAGGCAAAAAAAAATCTTTGCTTTTAGGAAAAATGTCTCTAAAGTTTGCTGTTGTTTTTTTAAATATCAAACTTTAAAGAGCTATAAACATGATAATTTATTATTAGATTAGAATTATTGATTATTCACTTAAGTATCAGTCTCAATTTGGAATAATAAAAATGAATGCAATGCTTTGCAAAATTAAAAACAAAAATGGGGAAAATAAAATTTGCAACCTTATTTGGTATATATATTATTTTTGAAGAAAATAGGTTCCATTTATAATATGTACATAGATATTACATATATAGTAATAAACCTCAAATAAACACAGATGAGACCTATCATAAAATAAATATTTATAATTTAGATTATATAAAAACTATAAAACCACACCAAAATGAATTTTTAGGGAACTTTAATGATAGTAGACAAAATATGTAGCAAAATTACTGTTCTCACTAAATTAATATATAAATTTTATGCAATACCAATGGGAAATCCAAGGACTTTCACTTCATTTCAAATCCAGCTTCAGATACTTGGTAGCTGTGTGATCCTAAGCTAGTCATTGTTTTCTTTATCCATAAAATGGGGATAATAATAGCACTTGCCTCTCAGAGTTGTTTTGAGGATCAAATGAGGTAATTATTAATTTAGCACAATGCCTTGCTTATATAACAAGCACTATATAAATGTTAACTATTATTATTACTAGATAAATTATATTGAAATTTAAGTGGAAAAACAAATGGTTAGCATTTTCAAGAGTTAATTGGGGAGAAAAAAAAGTCAAAGAAGTTGTATTTCCCCTCCTAGACTTTAAAATCTAAGATGAAACAGTTTGTATCAGAACTGTGTGATAGTGTACAAAAACTTAAAATTTTTTTAAAAGGAAGAAAAAGGTAAGTAAGAACAGAACAGAATCCCAGAAATAGGATGAAATAAGTATAAAAGATGACCACTTAGTAACTGGAGAATATTGTAGCAGCTGGGGAAAGAATTACTTTTTTGAAAAATCAAGAACACCCAATAGAAACCTGGCAATAAATAAATTATCTTTGCCTCATACCATATATCAGAATCAATTCCAAGTGAGTCCATATAGTTTTAAAAATTATAAGAAAAACTTAAAAAAAAAAAGAAAGAATAGTGTTTATTTCCACTCTGGAGGGCATATCATTTTTAATGTCTAAACATATAAAAATTATTAGTTATGAGGATTTGATTATGTAAAAATAAAATAAAATGATATCAAAATTTAAAAAGAAAAGTACTTGCAGAAAATATAATAGATCAAATCATAATATTTAAACTTAGATGTCCAAGTCACTTTTATAAGACATTTTGTGCTGGTAAAATACAAATGTAACATTCATGATCAATAGAGATAGCAAGGGCAAAGATATAAGCATTTAAAGGAGAAAGGACAAATATATAGTGAAAAAAGTATGTATTTTTCAACATTGGAGGTTATTGATCTGGGCTTATAAAGAGCAATGTTAAGGATTCTCCTGATGCTGCTGGTGATCAGATTTTTTCAGCTTTGTGAGAGAGACTCCCATAGCAGAAGAATTCTCTGTTATCTCACAGCTGAGATTCTTAGATATACACACACTAGATAATTCCTGACCAAGTAGTTCTGTGCCCTTTTCCCTTGGATGTCATGGCCCTTCTTTTTCATTAGACTATTTGAGATTAATTCAGGTAAATATGTATTAATCCTTTGTTTAAAAATTCTTTTTTTAAAATTAATTTTAAAAATTTCCTTTACCCCTCAGACCATTGGAGAAAGAAAATTCCTTGAAACAAATATGTGTAATCAATCAAAATAAATTCTCCTATTGGCCATGTTAAAAAAATATACTTCATGCTCCACCCTGCATCCATGACTACTCTGGATCTGTAGATCATAGCCCCACTTATGTTAGAGGCCAGAGAGAGTTATGGGCTTAGTTTGACCGTCGAATAGAACGACACTTTTAATTCAACAGGCATTTCTTCAGTACCTTCTAGCGCAAGGCACTGCCCTAGGGAACTAGGGATATGAAGAAAAAGAATAAATTAATATCCTGTCTTCAAAGAGCATAGATTCTCTTCTGATTAAACTTGGATTTAAACCACATAATACTTTGAAAAAAGCCTACAGATTCATGGAAAATGAGGTAGATTAAGAAGCCCTCTGAGATGAATGTAAATAATTCCTACAATATGGTGGTGAGGGAGGAAACCAGGTAAATACAATTTCAAAAGTATCACCATTATATGGTGGGATGAAACTTCTTACAGTACAGCTGCTCTGATGTGAGGTACATCTCTAGGGCCAAGGACCATTTGCTATCTGGGTTAGACCATATTTAGAGTATTATGCTCAGTTTTGGCTGCCACATTTTAGAATGGACATTGACAAGGTGGTGGTGTTCATCCTTTGTAATCAGAGAGGATCGATGGCATCATGAGAGCGATGCCTTGATGTGTGAGCAAGTTGGATTTAAGTGAGATGAAGTGATTCAAAGTCATCATCAAGGTTGGGTAAAGCCAATGGGGGTGTGGATATAGGCAGGGGTCTGGAATGATCAGAGGCCTGAGAAGCAAGCTTAAAAACATGTTTTCCAACCCAGTATTTCCAGATAAGGAGGAAAGAATGGTTACAGAATCTTTATTTTCATCTGGATTTCTTACCTAATAGAATAGAGGAAAAGCAAACAAACAGCACTTCCAGGTGGGAAGGGAGGTTATGGTAACTATCTTTAAGTATTTAAAGGACCTTTATGTAGCAGGGGCATTAATTCGATTTGTTCTGTCTTAGAGGGCTGACTTGTAGGATCAGTGAATAAAATAGAAGAGGCAGATTTTATTTTTTTTAAGTTTATTCAATTAATTAATTTAGAATATTTTTCCATGGTTACAGGAATCATGCTCTTTCCCTCCCCTCTTCCCACCCCCCTCCCATAGCCAATGCACAATTCCACTGGATTTTACATGTGTCATTGATTGAGACCTATTTTTATATTATTAATAGTTGCACTAGGGTGATCGTTGATGAGTCTACATCCCCAGTCATATCCCCATCAAGCAGTTTTTCTTCTGTGCTTCTACTCCCACAGTTCTTTCTCTGAATGTGGATAGTGTTCTTTCTCATAAATTCCCCAGAATTGTCCTGGATCATTGCATTGCTGCCAGTAGAGAAGTCCATTACGTTCTGTCGTGCCACAGTACATACAGTTTCTGTGTATAATGTTCTCCTGGTTCCACTCAAGAGGCAGATTTCAGCTCAGTACAAGGGGCAACTTTCTAATAATGTGTGCTGCTCAAGAATGGGCAGCTCTCAGGGACAGCTGGCTTGAGTGGCTGGCCTGGAGATAGAAGGTCCTCAGTTCAAATTTGATCCCAGCCACTTCCTAGCTACATGACCCCTGGGCAAGTCATTTAACCCCAATTGCCTAACCCTTACCACTTCCTTCTGACTTGAAACTGACAATATCAATTCTACGACAAAAGATAAGGGTTAAAAAAAATGGCAGCTCTCTCCATTACTGGAGCCAAATGTTGACTCTCTGTTGAGGTTATTGGATTTTGCTTCATGATGACGAATCCCAATAGCTGACCATTGAGACTCCTTCCAACTCTGAGCTGTTTCTATTTGGGATATTGGGGCCCATAAAGTTTGTGTGCCTTGCTTGGAATTTTGTAGGTAGCAGAGCAGAACCTCTGACTGAATTCAAATCTGCTCTAATTTCTACTACATCATGCTATGCCTCATCTCAATAGTTTGCTGGTAGAATGGAAATTGGCATGATCTTTTTTAGCAGAATCTGGTAATATGTGATAAGTCACAAAAATAATTTTATTCTTTGACCCACTGAAATCCCATCATTGAAAAATACCATAAGGCAATTATTCACCACCTCCAACCCCGAACTAATGGAGTAGTTGGGGAACTATATATATATATATATATATATATATATATATATATATATATATATATATATATATATGTGTGTGTGTATATATATATATATATAAGGATTATTATAATGTTAAGAAAATTATAAAACAGTGTCAGGAGGGATCTATGGGAGAAGGTAATTTCAGTTCTTTGGACAGAGGGTCAATTGGAAGATGGGCATTTGCATTGACTTTTAAAGGATGGGTCAGGATTTTCCCTGGGAAAGGGGCAAAAGGGTAGACATTCCAGGCATAGAGAACTGCAGGTCAATAAAGACATGGTTGAATGAGGTTACAGTGCAGTTAGGGGGAAGGAAAAGAAGGGGTGGTAGGCAAGACTTAGAGTTCTTCTGGAGGTAAGAAAATTGCAAGTTTTATCTCCATTTTTGCAGAACAGTAAACTGAGATTTGGAGAGGTTAATCAACTTGCTTGTGTCATAGTGGGCATTCGTACTCAGTTCTCTTAAACTACAAATTCATGTAATTTTTATATAATGTGTTAAGGTTTACAAAGTACTTTATATATGTTATCTAGTCTAATCCTTCTAATAGCCATATAAAGAGAGGTATTATTATCCTCATTTTAGAGATGAGTAAGTAGACTGAGAGGTGAAATGACTTGTCCACTAAGACTAGCCTAATTAGTGTCTGAGATAGAATTTGAACTCACATCGTCCTGACTTTAAATCCAAGACATTAGCCATTGTACTGCCAAGCTTTCCCCCCTGTTATCAGACTGCACCTTTTATGCTTTTTTATTCTACTTATAATGTTATTATAAATATTATAAATAAATAAAATATAAATTATATTATAAATATATTAGAAATTGTATATTGTAAATATGATATATTATATTGTAAATATAAATAAATATAAATATTAAAGTTATTCTATTATATTGGATGTCTGTGTATAATATCTGCTTCCTCCCCTGCACCCCATATTATAAACTATCATAATTATCTTTGTAGCATGGTCTTTTTGAATAATTGCAGTCTTATATTTCAACTAAAAAAAATATCAGTTTTACAAGGTCAAAATGAGAGAAAAATGGAACAGCTAAGTGGTGCAGTGAATATAGTTCCAGGTCTAGATTGAAGAAGACTTATCTTTGTAAGTTTAAATCTGGTCTCAGATACTTATCATCTGGGTGACTCTGGACAAATCACTTTGCCCTGTTTGCATCCGCTTCCTCATCTGTAAAATGAGCTGGAGAAGGAAATGGAAAACCACTCCAGAAATCCCAAGTGGGGTCATGAAGAGTGGGACATGACTGAAAACAATGAGCCATAGATAGCAGTTTTTCAGAAAAGATATGGGAGCTTTGGGACAAAAGCTCAGTATGAATGAATGGTCTATGGTAGCCCCAAACCCCAATCTGCTTTTAAGCTCTGTTAAGAAAGGCAGAGCTTCTGGGAATGAGATAATCATTCCTTTTCTGCTGCTCTGGCCAGAAGATGGTCTTCAGTTCTGGATACCATGTTTTGGGAAGTACCTGGATAAGGTAGAGATAGCTGGGCCTGAGAGCAAATAATGGATAGTAAGAATGACAGTATCCTAGCCAAGTAACATTGTATTGAATGGGAATGAAGTCACATATCCAGCAGTAGAGGGAAACCAGGGAAAGACAACAAATGGCCATCCGTAGGGCAAACTGGGAGTATCACTGCCTTGAGCCTTTGGAAGCTTTGATGAACCAATGCAGATATACTCCTTTTCTTCTGATCATCTGTAGATATGCAGCCTAGAGTCTTGTTGGTCTCCAGGAAGTTACTATGGATAGAGAAGTTCTACTGGTTGGCCTGCCTGGGTTTAGGTGGTGGATTAGGACTGTAACCAAGGGAGTGTCTCTTTGTTCAGCCTTCCTTTCCATATAAAGTTTCCTGCAAATCTCCTTTCACTTAGAGTGTCTCAAGAAGGATAACTAGGGTGGTGGATGGCCTTAAATCCATACCACATGAAGACCATCTGAAGGAACTAGGGAGAAGACTCAAGAAGACTATGAGAATGGTCTTCAAATACTTGAGCTGCCATATTGAAGAGGGATTGAGCTTAATCTGCTTGGCAGAACAAGACAACAGAGCTGGGCAAAAATGGGTAGAGGTTGCAAAGATGAAAATTTGGGGCCTTTGCAATGCAGAAATTTTGACAATTAGAGCTGTCTAAAAGTGGTATGGGGTACCTTTGGAGGGTATAGTTTAGAGCTAGAATTTTTTGTTGCTATTCAATCATTTTAGACATATCCAAATCTTTGTGACTCCATTTGGGACTTTATTGGTAAAGATACTGGAATTATTTGTCATTTCCTTCTCCAGTTCATTTTACAGATTAAGAACTGAGACAAACAGGATTAAGTGATTTACCCAGGGTCACACAGCCAATAAGTGTCTGGGGCCGGATTTAAACTCATGAAGATGAAACTTCTGACTATTGCCTTCTAGCTGCCCCCAAAAGAACCTTTAGAGGCCATTGAATCCAATGCCTTCATTTTACACATGAGGAAACCAAGACATTGAGAAATTGAATGACTTTCTCCAGATCACACTGCAATTAAAGATCTGAGATGAGATTTGAACCCAGATTTTTCTGAGTATAAGATTCATTTATGGTACAGTGCCTCTCATACTCATTGTGCAGTCTTTCAGTCCTGGCTCAGTAACTCATTGGAAATATTGTAAAGAGCATCAAGGCAGAGCCATTGGTTGAACAGGGTGTCCTTTGAGTCCTTTTGAACTCTGAAATACTATGATAAAGTCAATCTAGGCAGTCCTGAGTTATTTTGAGATCATGGGTTCCAGTGTTCCCAGGAGAGGGCAGTAATAGACTGGTGTTGACATCAGATGAATTCACTCCTCTCAGCTGTGATTGTGCTGTCCCCACAAAGGATAGGAGAACCCCCCAGTCCAGAAAGGAGTCAGAAATCATGGGAGTTGAACAAAAGAGGAAGGGTTAGCAAGAGAACAAAGAGTACAGAAGATGTATCTGGATTGTCAGGGTCTCAAGTCCGCAGAGTTGGCTGGGAATAGACAAGCTTGACCAAAAAAAATAGTGTGGCTCCCCAGGGAAAGACAGATCAGCAAAATAAAGCAAAACTAAGATGATGAACATAATGAAAAAGGCTCTCTTGGTACCCCAACTCCCACTGACTTTTTAGTTTAACCCTTACCTTCCATCTTAGCATCAATACCGTGCATTGGTTCCAAGGCAGAAGAATGGTAACGACTAGGCAATGGGAGTCAAATAATTTGTCCAGTCACACAGCTAGGAAATGTCAGAAGCCAGATTTGAACCCAAAACTTTCTGTCTCTAAACCTAACTCTCAATCCACAGAGGCATCTAGCTGCTCCCCCTCCGCAAGATTCTTAAAGAGGGAGTGGAATTTTAGTTCTGGTGCTTGATGAAAAGAGCAATAGCTTTTCTAGAAGAAACAGAAGTTGCCATAACCCTCTCTCTCTCCTCTTTCAAGATTGATTAGCAGGAAGATAGAAAGGAAAGCACTTAGATAGGAATGAAAGGAGAGAGAGTCATTTTTCAGTCATGTCCAACTCCTCATAACCCCATTTGGCATTTTTCTTAGCAAAGATACTGGAGTAGTTCACCATTTCCTTCTCCAGCTCATTTTATTTTATTTTAATACAGTTAGTATGTGACTGAGGCCAGATTTGACCTCAAGTGACTCCAGAGTGAACATTCTATCCATTGTACCAAATTATATATATTTACATATATACGTATATATGTAAATATATATTTACATATATGTAAATATATATCTATTTACATATATGTAAATATATATTTACATATATACGTATATATCTATTTACATATATGTAAATATATATTTACATATATACGTATATATGTGTGTGTATATATCTATATATATATATATCTATATATATATCTATATACATACATGTAGATATAGTTGCAATACAGGCCAGGTAAATTATAAAGATAACGCCCCCCCAAGAGAGATTTCAAACTTAGGAAAGATAAGATATGCCATCGTGTGGGTACATATGTAGGTTTGTTTACTATGTGCTTTGTGTAGAAAGGTTGTGTGTGTGTGTAATACCGGCATGTTATTTTTGAAGATTTCTTATTCATCTGAACCCAAGATTTAAGCTGAAACGGCAGGACCACGTGGTAAAAAATGATGCACATTTCCCTTTTCTCTGTCAGCGGTAAACATGGTAAAGTCCAGAGGGAAGTTTTATTAAGCCTTCTTCAGACTCAGCCTAGCTCTCAGCAGTATGGGAATGCTCCATTGTTTGTGTGGTGCAAGGCGCATTACTTTTTAGTTTCATTCACAGAATTACTGCTACTTCTGGCTGTGATGCTGTTGTCTTCTGTTAGTATAGACCATCTCAGATAAAAGCTTACATTAATCATGACTTCCCCCTCTCCCTCTTTTTGTTTCCTCTTAATAGCTCACTTTGGAGACCATAACTCTTCACTGCATCTTTCAGGATATCTTTCCGATAGCCAGTTTATACCAGATCAGAATAACGACTTTGTAACCAAAGTAGAGACACTGCATGAACAGCACAGGTAATAACCGACGAAAGCAGAATCATTTCACATGCACCATTGATTATTTTAATGACTTAGTCCTCCATGCGTTTGGGCATTTTATAATGTACTTTGTGTGATCTTATCTTACCTCTTGCTCACGAATTCATTTATTTATTTATTTATTTGTTTTTGAGAATTTTATTAGTCAATTTAGAACATTTTTCCTTGGTTATAAGAATGATATTCTTTCCCACCCCTTCCTGTAGCCGACGTGCAATTCCACTGGGTTTTACATGTGTCCTTGATCAGAGCCTATTTCCATGCTGTTGGTGTTTGCATTAGGATGTTCATTTAGAGTTTATGTCCCCAGCCATATCCCCTCGACCCATGTAATCAAGCAGTTGTTTTTCTTCTGTATTTCTGCTCCCACAGTTTTTCCTCTGAATGTAGATAGTCTTCTTTCTCATAGATCCCTCCGGGTTGTTTAGGATCACTGCATTGCCACTAATGGAGAAGTCCATTACATTCGATTGTACCACAGTGTATCCGTCTCTGTGTACAGTGTTCTCCTGGTTCTGCTCCTTTTGCTCTGCATCAATCCCTGGAGGTCATTCCAGTTCCCATGGAATTCCTCGGGAATTATTTTAAATGGATGGTGGATGGGGTTAGCATATTGATCCCTCTATTTGTATAGACTAGTGGTTCTGAAGGGGCAGCTAGGTGTTCATAGTGGATAGAGCATCAGGCTTGGAAGGAGGAAGCAGGAAGACCTGGTTTCAAATTTGGCTGCAGATACTTCCTAACTTGTGACCTTGAACAAGTCGCTTAACTCTGTTTGTCTCAGTTTCTTCATCTAAAACTGAGTTAGTAAACTAGAAATCCTAAAAATTAAAGGAGAGATTAATAAAATCATAAGTGAAAGAACTATTGAATTAATAAATAAGACTAGAAGCTGGTACTTTGAAAAAAGAAATAAAGTAAACAAAGTACTGGTTAATCTAATAAAAAAAGGAAAGAAGAAAACCAAATTAATAGTATTAAAGATGAAAAGGGAGACCTTACCTCTAATGAAGAAGAAATTGAGGCAATCATTAAAAATGAGTTGGAAAGGGAAATAGCAAAAACACTTCAGTATCTTTCCAAGAAAATCCCAAATGGGGTCACAAAGAATTGGACATGACTGAAACCACTGGTTCTGGAAACTTCTCTTAAGGACAAAGTGATATCTGCTCATTCAGCATTAGCCAATTCTGTAAATGATTGTTTCTGTTTTTACCCAGTGTAGATTATAGCATAAATGATATGCCAAATTTTGTCCTAAAATGGTAGACAACCTATTTTTTTGTATTAAAACATTTGTCTTTATAGCCTCAACTTCTAATAGAAATATCCGTTTGAAAAGTTATCTTGGTTGCCATTTTGTTTTAGTATGGCCAGCTTAATTATACACTGAACTTAAGTTATAGCTTGATACCCCTTTTGCATTTGCTAAATTTAGCAAAAATCAGCCTCTTCTTTTTTTGAGTTATGATGAAACAGTCTTTTATAAAATAAATCAAAACACAGACTTCACTTATTCCACTTAATTAAAATTACTTTGACAACAGGCAAATTTTAACCAGAAGGTAGAGGTAACTACACAAAGAAGAATCTGAGAAGTCCAGGGAAGAACCATTGCCCAGAAGTTGGGCCCATCTATGCTCAAAAAACATTTGTCTTAAACCTGAAAAGTACAAAGTCTCTAGAAAGAAGAGAGGATTCGAATTGAATTCAGGCTCTCCCTACTAACTAGACAGTAAACTAACTACCCTTGAGATGGACCTTCCCATGCTTGGAGAAAGGTCAAATGACTGATTCATGCATTAAACATCACTTCACAACTTAGTATTATCTCTAAACATCGCTTAATAGCTTTGTCTCTCAGTTTCCTGGTCTATAAAATGGGGGAGTTGTACTTAATTCAACAGGTCCCTGCTCACACTGATATTTTTGATCCTTTGGTCTCACATGGGTCCAAAGGCCCTTGACCTCACCCTACTAACCAGGCCACTTTGTCTTCAGGACTTTAAATCACTCTGTAAAATGAGAGAATTGGCCTAAGATCCCTTTCAATTTCGAAATGTTACCATTTTATGAATTGGAATCTATAAAAACTGTTTGGCAGATGTGTATTAGATTAATTAAGAATTACACTTTCAGCCCAATCGCACAATGGATAGAGCACCAGGCCTAGAGTCTAGAAGACCTGAGATCAAATATGGCCTCAGAAGCTTATTCACTGTGTGACCCTAGACAATTCACTGGCCACAAACCTCTCTTTACCTCATCTATAAAATGAGGATAATAATAGAACTTACCTCAAAAGGTGGTAATTATGAGAATCAACTGAGATAATATGTATAAACTGCTTAGCTCAGTGTCTGGCACAAAAGAAATACTATATTAATGTTAGTTATTATATTTATTAAATTCATTCATTTCTCATTTTCTTTTTTAAAATTTTATTTTTCCATCAAAATAAGCATTTGATTTTTTCCTTCCCATTCCCCCAGTTGATTTTTTAAAAGTTTTTATTTTCAATTCTGAATTCTCTTCCTCTTTCACCTCTGAGAAGCCAAAAAATAAAGGGGCAGCTGGATGATTCAGTGGATTGAGAGCCAGTCCCAGAGATCGAAGGTCCTGGGTTCAAATCTGGCCTCAGACACTTCCTGGCTATGTGACCCTGGGCAAGTCACTTCACCCCCATTGCCTAGCCCTTACTGCTCTTCTGCCTTAGAACCAACATGCATCATTGATTCCAAGATGGAAGGTAAGGTTTAAAAAAAAAAGACAAAAATAAAAGAAACATTTTACCCATTTCCCTAGTTGAAAGAAAAAGGAAAACAAATTACTTGTAAAATGCATTAGTCCAAAAAAAAAAAACATTTATTTTTCATTTTCCAAGAATTTCTCTAAAGTCTTACCCTTTAATAGAAGAGCACATGTCATATTAATGGGAAAAATTACTTGGTTTTTATTCTACTTTTTGCTACTCAGAGATTAAAAATTAACTTCACAATTGCATCTTTATTATGATAAGGTTTACACCTGTGATTTCATTGGCTTAAGGAACTCCCAGATCAGAGAACTCTCTCTGCCCTAAAAGTTAGCATCTTCTTTACAATCAAAGGCCTTAATTTCCTGAACCCTAAGAATTTGAACTCTCATCCAGATCTTCTTGGCTCCAAAGGCAATTCTCTCTCCCCTTTGCCCTGCTGCCTCTTAAAAAGTGATTATGTGGAATGAGTTAAGTAGCTCAGTGGAATTTAGAGCCAGACTTGGAGATGGAAGGTTCTGGGTTCAAATATGGCCTCAGATACTTCCTAGCTGTATTACTCTGGGCAACTTTCTTAACCTCCCTTGCCTAGCCCTTACCACTCTTCTGCCTTGGAACTATTATTGATTCTAAGATGGAAGGTAAGTTAAAAATTTTTTTTTAATTTTAAATTTAAATTTAAATTATTTTAATAAATTTAAAATAATTTAAAATATATAATTAAATAAAAATAATATAAATAAATAAATTAAATAAAATAAATTTAAAATAAAAAATAAAAAAAATTTAATAATAAAAAAATTAAAAAAAATTTAAATTAAAAGTTAAAAAAATTTTTTTAGAAGCAATTACTTTAACAGATAATTTAAAAATTTTAATTTTCTACATGTCTACTCAAAATTAATTTTCATAATATCTTCAAAATTTGGGGACTTTTTCTTTAGTTCATGTATTCCATTTTATAGAAAGGCTTTCAGTTTCCCTGTACATTTTTGACCATAGAGTTAAAATCACAGGTACAAGTTAATTATTTGTTTTCAGTGATCTAAAGGGTAGTTGGTTCTCTTCAGTACCATCGCCCCCTCCTGGATGTTGGTCCCCATTTAAGGTAGCTTCAGCCCAATAGTTTGGCCTTTCCCCAGCCATGAGTAAATGAATCTTAAAACATTAAACTCAAAATTTAAGCATTATTGCTTTTTCTATTAAACAAAATGCAACTATTAAAATGATTCCATGCAATCTATAAAAGAATCATTTCTATAAAATGCATTTAGAGCAGTGTGAGAATTTAACTGTTCGATATAATGACCTCTTTGCATAACAGGTTCCCCCAGTGTGTGGTATTTATCCTGAAGCTTATTGGGGAAAATCTGTGGCTCACTCACTACGAGAAAGACAGACTTTTAGTTAGAGTTTTCTTTTTGTTGTTTAAATGGAATGGCTTTCTCGTTAGGTCGTTAGCTCTTCCTCAGATGTTTCAAGCAGAGTCTGGATTCTGGGGTGCCTCATTTGCTGGAAAGTTGGGCTCAGTGAGCATTAGTTGTATTTCTTTTCATCTTTTTCATATCTATGATTCGAAACGATGAAGCCGCCCTTTAGAAACAGGAATATGGTGTATTCTCTGAAGTACCCTCAATGAGTTACAGATCTAGATACAATACTCGGTCTTTTCCTCATCTAAGCAGAACTCATGTTCTCCGTGGTTTTGTTTTAAAGGTCATGGATTGGGGAATAGCGAGATGGCTCAATAGATTGAGAGCCAAGCCTAGAGGGGGGCCCTGGTTTCAAATGGGTCCTCAGACCCTTCCTCGCTGTATGACACCCTTACCGCTCTTCTGCCTTGGATCCAGTACACAGTATTGACTCTAAGAAGGAAGGAAAGGGTATTTTAAAGAAATAAATGAGATTATGGATATTCTGAGAGCTTGTGTTCCCCAGAGTATGCCTTGGAGCTTTGATCATCTCTTGGTCCAACCGACATAACTTTATATCTAGCTGTTTGTCCTTATGAAAGGAAAGGTGTCATTTGGGCCTTCCTTTTTTCTTAATGAACCCCAGAACCAGCTCCTCGGTATCACTAGATATTTAATAGAATCTGAACAGAAAAACAGTAATAACAATTCTTTGTGCCATTTTCCCTCATGATCAACCAAAATATGCCCTGTCTGGCCCACCCCTAAAACTCATAATATCCCGGATACTATATCCATAAATCTTTCCTGTTACCATTTTGTTTCCGGTCAGGGCTTTTGGGCACCATATGCCACTATATCATTTTCTGTGTTCAATCCCCTACATTTCTGAAGAATAATAGCTTTATGGACATTTTTAAATCCCTCTTGTTTCCAGCGACTTAAAATCTGAGTTTTTCTTTCTTGTTGAGATTTTCCCTAATGATGTGGATTCTAGGAATAATAATGATGACAGAATAAATTTGATATTATGATTTTGTCAAAAAGAATATTATTGAAAAGCAGGTCATATTTTCCCCAAGCTTCAATGATATAATTAGGAGTTATAGCCCTGAACTAAGAAACAGATTATAGATCAGACAGAAAAGCCAAGATATAAAAACAACATATGAATACTGTACTTTATATATTTATTTAAAATGATAAAATTTTCTTTCAAATACTAAAAAAATGAATGTACAAGGAGCTTCAAACATATATAAGGCTTTACAAAAATATAGCTATTTGTGGTTAAATCATTTCTGTTTCTTCATGACCTCTTTTTTGTGGTTAATTTGGCAAAGATGCTGGAATGGTTTGCCATTTCCTTCTCCAACTCATTTTACAGATGAGGAAACAAGGGTTAAGTGGCTTACCTAGCAACACACGGCTAGTAAGTGTCTAAGGTGGGATTTGAACTCATGAAAATGAGTCTTCTTCATTCTAAGCCCAGTGTTTTCTATCCATCATGCCACCTAACTGCCTCCCCCCCCCCCAATACACACATACACACATGTGCATATAAAATGTGTGTAAATATGTTATATCTTAGATATTTAATGTAATATATTTCATAAATAAGATATTATACAAAACATTATATAGTATATATTTGTAAATATATAAATGTATTTATATATTGTGATATGAATAATGGCAAGAAATTACAGAGAGAGACAGACAGACAGACAGAGGGAGACAGACAGACAGAGGGACAGAGAAAGACAAACAGAGGGACAGAGAGAAGGAGAGGGAGAAGGAAGAGAAGGGGGGGGGGAGAGAGGCAAAGAGACAGAAGGAAGAGGAGAGGGAGACAGAGACAGAAAGGAGAAGGAAGAAGGGAGAGAGGCAGAGACAGAGAGAAAAGATGTGGGTATGCTCCCCTTTTTAGAATTTATAACCTGTGGGACTTTTTTGGAATGAACCAGATGGCTGTGGTCTTTTTAAAATATATATTTGAAGAAGCACGGGCTGATGAATTATTTTTTTCTCATCAGATTTTCTTATAGCAATCAAATGCATTCATAAGCATCCACTGATGTTGGAGTAGTCTCAGAATACCATAGAAAGTCAGTCATATGTATACACAAACAGGTTTTATTATTGATACTTTTCAAAAGTAAGAAATCTATTATTGTCATTATTTTTTGTCACTATTTTATTTTATTTTATTATTATTTTTTTAAACCCTTACCTTCCATCTTGGAGTTCAATACTGTGTATTGTTTCCAAGCAGAAGAAGTGGTCAGGGCTAGGTAATGGGGTTCAAGAGACTTGCCCAGGGTCACACAGCTGGGAAGTGTCTGAGGCCAGATTTGAACCTAGGCCTGGTTCTCAATCCACTGGGCTTACCCAGCTGTCCCTCTTGTCACTGTTTTAAAAGGAAGAAGGACTGTATTTTCTTCATTGTTTGCCTTTGCTCAGATTCAGGTCAAATTAAAACCATGATCAAAGAGTTAGGGTTGAATTGGTTGACAGGCATAAATGCACTTCAGAATCTGAGAGCTAAAAGCAAGAACTAGATCATTAAAAAAGGAGACTTCAAAATACATATATTTCTCAGAAGTTTGGAGTCTGTTCTGTGTAACAGTGCCTTGGGAGTTTCTTACATTGGTATAAACTGTCCAAAGAATAAATACAGAAAATTAGTTTGGTTAGCTTCACATAAGTAAAAAGACAGAAGAGGTAACCATAATTGAATATTGATGGACCAGTAAATGAGTTGGATCATTTAATTGCAGGAGTGGAAGAGAAAATTGAGGTCATAGTAAGTAGATGAAATTGGTCATTTCATTTTAATAGAATTTTGCTTTCTTTTGGAATTAATGGCACTGAAATTGGGGTAATATAAAAGCTATGCAAAGATGGTTATCAAATTTGGTGGATTTTGTTATGAAAAAAATTCAGTTCATCAGTTCCACAATTTCTATTTTGTTTACTTATTGAATTATTCTTTTCCATTCTCATTAAGTCTCTCTTTTATTTTTGTTTTCTTTAGTGGCCTCAAGCAATCTGAAGCAGAATCTTGCTTTATTAACATTGCCCGAACACTAGAATTTTATGGAGTGGAATTGCACAGTGGTAGAGTATGTTTGTTTTTGTTACTTTTTGGTTGGAAAACATTTTACTATGTTAAAACCATTTATATATATATATATATATATATATATATATATATATATATATGCACACATATATATAAAACCATGAATTTATTAAAATATGAAAATATCTTTGGTTCATGAAAATTATTTCTTTCTCCAAAACAGATGGGCAGATCATTATGAGCTCTAATATAGTGCTCCTTTATTTTGGAAGGCTAATGCAGAAATTGTTTTCTATTGATTATTCATGTTCTTACTTTTTGAAGGATTTTTTTGACTAGAAATAAGTACTTTTTATAAAGTCATATCTGTAATTTTCTATCAGACAGCTTTATGATTCAACAGATCCAAATTTTTAAAAATTTCTGGCCCTGTCAGTAAATTCAGATAGCAAAATTTTCACACTAACTGTCATTGTGTCAGCCAGCAAATAAACATTTGTTATTAATTGACTTTGATCTCATTCCTTGGATCATGCCCTACTGTTAGCCTGGTCTTATTGAAGAAAAAGTGTTTGTGTATTTTATTTCCTTAAATGTGATTTGATTTTATTGTTGGAAAATATATCAGGTGCACTTTTAGAATTTCAAAAGTATATTTGTGTTTGCATATTCATTTGTACAGCCATTCTCAAACAAGGTTCTTTTTCACTTTTTGGAATTATGTTATACGTCTCTTCCAAAATATCTTTACATTCACAAAATTAGAACAGGGTTCCAAGTTACATTTTTGTTTGAAATTGACAACTTTCTTTGTTTTGGTTCTTTGGATTTCTGCCTATGAAATGCCCATGTTGTCCAAGATAATAGGTTCCAATCAGGAAGCAGATAATAAAAGAAAATTGTACCCGGATATGTCTAAAAGTATCACAATGAACAATGAGCCATTGTACATGCTTTTGGAACAATAGATTATGGAAACTACTGTTTCTATTTCTCTTCTTTCTAGAAAAGGACCTGGTATCAAGTGGTCTTAGATGTTCCAAATGTATTTTAATCATTTTTTCTTTTGCTCTCCCTTGAAGGTAATTTAGAGATTAAATTTTTAACAACTTTTGAGCTAAAGCCCAGTGAGTAGATAACAACTTTTAAAAAAAGAGAGAACAGTTTCTTGTATTTTTGCAAAGATGCATTGACATCTTTTACTTCCAAATTGTTCCATTCCTTTCAATTCACAGAGAAGTATAATACCTTCTTAACTTCTTTGCAGTGATATCAGCAAATATGACTATTTTTAAAAATTTTGATTTCTACAAATGTGCTTTATTTTATAAATATTTCCTTAACTCTCAATCTTATATTTTTTAATTAAATTTGATTTTATTTTTGGATCTATATTCTCTCCCTCTCCTCTCTTCCTTACTCTACCACTAGTTGAGAAAGTTAAAAAAAAATCTCTCTTTAAAAGATTTATAATCAAATAAAACAAATACTGGCATTAACTATATATGAAGAAAAGCTCCCATTTAAATCTGTACTCTTGAGTTCATTACCTTTCCATCAGGAAATGGATAACACGTTCTATTTTGAATTCTCTGAAATTGTGGTTGCTCATTGTGTTGATCAGAGTTCTTAAGTCTTTTGAAGTTGTTATTGTAATATTACTATTGTTCTATAAATTGTTTTCCTTGTTCTGGTCACTTCATTCTGCTTTGGTTCATACAAGTCTTCATAGTTTTTAAAAATATGCCCTTTAAGCAGATATGATTGTTTAACATCATATAAGAAAAGGATTATTTCAGAGTATTCTGGTAGGAATCTGAGTATAATTCAGAGACCAAATTTTTCTAGAACAGGAACTTTTTGGCTTAGGGGTGACTCCTTATGTTTTAGAAATTATCTGTTCTGGCTGATAAATTATTTTCTAAGAATTATAGCCAGTAGTATATTTGGTCTTCATATATGCCAAATTAAAAATATTTAACATTTATAGTTTGTGCTCCATCTTGAGCAATTTAAAAATCTACTTCAAGTGCTGATGTTTCTTTTAGATTTATTCCCTTTATCTACCTTGCATGTGTCTTCTCTCTATTCCGCATTACCAATATTCTGATAACTTTGTTAAAAACTGAAAAGAATATAAATATGTCTGTCTTCCATTCTTTTTTCTCCTCTAATCTATATTTTGAACTACTGCCAGACTTATCTTCTGTATTTATAGATTCAGTCATAGCAACTTACTTACTATTGGCAGTCTTCAACTCCATATTTTCACTCCAAGTATCTCTTCAGTCACCAAATCTTATCTTTTCTCGCTTTCCCATCTCTCCACTCACAACACTTTCACCCTCGTTCATGGCCTCTTCACCTTTTTGCTAAAACCTTCTAAGTGGTCTCTCTCCCTCTCTCTCTCTCTCTCTCTCTCTCTCTCTCTCTCTCTCTCTCTCTCTCTCTCTCTCTCTGTCTCTCTCTCTCTCTGTCTCTCTCTGTCTCTGTCTCTGTCTCTGTCGCTCTCTCTGTCGCTCTCTGTCTCTGTCTCTGTCTCTGTCTCTGTCTCTGTCTCTGTCTCTGTCTCTCTCTCTCTCTCTCATCCTACTCACTAAAATTCCATGGTTCCCTATTACCTCTAGGATTAAATATAAACCTTCTAAGTGGTCTCTCTCTCTCTCTCTCTCTCTCTCTCTCTCTCTCTCTCTCTCATCCTACTCACTAAAATTCCATGGTTCCCTATTACCTCTAAGATTAAATATAAACCTTCTAAGTGCTCTCTCTCAATCTCTTTCTCTCTCTCTCTCTCCCTCTCTCTCTCTCTCTCTCTCTCTCTCTCTCTCTCTGTCTCTCTGTCTCTCTGTCTGTCTGTCTGTCTGTCTGTCTGTCTCTCTCTCTCTCTCTCTCTCATCCTACTCACTAAAATTCCATGGTTCCCTATTACCTCTAGGATTAAATATAAACCTTCTAAGTGCTCTCTCTCAATCTCTTTCTCTCTCCCTCTCCCTCTCTCTCTCTCTCTCTCTCTCTCTCTCTCTCTCTCTCTCTCTCTCTCTCTCTCTCTCTCTCTCTCTCTCTCTCTCTCATCCTACTCACTAAAATTCCATGGTTCCCTATTACCTCTAGGATTAAATATAAACCTTCTAAGTGCTCTCTCTCAATCTCTTTCTCTCTCTCAATCTCTTTCTCTCTCTCTCTCTCTCTCTCTCTCTCTCTCTCTCTCTCTCTCTCTCTCTCTCTCTCTCTCTCTCTCTCTCTCTCTCTCTCTCTCTCATCCTACTCACTAAAATTCCATGGATCCCTATTACTTCTAGGATTAAATATAAAATTTTCTAATTGACATTTAAAGCTCTTCATAACCTTGACCCAGTAGCACAGTAGATAGAGTTTTGAGCCTAAAGTCAGGAAGACTCATTTTCTTGATTTCAAATCCAGCCTCAGACATTTACTAGCTGTGTGACTCAGGGCATGTCACTTCACCCTGCTTGCCTCAGTTTCCTCATCTTTATTAAAATGAGCTGAAGGAGAAAATGGCAAACCACCTTAGGATCTTTGTCAAGAGAACCCCAAACGGGAATAGGAAGAGTTAGTCACAACTGAAACAAATGAACAACAGCAAAAGGCATTTATGAATAAATGCTTCCTTGTTGAATTAAGTGGCCTCCCAATTTCTCACTAAAATAATTTTAGTCCCCTTTGCTTGATGTGCAGTTCAAGGTCCTGCTCACCCTTACACTATACTTTCCTTTTAACTCGTTATCCTATTCAGATCACTCTTTGCCTCAGCTAACATTTGACTGCCTTGTCCTCTGAGTATTCACTATTTTCTATGGCGTTTCTAATGTTCTTCCAAATAGCTGACATTTTCTTTCTTCTCCTTTTAAAAATTCTAGTCTGTCCTTTAAGGCTCAATTCAAACACCACCTCCTCCATGAAATCTTTCCTGATTTCCTGGTCATGAAGGACCTTCTTCCTCCAGCCTTAATTAGAACTTTGTCTTGGGAACGATGGCCCAGGGCACAGAGTGCCAGGCTTGGAGTCAAATCCAGCCTCAGACACTTACTAGTTGCGTGACCCAAGGCAAGTCACTTCATCTCTGTTTGCCTCAGTTTCCTTATCTATAAAATAAGTATAATTATATATCCTCCTGCTTCCCAAGATAATTATGAGGATCAGATGAAAATAACAATAGAAAGCCCTTAATTCAGTGCCTGGCACATAGTAAACCCTACATAAATATTACTTATTGTTGTCGTCATCATTATTCTCTTATTAATATTATATATCGTAGTTATCTAGGAACATCTTACCTTCCCACAAAGTCAAGGACGATGTCTTATCTCTGTTGTACATTGGAAAGAGAACTACACTTAGGATCAGGAAACTCATGTTCAAGTCTTGACTTTGCCACTTATTAATTATGTAACTGAGCAAATCATTTCATTTCTTTTCTTCTGGGTTACTATTTCCTCATTTATAAAATAAAAGTTAAACATAGCCCCCTCCCCCCCATTTCCCCCCCAATCAAGGAAAGGTTTTCTGTAGAAGCTAGGATGTTTAAAAGTTATTTTTAAACCCTTGCCTCCTGTTTCTTAGTATCAATTCGGAGAGAAGCGTGGCAGGGTTAGAGAATGACTTTGTCGGAGTAAATGACTTTGCCCAGAGTCCCATAGCTAGATACTACAGTGGTACTTGACATACTTGACACACGAGTTTAATTCATTCCATGACCAAGCTCGTAACTCAATTTGCTCATGTGTCAAATCGATTTTCCCCATTTAAATGAATGGAAATGCAGTTCATCTATTCTGGCCCCCCAAAACCACACCAGTTTTTGTTTTATATGCTTTTAAATACAAAAATATACTTAATAAATATATTTATAGATAGTAAGTAAGAGTGTAAAGAAATAAACTTGCTCATGAAATGTTATTTACTTTCAAGATCAGATGAAGATGCTGGCGGAGGTTTTCATTTCATGCACTATTGCTTCACAGAACTTTCTCTACCTATGTGACGCATGTAATTAAATGCAAAATGGACTTTACACAGATGATATGCAACTTTATTGCTACACTTAATTGCTATTTTTTTACTTTATTATCATTTTCTTCATTGAATTTTGGCTGTTTTGCCACACTTTCCTTGATTTCTCTTAGGGAGTGTTTCAACAAAAACCTTTCCATGGAAGTTTGTTTCTTCCTCCCTTTCAGAAGGTTTTGATGATGTGTGAAACAAGTGTCGTTACACAGCTCCCGCGCAGGACATGCTGCAACTTTTTCTGGGTGTGTCTTTTCAATAAACTTTTAATTTTTCCCCCAATCCTCAACATTTCTTTAATCTTGCTTGTACTGATTACCTTTTTCACCTTGGGCTCTTCCCCACTAATTTCCTGCAAAACCTCCATATGCTGCTGCCGCTGCTGTGACTCCTCCAATTCCTCAGTTCCTCGCCGCGCTGTGTTGCGCAGCTCATGAAACTAAACGTTTGGCAGGCTATCTCGTGGAGGATGGCGGGAACTGGTGAATCAGATATCGCATGTGCCTCAAAACAAAGAATCCCAATGGTGACTTTCGGTGCTCGTGTGTTAAGATCTGAATGGAGAGCTTCCCAAGATAGACAGACAGATAGATAGTACTCTATCCACTTTGCTGTCCCCCAAACGTGGATCTTAGTGGAGACTTCAAGGAAAGCAAGAGGCAGAGACAAGGAGAGAGATTAGTCAGTCATATGGAAAGAGCTGCTGAGAAGGCACAGATGGAGTTTCTTGTGCAAGGAGCCAAGACTTCTTCACTGGATCAGAGAGTATAAAGAGGTGAATAAGGTTGAAAGAGACTAGAGGTGGCAAGAGATCCAGTCATGAAGAGCTTTAAAATCCGGAGGGAGCTTTGGTGTCTTCTAGTGCCTCTTACAAGAGTCAGTAAGGTTTTTGTTGAATTGAATATAGGTGTATAAATTAAATAAAATCATAAGTGTCTGCTCTGGCCAGTTCCCAACATGAATCCCTGTATCAGTCTTTACTCAGAAGTAGTGGAGGTCTTGAATCCCTCTTAGGAGGGCAAGGAGGACTCCCTCCCCTTCCCAAGGAAGGTGAAGGGGGGAGGAAGTCTCAGTGACAGTAAGCGAATGGCCACAAAGGAAACCAGATCGGCTTGGTAATTCCTTTGTTAGTGAAATGTTACATACCTCCTCCCCTGGCAGAACCCATTCCATATTTTACGGTCTTGGATATAATATGCAATGGGAATAAAGGAGCCTGAAATTAGGTTTGGAAATAACGTACTCTGTTACCTAAGGAAACACTGGTTTCTAATCACTGGAGATCATATTGGAGGGGAAGAGGGCACCACACACACACACACACACACACACACACACGTGTCCTTTCTACATCTCAACTTTCCCCATCATGGTTTTGATATATCCCAGGTTTGCATAAGAAATTAAATGAGAATTTTTTTTTTTGCAGGGGTGCTGGAGGTTTGTGCAAGTCACAGACAACTTGTAAAGGCCAGCATAAAATGTAGAAAAAGTTTAGAAACTCAGAAATGCACAACATTATATATATATATATATATATATATACAGTATTGTATAATAGCAACATATTTAGCTTTTAAGACCATAGACACAATTTCTTTTTTAGAGCTAAAATAAGTAAAAGTTAAAGTTCGTGAAAAGAATGCAAAAGCCAGTAGACTATACACAAAGCTAAGAAATGATAACATTGACCTACCTGTAGCCTGTGACCAAGTAGTTAGCCCAGATTTTACAATAAAGTTCTATAAACACCCTATAAAAGAGAAAGAAAAATTCGAACTTCTCTGGTACAAAGGGAGATTCAAAAAATCATACACAGATTTTCCAAATCTCGGGGGCGCCACATCCTTAACTCTCACAATGTGGAAGGGAAATCTGTGTGTGAAGAGATAGATAGACAGACAGACAGATAGATAGATAGATTTATTCATACATTTGATTTATGTATGTGTAACTATATAAATTGTATATAAATATGTGTAAGTGGTTTTCAGTTGTGTCCAACTCTGTGACCCTATTTAGAATTTTCTTGGCAGAGATAATGAAGTGGTTTATTTACTTCTTCCAGCTCATTTTACAGATGAGAAAACTAAGGTAAACAAGGTGAAGTGACTTGCCAAGGGTCACACAGCTAGTAAATGCCTGAGGTTGGATTTGAGCTTAGGAAGATGAGTCTTCCTGACTCAAGGCATGGTGCTCTATCCACTGTGCAACATAAGTTGCCCCCCCCCCCCATATATAGATATCTTTAAAAATATTACATAAGTATGTATCTATTAATTAAATATGTATTAAAGAGGATTAGACTAGATGACCTACAAAGCTCTTTCCAACTCTCAAATTATATAATTCCAGGACATAAAATATTAAAACACTGGCTAAAATTTAAAGATTGAAAAATCATTTAAAAGCACTAGAGGGGAAGGAGTTAGTATGCAAAATATTTTTTCTGCTACCCAAAGAGAACAAAAATCTTGGATTTTTTTTCTTCCAATACAGTTTCCAGGGATTAGAAACCTTGCCTGGTTTTGTGTTTTTCTGTTTTCAATTGACAACTAAATGAAACCTACCAAAATGGAGATTCATTAGAATTAAATAGTTTTTTCTAATTAAAAAATGCAGATACCTCTATATGGGTTAAGGGTCTGTTTACTTTTTTTTTTTTTGTGAAGTAGTTTAATAAGATTGTTTTATTCTGATTACATCTCTGAGAGTAGCTTCCTTGAGATAATATTTTGATCGTAGAAGAAATTGGTGAATTTGGGTACATATGACAATTTAGAGATAGTGTTGGACTAGTCCCTCCTGACTGAGAGATGAAAGAAGAAAAATGCAGAATCAGATACACATTCCTGGACATCTATCTATCTATCTATCTATCTATCTATCTATCTATCTATCTATCTATCTATAATATTTCACAGGGAGGAATATTTCCTCCCTGTAAAAAGGGCAGGAGATTTTTTAAAAAAATGTAAATTAAAAAGAAAAAAAACTCTAGGGAGGAGGGAATAAAAAATGGGGAAAAAAAGATAACCAGCTAAGAGATCTTTTTCTTGTTAATCCCAGGGCAGGTATTATGGTGCTTTCAGACGGATGGAACTACAGTTTTGCTGAAATAGTTGTAGCTGAAGCAGAAGGGCAGGTTTTACAGATATTTGCAGGCAGAGAGAGTTCTTAGGGAAAGAGATAAACATTTATATATAGTGCCTGCTCTGTTAAATCCATTTTACAAATATCATGCCATTTCCTCTTAGCTTCTAGAGAGCAGTTCTACCGTCTTAAAAGATTCAGTACTCTAGACAGCTCCTAATTGTGGCTAGGATACTGAATAAGAGTCCTTACCTATTGCAGACCCCTTTTATCTTTCAGATACCAGGTTATAAGTGCCTTCCTGACCATCCCTCAAATAGTCATCTAAAATAATGAAGTGATGAAGGGACTTGACCTTTGATTCTGACCACAAATACATTTCAGCCTATTGACATTTGGGGAGCACTAAATCAGTCCATTTTGAGTCAAATACATCAATGTTATTTGTGGTAACTCCTGTACTCAGATATTTCAAGGTCTTGGAAGTGGTTTCCTTTTGTAAGTTGATCGATTAGAAGAAGTAACTACCAGTAAGAATCTTGAGACAAGGATCATGCCAGAACTTCACCAGTGTCTGTCCATAGTATACATGTAGGTTGGCATCAGGTTCTTCCAGGTTCACTGATTTATGTAGGCTTGGTGTTGTGGTGCCTTTTGGTCTTTTAGTAATAATTAATTGGCTTTCACAGAAAAAATATATTTAATTTACTTTTAGGTCAACTTACCCTGGAAGTTGAATTTTCAAAATGTTTTACCAAAACTATGTGGTTCTAGTTTAAGAGTTGAGCCAATTCTCCAACCCAGTGACATATTTCAGAATTGAACTCTATCCCTGTTTCAGTTTCTAGATCTTCCAGATGGAGACTCATTGACTCCAACAATCAACAGAACTCTTTATACTTGAGTTCTTCAGGGAATCCTGATAGTCTTTTAAAAAAGGACTGGCCTTACATGTACAATCCAAATTAGATGGCTTGTCAACTCTAGGAGGGAGGAGGGAAAAAAGGAAGGGAGACAACAGGAATCTCATAAATTTGGAAAACGTGTAAAATTGTTATTAAAATAAAATAAAGATAAAAAAGGGATTGGCTTCTAATAAATACAATATTGTCCACTTTGGGTTTTTTTTTTCTGTAAATCCATTAAAACAACGGATGAGCCATTTCAAAAGAAAGTCCTTGGGTCTTATATCTTTATACCGACAGTTCTAGCCAGAAGTAATTCTCTGGGAGTCTACTGAAAACGATTGGATCACGTTCTATAGCGACATAGAGGATTGGGCCCTCTGGTGGACTTTTAGTGAATAGGACTGATATTTTGGAATTTGAAAAAAGCTGACTTTGAATAGCACCCTTTACTTTTACTAGCTGTATATTCCTAGGCAAATCACTTGACTCTTAACTTCCTTGTCCTCATCTGTAAAGGTTGAAGATAATAACCAACCACTCCCTCCACCCCCTCTTCACCCGGTCAAATGAGATGATATTAGGGAGATTGTTTTGCATGTCTTATAGCGCTATGTGCTATTATTAGTTCAAAGCTTTGGCATTTCCCCCAGCTACCAGCCATTGCAGGGCAAGTGCTTTCTTCTGGCTTGTCCACGAGTTGTTCCTACAAGATGATTGTCTGAATTATTTGCTGGTTGAACTGGATTGAGCTGGATTCCTCCTGCCCACATGGATTGGGCTGAGGGGTTGTGCTCAGCTTTTAATGATGGATGGAGAGGGCTTTAAGAGTGGGAGGTCAGTGGTCTTGAGCAGAAGGAGAAGACGTAGTTTGGATTTTTCTGAGAGGCCAAGAGACAGAAAAGATACCACATTTGAGTAGTGGGTTGCATTTGAGATGTTTAGAAGACGTGGATACAGGCTGAAGATTGAAGGCTTACCAGGGTCTTTGAAGTCTGAACTTGGAATGAGTAGACCCTTTGTTGATGAATTATTTGACTTTGAGAAAATCACTTGCCTTTTCTGGGTCTGATTTTCCTCCTCTGTAAAGTGGGGAGTGTAAAGATTAAAATTTAGGGGAGATGGGGAGACTGAGGCAGGTAGAAATTAGTTTCTCTCTGCAAGGAGTACTATATTTTTTAGAGGTTTATTAAAGGTTAAAGATTAAGAATATACAAGTAAGAAACATGTGCCTAGGCCAAAGGCCTAGACAAAATAACCTCACATCATGGAAGAGACGCCTCTGCTCCCAAAACGGAAGTCCAAAAAAAAGGCCGAGCCCTTCAAAAGCCTTTGCTTAACTATCTTCTCGATCTCGGCCCAGGTGAGATTACAAGGCATTCTGGGGAAGTGGAGCAAAGGCTCATGGGGATTGTAGTCCTGTATTCAAGTCTATTTTTTACAGGAGACTCACACCTAGTATTTTGTGGTTCTAGGTTAGAAAGATCCCAGAGAGGGCCATGGAAGTTGTTGCTTAGACAAAGACTTGGGAATTTCTGCTATTTTTATAACCTCATTGATCTATTCAGTCTCTCCTCAGTTCGACCAGTCCATCCAGATTAAATAAACTAGTTACACCAAATAAAGAGTTCCGCCAGCCTTCCCTTTTTGGCTGGAACAACTTTCCTGTTTCTAATCAGCCTACTTTCCAGCATCAAGGTGGTGAAGTAGATAAGACACTGAGCCTGGAGTCAGGAAGACCTAAGTTCAAATTTGACCTCAGATACTGTGTGACCACCTAGTTGCTTAATTGCTTTCTATCTCAGTTTCCTCATTTGTAAAATAGGAATAGCAGCACTAGGTTTGTTCCCAAATGAAATAATCATTGTAAAGCATTTAACCTGAATAAATGCTGGCTAGATCTATTGTTGAGCTTCTTTCCCACCTACTTCAAACCCTTGTGCTAATTGTTGGAGATACAAGGATTAAATTTCTTGTCCTCAAGGAGCTTTTGTTCTACTAACTTCGTACCCCTGTGGATGTGGAAACAAGGATGAACAAAATCCACATAATGCTTTCCTTCACCAGCCATAACTCTTCTTCTCCCCCCCCCCCCCATTCAAAGTTGTTCTATAGATAGATGTGGTTGCCAGAAATTTGATTGGCAAATAAACAGAATGAACATAATCAAAAGCAAACCAGAAATACCTAAAAACTAAAGAGCTGACAGAACAAAAAAATAATAATAATTTTTTTTTCTGATGAGGCTGCATTTGAAAATTATAACTTTCTTCACATTCTGCCCATTTTAAAAGTTTTCTGGGTACCAAAGATATAAAAATGTTACTGTGTGAGGAATACAGCTACACAAAGGCAACTGTCTAGAGGAGACATAAAAGCTGCTGTTTCTTTGGAGGGAAAAACAACACCAAACATTAGTGTCCTTTATGTAATTTCTTTATAGCTAGAACCCCAGAATTGATTATAGTAATTTAATTTATTTATAGCCAGTCTGCTTCCATAACGTTTTGAGACAACTTACATAATTAAAAATAGTGTAGGAGAGAATAGTGAAGGCTACAAACAGAACAAAGACCTGTCTAAGAGGCACATGGGAAGAAAAAACTACCAGAAACTTGGACAGTAGTAATTAGCTCAACACCAAATCCGATCCTAAGTTTTGGGGCGGACAGAGAATGAACTAGAAAAGAGTGGACTCGTCTGACCAAAGAAAGCATGCATTAATCTTCAGAGATCAACTTTTTCCTGGGATCAAACTTGAGGAATAGCTTTGGCTCAGTAGTTAAGAGCACTGAGCTTGGAGTCAGGAAGACCTGAGTTTAAATCCAGCCTCAGATACTTCCCAGTTCTTTGATTTTGGACAAGTCACAATTGCTGCCTGACCAAAGGACCCATTAAAGGAGTAAACGGCAAAACACTCCAGTATTCTTGCCAAGAAAATCCCAAATGAGGTCATGAAAATCAATCAGACAGGACTGAAACAGTCGACCAATAACTAGGGCTGCAAAGAAAGGTAAAATACAGCCCCTGATCTCAAGAAGTTCACACTCTAGTGAGGGAGATAACATGCAAAAAAAAAAATACGTACAAATAGGCTAAGTTGGGCAAATCTTTGGCAAGTGTTGAGCCCTTACGATCTATAACTGAACTCACATCTTCCCAGATAATAAAGATCTTGCATGTGATCCATTCTGGTGAGATACTAGACTCAAGGAAGCCAGTGTCCTTCCTTGTGAAAGTTTAATAACTTGGCTTTGTCGATTTGTTCAGACAAAATCCAGTCCAGTGTGAGCAGCAGGTGTGTCAGATATTTTCCTTAGAAAAGAGATTTTAATCTTCTGAAACATTTCCTCAAGAAATTAGTCAAGACCCCTTGCATTCTATGCCATCTAACAGAAAAGATTATTTTATTATTTTTTGAGAATCCTTATCTTCTCTCTTAGAATCAATACTGGGTATTGGTTCCAAGACAGAAGAGCACTAAGGGCTAGAGATTAAGCGATTTGACATAACTAGGAAGTATCTGAGACCAGATTTGAGCCCAGGAGCTCCTGCTTTAATCTACTGAGCCACCTAGCTGCCCCCAGATTACTTAAAAAAATGATAGCTAATATTCTTATATAAATATTATTTGCATATGATATATACTATATATGATATAAAATAATATATAATATTATACACTATATATACAATAAATAATATAAATATATAATATATAATAAGTGTATAATATAGACTAAAACATTACATAATATGCAAGTTATATATTATATATAAATGACAATAGATTAATATTATACATAAGAATATATGTAGATACTTATATAAATATGTAAAAATAATAATAGGTAGTATGTGATATTTTAGATATCATTTGGTTGGTTGTTGTCCCTTGTAGTTAGAGGATCAACCAAGTGCTACGTAACATATTACATATTAGCTATTACTATAAATGAATGAATGAATGAAATATATTTTAAATAAAATGGCATCACTCTGTTGGGGTCAATGTACAGTGTGTCCCTCTGACTGTGGCTGACCAGACTAGTATGAGCTCAGAAGGCACTACCACAGGTCAGGCACAAATAGACTGCATGAACATTTGGGATCAAGAAGTTTCTAAATGTGTGCGTCTCACATTTCTTTTGGGCTACTGCAATTCTGCTTTCCTCCTGGGGCACGGCGCCTTCTTTGATGTGGTTACGCCATGCTGGGTGATCCTGTGCCAGCGCCTCCCATGGTCCACAATCGATACCAGAGTTCTCCAGAGAGACATTTGGAGTGTCTGTGTCCCTTCTCTGACCTCCATGTGAGCCCTTGCCTTGTGTGAATTTCCTGTAAAATCGTCTTTTAGGCAAACAGGCATTTGGCACTTAAAAGTTGGCAAAGCACTTCATACATTTATCTTATTTGATCATCACAACAGACTCTGGGGGAGCTGATATTATTATCCACTTTTTACAGATGAGGAAAAAGAGCAATATAACATAAGAAGTTAGGTGACTTGGCCCTGGGTTGGTTCAGTCAGTGAGTGTCTTGACTCGGGATTTGAACTTGGGTTTTCTTGACTCTAAGGCCAGTGCTTTAACTATTATGCTATCTAGCTGTGTCTGAAACTTTTAAGAATGGGCATTACCAACTGACTACTTTGTCATTGAGGAATCATAACATAGAACCCCCTGTGGAATGCTTGATAAGTACAATTAATTTCCAGTGAACTCTCTGCAATGACTTCCTTTTAAAATGTATCTCCAGGATGCTGAATGAATCAAAAGGGGGTAATTGGAAATTTTTCAAGTAAATATTGAAGAGATGCCTACCAAATAAAATTCACATTTTTATATACCTGATACTCAGTTCCTTCTTTTAAGAGTGTTTTATACCCTTTTAAAAAAATGAAAACCTTTTATTTTTACATCACATTCATTTAATTTACATTCCTACCTACTTCTTCCCTGCTTGTGCGCCTCCATCGATACAGATTTGCTTTGATTTGTTAATCTTTGTTTTAATAACAAATTTCCACATGAATTTTGTAGTTATCTGATCTGGGTTATACATGTATTATCACTCAAAACCTATTTCCGTAGTATTCGTTTTTGAAAATGATACAGATTTTAAAAGGAAAAGAAAAAATGAACAATTCAGAAAACCAGCCAAGTCATTGATTCTGTCTGATAATAATTATTATGTATTATTAATATAGTTTATAAATGTTATCTAAATAATATTATAACAGTTATGTTACATATTTGTTATCATAATTGGCATTTACACACCACTTTACACATGCTATCTTATTTGATCCTTTCAGCAACCCTGAAAGGTAGATGCTATTATTATCCCATTTTACATATGTAGAAGCAGATTGAGAGAGATTAACTGACTTGCCCTAAGTCACATAGATAAGTGTGATTTAAACTCAAGTCTTCTAACTGAACACTCCATGCTCAACATCCAGCTAGTTGCCGTATATATGCAGTATTCTACATCCATAATCTCTGACTTTTATACTGAAGGGGGAGATGGATTTTCTCAACTACTTTCTAGGGCCAAGGCCTGTATTATAATTATACAATATTCAATTCCAATTTATTACGCTTCTTGTTTATATTATATGTATTGTTGTCTTTATTATGATTAGTTTAGCTTGATTCAGTTTATATAACTTTTCTCACATTCCTCCAAATTCTTTAATTTGATTCATGTTTATTATGGTGTGGTAAAACTTCAAGTGCTTTAATTTACCTTTCTCTTATTGTTAGTGATTGGGAATAGTCCTTCACATGGTCATTTTAATAGTTTGAAATTTGGAAACTTTGCTGAATCATCATCCATAGCTCACACCCACTAACCATGAGTGTAGCCCAAGACTCTTATCTTTTTTCTCCATACTCTCTCAGCTGCTCATCTCATTGGTTTCCATTGGTTTCAGTTATGTAGAAGGCTTCCAGATCAATACATCTGATCTCCTGATCCCCAGTCCCACATCAGCAGATGTCCTAGTAGTATCAAATTCAGCACGTCTAAAGAACAACCTGTATCTTTGCCCTGAGACCTTCCCCCTTCTGGACTTGCCAATTTTTATTGAAGGCACTGCCATTTTTTCCAGATTCCCAACCGTAACCTTGCCCTTTCCTTACCCTCAAGTCCTCACTCTTCCTCATCCCACATGTCTAATCAGTTGCCAAATATTGCTGTTTCTCAGCTCCCTTCTCCATTCCCTTTATGTGGCCACAATCACCTTAGCTCAGGTTCTCATCATCTCACTGGGACTATTGCAATGGCTTTCTAAGGAGTTTTTTGGGTTTGGTTTGCTTTTTGGTATCCTAACCCATCCTCGTCAAGGTACCGAAGTGATTTTCCACAAGTATAGTTCTTATGATGTTATTCCTCTTCCCAGTAAACTGTGGTGGCTCCTTGTTGTCTCTAGGATAAAATAGAAATCCTTCTGTTTGGCTTTTAAAATCCTTTTCAACATGGCCTCAGCTTGTCTTTCCAGCCTTGTTGGACATCACTCCCTCTCCTATATTTCTCTCCGTTTCTCACACACAGCGTGTCATCTTCCATCTGTGTACCCTTATACCAGCCATCCCTTTTCCCTCACCCCATGCCTGAAATAGATTCTTCCCTTACTTCTGCCTCCAAAAATCCCCCTTCCTTCAAGATGCAGCCCCAACACTACCTCCTATAAAAAGCCGTCAACTTCTAGTGCCATCCTAACCACCTTAGATTTAACCACCTTGTATTTATTCTTTATGTATTGATTCTCTCTACTTGTATATTCTTGCCCCAGTTTTCTGGGAACAAGAACCATTGTGTTTTTTCCTATATATTTTCCCAATTTAGTCCAATTTAGTTTTGCAAAAATGCAAAAGAGGGTCCTTGGGTATAATTATTCCCATAGCCTTCAAACCCCACAGGTCTTTCGTTTAAATAGATTCAAGGAGATCAAATCAATCAATACTTAAAGAAATTAATTGACTTTTCATTGGAAGATCAAATAATGAGGCTCAAATACTTTAACGAGAAGGTAAGATTCATTAGAAGGATTGGAAGCCAAAAAGGGCAAGTGGGCAAAGGATGAAATGGATAGATGATGTCATGGAAGCAACAAACACGAGGTTGGATAGACTTTGAGGAATAGTGAAGGATAGAAGAAGGTCCTTTACTGGCGTGCCCATGGTTCATGGGGTCATGAAGAACCAGTCTGGACTGAACAACAAAGCAATATCCTAAAAGACCACAAGGTGGTGACGTGACTCCACGACAGTCTACATGCAGCTCCGTCTTGGCATCTCTCTTGGCTTGTTTTTACCTTCTCTTCCAGCTCTCCTATTTTTGTCTTCTCAATCCTAACAAAACAAACTATGCCCCTGTGGCTATCTTGGTGGTTTTCTATGCCAGTTGCACTCTTTTCTTGACTTAGCTTCTTGTAATCTGTAACTTCCTTTAAAACACAATCAACTAAATTGATTATATGCCCAACATCTTAATTTTATTAGTATTTTTTAAACTTTCTGTGTGCTTTGTATTTAACTGTCTACATGTTGAATCTCTGTAATATTTTCAAAACAAACTTTAATGGCAGAGATTTTTTTCCCCCTTATCTTTATAGCTTGGCACAATGCTTTGCACACAGGTGCTTAATAAATTTTTTTTAATGGAATGTAATTTAATTTGCTATGAAAGTTTAATTGAATATGTAATTGTATGATTTTTAACATTAAGTATTAGAAGTTAAAAATATTAATATTAATGGAAATAATACTATAACTGCTATTACTATGCTGAAAATAATACCATCATTGCAATTTGATAGGGTGAAAAGAGCCCTGAATTTATGACCAGGAGATTGGGATTACAATTTGGTCTCTGCTATTTGCCTCTTTGTTGAATATTCGATGTTATTGTTGAATATATTGTTTACCTCTTTGAGATTGAGTTCCCTCAGATGTCAAATAACAGAATTGAACTAAAAGGTTCAGCAGGCATTTTTTTGTATAATATTTTATTTTTGCCTCAAGTTTTTTAAATTTTAATTTATTTGTTACATTAAATACCCAGTTAACTTCCTCCCCTTTCCCATTAGAGAAAACATCATCTGACACAGATTTATTCATATGTAAAATTATGTCTTACTTATTTCTAGTTATCAGTTCTTCCTCTAGAAGCAGACATATTCAATTCATTCTGTAAACAGTATTTCTGTTGCTGTATGTAATGCTCTATTGATTCTGCTCATTTCACGCTTCACCATTTCATGTAGGTCTTTCTTTGTTTTCCCAAAATTAACCCCCTTGCCATTTTTTATGATGCCATAGTATTCTGTCACAGTCATATGCCACAGCTTGTTTATCCATCCTCAATTGATGAACATCCACTTAATTTCCAGTTTTTTATACAAGTTAAATGTAAAAAAAAACCCTTTATATTCATTTTCCAAGATTTTGAGTTCCAAAATATCTGCCCCACTCTCCAAGACAGCAGCATTTTGATCTAGGTTATATTTACATGGCCATCAGAAAATATTTTTTAAGCAAGGCAGTGTAGTAGTTATAGGAAGGGCAAAGATGATATAAGAAGAGCCCCTACCTGTAAGATGTTTAAATTATTGTCTAAATCCTCTGGAACATATTTGTTTTCTATCTGAGAACTTTCAGAAATAGTGGAGTCTTTGATTACTCTCCGTTTTGGAATGTATCAGTAGAATTTAAAACAGTCACAGTGTCAAACTGTTTTGATTTTTTCTTTTGAGCCTTACTGATTTTCAGTAATGACTTTTTCTCCAATATTAATGTATAGGTCACTATTTAAACACACAGTGTTTGAAATTAAAGGTTTTCCTAAGCTTGACTAGAACAGCTTTTTGTTAATATGATATATTCCTTTTGTAGGATCTGCATAATTTAGATCTGATGATTGGAGTTGCTGAGGGTGGCATTGCCGTCTACCGCAAACATATTTGCACAAGTTTCTATCCTTGGTAAGATGAATTCACTTCTAATTACTTTCTGCCTTATGCTTAAAAGGATGTGCTGAATTGCTTCTCTTAATTAAAATTGTACTTCGTAAAAGAGTAAAGAAATATTTCACTGTAAGTTTCAGCCTCTTTACCACACCAAACTATTTGTAAATAACCAGAAGTTTTCATTGACTACTTATATTTGATTTTGGCATAACATAGCCTTAAGGATTTTCCAGTCTGATCCAACAGCCTCTATTAAGCATTTAGTTTTCACAAGCCATTGAATACTAGGTACCTGCATTACAAAAACCAAACAAAGAGCATCTCTGTTTCCAAGGGGCTTCCTTTTTATTGAAGGGGAACAACACTTGCGCCAATAAGATAATAGATGATTATTTGAGGAGAGAAAAAGCACTTGAGACAGCTGGTGGGACTCAGGAAAGTATTCCTGTAGGAGGTGACACATGAACTGAGCATTGAAGGAAACTGGGAATTCAGATAGACAGAAGTGAAAAGAAAATGCATTTTACTTCTAGGGGAGACTCTCCAGGAAAAGGCATGAAGACCAGAGTTTGAAGAATAGCAAATAGATAAAAAAAAGCTTGTCTCAAACAAAGAGGGTATGAAGGGGAATGAGGATAAATAAGCCTGGAGGGTAGGCTACAGACAGATTGTGAGCAGTTTGAATGCCAAACTAAGGGGTTTATATTTTATCCTAGAGACCAAGAGACTATTGAAGATCCTTTAGCAAGGGAATAATATTATCAGCTTTAGATTATTTTGGCCTATGTAGAATGGGGTAAGGAAAAGAGACTAAAACTCAGGAGGCCAGTTAGGAATGGTTATAGTCTAAGGGAGTTGTTGTTCAGTCATTCAGTCCTGTCCAGCTTTTTGTGACCCCCTGGACCAAAGCTATCCCTGGGGTTTTCTCAGCAAGGATAATAAAGTGATTTGCCATTTTCTTCTCGAGTAGATCTTTTGTCAGGCAATCAGAGGTAAGTGGAGAGAAAGGAAGAAACATGGATGTGAAATTGAGATTTGTCAACAAATTGTCTGGAGGTGGATTGAAAGAGATCAAAGAGGATATCAAACAAGCCCCAGTGCCAGGAAGTTTAGTAATGGCATCCCGAGAAATAGTGAAGTCCGAAAGAAGGACAGATTGTGTAGGAAAGATAATGTTTTTGACAGCTTGAGTTAGAGATGCCTAAGGGGCATCCAGATGGAGCTGTCCAAAAGGAACCTGCTAAACTCCAGCCCCACGTTGTCCATTTCCTTCTGGATACCACCTGGAGGTCCTTTCAGTATTCTCAAGGCAGCACTTTCAAAATGGAACTCAGCACCTCCTTTAATCTAGATCCTCCTACAACCTTCTCTATTCCTGTTGAGGGCATCACCAACCTTCATCTCACCTGGGTTTTCAAACTTGGCATCATCCTGATCTTGTTACTTGCTCTCACCCAAAGATCACTTGTTAGGTCTTGTCATTTTTGTCTGCCACTATCCTAGTCTAGCTCTATTTTCTGCACTACCGAGCCATGGTTTATTGGAAAAAGCAAACAGAACAGCTAGATGCCTCAGTGGGACAAAGAGCCACCCCTGGAGGTGGGAGGTCCTGAGTTCAAATCTGGCCTCGGACACTTCCTAGCTGTGTGACCCTTGGCAAGTCTCTTAATCTCAGTTGTGTAGCCCTTACCACTCTTATGCCTTGGAACCAATATACAGTATTGATTCTAAGAGGAAGGAAGGAAGGAAGGAAGGAAGGAAATTTCCTCATTTGAAAAATGGAGATAATTGTTACCTATATTCACTTCTGTAACTAAACTGTTCTCTAAACTTTCTAGTTCTCAAGAAGATAAGGGAGAAAAGAAGGAAGGAAGGAAAGAATAATGGAAAAAAGGATGGAGGAAGAAAGAAAGAAAGGAGTCAGTTTCCTCATTTTAAAAATAGGGAGAATAATGCCTGTCCTCACCTCTGTGACTAAAGTGTTCTCTAAACCTTCCATCCATCAAGAAATATGAATTATCAAGATAGGGATTTCACGGAGAGAAGAGCATTTTATCTGTTGCTCACTACTGGTAATTTGAAGTTTATTTTCCATTAAAATTTAGTGGGCTGGCTCTACTGTCTCTTCAGCCTTTTGATATTGTTTGCTAAGGTGTTTCTGCCCCTAGTATTGTTCAATTAAAATCTCTAGGAAGCAGAGAGTTTCTTATTTTACAGGATGCTTATGTCATGAGATTTGTATCTTTCTTACACTGATATGTGATACTATTTATTCTTTATAGGGTGAACATTCTAAAAATTTCCTTCAAAAGAAAAAAGTTTTTTATACAGCAACACCAAAAGCATGTAAGTAAAACCGTATTTATTTTGCTTATTGTGTGTCTTTAGACGTTGTTTCAGCATTAGTTATTCAGTTTAGGTTAGAGGCCACCTAGATGAGATGATTTTTCCTCAAACTAAAGATCTAAGTCACTGCTCCTTTTGACTTTAAGATGAAAGGCCTGGTCTGAATGATCTCAGAGCTTCCCTATAGCTTTGACCTATCATACTGGGAATATCAGTGGGTTTGTGGATACCACCATACCTTCCTCCTTTCCTCCTCTCTGCCTCTGATCTTCCCTGACTTCCGTCAAGTTTCAATTTAAATGAAAAATCCCATCTTCTGCAGGAAACTTTTTCCAGTCATATTTAATAGCATCTTCCCCCTGAAACTACCCCCAAAGTATTTCATATATGTCTCATTTTTATTGATCTCCTTGAGAGCAGAGACTTTGTTTTTTGTATCTCCAGCACTTAGCACAGTATCTGGCACATCATGGGTCTGTGGACTGACCTGTTGACTAACTGGGTTAACAACCCTCAATCCTGTCCTCTTGTCCAGTCTTCTTCATTCTTCCTATTATCATATGCCCACCTTTCTTTTGCTCCCAATTAGAAACCCTCTTCTACATTACATATAATTATTTTCAATTTTACTACCCTTTACTAAATCATCCTACTTAGATTAATAAGCCACAGCACAGATTATGACATGAGCAAAATAAAGGAAAGATGATGTTATTGCTCTTTTCCTTTCAATAATAAAAGGTCTAATATTCATATGCATAGAAAACATGTATGAGGATTCTCTACATATAAATATGTATTTCTTTTATTCATACATACCATTCATTTCCTTTATTTTATATCCACTTGCAATGCACATGGAACCCTTATAACCCAGATTATTTCTCGTTCTCTTTTAGGGAATCCACTAACTCAAGGGTCTATCCATTTTTCTTTCCTTCTGTCTTAGGTATCCCTTCTAAGGTAGAAGAGTGGTAAGGGCTAGGCAATTGGCATTAAGTGACTTGCCCAAAGTCACACAGCTAGAAGTTTCTGAGGCCAGATTTAAAATCAGGTCTTCCCAACTCCAGGCCTGGCTCTTTTTTTACTAGGCTAACTGGTTGCCCCAGAATCTATTAGCCTTAAGAAAAGTTTTTCCCCCTGCATAGTCATCTTAAAATTTAGCAATCTGGAATTAGATTGCTTACATAGAAGGCAGTAGAATTTACACTTACAGATCTCATCCAGAATGCCAAAGTTGTGCCAAGGAACACATAAGTGTTGAGAATATAAATACAAATTTTAAAAAAGACCATCTAGGTGGCTCAGTAGATAGAGCATGGCCTGCAGTTGGGAAGTCCTGGGTACAAAGGGTTTAAAAAAAATTGAAATGTTTTACCATGTAATTCCTTTTTTTGCACAAACTAAATCAAGATTGTTTCCCCTCTTCAGAATGAAGCCAGAGAGCACATCATTGCCTTCAATATGCTAAGTTACAGATCTTGTAAAAATTTATGGAAATCCTGTGTGGACCACCATACATTTTTTCAAGCAAAGAAAACAATACCTCGTGAAAGAAATATCCTGGCCCAATACTGGACGTTAGGTTCTAAAAATCCTAAAAAGTGAGTATACTTTATTGAATTTTTTAAAGTAAGTAATAAAAAGTGGGCTGTGTTTGAAATATGTAATTTCCATCACTGGATGAGTGAAAATCTCTGTTGTAAGGGCCTGCTTTGAGTTTTCAGTGAGGAACACTGTAGTTTGGGAACACTCCAGCTGTACCCACTTCCCTGACATGCCCACTTCACAGTTTGCCAAGATTTTCATCTTGTCAGGGAAGTGATCAGTTATACCTACCCTCACAAGGTGGTCATTAGCAACCAAGAGAATTCATGGAAAGATGCCTTACACTCCTGGAAATGCTATATTAATGTTGAAATATCCTCTTTTAGAGTACTATGAATGCATATGTAAAATTGACTTTTTTTTTTTTACTGGAGAAATCTGTATTATTGGGATCTCATTGTCCTGAGAATAGCCTCTTAGAGGGAGACAAGGGCTTCCACCCAATTTTGTGAAGAAACAAAATTAGAAGGAATCACTACTAAATTGGCAAGCCAGGATTCAAAAAGTTCCGGAGGTGCTAGACCAATAAGATAAATTTAATAAGATCGAATGTGTGGAAATACCTATATGAAATTATCAAAAATGAAATGAGTAGAACCTAGAGAACATTATATACAACAATAGAAATATTATTTGATATATGACTTTATAAATGACCACATCTAGCAAAAGAATTGATGAATAGAAACAAGCAAGACATGCATCATTTCATCAAATGATGCTTTCTCTAGTGTGAGGAGGGGAGAGATAGAGGGAGATAATTGAGAATTTTAATGTAACAAACAGATAATTTTTAGAAAAAGAACTATAATACAGGTAAATATAGCTGTAGCATCATAGCATCATATCCATCATGATGGATCCTCAGAGACCATCCAGTCCACTCCCATTTTATTTTGCTGTTGGGTTCCAAAGAGAATAAAGGATTTATTCTTAGTTACACCAGTAGTTTAGTTACAGCAGTCATGTTTGATACCTGGTCCTCAAAATCCAAAGCTAGGCTTATTTTACTATATCACAAAATAGGTTTCCTAACTTGGAGTGATCAGTATTTTTTCTGTTATACAATTCTGTTTTTCTGTTAATTTGCAAAGACCAGCTCAGATTCAGGCAGGCTGGGCTCACTTGTACTTGGCAAAGACAGATTCTACCATTCATTTCCAGGCAATTTGGAGAGTTGTCAGTTTGGAAATAGACCTCAAGTGTTGTTGTTCAACCATTCAGTCATGCGGGATTTTTTGTGACCCCGTGGACCATAGTACACCAATACTGTCCATAAGACAGGATCTTGGCAAAGGTACTGGAGTGGTTTGCCATTTCCTCATCCAGGGAGACCTCAAGTAGGGCAGTAGTAATCACTTGGGTAGCTAAAATGTGTCCTATCTAAGCTACAAAGAAGTAGCTTTATGAGTACTGGATTAAAGAATCAGGTCTGTAATAACATCCTAACAGAGAGAAAAAAGGTATTGGTGTTTTAGTAGACTTTAAGCTCTCTCATTATCAGTAAATAATCTGACATTACTTGCATAAAGCTAAATCTTTCCCAAGATACATTAAAAGAGATGTGTATCCAGAACTAAGGATGTGATCATTCTGCTGTACTTTGTTAATTTGTAGTATTATGTTGTACATAATTTTAGTATTTTGTTCACTCATAGACGCCATGTTAACAATGAGAAAATTATTGACTGTCTAGACATTGATGGTATAGCCTGGGGTCATCTGGCCTCATATACTAGTTTTGGGACTGAGGTTCAATCAATGGCACCTTTTCTGCCTCAGTTTACCCATATGTAAAATGAACTGGAGAAGGAAATGACAAACTACTCCAGTATCTATGCCAAGAAAATCCCTGATGGGTTGACAAAGAGTCATATCAGATTGAAATTACTGAAAAACAAAAGAGAGCAGTACAGATGGTGAGATATTGAAGATCAGGATCTGATTATTTAAAGGAACTAGGAATATTTAGGTTGGAGAAGAGAAGATGTGGCACTTGTGGGGAGGTACATAGAAGAGAGATTCAACTTGTTTTACATGCACCCTAAGGGTAAAACTAGGAAGCAGTGGCTAATAAGAGCCTTTAGATTGAGGTGGGGTCAAGATGGCGGCCTAGAAGCAGCAAAAGTTCAGACCGCTGAATACCCCTTCCTTACCAATTACAAACTAAATGCTCCTAGGGGACTGAAAATCAAAACTAACAAGACAGAGGCCAAGGAACACTCCTGCTAGACTCAATCCAAAAGGTATGCTTCCCAAAAGCCAAAATTCAAGAACACTTGGGTTTAAGGGGAAGGCAGAAGGAAGGTCCCAGGACCCCCTCCCCACCCCTACCCCCACCCCCCACCTAGAGCTCTAAACCTCCAGCGGCAGCGGGAACCTATGGGCAGGCAAAGGTGCTTGTATGGAGGGTGTACCTTGCCGGCAGGGCTTTGCCAGGCTTAGAGCATCGAACACAGGTGGTAGGGAAGGAGCTGGAAAGAGAGTGCAGAGTGGGCAGCCTGGCCACAGAGGAGGAGACCCTCCATATTGCTCCAGCCTTCCAGGAGGTTTTGGCCTCAGAGCACATCCAGACCAACCCAGCTGAATATAATCCCATCAAAAGTCTTAAGAGGTCAGGGAAGACCAAGCTCTAACACCCCTTCCCCACAGACTACTGGACTTTAATCCAATCAAAAGCCTCCAGAGGACAGGGAAGCTCAAACTCCAACATCCCTCCCCCACAGACTGCAGGGAGAGATCTTCTGTCTAAGCTGCAAGAGGGAAGACTGACAGAAAACCCCAAAACCAAAAAAATGAGAGGAGAAAGAGCACAGACAAATACAGGGAGTAAAGAAGGGGTAAATAGGAGCAAACAACAGAAAAAGAAGAAAGAAATTATAATAGATAGCTTCTATACAGGCAACAAACAAAGAGCAAATGGAACAACGGAAGAGGGATCATCAAACGATAAATCAGAAATCCCAGTGAATTGGATGCAGGCTTTGGAAGAACTCAAAATGCAATTCAAAACACAATTAAGAGAGGCTGAAGACAATTGGGAAAAGATCTTAAAAACTAAGGTAAGTCATCTGGAAACAGAAAATAGTGTCTTGAAAGCCAAAATCCACCAGCCTGAAAATGAGGCAAAGGGGATGAAAGATGACCTCCAAAGAAAATCAGACCAGAAGGAAAAGGATGACCAAAAAGCCAGGGATGAAATCCAGTCTTTAAGAACCAGAATACAACAACTAGAATTAAGTGACCTCACAAGGCAGCAGGACACTATAAAACAAAATGAAAAGAATGAAAAAATTGAGGAAAATATGAAGCATCTCATTCACAAAACAGAAGATCTAGAAAATCATTTGAGGAGAGACAATTTAAGAATCATTGGTCTACCAGAAGACCATGACAAAAGAAAAAGCCTAGAAATAATACTACAGGAAATTATTCAAGAAAACTGCCCTGACATTCTAGAACAAGAAGGAAAAGTGGAGATTGAAAGAATCCACAAATCACCTCCTGTACTTAATCCCCAACTGACAACATGCAGGAATGTTATAGCCAAACTCAAGAAATATCAGACCAAAGAAAAGATATTACAAGCTGCCTAGAAGAAGTCATTCAGATACCATGGAACCACAGTGAGGATAACACAGAATCTGCCTGCATCTACACTGAAGGACTGAAAGCCATGGAACATGATATTCCAGAAAGCAGGGGAACTAGGTCTACAACCAAGAATCAACTAACCAGCAAAACTTACTATATTCTTACAGGGGAAAGTATGGTCATTCAACAAAATAGAAGAATTCCAAGAATTTATAAAGAAAAGACCAGACCTCAACAGACAATTTGATGTTCAAGCACAGAACTCAAGAAAATCATCAATAGGTAATTTAAAAAGAGGGAAAAAAGGTAAATAAAACAACAACAACAACAAAAACCCTTTTTATTTATGAGACTCAGTAAGTTAAAATGATATGTATCCCTATAAGAAAAGAGGTCATTGGTAACTCTTAAAAACTGTTGTCATCACCTGGGCAACTAGAAGAATTACACTTAGAGGGAACAGTGACAAACTGTATAGGATAAAATAACAAGACATAAATAGGTTTATAGATATGTATGCATAAGTGCATATACATGTGTGTATATATATATACACACACACACACACACACACACACAAATAGAGCTAAAAAAGAAGTTAATACTAAAAGAAATGGGAAAAGAAACAAATGGTGGTAAATTTATATGTCACAAAGAAGCTCATGGTGAGAGGGGGGAGAACATCAATACACTGGAAGGGTAAAGAGGTTGGAGATAGGAACTCTTATGTGCATTGAAATTGACCCAAAGAGGGAAGAATAATCCAATCCATTGGGGCAGATAATAGATTTGTGCCCTATAGGGGAGTAGAAGGTTAACAAAAGGACTGTTGGGGAGGGAAGCAGTATAAGGGAGGGAGAGGGTGGGGGGTACTTTTAGAAAGACTGCAGGGAAAATAAGGGGGGGAATAAAAAGGGAGGGGGGTAGAAAGGAAAGTAAAATAAGGGTGGGAACTAGGGGGACTGATTAAAAACAAACATAGGTGTAGAAGGAAATAGTTAAAGAAGAAAAGGCAGGACCAGGAGTAGAAATCAAAATGCTGGGAAATATACAGCTGTTAATCATAACTCTGAATGTGAATGGAATGAACTCATCCATAAAACGCAAGCGAATGGCAGAGTGGATTAGAATCCAAAACCCTACCATATGCTGTCTATAAGAAACACATATGAGGAAGGTAGAGACACTTAGGGTGAAAGTAAGAGGATGGAGCCAAATCTATTGGGCATCAATTGATAAAAAGAAGACAGGAGTCTCAATCATGATATCTGACAAAGCTAAAGTAAAAATAAATCTAGTTAAAAGAGATAGGGAAGGTAATTATATCCTGATAAAAGTCAGACAATGAGGAAATATCAGTACTCACCATGTATGCACCAAATGGCATAGCATCCAAATTTCTAAAGGAGAAACTAGTGGAGCTCAAGGATGAAATATATAGAAAAACTATACTAGTGGGAGACCGGAACCTTCCTCTATCAGAACTAGATAAATCAAACCAAAAAATAAATAAGATAGAGGTAAGAAAAGTGAATGAAATCTTAGAAAAAATAGAGTTAATAGATATGTGCAGAAAAAGGGACAAAAACGAATACACCTTTTCAGTAGCACATGGTACATTCACAAAGATTGACCATGTACTAGGTCATAAAAACATTGCAAACAAGTGCAAAAGAGCAGAAATAATAAATGCAACCTTCTCAGATCACAATGCTATGAAAATAATAATTAGTAAGGGTACATGGAGAGGTAAATCAAAAATTAATTGGAAATTAAACAATATGATTCTCCCAAACCAGTTAGTCAAAAAACAAATCATAGTAACAATAATTTCATTGAAGAAAATGGCAATGATGAGACATCCTTTCTAAACCTATGGGATGTAGTCAAAGCAGTACTCGGGAAAATTTATATTCTTGAGTTCATATATTAACAAATTAGGGAGGGCAGAGTTCAATGAATTGGGCATGCAAATTAAAAAACTAGAAAGTGAACAAATTAAAAATCCTCAGATGAAGACCAAATTATAGACCCTAAAAATCAAAGGAGAAATTAATAAAATTGAAAGTCAAAAGAACTATTGATTTAATAAATAAGACTAGAAGCTGGTACTTTGAACAAACAAATAAAATAGACAAAGTACTAGTCAGTCTAATTAAAAAAAGGAAAGAAATAAACCAAATTGACAGTATCCAAGATGAAAAGGGAGACCTCACCTCTAATGAAGAGGAAATAAAGGCAATCATTAAAAACTAGTATGCCTAGTTATATGGCAACAAATGTGGCAATCTAGATGATATGGATAAATACTTACAAAAATATGAATTGCCTAGACTAACAGAGGAAGAAATAGATTCCCCAAACAACCCTGTATCTGAAAAAGAAATTGCAACCATCAAAGAACTCCCTAAAAAAAATCCCCAGGTCCAGATGGATTTACAAATGAATTGTATTAAACATTCAAGGAACAACTAATTCCAATATTATACAAATTATTTGACAGAGTAAACAAAGAAGGAGTTCTACCAAATTCATTCTATGACACAAACATGGTACTGATCCCAAAACCAGGCAGGTCAAAAACAGAGAAAGAAAACTACAGACCAATCTCCCTAATGAATATAGATGCAAAAATCTTAAATAGGATAATAGCAAAAAAACTATAGCAAGTAATCACAGGGTTATTCACTATGACCAGGTAGGATTTATACCAGGAATGCAATGATGGTTCCATATTAGGAAAACCATACACATAATTGACCATATTAACAAGCAAACTGGCAAAAATCACATGATTATCTCAATAGATGCAGAAAAAGCCTTTGACAAAATATAACACGCATTCCTATTGAAAACAATAGATCTAAACAATTGGAAAAACATTGATTGCTCATGGGTGGGACAACTAACGTAATAAAAATAACAGTCCTGTCCAAATTACTTATTTAGTGCCATACCCCTTGAACTACCAAAACCTTTTTTATTGAATTAGAAAAAACTATAACAAAGTTCATTTGGAAGAACAAAAGATCAAGGATATCCAAGGAAATAATGAAAAAAGAATGTGAAGGAAGGTGGCCTAGCAGTACCAGATCTTAAACTATACTATAAAGCAGTGGTGAAGGAAGGTGGCCTAACAGTACCAGATCTTAAACTATACTATAAAGCAGTGGTTATCAAAACAATTTATTACTGGCTATGAGTCAGAAAGGAGGATCAGTGAAATAGACTAGGGGTAAATGACCTCAGCAAGACAGTCTATGATAAGTTCAAAGATCCCAGTTTTGGGGACCAATACCCACTATTTGATAAAAACTGCTGGGAAAATTGGAAGACATTATGGGAGAGATTAGGTTTGGAGCAACTCCTCACACCCTACACCAAGATCAACTCAGAAAGGGTGAATGACCTGAATATAAAGAAGGAAACTAAGCAAATTAGGCGAACACAGAATAGTATACTTTTCAGATCTTTGGGAAAGGAAATACTTTAAAACCAAGCAATAGCTAGGAAAAAAATCACAAAATGTAAAATCAATAATTTTGATCATATCAAATTGAAAAGGTTTTCTACACACAAAACTAATGCATTCAAAATTAGAAGGGAAGTAACCAATTGGGAAACAATCTTCATGACAAACCCTCTGACAAAGGTCTAATTATTCAAATTCATAAAGAGCTAAACCAATTGTACAAAAAAATCAAGCTGTTCTCCAATTGATAAATGGGCAAGGGACATGAATAGACAATTTTCAGTCAAAGAACTCAAAAGTATTAAGAAGCTCATGAAAAAGTCTTCTAAATCTCTTATAATCAGAGAAATGTTAGTCAAAACAACTGAGGTATCTCTTCATACCTAGCCGATTGGTTAACATGACAGCAAAGGAAAGTAGTGAATGCTGGAGGGGATGTGGCAAAGTGGGGACATTAATGCATTGCTGGTGGAGTTGTGAATTGATCCAACCATTCTGGAAGGCAATTTGGAACTATGCCCAAAGGGCAATAAAAGACTGTCTGCCCTTTGATCCAGCCATAGCACTGCTGGGTTTGTACCCCAAAGAGATAATAAGGAAAAAGACTTGTACAAGAATATTCATAGCTGCGCTCTTTGTGGTGGCCAAAAATTGGAAAATGAGGGGCTGCCCTTCAATTGGGGAATGGCTGAACAAATTGTAGTACATGTTGGAATGTACTGGATGATGGAATACTGATGTTATGGAATACTATTGTGCTAAAAGGAATAATAAAGTGGAGGAGTTCCATGGAGACTGGAACAATCTTCAGGAAGTGATGCAGAGTGAGAGGAGTAAAACCAGGAGAACATTGTACACAGAGACTGATACATTGTGGTACAATTGAACATAATGAACTTCTCCATTAGTGTCAATGCAGTGATCTGAACAACTTGGAGGAACCTATGAGAAAAACCACTATCCACATTCAGAGGAAACACAGTGGGAGTAAAAACACTGAAGAAAAACAACTGCTTGAATACGTGCATCGAAGGGATATGGTTGGGGATGTAGACTCTGAATGAACTTCCTAGTGCAAACAACAACATTGAAATAGGTTCTGATCAAGGACACATGTAAGATCCAATGAAATTGCACATTGACTGCGGGAAGGGTGGGTGGAGGTGTGGGAGGGAAATAAAGTGATTATTGTAACCAAAAAAATAAAATTAAATTTAAAAAAAGAGCTTTAGGCTTTCTGTTCCTTTTATTTTCTATTTCTGATGGTCCCTCAGAGATTCATTAAAACTAATAACTCCCCATTTCATGGTGCCTTAAAGTTGGCAAAATACCCTCCCCAACACAGCTCGGTGAGGTAGCCTAGTGCAGGTGCCATCCCTATTTTTTCAGTAAAGAAACTTAGGTTTAAAGAAGTTAAAGACTTTGCTTGTGATCACACACAGTTAAACAAATGTCAGAAATGAGATAGGAACCTAGATTTCCTAACTCAGTGTGAACTGTTGTTTCTGCTCCTCAATTCTGCGTTCATAAATATTTGGTAATTCACAAGGACCAGCTCAAGTTCAGACAGACTGGGCTCACTTGTACTTGGCCAAGATAAACTCTGCCATTCAGTCTCAGGCAATTTGGAGAGTTGTCAGTTTAGAAATAGACCTCAAATAGGGCCGGAATAATGACTTGGGCAGCTGACATATGTCCAGGTTTCATCAGCAGACCAAATTACCTTTCGTTTTTACAAATCACAGACTGAACACAGTCTCCTCTACAAGCAATCACTACTCTCCCAGGAATATACAAGTTGGGTCAAGTCTCCCTGAGCTAAATCTTGTAGAATATAATGCCTGGGAGAAACAGAGGCTTGTGCTATCTTTCTCTCTCTCTCTCTCTCTCTCTCTCTCTCTCTCTCTCTCTCTCTCTCTCTCTCTCTCTCTCTCTCTCTCTCTCTCTCTCTCTATCTCTCTCTCTCTGTCTCTCTCTCCCTCTGACCTTCTGTACCTCTGTCCCTCTCTCTCTCTCTCCCTCTCTTTTCTCCTCCCTCCCTCCTTCTCTCTCTTTCTCCATCTCTCCTCTTCCCCTTCTCTCCCTCTCTCTCTCCCTTTGAGGCCACGAAGAAGGATGCAATTTCTCAGCATCAATGACCAGCTGTCACACTCTAGAAACTAGCCTTCAGTCCAGAACACAAGAAGCACATAGTTAAGCAAATCTTTTCTGACTCAATTGTTTTAGATAGCTCTAATGGTAGAAGAATGGCCTGAGCAGTATTGTCTGAGTGTTTACTGCTGTGTCCTTGCTCCTACTTGTAATTTCTGTTTCTACATTGACTTTGTTGCCTCTGATTGCATGATGGGCATAGCTTTTGCCGAATAACTTATGGCTTCAATTGCTTCCCCTTTGACTCCCAAGTTCCCTGTTCTCTCGAAGTGATTGGCAGTGGTCTTTGCAGGCATCAGATATAGTGCTGTGTCTGTAACCATAGTTGCAAGTGGTAAATACTCTAGGACACTGGGTAAGTGGATGCTAAACCCTAGGAGATAATCTGGAAATTGTTTTTTGTTTTTTCAGGGTTTTTTTTTTGGAAGGAATAAGAGATGAGGCAAGGGAAATTCCTGATGGCATGTTTTGACAAAAAGCAAAAGGAAGGATAGGTAGCTGAGTGATCTTTAGACCCAGGTACAATGCCTGTCCCTCTGAAATGGCTTATTGAATTAAAGGGCCAACATATCCTTTCCTTGAGTGATTTCCTTTTCCTCCAGAAAATCTTGCTTGTATTTATTTTCTGTCCTTTGAGTTCTCAGCATTATTTCTGTAACACTGACTTAATGTTTCATATGAACCTCTTTCATTGTAGAACATTTTCAGCTAAGCATCCTTAGGAACTATGATGCCCCAATGACCTCTTTTTGCAAATGTTTTTTAAAAAGTGCCCGAGGGTGATGTGATTGATTTGTGCAAGGTCACCTAATTCAATCATTCAGTGGCAGAAAGAACAGACCACCTGACTGTCCAGCCGCCTTTTGCATCAGCTTTAGTAAATTTTTTACTAAAATTGTAAAGGCATGGAGTAATCTGTACCATCCAAAAATTTATGTTAGGATATTTAGGGAGGGCCTCACCTTAATGCCAACAGTTGGTGATCATAAGCATATTATTTAACCTCTTCAAGCCTGTTTCCTTATCAGGAAAACCTTATCAGGATTACCATCTGCATGATTATACCTCACAGAGCTATGGTGGGGAAGCTTCTTATGTAAACTTTAGGGAAGACCCTTCTGCAGACATGACATCAGATCCTAATTTTCTTCAACTTTTCTTAACAAAATTCCATGACCAAAGAATATTAAAAAGCAGATCTTTAAAGCTATCATGAGATTAAAATTTCTATATGGTGCCTGTGTAGATAATCACTTGTCTAATTCTATTTCTTTTAGAATAGCATTTCATATTCTGAATAAAACACCCCGGTGGTCAGTGAAGTCAGTGAGGTACCCCGGTAGAGGGGCAAGCAGGCGCTCTTGGAGATGGTACTAAATATCAGCAGATGCTAACTTCCCTTCCCCAGAGAGAACGCCACCATGTCCTAGTAATATACTCACTTTTCTATCCTGAGGTTCACCTCTCATTTTGAAATACTCCTTAATGGGAAGTAAAAATTGATGAAAGAACCAGAGATGTCTTTGTCTGTCCTTTTACTTGTAATCTATCGGTTATGGGGAAATGAGCGCAAATTGAAAATGACCAAGATGATGAAATTGTCTAATCACTGAAGGTTTTCTTTCATGGAAGTGCTAGCATTAGCAATATGTGGGAACGAGTCGTCTGTTTTTGTTCTCTTTGTTCATAGCAGCTCACATTTATAAAAGCACCTACTTCCTAGGAAAGTGGTAACAATCAAGTGAGATAACATGCACACCATTTTGCAGACCATAAGGTACGATTAAATGCCATTTATTTAGAGATAACTAGGTGATGCTGTGAAAAGAGTGCTGAACGTGGAGTCAAGAAGTCCTGAGTCTGAGATAGCTGGGTAGCTCAGTGGCTAGAGAGCCAGGCCTGGAGATGAAAAGTCCTGGGTTCAATTCTGGCCCCAGACACTTATTAGCTCTGTGACTCTAGGCAAGTCACTTACCCCCTTTGCCTACGCTTGCCACTCTTCTGTCTCAGAATTGATGATATGACAGAAGGGAAGGGTTTAAAGAAGAGGGAAAAAAAGTTCTGAGTTCAAATGTGGCCTTAGATATCAGTTTAGTAATGCTGAACAAATCACTTATCCTCTGCTTTAATTTTCTCATCTAGAAAGTGGGAATAATAAAAACAATACCTACCTCCCATGGTTGTTGTGAGGATCAAAATGAGGTGCTTGTTCATCCTTCATTTTCAAAGAGAAAATAAAAGACATTTTCAAAATTTCAAAGACATCATAGCATGATGTCTTAATGTCTTCCCTTGTGTGTGAACTGGATTTAAGTGGGGCAAAGTTGCACAAAATTGTCAGCCTCATCCTCTCTTCCAGAGCCATTAAGGTCTAGTGGCAGGACAAATAAAACGAGGGAATAGTTGTAAAAATGCTTTGCAAACCGAAAGGCTCCATATAATCACTAGCTATCGATATTTTATCATTTACAAAGCATTTTTTACACTTCATTAACTAGATGGTTTATTATTATTATTTTTTTTAAAACCCTCACCTTCCATCTTGGAATCAATACTGTGTATTGGCTCCAAGGCAGAAGAGTGGTAAGGGCTAGGCAATGGGGGTCAAGTGACTTGCCCAGGGTCACACAGCTAGGAAGTGGCTGAGGTAGATGGTTTATTATTAATCTCATCTTACATGAAGAAACTGAGGCTCAGACTGTTTCAGTAACTTGAGCCCCTAGTACAGATCCTGACATATGGTAAATGATTGACAAATATTTAGTGACTGATTGTTTGAGCTAGACCATATGGCTGGCAAATGGGGAAGCTTTGACTGAAATCTCTATGTACTTATTTCTTCCCAATATTTAAACACAGGATGATGGATTCACCTTTGTCTGCTAGGGAAGGGGTTTGACAATTATAAAAAATGGACTGCTTTCGTCTTTGTTGTCTTGCATTGTTCTCATTGCTTGAGATCTGTCAGAAGGCTGGTGTTTTTTCTACGCTATTTTTTGCAGTAGTAAAATCAATCCATAAACATTTATTAAATACTTTCTATGTGCCATGAATTGTGCTAAGCACCAAGTATAAGTAGCCCCTGCCCTCAAAGAAGTTGCATTCTAATGGGAGAAAACCTTACATAAAAGGAAGCCGAAAAGGAAAGGCAGGTGAGGGAGAATGGATAAAAAAAGTACTCATATTCCTAGAGGGAGGGAAGATCCCATGGTAGAGAAGCTGGTGAGTTTCTGGGGCCATATTTGAGCTTAAAACAAGAGGCACCTTGGTGGCAAAATTGATAAAGTTCCAGACCTAGAGTGAGGAAGACTCCTTTTTCTAAGTTCAAATCTAGTTTCAGACATTTAGTCTTTTGATCCTGGGCAAGGCATTTAACTCTGCCTCAGTTTTCTCTTCTGTAAAACAAACTAGAGAAGGAAATGGCAAACCATTGTGGTATCTCTACCAAGAAAATCCCCAATAGGGTCAGGACTGAACAATAAACAACAAGATTAGAGGTGATGAGCTCAACCTGAGAGAGGCACCTCATTCCAGGGAGCTGAAACCAAGAAAAGTAGCAGATGGAAGAGTGGAACATGGAGCCAGCAATGCGCTGCCAAACAAAGATATACGTGCCTGCACTCACAAAACAACCAAAGGCAACATCCTGAGAGAGTGCTTTGTCAAGATTACTTAATTAGACGCTGATCTCCTGAAGCCAACCCCAGACCTTGACTCTCTTTGTTGTTATTCAGTCAGTCTGACTCTTCACAACTCAGTGAACCATACTGTCCGTGGGGTTTTCTTGGCAAAAAAGAATGGAGTGATTTACTATTTCTTTGTCTCATGGATTAAGACACATAGAGGTTAAGCAGCTTGCTCAGGGTCACACAGCTAAAGAAATTCAGTCCAAGGTTGGATTTGAACTCAGCTCTAGCTGCCTCTTGCCTCTCTCTAGTTGTCCATTGATCCTTGTTTTCACCTAGTTTTAACTTCAAAACTGTTTCTGGCACCCTAGCATCCTGGTGAACAGATTATCCCAATTCAAGTCACCTCTAAAAAAATTAAGTGCCTTATTAAAATTTTTTTTATATCTTTTGTATTTACATTTTGGTCCTTTAATATACACATATCTGCCCCTCAATTGATTGCTGCCCCATCCCCTTTACATGGCACTGTTTTTGAAAAGAAAACAACATGATATATCAATATATTTTGTCTTTATTGTGTTAAACTCAAATAAAAATAAGAACCACCAAACCACACTTAAAGATCCCTGCAGGCTACCTGTTGACTTAGTTTTAGATGTTACCTATATTTATATTCTAAATGGTTTTCAATATTTCTTAAATTTTGTTAAATATTTCCCAATTCCGTTTTAATCTGGTTCTTGCCGCAATGTGTTAGCTATTTCTGCTTACATTCATTTCACATTTATGTACATATGTTCAATTTCACACTTATGTACATATCTTCACCTCAGAGTGGACGACTCTTTTAGAAAATCCTATTTTCTGGTCATTCTCGTCACTTGAACCCAAGATGAGACCAGGCACTGAGCTCATTGGGGAGGGAGAAATAGTATAAAATGGACTAATGAGACCACATGGGAAAGTCAAGAAAGGACAGAGCGCATTTAGAAATCTCTTTTAGACATGGTTCAAAATGGTAGAGCTTGAAACTAATCGGCCTCTTAGAATTGCTAATGGTAGCCACGGAGACCAATAGAGGGGAAACTTAGGAAATGCTAATATAGAGTACAAGGAATTAATTGAACAATCTGAACAAACTCTTGAGCAGGGCCCAAGAGCAAGGACTGGAAAGAGTATATGGTTTTTTAGGTCAGAACCTATTGGAATTGAGGCTGGTTGTTGAGGAAAGTGGCTAGATGGAGAATTGGGGGGGGGTAAGGGGAGGAATGGAGAACAGTAGACTCCAAAACTCCAACAAGATAAGAGTTTTACAGAAAAGGAACCTTTTTTTTTTCCTTCCCAATAACTTGAATTAACAGTAGCAACTTGGCCTGAGGATAAAGAGTAAACTCAGACTTCGCTAATATAGAGAACTATAATTTTTTCAGGATCTTCATAAAAGGCAAATAAAAACAAGGAATTCATGAAAAGACTATTGGATACTTATTTTCCTCTTAAGTTTTAAATAAGTCAAAAGCCTGGAATCTTTATGTATAGTTTGGTGGTTCTTGTTTTCATTTGAATTTGACATAATAAAGACAAAAGATACTGATATGTCATTTTTTTTTTCCAAAAGGATTTAGGGAAATATCCAGCAGTAACCCTAGGCTGATGATGTGTCTAGATCAGGCAGTCTTAAGACTGGACTTATAATCTGTAGCCTTTTTATTATAATTTTAATCTATAATAAAGCCTGATTAAAATTTTTGAATCAGCTGTGTGAGAAGGCTGAGCATTAGAAAAATGGAAAAAGAGTAGCTAGATGGCTCAGTGGCTAGAGAGTCTGGCCTGGTGACAGGAGGTCCTGGGTTCAAATGTGATCCTGGACCAGTCATTTGACTCCAATTGGCTGGCCCTTGGAGTGGATACTTTGTATTGATTCTAACAGAAGGTAAGGTTTAAAAAAGAAATAGAATATGGAAAATTCAGGACCCAGAGATGGGGTTTTTGAGAGAGAATCTTGCCCTTCTTAGCTGGGGGCAACATAACAAGACATTTTCTGTCATTGATATTTTTACATCATTACATTACATTACATCTGTCATAGATAAATTTTACATTGTATATCTTCATCTATGCATCCAAATGTATCTTTTTCTAGGTCTTTAAACAACCAGTACTGCAAGAAAGTGATAGGTGGGATGGTATGGAACCCAACAAAGAGAAGATCTTTATCAGTAGAACATTTAGAAACCAAAAGTCTTCCTTCTCGATCTCCTCCTATTACTCCCAACTGGTAAGTTATTGTTCTTACTTTGCCATCCATAAGTGAACATTCATCTCTTTTTCAAAATGCAAGCTCATCCATAAGAAAGGACAGAACTTTAATGCACCCAGCAATCAGATTTTGTTTTCTATTAACACATAAAATAGATGTCTCTTAAATATCTGTGAAATAACTGAAAATTTAACTGAAAAAAAAAAGCTATATAATACTAATGTAAATATGCATTTCAATGGTGGCTATGGATTTAGGGAAATATCCAACAGTAATCCTAGGATGATGATTGGAACTATCAATCAGCCCAAGAAAAACATCTGAGGATAAATAAATAAACCTTGTTCTGGTGGCATTTGGGAAAAAAAATAAATAAAAATATCTATGAGCTTTTGTAGATAATTTTCTAAAGACATCAAAACCAGATGTTGCTGTAGCAACAGAAGGGTGGGCCACTATAAAAAGGGGAAATGAAAAGACAAATATTATCCTATTGTTAAAAAAATTGCCACCCAAAATTCATCCATAAATACACAAAAATATGTAGACTATGATACCTTTGTCCCTTCTCATCTTGTATACTTCTCATCCACATTTTCCCATAAGTCATCAGTAGAAGAGCTCTCCAGTTACTAGAGACCTTCCTCTTCTTCTTTTTTTTTTTCCTACCACACAGGGTTGTTGTGAGAAAACCTTAAAGCGCTATATAACTGTGAGTAATACCCAAAGGGTACCAATGTGTCATTCAGGCCATCCATCATTCTTGCTATATGACCAGCCCACTTCCTTTTCCCATCATGCATATCTTTTCCTTTATTTCCTGCACGCAAGCCATCTTGGGTAACATGCTACAAGCCTGCCTATACCCACAAAACCTTTCCATCACTCTTCAGATTGTTCATAATTTTAGTTCTTCCAAGATGATTGCATTCCGTGATTCAAAATTTTGGAGGAATTAATAAAATAAAATAAAAAAGTTTTGGAGGAATTAAAATAGATTATTTTTTTAAAAATAGTCCAGAGGAAGGAAACCAAAATAATCAAGGAAATGTATAGACAGGGTGGGGTGGGTAATTAAGGAGAAGGGAGCATCAAGTTTGCTATAAAACTAAACTAAAAAGGGTAAATTCAGCCAAGAAATATTCTCCCTTAATAATCCTCTCTTAGAGGAGTTATGATTGACAATTTAGGAAGGCATGAAGTGATGGAATAAAGCAGACTTGTTCACCAAGTCTGCTTTATTCCATCTAATAACTAGCTTGGAAGTTTATACCTTGAATCTCAGAAGAGGTAAAATTAGTAAGTAATAATTCTCATCCAGAGGTCATGTACAGGGCAAATCAGCTATTCAGAACAGATCCAGGAATTTTTAAAGAGATTTTAAAATCAACTTGAAAAGGTTTTGCAAAGGCCATACAGTATAGCTCATAGGAATGCCACCGAGTAATTTCTCCTTTCCAGAAAACAAAACTTTATTAAAAAATGTTTTCATCAGTGTACGGTCCCCCTGCTGGCCACCAGTTCAGACAGGCTATGTGACTTCTGGTCTTTGAGAGTTGCCTCAGGACCCTCAGAGATTAAATAACTTGTCTTTGTTCTTGCAGCTGGCATGTGTGAGAGAGAAGGCTTGACCCATGTCTTCCAGATTCTAGCCACCCTTCTCCATGGTCTCTGTATTGAAGCTTTTTATAAAGGGTGCAAACATTTTCCCCAAAAGTGTGACTCTCATGGATCATTCTGACTTGGATATGATAAATGGAGGTCTGGAAGGGACAAGCTCTGGCTGGCTTACTATGCCAGAATGGCTTTCAAATATGGCCCTACAAACAGACTGATTCTGCTTTTCCAAAGACCAGATTAATTAAATACAGAGACCAATTGGCCATCCATTTGTTAATGAATTATTTGTCATAGTAGTCCATGAAAGGAAAAAAAGCAAAACAGTCTATGTCCTGTGGACTCCCCCACTTTTGTGTTCATGACAGCAAAGGAGCAGAGAAGGGAATACTTAGAATCACCATTTTTAAACCATCTCTAAATTTAGCTATTTGTCCTCTATATAGTAGATCTTTGTCCAGTGGCCATATGAATGGACATTTTACTAGAGGAACCTAATGAATATTAATATTGACCTTCTTATGATAAACAAAACCAGAAGAAAGAAGGAAGTTGCAGCTATATAGGATAGCCTACGGGTTCTCTTTGGAGAAACAAAGGAATTGTCAAAATGGGATTTTAACCATCCATTGAAAGGCAATAGGAATTATTATTTCCTGCCGTGTTTGGTTAGCTTATTTTCCAGCACTCCTAAATGTTTGAAAAGGAACCAAAAGGATCATGAAAACGATAGCAGATTATAGGCCAGCTCTGCTACAGAAATGAAGAAGTAGGGACGATCAGTGAAGAAATTAAAAGACCCTCCAAGTGGCATCAACTTTTATTTTCAGACTCAGTGATTTTAAAGGAAAATGAAAATCAATAAAGATGACAAGAAATCTTGGAAAAGATAAACCAGGAGAAAGGAATGAAGAAATTAGTCAAATTCTCCAAATGACATTTACTATTATTTTAAAGGAAAATGAAAATAAATAAAGATGACAAATCTTGGATATTATGGATTAAGAGAAAGGAATGAGGTCAGTGAAGAAATTAAAAGACCTTCCAAGTTATATCACCTTTTATTTTGGTACTCAGTGATTTTAAAGAAAAATGAAAATAAGGATGGCAAGAAATCTCAGGAATTTGTGGATTAAGGAATGGGGAAATCAGTAAGACCCTTTAAGTGACGTGAACTTTTATTTTGATACTTAATGATTTTAACGGAAAATGAAAATAAGTAAAGATGGCAAGAAATCTTGGAAATTATGGATTAACGGAAAGGAATGAGGCCAATGAAGAAATTAGTAAGAATCCTGGTGACATCAACTTTAATTTTAACACTCAGAGATTTTAAAGGAAAACAAAAATAAGTAAAGCTAATGAAATCTTGGAAATTATGGATTAGGAGAAAAGAATGAGATCAGTGAAGAAATTACTAAGACATCAACTTTTATTTTGATAGTGATTTTAAAGGAAAATGAAAATAAGTAAAGATGGAAAAAAATCTCAGAAAATATGGTTAAGGAGAAAGGAATGAGAAAGACCAAATAAAGACTTAGAGACTGTATGGAAGTCTCACACTTGTACATCATGAATACTTTCTTTGAGAAAAAACTAAGTAGGCATGGGATTTGACAAGCACTGAATAACATCACAAAAATGAAATTGATTATATTTTAATAGACAGGAAATGGCTGTTGCCAATGTGATAGTCATTACTAAATCAGCTGTCTGTTTATAGTCAAGCCATCACCTTATTAGAGAAAAAGATCAAAATTAGTACGAAGCTTAAAGAAAGAATAAAAGTGAGGGAAAGATTGAGCTTTTTATTACATTATTCCATCCTGACCTATTTAAACAAGTTACTGATGGTGAAAAATAGAATGTAGGTGGAAGAAAGAACATACAGTCTACAATAATTATATAAAAAATTTTACTGATATAAATCAGTTGCCATAATGAGGAGACCAAAAGATATCTCAGAATCAGCAAATGTTTGACTTACATGCCAGAAAGAGATGGCAACTCAATCTAACACTAGCTTAGAGTATAAACTTTTTATAAGATCTTCTGGAGAAGAATGATGGAAGACTGAACAGTATTGCCACATAAAACAGAGAGAAGCAATGGAAAGGAAAAGCAGTTTTTAAAAGGTTTGGCAAGAGACCCAACTAAGCAAAATCCTTTCAAGAATATCAGTATGAAGAAACCTGGAAAAGATCAACAAAGATTTTAATAATAAGCTTTTATTTTTAAACAATATAAACAACAGTAAAAATCACCTCTAATATGTTTCTCTCAGATTAACAGGAGATACAAATAACATAACAAAGAAAAAAGATGGAAGAACAATTACATTAATGCCAAGTGCACATAGAGGAAATCCATGCTGAAGTGACACAGTTTTGAGAGTCTGAAGGGATTATTGATTCCTAAGATATCCAAAGAAGGGGAAAATCTCAAAGGCATAGAAAAAAGGGTTGCTATTTGTTCCCAGAGATTTCATTGGATTTTTTTTTGTGGTACACTTATATAAATTTATTAAACACTTATACTTGTATAGGCATAATGTACTTTTTAATCATGAACAGGATGGGGCCAAGTGGACCCCTGGCTTGTTCCTGAAGTCCCTTATAGCACTAGGTAGGACTTCACAAAGCAATTGTCAGGGGAAAAAAGCTGACTCAATAGTGCTCACCAATCTTTAGAAACTAAAATATTACTAAATTTTGTTGAAGTTTCTCAAGGTTCTCTTCTTTTTTTTTCCTCTTACTGTCTCTCCCACTATGGCTATATGTTCTAAGCTTTTCATTTCCTTTTCAGAACTTATTAATACCGAAAAAGCAACCAAGACCACATTGGATATTTCCAACCTGTTTGCCTATTTTGACCACCTATATAAAAATTTTCTGAAAACATTCTGTGCATGCATCAAGTTTATTAAATTTAGTTTCACTAAAAGGGCAACAGAGACAGGATGGTTGTGAACAGTTCAGCCCAAAACAAGGAGTTTCAAGGAAGAATTAGAATAAAGAATGTCATCAAAAATACATGATTAATAAAGAAGGTGGTCTAGTTAGGTGGCTAGAATAAGGGATAACCAATGAATAGCTTCTATATTCCATCAGTATCTGCAGGGTGTCAGAAATCAAGGATGAATGATTCCTTACAGTGAACTTATGAGAGGTCATATATAAAATTTGTACAACATTGGCAAGTAGAGACGGGCTTTAATTTGCATCATTAAGGATGATACACATTGATGAGATCCCAGAACATTTGCCTATTTATGATAAAAAAAACAAACATTTATAATATACTTCTTTGGTTTTCTGTTTCATGACTTGCCTGGAACTTAATTCATCAATAAAACATAATAATGCTTCCTCCTGAAGCATGATATAGTGCTGTTCTTAAAGAAGTAACAATAGTAGGTTTCAGGTAATCAACAGAATATGTAAAATTTTATTCTCAATGCCAGCTGGGTAGCTGGCAAGCTTCTGAAAGTATCATGCCTCGTTAGCATTTCCCCAAGCCTTAAGGAGAAAATGTCATCTAATGGAATGGGCTTCTCTTTCCCCCAGGCTATCCATCCTAATTTTGGTTTGGCCTAGTTGGATACTCTAAATGAAGTTTATTAGTCAGGGATGCCATCTCGGGCTCATTTCAAGTTATTCAGGAAACTTTCCTATTGATGTCAGAATTTGGCATTCTACCATAGTCTTTCTAATTAATTGCTCTCCTTCATAGTCCAGTTACTATAAATGGTACTGATTAGTTTAATATTAGTAGTACTACTACTCCGTGCAAAAAAAAATAAGTCACACCAAGAATATTGTGAAGATGATAAATATATAATCTCCAAGGTATAGAAACATCCCTCAAAAGGTCACAAGGATACCATTTTTACCACATCTTTTCCTCCATCCTTTCTTCCTTCTCTGCCCCTTCTTTTTTCCTTTCTCTTCTCCATTGTCTTCTTTTATTTTCCTCTTTATCTCTCTCTTTTCCTCCATCTCCACTGATATGATAGAAAAGGCACTGAATATTATGTGCTGTCAGAATACCTGGATTCCAATCTCAATTCTGATATTTCATACTATGACACTTTGGGTCTTAGTATCCTTATTTTTCAAAAGAGGATATCTAAGGTTCCTTCCAGCTCTGTCATTCTAATTTTTCTCTTCAATTTTTCTCTTCTTTCTTCCTGTTTCACATTTTTTGGGGGTCTTTTTTCATGTCTTCATTTTTCTTCCTTCTCCCTTTTTTCCCCCTCCTCAACATTATTCTTTGTGGAACCAGCTGCTCCATATATCATTGTTTTGCCTAACATAGTGGTGTTTTTACCTAATGGCATGGTAAGCCTCTAATCCTAATAAGTTAGCTTATGAAGCAACATCATTTGTATTTAATAAAGCATCAAATTGAATTTGATTTAACTAATTCATTTTTATTCCTTTTTTTTGTTAGGCGAAGTCCTAGGCTACGTCATGAAATTAGAAAACCACGGCATTCATCTGCAGATAACCTTGCAAGTGAAACGACCTACCTTACAGAAACAGAAGATGTATTTTATACCTACAAGGTCTCTCCATCCTCAAAAGACAGCGATTCAGAATATTCACAGAACCGAAGTCCACAGAGACAGTAAGAGAACTTGTGTTCATTCATTCACTTCTTTGTATACAGCAAATTAGCTAGATTTTTCAGGCCAAAAAGTAATAAGATTGCTAAATCTCTAAAAGCCCTTCAAAAATTAATTTACAGTTGTACATCAAATAAACAGTGATCTTATATGCCAGGTACTGTTAGAGGTACCACAAGCTCTGAATGCTGGGTTCCTGTGACCTCTGTCACAAACATGCCTAAAAGATTAAGGAAAGGCTCAGAAAGAGCTTTTCCCTCAGTTTTTATTTTAATTTTTTTTTCAACTAACAAGCTTTTTTTTTCTTCCTCCTACTTCTCCACCAATTGAATGAAAGAAGGAAGGAAGGAAAGGAAAGAAGGAAGGAAGGGAAGGAAGGAAGGAAGGAAGGAAGGAAGGAAGGAAGGAAGGAAGGAAGGAAGGAAGGAAGGAAGGAAGGAAGGAAGGAAGGAAGGAAGGAAGGAAGGAAGGAAAAGAAGGAAGAAGAGAAAGGAAGGAAAAGAAGGAAGAAGAGAAAGGAAAGAAGGAAGGGAAGGAGGAAATAGATAGATATTTAGATAGATAGATAGATAGATAGATAGATAGATAGATAGATAGATAGATAGATAGATAGATAAAAATCCTTCCAATAGATTCACAATAAAGAAAGCAAACTCTTGCATTAGCCCCATTGAAAAATGTATGTCTCATTCTCCACTCTGAGTCCCCAATCTCCCTGACAGGAGGTAGGCAGTATGCTTCATTAGTTCTCTGGAATTGTTTGTTTTTTGCCTTAACCTAAGTTCTTAAATCTTTTAAGGTTGTTTTTCTTTATAATGTTGTTATTGTATAAATTGTTCTGGTTATACTTTATTCACTCTACATCCGTTTATCTTCCCACTTTTCTCTGAAACCATCCATTCTCTTTTAATAAAATTATTGTTACCTTCATATGCCATGATTTGTTTACCCATTCCGCAATAGATAGATATCCTCTAAGTTTCTAGATTTTTGTTACTTCAACAAAAAGTAGCTATTGAGATATATATATATGTATTTTTTTTTAATTTAAGGTTTCCTTTCTTCTTTCTTTGGTCTTTTTGAGGCATAGCTATAGTATTGGTGTTATTGGGTCAGAGGATATACCCAGTTTAATGACTTTGGACATAGTTTTACATTGCTTTCTAGACTAAATGAACTAATTCAAACTTCCATCATCTGTATATTAGTGTGCCTTATTTTTCTACAACTCCCTCCACGTTTGTCATTTTCATTTTTTGTCAACTTTCCTGCTTTTGACAGTTTTGAGGTGGGACCTCTAAATTGCTTTAATTTGCCTTTATTTAGTATTTTGAACCATTTTTTCCCATATAAGTGTTGATAGCTTGGATTTTTTTTGCCCTGGAAACTGCCTTTTCTTATCCTTTTATCATTAATCAGAAAGGATTTTCAGTGATGTGTCTGTCCCTGACTTAATGACACAGAATCCTCCTTGCCTTCTTCTATTGATGTAATCAGTATGTAAAGACCTCCAGCAGCTTGTGTACAGTCTACTCCCCAGTAGTTTTCCCAGGGACAGGCACTAAACAAAGGAAAGCAGACACATAGGGAAAACTAGCTGTGGAACCAAGACTCCCTTGGCAACCTTGTTTTGCACTGCAAAGGTCTCCCCTGGATCTCCTACTCTTTCTTTGACAGAGCAGCCAGCTCTGCAGTATGGGGCCAGTTTAGAAATAGCTCTGTTTAGAAATCGCTAGTTTAAAAGCTAGCTCAGCTTTTATAGGATGGTGATGGGAAGCTTTGGAGAGATGGCTACCTTTATCAGTGTTAGTAGTAATAGCTGCTGCTCCCTTCCCTCTCCATAAATTAATTGCCTGCCTTTCCTGATGATCTTAACAGGCACAACAGGATAATGCAAAGGATAGTGACCTAGTTTCTGCCTTTTAAGACAAAATGGTAAACAAAGCAAATTCATTTAATCTGCAAAAAAAATTTTTTAAACTTCATCCATTTTAGATGTTAAGCATAAAATATAAAACCAGTAGGATATAATCGATTTCCTTGTTGCAAATATGTTTTGTTTTTATATTTCTATCTCTAGTACCTGCTTTGAGTACCTGGAGTATAATAGATTTTAAATAAATGCTTGTTGAATTTATATTACTGCTTTTCAAGGTCATTCACATTCGTTTAGCCACCTTATTTTTTTATGAGCTACAAATCTTGTCTTCTGTGTATATCAGTCACAGAAAACCGAGATTGCAATTTCCTTGTGATATCTGTTCTGCTTCAATAATGCCTTTGGTGCTTTCTGGTGACATTGTCACCTTCTTTTGCTTTAAATAACTCTTGTTAAAATGATTATCATCTATTATCCTTAACTGTACCCTGTAGTTTTTTTGGTGTCTAGAAAGAATTAAGAGTTTCGCTTACCTCCTTTTTCCTTCTGATTTTGAAGTTTTATTGATGTGTTTTGTTTTCACATTACAAATATTTACAGATTACTCCTACTTTGTGAGGTCTTATTAAAAAGTAGTTAAGTAAAGCTAATAATACTATGATTACATCTGAAAAAGCTTGCCTCTCATCTCTCTATTTAAAAAAAAATTTAACAATCTTTTTCTCCTTCCCATCTCTTATCCAAAGAAAAATGAAAAATAATTTTCCTGTTAACAAACATGCAAAATGAATTCCCTCGATGGCTATAATTACAGAAATGTGTGCCTCATTTTACAACCTAAATCCATCACCTCTCTGTAATGGGGAGCATGTTTGCCTCCTCTGAAACCAACATCAAATAAAAATGCATGCTTAGAGAGGAGATATGATTAGACTTGCTTTTGTGTTCAGCATCAATCTAAGTAGCATTCTTATAAGTCTTTGAATTTTGAAAAGCAAATAAATATAAGCCTCCCCCCCTTTAGAGATATTGTCTCATTTGAGCCTCACAATATATTAGCACCATTTTACGGGTAAGAAAGCCAAGGCTCAGAGACGTAAGTTATTTCTCTGGTCAGTAATTTTCAAAGGTAGAATTTGAATCCATATCTTCTTGACTTCAAGGTCAATAATTTTTCCATTATGGCATTGATTCCACTAATTTCCATTATTCCCTACAGGAGATGGGGACAGAGCTATAAAATGAGGGCATATGTGAATTTGAGAAACTAGGCAGCTTCTCCCTAATTCAAGTCTTTATAATGTGACTTAGATCCCCAGAATCCATAAATGATAGAATTGAATGATATCTTAGAAATCATATACCTCAAGCCTATCTCTTTGATTTATTACTGCTTGAAGTTTTGGGAATCTTCAGAATATTAGGCATACTTTATATTCAGATATAGGTTTGAAATAATATTGCCCCAAACAAAGACAAATTGGGTGATTTTTAAAATTATCTACCATTTTGGAATATTTGAGTTACTGCTTGCTTCCATTAACATCAGTCAGTCAGTCAGCAAGTATTTCAGTGCCTGCTAAGTGCCAAACATTATGTTAAGAAATGGAGATAGAACTATAATGAATAAGACAAGGAGTTACCTTCTAACAGGAGACACAGCAAGTACATGTATAAATAAATAAACATAGAGTAAATATGAAGAGAATAAATATTAATACATACAAGATCATTTGAGAGGGAAAGCACTAGTATATAATATTTTTTCTCCAGTTTTCAGACTTTTTTTTAAACCAGTCTTGTGATTTCCTCTGTCTCCTTGGTACTGGTAAAAACTTCCTTCTTCTAAGAAGGCAGACCTTTCTCTACAGATGAAATCACAGGACCTGCTCTTTAAATTAACCATCTTAGAGAGGCAGCTAGGTAGCACAGTGGATCGAGTGGATTCAGGAGGAACTAGGTTCAAATCTGACCTCAGATGGTTCCTAGCTGTATGAGCCTGGGCAAATCATTTAACCCTAGCCCTTGCTGCTCTCCTGTCTTAGAAGTGATAAGAAAAGGCTACGTTTTGAAAAAAAAAAACAGACAAAAAATACTTTTAACCAAAATATTGCTTTCCTGCCACAACGGAATCTTTATGCTTATGATCTGGGTAGTTTTAAGAGTATTGTCTGGAATTAAATTTAACAAGAAGGTAAACTGAGGCACATTTCTCTGAACAAGATAACATTTTTATTATCAGGGATTGTAAAGCCTGAGAATAAAATGATCAGCAGTTGATGCAGTTTCCAGTCAAAGACCCCAAAATGAAAAAAAGAAAACCAAGTTATTTAACTTCTTTTGTCTTAGAATTGGTAGCAGGAACAATTTTATAGATTTTGGACAGTACAGAACAAAGAACAGAACTGGGTAGGTAATGCCATGGTGTTGAAGGCAACATTGCTGTTTACAAGTCGGAAGCTTGCAAAACAATATAATTGGTTGGAAATTGGAATTAAGGGGCTAGCAACAGCTCCCCTCCTTCCCTCCTGAGACTAAGAAGTGCTCATTTTTTCAGTCCACCTGCAAGGCCAAAGATAAGACTTCTTTAGATTGCAGACTGAACATCCTTGAAGGACAGCTTGGTGGTATAAAGATATTAGGCCCTACTTCCTATTGGCAAGCCACATCCCTCAAGATTAGCAGAATTCCTTGAGGCAAGAATAGAATAGTGATTACTGAGAGAACTGGATTTCTCATCTTAACCCATTATAAGCCAACTGAATTTCTGCACTGTCTTCAGAGACAAAGAACCATGCCTTGGGTGGTTATGGGACAAATCAATTCCAGGGCAAAACAAATTAATAGTAGATGAGATCAATGAAAAATGATATAGAATCTATTTGATCTTCTTGGTATCCTTGATCAAAACATGAAGTAGTAGGGAAGCTTTCAAAGATGATTTTCTACAATGACCTCATCTTAACAATGCCACAACTGGCCCGGGAATATAAAGTTCCATATTATATGTTGATTTCAAGAAACATTTAATTTAATTTAGAGTGGGTAAGTTTTGAAGAGCTGTCTAAATGCAATTATTCTGGGGGAGTGACTCTTAACCACTCTGATCTGGGACAATATTCTGCTTCTTCCTTCTGAGAGAGTAGTTATTGGACAAGTCAGCTCAGTGTTCTGAGACATCATTTTCCCATTAATTTATGACTGGCTATAGAACTTTGGAATAAATACAGGATAAAGTCTGCTTTAGTGTTTTGTGTTTTAAAGCTTTGTTTCCATATAAAAAATTGAAGAACTTTGAAGTTCTTCAAGTTGCATGGGGAAATGCAGATGTTGGGATTGTTTTATGATTCTAGGACAGATATGTTTTACCTGATTTTGAATTAGTGACAGAAGATGAGAATTTGGCCATTAACCATAAGATAATGTGAGATCTCTTAGATCAGAGAAAACCTAATTGCTAATAAACTGAGAAGATAAAAGGGTAATAGAATACATTTCAGAGCTGTAGGAGAGAGGTCTTAACTCTACATAGTCAATTGTTGCCTGAAAGATTTGGTTGGCCAGAGAGAAACTAGACCTTTCTCTATTGCCACCAGCTCCTGAGTAGAAGAGTGAAATGGAAATATAGGAAGTAGAAATAGAAAAAGAGGAAGTTCTATGCTTTCTCTTGCCATACTCTGTTGAAGAGAAGAGAAGTGCTACTGAGAGGTGAAGAAAAGAAGGGTGCTTCCAAAGGAGTAGTTTGGAGAAGCCTTTATCTTGGCTAGAATAAAAGCAAATGGCTTTGGGGGCAGCTAGATGGCTCAGTGGATTGAGGGCCAGGCCTAGAGATGGAAGGTCCAATTCTGGCCTTAGATACTTCCTAGCTGTCACTTGACCCCCATCGCTTAGCCCTGGCCATTTTTCTGTCTTGGACCCAATACACAATATTGATTCTAAGATGGAAGATGTTTTGTTCTGTTTTGTTTTTTAAAGAGTAAATGACTTTTTCTAAAATAGCATGCCACCACTTTAGCTGAAGGCATCCGCTAAACCTAAAGCTGTGCTTGATGGATAATAAAGTTGCTGTGTGGAACAAGCCCAGCTGAGCATAGGAACAGCATGGAAATGGAGCATCAGAAAAACAGATTGACTTGTCCAGCTGAGCTCATGCCCAGTGAGGGCTTGGCTCAGCTTCACAGTGGAAGCATCTGATCAACACAGAAGTTATGCCCATCCGTTTACAGTGTCAGAGGTGGGAATTGCCTCGACCACATATATTTCCAGCATCCCTTGATATCCTGGGACTTTAAATGTGTGCTAGTTTTCCGGGATTTTGTGGCTGAAATTTAAGGATGGGATCCTATGGAAATATATGTTTGCTTTACATTTCCTGTAAATATTTAATGGCTAATTAAGTGTTAGGGACTGATTTGTCTATGAGAAATACATCAGTTGGGGGTTTATGAACTCTAATATAATGAGTCCCCATCCCCTACAAGGTTTACCCCTAGAACTCTGAAAATAGTGACTTAGAACAGCAGCTCTCCTGGGAAAATCCTAACCTGACAGTGTGAGATCAGCCAAAGGGGAAATGAGCTATAGAGAAAGAAAAAGTGGATGTCCTTGACATAGAAGTGGAGGGTGAAGCAGAAATGGATGCTAGATATGCCTCAGTATCATATTCATATATAATTATGATATAATCATATCAAAGACTCTTTGACAGGCAAGGCTATAGGGTATATATTATATTCTGAAAACTGCTATGCAAAAAAAAGTTCAAAATATACTGCAATGTTCTTTATCATGGACAATATCCCTTGCAAATTCCAGAAAAGAATTCCCAATAGATGATGAGATTCTCCAGAATAGCATTATGCTTATTATTGATTGCATCAAACCCCAGAATATCATAAAGTCTATTCCTGGAAATCCTCAGCAGTGTGAGGAATATTGAAGTAGATGAAAAAACTATATTGTCAACATTTTTCAACACCTCTAGTTGGAAGAGGCCATCAAGTGAACCCATAGGTATATAAGGCTGAAGGTAGACAATGAGCCAGGCCAAAATGGAGCAGGAGGAAATTAAGACCTCCCTGGGCATGAGCTCAGCTGGACGAGCTCAGCGGGACAAACCCAGGACTATTAGAAAGCAAACATCCTTGAAGGATGAGAGGAATGTAGTGTTTTCAGTGGACCAAAACTTCTCACGTTGACAAAAGCCCAGCTCCCTTAATGCCCTTCTTTCCCAGTGATGTTACATGCCAACAAACCATGGAACTCCCCGATCTTTAGAAGAATAGATATTATATGTCACCAGAATCAGCAGTGCAAAGATTCCTTCTGGGTAAAAGTGGCTGCATGGTGTTACCAACAGTGGCTGGCATATGAGAAGTGGAATAGAAGAAATTAGCACATATGAGCAGAAGGGGAAGTCGAGTAGACTTAAAGCAAGACTGAGAGACAGTAGGTGAATATCCCAAAAGCTTCATTAATAGCCCTGAAATATAAATATATATATATATATATATGTATATATATATATATATATTTTTTTTTTTTTAAAGAGAGAGACCTTCAACAAATTCAGTGAATTCTCTATGGGAGGGCTTACACAGATAAGTGAATTGGTTTGCTTAGATTAACTGCTTCCTTTTGGTAAGAAAGTTTGGGGAATAGGTTGCAGTATTGGAAAATTATAGTAATGTTTATTGTTTTATACATTTTTTAAAGAAGAAAAATGTTTAAATAAGAATAAAATAACCAGGTGTGGAGGGATTTTGATCCAGATGTAGGACCCATGCAATCAGATCCATTTAAGTGTCCAATTATAACTATCGCAATGTGAAATGTCACATTTTCTTATGAATTTATGGGAGTGCTTAGAAAATCAGTTTATAGGGTGATATAGAACAAAGACCTGCCTCCATCACTCAATTGAGATTGAACAAGTCATCTACTATTTCTAAGCCCTCAGATTCCTCCACTATTAAACTGGTAATGATTCCCACCCTATAGGACCCCTCCACTTAGCACCTGTTGCCCTTGTCTGTTTTTTTTTTTCACCTCCAAGGAACAAGATTCTCCTCCTAGGTTAATCTCACCATAGTGCTGCTGATGCAAACCTTAACTGACATCTTGGCTCTTCACTTCCTCTCCCCTTTGACTAGGGGGAGAAGTACCAAACTCCTTCCAATTCCTTCCTTTACAGAGAGCAGAAACTGGACTTTTGGGTTCCACTCTGCTTCTGCTATCTTTCCTGGTTTTTCCATCTCCATGAAACAAGATTCTCTCCAGTTGGTGCCCAGTGGTGGGCCACCTCCCCATCATTCCTGCCTCCTTTTGTGTGAGGCCTCCTCCCTTCCCCATTAGAATGTAAGCACCTTAAAGGCAGATTTCTATCGTTCTTTTACTGATTGTATTCCAAGTGCTAAGCACAGAACCTGGAACATTATATTTGCTTAATATTTATTGAATTGGATTGGATTCTTATGGGAATCCATTGAGAGAATATTAGTGAAACCCCATAAAGAATTATTCTTTCCACACTCCAATCCATCCTTCACTCAGGCAGGAAATTGATGTGCCTAGAGGGCAGCTCAGTGGCTCAGTGGATTGAGAGCCAGGCCTTGAGATGGAAGGTTCAAATCTGGCCTTAGTGTGATTAAGTCACTTAATCCCCATTGCCTAACCCTTATCATTTTTCTGCCTTGGAACCAATATACAGTATTGATTCTAAGATGGAAAGTAAAGGGGTTTATTTATTTATTTTTTAATTGATCTGCCTAAAACTTGTCCAACCATGTTACCCCTCCTGTTCAGTCAACTCCAATAGCTCCCTGTTGAATTTGGGATCAAATACAAAAAATTTTAAGGCTCTTTCATAGAGCTGGCCATTCCCAGCTTTCCAGTCGTATAACATGCTCTTCTATCCAGTGGCAATGGCTTCTTAGCTGCTCTTGGAACAAGACACTCCATCACCCAGCTGCAAGCATTTTTACTGAATGCCCCCCACCCAGCCCTGTGCCTGGAACTTTCTCCCTCTTTTTCTTTGCCTCTTGACTTCCTTCAAGGGCCAGCTGAAATCTCCCTTCTGCAGGAAGCTGTTCTGTTCTTGATCCCCTAGAACTCTAATGCCTTGTCTCTGTTGATATTTCTAATTTTTATCTATATATAACTTGTTAAAACGTAATTGTGTGTTGTTGGGATCACTCAGAGAACAGGGACTGACTACTTTTTTGTTGTTGTTTTGTTTTTAAACTTTCTTCTTATCCTCAGTGCTTAGCACAGTCCCGAGCACCTAGATGCTTAACAAAGATTCAATGAGAGGGATCTAGGTGGCACAGTGGATAGAGTGCCAGACCTGGAGTCAGGAGGACCAGGGTTCAGATGTGCCCCAGAAACTTCCTAGCTGTTTGACCCTGAGCAAGTCACTTAAACCCAGTTGCCTAGCCCTTTTTGTTTTTTCTGTCTTAGAGTTGATACAAAGACAGAAAGCAGGAACTGTTTTGTTTGTTTAATGCAGGGGTCCCCAGGCTTTTTAAACAATGGGCCAGTTCACTGTCCTTCAGACCATAGGAGGGCCGGACTGTAAAAAAAAAACTGACCAAATCCCACTGCACATATCTTACTTTAAAGTAAAAAAACAAAATGGGAACAAATACAATATTTAAAATAAAGAATATGTAAATTTAAATCAACAAACTGACAACATAAGGGCCCCTAAAATAGGATAGAATAGAATAGGCTCCTATTATAGGGGCCATTATGTTGTGCATCTAGAGGAGTATGAGGGCCATTGTACTACTGTGTTTCCCCCAAATAAGACATTGTCTTATAGTAATCTGGTGGGTAAACCCAGTGGCAGTGGTGGCTTCTCACAGTAGAGGCCCACCGCTGACGTCACAGGCCAGATCATGGCTATCCGATGCCTGTATACAGTACTGGAGGCGGTGCTGGGCCTGTGACACTGTATATCTGGGATAGCGGAGGCTGCAGCCCTGGCTGGGATGGCCTGACATACCCTGCTTAGGCCCATCACTGCCACCACTATACTGGGCAGCAGTATACACAGTGCAGAATCCGCTCCGCCAGATCGACGCTCACCATGCTGACGTCTTCCATTGTGCAGCCACAGGATACTTTGTGAGGCGCCTCGTTCTCCTTCAGTTACTCTCAGAACAAGGCAACCACGCAAAGGATGACGTCACCGGAAGTAGTACTGTATGTGAGTGATGGTGCCACCACATACAGTGCTCCTCTCACTCCTCACCAAAGAAAGAGGTGCCCCAGGGGGCCACAGTTTGGGGACCCCTGGTTTAATGCTTAATGACTTGACTGTTAGGGAAATGTTTTGTTCATTTTACAAACATTTGATTCCATTGGTATAGGGAGCTCCAGATCACAAATCAGCATCTTCTCTATACCTTCTAGTCTTAGAAACTGGCCTGGACCTTTGAGTCTCATATGCAGAACATGTCAGAAATGGGGCTTGCATTCAGGTCTTCTTTCCAATGCTAATTCTTTGTGCACTATTCCACTGCATCATGATATGAATTTTAGTGTAGTATTATTTCTCACATTTATATAGGATAGGAAAGAATGACCTGTTTTAGTAGATGTGGAAATGAGGTTTCAAAGATAGACAGTAACATCTAAGGTCACCAAGGCACGCCTTTGTTCTCTATCAGACCATAACTGATTTTCTTTATTTCAGTTACATGTAGAAACAATTTTTGACAATTGTTTTTTGACATTTTAGAATTCAAGTTCATTATAGAATTGAATTCTCCTTCCCTCGCATCCCCAAAATGGTGAATAGTCTGATTTAGGTTATATCCATACTTTCTTGTAATACATTTATTTCCATATTGCTTGTGTCATGATAAAAATCACACATAATTAATTTTCTAAGTATTCTTATAAATTCATAAGAAAATGTGACATTTCATGGTTAAAATCCATTTTGGACTAGCAGGTATTTTTTTAGTTTGCATATATTTTATTTTTTTAATTTATTAATTGATTGATTTAGACTATTTTTCCTTGGCTCCATGATTCATGTTCTCTCCCTTCTCTTTCCCCTTCCAGAGCTGACAAGCACTTCCACTGAGTTATACTTATTGCTCAAAACCTATTTCTATGTTATTCATATTTTTATTAGAGTGATCTTTTAAAACCAAAACTCCCACTCATATTAGCTGTGTATTTAAAAAAAATTAAATTATATGCATTATATGTAATGAATTCAATATAATGTTTATTAAAACATTTATATTATTATAATGTATATTGCTAATGCATTCATTAAATATAACATTTATGTTTATTCAGCTAAACTGGTGATTCCTACATGCTACTAATACAGAAATTTATTTCTCACCTATTAATATTGATATTAATAGCATATAATGTTAATAAGAGATATTAATTAATATTATTATTTTTCCTATGCCACACTGTTTCCCAATGCTTATAGACAATGCTTTAAGAATCTAAATTATAGAAAAGGTGTGGGCAGCTGGGTGGCTCAGTGGATTTGAGAGTCAGGCCTAGAGACAGGAGGTCCTGGGTTCAAATCTGACCTCAGACACTTCCCAGCTGTGTGATCCTGGGCAAGTCACTTGACCCCCATTGCCTAGCCCTGACCACTCTTCTGCCTTGGAACCAATACACAGTATTGACTCCAAGACGGAAGGTAAGGGTTTCAAAAATAACTAAATAAATAAATTATAGAAAAGGCGCCAGCCTGAATTGTTGGAGTGAGTTTTTTCACTGGGGAGTTTCCCTCACAGTATTTTCTCATCATCTATTACAATATAATTTCTTTTTCTTATTTTCATTCATCTCATTTTTCCTAATTTAATATATATTGTACTCGCTGTAATTAAAAGCATATTAGGAATGCCATTGATCATCATCTTTATTTCACTCATTTGAGTTTAATGAAAAACAAATTCCCTCAGTTTGCTTTATCTTCTTTAACATAAAGCAAACTGAGGGAATTTGTTTTCCATTAAACTCAAATGAGTGAGTACAGTAACACATCCTGAAGAAATTATAGAGTAGGAGAAATTTTACCTTCACATCCCTTCCAGAGCACATGTTGGAGTAGGCCTCAAATTGAACATTACTTATGTTTTTTTAAACTGTCACCTTTGGTCTTGGTTTATTGATTCTAAGACAAGAGGGTTAAGTGATTTATCTCGGTCACATAGCTAGGAAGTGTCTGAGGGCAGATTTGAACCCAGGTCCTTCCCTATCTCTTGGCCTGATTCTCTATCCACAGAGCCACTTGGCTGCCCCTAACCATTACTTTCAAAAGCTATAGTCCAGAGGAAAGGGTTTTAATAGGTAGACTTCTGAGGAACCTTACAGATATCTCGATGGATGATCCTGTGACTGTAGAACAATTACTTTCCTGGATTCTTATTGCACATTCTCTCATTCTTGAAATGAGATAGCAGGTGCTTGATTATTTGTTCTTAATTAAATGAAATATATAACAGATTGGATCAGAAGTTTTATAAAGGGCCCTTCTACACAGGAACGGTCGAAATATCAAGTGCTCTGTTCTCCTCTTGTTTCTGCTAATAGTGCCCTCATATTTCTTCATTAAATTTTAGCACTTTGAGATAAAAAGTTGCTAGATAAAAGTGAAGATGTAAACCCATCAAAATGCTATGTAATATTAATTTTGTACTTCAAGAGGCTTCTTGAGCACAAAGATAAGTAATAGTCTAGTGAAAATCACAGGCCACTAAGAACTTGAAATTAAAAATGAGCAAAAGGAAGCAACAGCTTTTTTCTGCTGAAATCAATTAGTCAATCTCAACAGTGGAAGAGACTTTATAAGTCCTTCACTTCAACTACGTATGCCATATTTAGATCTGCTGGAACACACACACCAAGTCATTTCATAGCTTCTTGTTTGCATGCCTCCAGTGACCCTGAACTCATTACTTCCCAGGGAAGACCATCCCATTTTTAAACAGATCTAATGATTTTGGAAATCATTCCACACATTGCTTCCCTGCAGCTTTTCACCTTTTGCATTTGCTTTGGCCTCTAGTGGTCTCTTTTAGTCTTTTCCCACTCTTTGTAACCTAATTTGGAGATTCCTTGGCAAAGACACTAAAGTGGTTTACTATTTCCTCCTCTTCTAGGTTATTTTTCAGGGAACTGAGGCACACAGGGTCACGCAGCCAGTAAGTGTCTGAAACCACATTTGAACTCAGGAAGATGAGCCTTCCATCTTGCCACTCTGCCCACTGTGCCATCTAGCTGTCTCTTGGTCTCCGGAACCAAGCAGGATGAGGTTAATGTCTCTCCTCTATGATGGTCCTTCAGATATCTGAAGAGAGCTTCTTCCCTTCACTAACTCTTAACCCACCCAGCTCACTCGTCTTCTTTCCTCTAGAGTAAGCATCCTTAATGTCTTTCCCAGTTCTCTGGGACATGCTTTCTAGTCTTCCTACCATTCTGATGGCCTTTCTTTGAAAAGTTGCTGGCTGTCAGTGTCTCCCCTAAACATGGTACACAGAGCAAAACAAAATAGTCCACATTGGTCTCCAGTACAGTGAAATGGTCACCTTCTTTTCTTGATGGCATCATTTCTATTCTATAACTAGTCTTAGTCCAGTGACTCCTCATGGTGTGCAGGTGGTCTTGGGTCCTCAGAAATTATGCCAGCAGAAAAGAATGCAAACTCTAGCAGTTCCTACCAAGCTGAAAGGGTATGAGACATAAACTAGGCTAGAGCAATTCTCAGAAATTATGAAGATGGATGGATGCCTGCACCCACACTGATGATGTTCCAGACACTTTTAGTGCACATCTTAAACCTTCGAGAGTCTTCCTCCTCTCCCCCTGGCCATTGATTATGTTATTCTGTAGAATGGATTTTTACTGATTTTAGTGGATCTGTGCTCATTTTTGAGGTTCACAAATTATATGATGTAATACATTTTATTTTTTAAAAAAACTCTTATCTTCTGTCCTAGTATCAATTCTAAGATAGACAAGTGGCAAGGGCTAGGCAAATGGGTTTACATGACTTGGCCAGGGTCACATAGCCAGGAAGTGCCTGGGGTTAGATTGGAACCCAGATCCTCCCAACTCCTGGCCTAGTGCTCTATCCATTATGCTTCCTAGCTACCCCCGATATAATCTGTTTTATATTTTTGTCATAGATAGATGTTAAACTAACTTATCTCCTTATTCCCCCTTTTGAAAATCAGGAAAACATTTGACCAACTCCAATGTTGGCACCTCTCATCTTCCCCAGTTCCTCAGAGATCACCATTAGAAATTCAACAATTACATCTGCATGTTGTTTTGATGCATGGGGATGTAATCCCTCTGGGAAAAGTGGCGAAGTCATTTAAAGCAGCTAAGTGCTCTACCTGCTCTCTTTTTTTCTTGAGTTTTAGTTTCTGCTTAATTATTTTTCCAATCTTTTTTTTTTACTATCCCTTTCCTTGGGAGGGGGGGAAAAACAGAAGCAAAATAGCAGTTGAATCATTAGGTTCTCCTAAACTATATTGGGATTAAATAGTTTTCTCTTTGTGGTTTGTTTACAGTATCCTATCTGCTCCAAGTCTTGGTGTTCCCTCCTTTTTTTTGGCCCCCAGTGCAGTTTTTTTAAGTTTCTTTCTCAGAACTGTGGGAGTAGAAACAACAGAAGAAAAACAGCTGCTTGATCACATGGTTCGATGGAGATATGATTGGGGATGTAGATTCTAAATGATCACCCTAGAGCAAATATTAATAATATGGAAATAGGTCTTGATCAATGACACAATAAAACCCAGTGGAATTGCTCATTGGCTACGGGAGCAGGATGGAGGGAGGGGAGGGAAAGAACATGTACTCATGGAAAAACATTCTCAATTAATTAATTAAATAAATGAGCTTAAATTATTTTAAAAAATTCTTTCTCTTAGCCTTAGAACTCACCTTGCTGATGTGTCATATTTAACTCTGATTAATTGCCTTTGCTTCCATTTTAAATCTTCCATGCCTTCTTAAATCCAAACCTTTTAGAGACTTCCCTGAGGAGCCACGTCTTTCTTCCTTTTCTTCCTCATTGGAATCATTCATGATTGAGTCATCAGAATTTCATTCTTGGAAGTTAAACATTCATTTTAGGAAAGTCAATGAGATCATCCCTACCTCTTCTCTGAACTTTTTAAGCTCTTTCCTGAAGTATCGTGTAAATGGCTTTCCTTGTTATTGTCAACTCTCCCATGGCATTGCTACTTTCTCCAAGGTGCTTGGAACTTTCCCTTGCTAACCATCGTGGTCAGAATCAGATGCAGTGTAGGATTAGGTACAAAATATATGTTATGCTCCTTCTTGCTTTTGCTTTCTGAAAGGTACACTTCATAATTTATCAGCAAGACAAGCAAAAGGATGATTTTTTTGCTGAAAAGAATCCCATTGCATTCCCAACTCTCTCATCACGATTACAGCCTTGCCTTGGCTTCACGACAGCTTTGTGATCTAAATCAGGAATCATCACCCATTTCCTCTGGCTGGACATCTTGTAGTATATTCCTGCAACAGTGTCACTTCTGTTCCTTCACCTCTCTTTTCCCCTCACCCAAATGTTCTTCATTATATTTCCGTGTTAGGCTCATGGATTGTCATATAGGCGTATATCTTCCCAACTTCAATTTCTAGTTTGCCATCCCTCTGTCAAACTTATTTCTTTTGAACATGGCACAGACTGTCTTTCATTTCCATGTTATAGCTTGTCCCCTGTGGTTTGGCAGTACCGAGAAGTTCATATTTTCTGCTGCTTCTTAAAATGTCAGATTTTGCTTATTTCATACACCCTGTATATTAGCATAATAGATATTTGTGGTTAGAGGTAGCACTTCAATTCCTTCGAGATATTTTCTCCTATGAATTACTGGTTAAGTCACATAAGCGCTGAAGTTCTTTTTCCCCTTTCATCCCTTCATAGTGCGTATCTGCAGTTTTCTTAGACAGCAGTACAGTGTTGTGGAAAAACGGCTCAACTTAAATCAGGAGAGGCTTACCTGACTTGCAATCCTATCTTGTGATATTTTTCTGGCTTTGTGATCCTACACAAGCAACTAACCTCTCTGAGTCTTATTATTCTCATCTATAAAGTGAGAATCATAATACCTGTAGTACTTAAGTCACAGGGTGGTTGTAAGGATTGAGTGAGACTACATATGTTCAACACTTTCAGACTCTAAAGTAAGAAATAAACGTCAGTGATTTTTATTGTCATCCACACACTTTTCTGTCACCCTTCCCTAGTCAATTTAAAGTCCTCTTGTTTCTCTAAAATTCTCCATCATGTATTCTTTTTTATCTTTTTAGATGCATTCTTTCCCTGGCCAAGAGCCTATTATTCCTATTAAGAAGACCAAATCTCATTCTCAAAACCATCTTCTTAGCCCACTGGTTAGCAATAATGTGGGCCAATTGGACAGACCATGACGGGCTTTTTCTTCCATATTATCTTGAACCACTAAGAGTAGTGGTAAGAGTATCTTCCAGATGGGAGGATGTTGGGCAGAGAGACAAGTCATTTTCAGAAGGAATAGAGGCATGATGAGCTCCCATGTGATTCTGCATGCCTAGACAAGCTTGGTTAAGGTAATTTTAAAAACAATTGCCAGCTGAGCACACTGTTTTCCTAGAGGCTAAAGTCCGACCCTGCTGAAAGAGGGAAGGGGAGCATCATCTCATTATCAGCAATTCCTGAATCTTATCAGGATAAAGTGTGACCCCCCCACCCACATCCCAACTCCACAAAACACTTAGGAAGATAGTAAGCTTATCTCTACTCTTAAGCATGGTCAGTGAACAAAGCAATAGCAGCACATATGGGTTCTTCAAATGTAAGTGGAGAACCAGTATTAGCTTTTTTAAAATTAATTTTTAAATTTTATTTTAAATTTTTTTCCAGTGTCAACTTTTAGGGATAAATTGAAGGTTTTCTGTGTAGTAGGTAAATCCCTGCATGGAAACATGAGCCCAACCCTCTTACATTTGGGAAATCAGTATCAAATAAATGCAATTCAGAATCCCTTTCATGTATGTTAAATACTGATTGATTTATTAAAATCTCTCTTAATGAAGGAATACATTGGAAGACAGCCCAAACTCTCAGACCCAGACATCATCCAGTTCCTTATCTCAGTTTTTAAATGCTCCAGGCTGCTGTTCCCTCGATGGAGTAGACCATCAACTTTTAGACAGCTATACCAGTGTTAGTAAAAGCTGCTTCACAGAAGATTCCAATCAGTACTACTGTGATAAGGTGAGTTCAGCTGGCTCAAATATTGGACTGGGGAGGGGGGGACATCCATCAAGCAAGCATAAGACATAGAGTTCAAACATTTTATCAGAAAAATGTATATTATTACTGAAATACAGTATTTTCTTTCAATTATGCATCCTGATGATTAGACAGGAGGGGAAACAACCCTATCACTGTCATCTTAAAAGGTAGAGTTTAAAGCAACTAAGTAGCAACCCCAGAGTCAGGAAGTCATTGTTGTTCAGTCATGTCTGACTCTTTCTGACCCCATTTGAGGTTTTCTTGGCAAATATACTACAGTGGTTTACCATTTCCTTCTCCAGCTCATTTTACAGATAAGGAAACTGAGACAAACAGAGTTAAGTGACTTGCCTAGGATCACCCAACTAGTAAGTGCCTGAGGCTGGATTTGAATTCAGGATGATGAGTCTTTCTGACTCTAGGCCTAGCACTCTATACCCTGCAACATCTAGCTGCCCAGTTCAAATGTGGCTTCAGACAGTTGCTAGCTATGTGATCTGGGGCAAATCATTTAACCTGATTGCCTCAATTTCTTCATCTGTAAATTGAGGATAATAATAGCACCTATCTCTCAAGATTTCCTGGGATTAAATGAGATATTTGTAAAAGCACTTTCCAAACCTTTAAAGCACTATATACATGCTAGCTTAGTTATTGTCATTGTTATTACCTATTATTATTAAAGTCCAGTTCTGACAACTATTAACTATATGATTTAGAGGTAGTTCTTGAATTTCTCTGAGCCTGAATATTAGAGATTCTGAGTCTTACCATTAGGATTCTCATTTTGGAAAACTTTGTAAACTTTAAAGCAGTAGATGTGTGTGATGACTGTTATGCCCTTCAAATTTATTTCAGAATGAAGATGGTGATGGTTATCTACTCCTGGTGTGTATTACTCCAGATGAAGATGGAAAATTTGGATTTAATCTTAAGGTAGAGTTGCATTCATAAATTAATTCATGTAAATATCACAGATCATTTTACAACATTTCAAGCCTTTTAATGGATTAGAATTCATTGCTTTCCTTTAGAAATGTGTGTTGTGGCTAAAGGGAATCAGTTTCATTAGAAAGAAAGATCATGGTAAGTAGAGGTTTGTTTCATTTTTTTGTGCATGTATCCTCAGGGCCTAGAATAGTGCCAGACTTGGAAAAGGTGCCTAATGTTAATTAATTGATTATTATAATTAAAAATATTTGTGAATTGGTTTATTATAATTAATAATATTTGTCAGTTGATTGATTCATAAGCTGGAAAGGAATGGATTATATGTATGTTATATACACATAGAGGCTGCCAGATGGTGCAGTGGATAGAGTATTGGTCCTAGAAACCGGAAGGCTTGAAATCCAGCCTTGGACACTTACTGGCTGTGTGACCCTGGACAAGTCACTCAACCTCTATTTGCTTCAGTTTCCTCAACTGTAAAATGAAGGCATTCACTTAGATGGCCTCAAAGGTCTTTCTAGCTCTAACATCTTGTGATTCTCTGATGCATTTTTGCTAACAAGGTAGCAGAAGATTCACTATCAACCTGTGAAATAGGGCCTGAGGTCTTCCTAATAGCCAGAAAACGTTAATTCTGGAATGCCAGAGATCAGCTAAGACGAGAACAGGGAGAATTTTATTGCTGAGTTCTAAATCAATTGAATTCAGTCCTAGTAATTGTGACCTTGCTAGATTTATTTAGTTCCCTCTCCTTTAAACTGTGGTGATTAGAAACTAAATGATAACCAAAGCTTTTTTCCAGCTCAAACATTCTTTGATTCAAAGACTTAAAAGATCCATGAATAGCCTAAGAAAGAAATACCCAAGTCTAGTATCTTTGCAAATAAAATTCCAAATGAACCATTCCTCAATTGATAAATGGTCAAATATGTGCAGAAATGAAACCTATCAGTAAAAACATGAAAAAGTGTTCTAAATCCCTCCTGATTAGAGAAATACAAATATAAACAACTCTAAGGTACCACCTTCTACCTATCAGACAGGCCAATACGGCAGCAAAGAAAAGTGATAAATGTTGGAGGGGATGTGGCAAAATTGAGACACTAATATGCTGCTGGTGGAGTTGTGAATTGATCCAGCCATTCTGGAGGGCAATTTGGAGCTGTGCCCAAAGGGTGCTAAAAAACTGTCCTTTGATCCAGCCATGGCACTGCTGGGTTTATATCCCAAGGAGATAATATGGAAAAATAAAAATATTTATAGTCATACTCTTTGTGATGGCCAAAAATTGGAAAATGAGGGGATGCCCTTTGATTGGGGAAGGGCTGAACAAACTGTGGTATATGTTGGTGATGGAATACTATTGTGCTCAAAGGAATAATAAAGTGGAGGAATTCCATGGGGACTGGAACGACCTCCAGGAAGTGATGCATAGTGAGAGGAGCAGAACCAGAAGAACATTGTACACAGAGACTGATACACTGTGGCACAATCGAATGTAATTGACTTTTCTACTAGCAGCAATGCAATGATCCAGAGGAACTTGTGAGAAAGAACATTATCCACATCTACAGAAAGAACTGCAGGAGGAGAAACACAGAAGAAAAACATATGATCTATCATGAAGTTCTACAGGGATATGATTAGGATTTTGATGTTGAAAGATCACTCTACTACAAATATGAATAACATGGAAATAGGTTTTGAACAATGATACATGTATAACCCAGTGGAATTGCTTGTCAGCTCCAGGAGGGGGAAGCGAAGGGCAGGGGAAGGGAGGGTGTCATGAATCATGTAACCATGGAAAACATTCTAAATAAAAAAAGGAAAAACTCCAAATGGGGTCACAGAGAGTCAGACATCACTGAATAACTATGTTAAATGAACAAAAAATTCAAAAGAAGGATTCTAATGAAAAAGTCCAGTGATTGTGTTGTTGGAACACTTTCAGAAGGAAAGAAATGACCTGGGAACAAATAGTCTTTTTTCCCCCTTTTATCACAAGGGGCAATTTATTGTTTTCCCAGAGGAGCCAGAAACCTGTTGTATAATTCTGTATGAAATCAGTTCTTCCAAATGCTCATATCAAACCCTTTCAAGATCACTAGGAATTATATTTGAGAATAACCATTCTCCTAGGTTAGATAGCCTACTTTGTCAGTACTTAGTCGCCAGACAAACTTTATAACACTTGAGAAATTTGTCTTCAACACACTCCTACCTCCCTTTCTCTACTTTCCTCTTTCCAATTGAAATCTTCTCCCATTCATCAATATCCTCATGTTTGCTTTCTAGATGCCCAAAGCCTCCTAAAAGTCAGTTAAGAAATATTTATTAAGCCCCTACTATGTACCAGGTGCTGTATTAAACACTTGAGTTACCAAAAAAAGCAACCCAAAACAAAAAACATATCCTGTCCTCAAGGAACTCACAGTCTAATGGAGATATGGTAAGGAAATAAACTACATATGCAGGGTAAATTAGAGACAAATAGCAGAGGCAAGGCACCACAATTAAGTGCCCCACACTTAATAATTATTCTTTGTCTTCACCAATCAGAACTTTTATTTTTTTAATTCAAAGATATTTATTTTAATCATATATTTTCCAAAATTGTAAGATCCAAACCATTTCCCTCCCTTTCTTCCCTCCCACCACTTGGAGATGGTAAACAATTCAATCAGAATTTTTAAAATAACCCTTGTAAAACGTATATGAATTTGGCATTTAAAGCTCTTCACAATCTTGATTCCAGCCTACTTTATAAGGCTGGTTATATTATCACCAAAAAAACCTACTTGCTTCCATCCACATTATATTTCCTGTCTCCTTGCTTTGGCCCAGGCTATATACCCCCATGTCTGGAATATACTCCCTTTCCAAGCTCCACCTCTCACAGAATCGCTAAATTCTAATGTCACAAGGCAGTGATATCCAACTTGAATAGAAACAAACCCTGTGGACCTCATATTAACTTGGAAAATTAGAAATATTATCTCCATAATATATATTGTAGATCTACATGGGTATATAATGTATCTGTTAAATGTAACCTTTTGAAGATATATCTACTATATTTCTGTTGTTAAATATTCCCAGATAAATAAACATTTTAATCTGGTCCAGGCAGATTAATTAAAGGGGGAGTGTTGCTGGCTGCAAAATATAAGATACATCAGTGGCCACCATATAGCCTATATGACACCAAGAAGAAATTCCCACTATATTATATCTCTTGGAATTCTCTTGGATTATTGTATTGTTCAGAGTAGCCGAGTCTTTTCAGAGTTGATCACTGTTACAATATTGCTGTTACTGCGTAAAATGATATCTTGGTTCTGCTCACTTTACTTTGCATCAGTTCATATGAGTCTTCCTGGGTTTTTCTGAAACCATCCTGCCCTTGATTTCTTAGGGCACTATATAGTATTTCATCACAATCATATACCACTTGTTCAGCGATTCCCTAATTGATGGACATCCCTTCAGTACGATATTTTTTGTACATATAGATGCTTTTTCTTTTTTCTTTGCTCTCTTTGGGATGCAAACTTAGATGTGATATTTCTGAGTTAAAGGTAATGCACAGTTTTATAGCCCTTTGGACATAGTTCCAACTCATTTTCCAGAAAGGTTGGACCAATTCATAATTCTGATAAAGTGGGGACTTATCATTTCATTTAATTAATGATTTATGCTATTTTCAATAATTAACATTATTTCTACAATAAAATAAGACTGATAGTGGAATGTGGCAAGGTTGCAGAGAATAGTAGGAAAGAAGAATGTTCCTAGTTTCTATATAAAAGAACAGGAATTAGAATCTCAGTACCCTTCCTCAGGAAGCATCTTGATTTCTCTATTAGACTGAAGTGAAGTTAGGCCATTACACTTTTGAATCTTTCACCATACTTGTTTTAATTAATTTGAAATACTCTTTTTTCCCCTTTTTCAACAAAAATCTTTAGGGTGGTGTTGATCAGAAAATGCCTCTTGTGGTGTCAAGAATCAGCCCAGAGTCACCGGTGAGTCACCATTTTAAATGTTATTTCTCAGATTCATGTTTAAAAATCTATCATAAATGTATATTTTAATATTATCATATTCCTAAGGAAACATTTCTTAGGAACATTATCTTAGTTGTATAAGGAATAAAATTAAGGTAAACAGTCTTAGTTGCCCTCTTTTTATACTTGGCTATCCTTTTTAGTAAACCACCAAGAAGAGGTCATTCCTAATAAATCTTACGGTCTGAAGGAAGTCAGTCACTCCTTTTTTCAAAGTAAAATTGACCCTGTCTTGTCCTTTTCACTAGTGCCCCTCTGCTTTGGGGGCTTTTCAGCGTTCAGCAGCCACATTTCATAATAGATATTAAACCATTTCAAGCAACCCAAACATCTTAACGCAGTTATGCCTGCAACAGCACAAAGACCCTCTATTACTCATCTGTGTGTTCCAGGGTTTATCTAATCTACAACCATTCTCACCGTGTACATCCCTGAGGTAAAAGACTGATTGGTGGTGGGTGGCAGAATGAGGTGGGTGAGGCAAAATGTTATTTGTTCCAAGCAGCTTGAGCTTTGGAGGAGAAGATTTTTAAGAGATTAAATAGCAAAAAGGCTATTAGCTAGATTATCCAGAATGGAGGAAGGAAATAACAATAGAAAAGGAGGGGAGTGAAAAAAGGCTTGTTGATGTAGGGCTTTGGGGCCGCAGCAGGAGAATTTGACATGCTCCATAGGTGTACCTGCAGGCAGGCAGGCCTAGGTAGAAACTAAATGGTGAGAGTTCTTCATTCAGACAACAAGCTGGTTCTTATCACCATCCGAGAGGGTAGAGGTTAAGGAAAAGCAAAGGCTTTTGCTGTGTTTTTGACAGGTACATAAGAGGCTATAGAGTGGCAGATAGAGAGCCATCCTCGGAGCCGAGAAAACCTGATTTCACATCCCTCCTCTGGCATACACTAGCTTCCTGTCCCTGAACACACCTCAGTACCTCAAATCAGCAGCATCACCATGCATTCAGCGGTCCATGGGCCACGTGCAGCCCCTCAGATTCCTTGAACCAGATTAAAATATAATTGAGAAATACTTAACAAAATAAATTAAATTACAATAAAACATGGATTAAGGGAATATGTGATTAAGGATATATGTAGTTTTATTTTTTATAGGTCCTTTGTAGTTGGTTTGAAGAGTCATATTATATATATATACATATACAACATATAGTTTAGTCATTCACATTTACTCTTCAAACAATATTATGTTCTTTTCTTACGTGTTTTATCCCTAATAGAAATACAAAGAACATTGTTACCATTTACAGAAATCTAAGTCAGTATGTGACCCAGAGGGATGTCACCCCTGTTTCTATTTGAGTTTGATACGACTGCTCTACGTAACTTCTTAAAAAAAAAATTTAAATTTAAAACCCTTGCTTTCCATCTTAGAATCAATACTGTGTATTGGTTCTAAGGCAGAAGAGTGGTCAGGGCTAGGCCATGGCGGTTAAGTGACTTGCCCAGGGTCACACAGCTGGGAAGTGTCTGAGGCCAGATTTGAACCGAGGACCTCCCATCTCTAGGCCTGCCTCTCAATCTACCGAGCCACCTAGCTGCCCCCTCTAGCTTGCAGAGAAGATGCTGACCTGCATTACAGAAGAAAGTTTCCTTACCTGGAAGTTCCCAGTACTAATGAAATTACAGATCCTTCAAGTCAGAAGCCTTAGAACAAATCTAAAATCTTGCATGTTTTAACCCTAATAGAAATCCACAGAACATTGTTATTATTCATACAAAAACTCTTAATTTTTTGATAACTACTTAATGCTTTAGGCAATATCATACTAATTTTTCTTATGGTTCTCCTTCTTTCCTTTTATTTATTTACTTATTTTTTTGAACCCTTACCTTCTTTCTTAGTATCAGTTCTAAGACAAAAAATGCGGCAAGGGCTAGGCAATGGAGGTTAAGTGACTTGTCCAGGATTAAATAACAAGGAAGTATGTGAAGGCAGATTTGAATCCAGGTCATCCTGACTCTGGGCCTGGCACATTAGCCACTATGCTATTGTAAAGATTAAAATTTAGGGGAGACTGAGGAAACTGAGTCAGGTAGAAATTAGTTTCTCTCTGCAAGGAGTATTATATTTTTTAGAGGTTTATTAGAGATTAAGGATTAAAGAAAATACAGGATAAGAAAAAATACATGCCTAGGCCAGAGGCCTAGACAAGATAACCTCACATCATGGAAGAGACGCCTCTGCTCCAAAACGGAAGTCCAAAAGAAGAGAGCCTGCCTATGGGGAAGACCCTTTAAATAAAATTTTATTCTCGTCCCAGGTGAGAATTCAGTGAGATTAGAGGGCATTCTGGGAGCTAGCAAGGACTCCTGGGGAATGGAGTCCAGAGTTCAAATCTCAATTTTACACTATGGAGCTGCCCCTTGTTTATTTTTCTTTTTTCTTAATTTTTTTTGGGGGGAGGAGGGAGTATATTTGAGTTCCAGATTATTTCCCCTCTTTCCCTCCCTCCTAATCCTGCACTAGAAAAGGCCAACATTTGATACTGATATATATATATATGAAACTCTGTAATACATAGTTTTGTGTATCAATTCTTCCTCTGGAGGAGTTTAGTATCTTCCTTCATAGGCCCTGTGTAGTTGATTTGAATATTCATATAACTCAGAATAGCTTAGTCATTCACACTTACTCCTTTTTTAAAAAATTGGTTTTTCACATTTACTCTTCAGACAATATTGTGGTCCTTTCTTGCATATTTCAGCCTTAATAGAAATGCAAAGAATATTGTTGCCATTTACACAAAATCCCTTCATGTTTTGATAACTACTTAACTGTTTCGTTTCTCTTTAATCATTTGGAATGAAATCCTCCACATTGCCATGAAACTCTCCCCTCCTTTATGGTTGCTGAGGTAGCAGAGACTAGAATAAGACTAAAGCATGACTAATTGGGTCATAGAGAAGATCTTTTTTCTTTTGATGTCCTTTTTTCTTATTCATGTGTGCTAGCATCATATTACTTGACAGCATAGTGTAGTGGGAAGATAATTAGACTGGAAGCCAGAAGACCTTGGCTCTAATCCTATCTCTAACTGACTCTGTGAATTTGGCCAAAGTACTTGAATTGAGCCATAGAATTTCTTAGATCACTTATTTTTGAGTCATTTTGACTTTGTTTCACTAATATCTCAGAATCTTTTTGTGTCGTATTTATAGGACTTTTTTTATTCCTAACATGAACTATCCTGTATTTTTCTCTATTATTCATAATAATTTACTCAAATTGTTAAACGGTTGTAAAGAGTGATTATATGATAGTTGGAGATGACACTTATCCCAGTGCTACAACCACTGCCCAAAACATAAATCATTTTTTCAGATCACTTTCAAAGTTGTCATCACATTTTTTGAAATATACTCATTGGTATCCACAAAGGACCATGATAGAAAATGCGATCCATAGCCAACGAAGGAGCTATTGGAGTCTGAGTGCAGATCAAAGCATGCCATCTCCCACTTTATTTCCTTCATCATTTTTTTATTATATTATTTTTTTATTACATGTATGTATGATGTATTATACATAAAATTTGTATCTTCTGTCATGGCAAAAAGCAATATAGAAATATATATTGCATGAAAGCACTAGAATAATCTGTATCAGACTATTTGCTGCCAGGGCTTGGGGGGGGGCGGGAGAGGTTGAGAATCTGAATCACAAAATGTCAGAAAACAATTGTCAAAAATTGTCTCTACATATAATTGAAAAAAAATTAAAAAGCGAACCAGAAAATGTATTCATTGGTGCTAAAAGGTCACCTTCTGAGAGTGGGTTTGATGGGGGGGGGGGGCCAGCCAGAAGGCATTTGAATCTAGAGAGTGAGGCAGATGCTTATCTTGAAAATATCACTTAAAAAAAAAATAAAAGTGAAAAAACAAAATTCGTTTTCTTCTTCAGCCTAGACACCAGCTCTAAGGTAAAATTCAGATGGATTGGGCACAGTGAGGCTACGCTTGGTATGAATGTATGGCTACCCCAAATGATTGCTTTGAAGGATGACAGTCATGTTGTTAGATAGAGAATTTATGGCATCTTTGACCAAATATGAGTCATGTTGCTTTTTTTTTCTTGCTGAACAGTTAGCAAACAATAGGACATCATGTTCTCTAGCGTCCTTTTAAATTTTAGTCTCCTCTATAGCTAATCTTACTTGATGTTATTAGCAGATGGAATGAGGATTAACTGAAGTGTTTGCTGCTACTGCTGCTGCTGCCAATATGAAGGCAACATAGGTACAAAAAGGTTTTCTGAAAAAATAGGTAGAAACAGAAAGAGATTAATGCTTGCTAGTTGCCTGCCTTAAGAAAATAGAACTTCTGTGTACTTCTTAGTTTTATTTAAAAAACATTTTTTCAGCTGCATCCTGTTCAAAGCTACTTGAAAACAGCCTTAAATTTAGTCTTCTCAACAGCAGTTGATACATAGAATCATAGATTTAAAGGTAGAAGGGGCCACTGAAGCTCATTTTGCAGAGGAGAAAACTGAGGTGCAAGAAGATTTAACTGATTTGCCCAAAGTCACAGCTCTGAGATGTTCAAAGTATCTAAGAAGAGATTTGAACCCAGATCTTCTGCCTCCAGAGCCAGTGCCCTTTCTATTGAGCTACACTGTCTTCAGAGGATACCACAGAATATTAGATGAACAGAATGATCCTAGTCTCAAGACTCTAGCATAGGAAAGATGCTATTTCTTCACTAGCCAGGAAGGTAGCTATAGTAACCTAATACATTTTGTTTTGATCTTGAAACAGGCTGATAAATGCATTCCTAAGCTGAATGAAGGGGATCAAATAGTACTAATAAATGGCAGAGACATCTCAGAGCACACCCATGATCAAGTGGTGATGTTTATCAAAGCAAGCCGGGAGTCGCACACAAGAGAACTGGCACTATTGATCAGGAGGAAAGGTAATGAAGCTCAAGAACAGGGGTTAACTGAGCAAATAAGAATGTTTTGTCCCTAAAAAGGAGTTCTATTTACATGCAACTTAGTCTCTTGTATAAATTTAGTGTATCTTTAATTCCATGGTATTTTAACATCTTATAAACAGTAACCACCTACTACAAGAAGCCTGGTTCTCATTTACTGACAATTGAAGAAATTTAACATCCATTCCAAAATGGCATCCATTTCCCTATTGTTGTTGATGGTGGTGGTTTTGGTTGGTTGGTTTTGTTTCTTGAAGGGGAGAAGGATAGGGAGGGGAATGAAATTTATATATTTATTTCAGTGTTATAATTTATTTATTATTGTTCATCTCTGTTGCATTTTTTTCTGTATCACTTTATGAAACTCTCCTTGGAAGTGTATACCTAGAGGAGTTTCTTCATTTTCCTTTACATACCACTTGATTTGTGTTCAATCTGTTGTGTTCAAGTGGGGGAAGGAAGCCTAAACAGGGTATGAGGGGCTACTGGTAGTGGATATAGCCGAGAGATGGGTGAGCACAGATAGAAAAAAGAAAATTTACCTTAACCAAGATTAGTTATCTAGAAAGGTTCAGTAGAGTTTCCATCCAGCCTTGACAAAGGCTCCAAGAAGAGTTTATGAAATATGCAGGGTAGTTGCCTTGCTTGGCTTTGATCTCAGAAAGGCAGGAATAGGAAGGAAACATTTATTCTACTTTTGCAAATGCCAATTCTCTCAATACTATAAAGCCCTTCATAACCTGGCCCCTTCCTAAGTTTCCAGGCTTCTGGTATCTTAACTTCCCTCATGGAAACTGGAATCCACCGGTACTGACCTCTTTTTCATCCTTTGTACACAATAATCCATCTTTATACTTAAATTATCTTTCAATCCCCAGCAGTTAGCACAATGCTTCTTGGCACATAGTAGGCATTTAATAAATACTTATTGACTGCCTCAAAAAGTTTAGCACAACCACTAATATCCACTGATCACTTGCTATTTTGTTTATTAGTTTGATTTTTAAACCTTTACCTTCCATCTTGGAATCGATACCAAGTATCAGTTCCAAGGCAATACAGTGGTAGATAAGGGGTAGGCAGTTGGAGTTAAGTGACTTGCCTAGGAAGTGTCCGAGGTTATATTTGAACCCAGGATCTCCCATTTTTGGCCTGACTCTCCCATTCACTGAGCCACGTAGCTGCCCCTCACTTGCTATTTTGAATGAGATTCAAAGATCAGGAGGATGCTTTTGAGTGCACCCACTTAGGCCCAGCCACCTGTGGCAGGGAAAATATATATCAAAAGAAAAAACAAGTCATTAGTTAATAGTTTTTTGGACAACATTTTTAAGCGTAATGCCTTTCTTGATTCTAATAAAACACCCCCAATCATTCTTAATTAAACGTTTTAAGGAAAATGCATGAAAATTTATTATTATGTGCCCCATGCACATTTTGCCCTGAATAGTACAAGCACCCCTTGTATAGTTGATGTGTACAATCTATCTGTGCAGATTTTAGAGGATTAAAAACCCAGTTTTATTATTTCGAATGATGAATTAGTTATATAGCTGGCATATCTGTTTTTTGAAATGACACACTATTCGTCACATCCATGGTTTAATACAGAGTCCTTGATCCAGACTACAAGTCCCAATTACAGTATTGTTCTCCTGGGAAAACATGCTTTAAGCTGTTCTTTTGTCTGACATAGTTTCCAAGAGCACATTGGGGGGGGGTGGGGGGAGGGACCAGGGCTGCCTATATTCACATTAATGATGGTTTTCAACCTTGACTCATAAGTGACTTATTCCCCAGAAAACAACAGGAAAGACACAAATGACTTAAGTGTTCCAATTATTCATCAGGCACTTACGAGATCCATGAGAGACACTGAAAAGATTAAAGTCGACTCAGCGGCATGGGAGGGATGGCACGTATGAATATTGAAAAGGCAACAAATAACACAGAGCAGTGGCATGGTCAGGGAAGGCTTCAGGGAGGTAATATTTAAACTGGATCCTGGAGGATAGAGGTCAACTTCAGATCATGTAAAGGGGAAGTAATAGAGAAAAGATGAGGATGAGGAAGGCAGTGATAGCATTTATGTAGTACTTTGCAGGTATTCATTCAACTGAGCTTTCCATCTACCCTGGGAGGAAGGTGCTAACATCTCCCATTTTATAGATGAAGAAACTGAGACAAAGAGCAGTTAAATGACTTGCCTGGGGCACTCAGTGTCAAGGAGGATTTTAACTCAGGTCTTCCTGTTTCCAAACACAGCTGTATAACATTGAGCCACCTAGCTAAGAAAGAATCGTGCAAGCCCCCTTTGATCAATCTTGAAGAAACCTACTCTGCTGGAAGTGGAAGATTTGTGTGTCACATTTGAGGAGCTATAAGGAGACCAAGATAGCTAGATGTTAGAGTCTACAGAGAAGAATCTACCATCAGGAAATCAGAAAATCAGGAATCACCAATTCTAGTAGAGCCACACGATCTTCCTCCTTGTCAGTCTAGGGCTTTACACTTTGGGACTTTTCTACTTTATCGATAAAGAGAAGGGGTTGAACTAATTGACCTAGAAGATCCCTTATAGCTCTGAATCTTATGATCTGTCCAATGAGGAAATAATAGGACTTGGTGATTGATGAAATATAGGGGACGAAGGAAACTTGGTGAATAGAGGGTGATCATACTTTCAGTAGGCACACAGAAATTCGGATAGGGAGCCGGCTTAAAGAAAAAATATTGAGGGATTTTTCTTTTTTGGTAAGTTGAGTAAGAGATAATAACGGAATGTACATTTTTTTTAATTTGTGGGATTTATTTACAAGTGGCTCACCCCTTCTTCCTTGCCTTCCCTGCATCTTAGAAGGCAGGAAATAGATATGTGTATATATAGACTATGTCTTTCATGCTTCTGTTTTTCAATTCATTCTCTGGAAGTGACATTCACAAGGTATTCTTTACATATTAAATCTGTAGCTGTATATAATGTTCTCTTGGTTCTACTCTTTTTACTTGTCATTATCCCATGTAGTTCTTTCAAGTTTTTTTTTTTCATTAGCATGTTCCATGTAAAATCTATGAGATTGCTTACCATCTCTTAAGGAGTAGGGTGGGGTAGGAGGGAGGGAGAGAAATGGAGACTCAAAATTCTCTTTAAAATGTTGGAAGCTGTTTTTACATGCAATTTGGGGAAAATTAAATAAAAATAATTAAAATTATGTTCTTGGAATGAATGAATGAATGAATGAATGAATGAATGAATGAATGAATGAATGAATGAATGAATGAATGAATTAAACTTAACCTGCTCATCCTTTTTTATGGTGCAATAGCATTCCATCACAATTATGTACTGCAGTTTGTCTGGCCATTCCCCACCTCATGGGAATCCCCTCAATTTCTAGTTCTTTACCACCAAAGAGAACTGTTATAAATATTTTGGAACACATAAGCTCTTTTCTTTTTCCCCTGATCTCCTTGGGAAACAAGCACAACCACTATTGCTGGATCAAAAGGTATATATCATTTTATAACTCTGGGTGGAATTCCAGATTGCTCTCTAAAATGAATGGATCAGTTCACAACTCTACCAACATTGCATCAATGTCCCCATTTTTCCACATCCTTTCCAACATTTGTTGTTTTGTCCTTTTGTCATTTTAGCCAAACTGATTGGTATGAGATGTTATCTCAGTATTATTTTGGTTTGCATTTCTCATATATATTGGTTTGATTTCTTCATCTGAAAATTGTCTTCATATCTTTTTTGCCCATTTAGTAATTGGGGGATTATTCGTATTAATTTGCCAGAGTTCTCTATATATGTTAGATATGAGACCTCTGAAGAAGTTGTCTCTAATTTTTTTCCAGTTTTCTGCTTTCCTTCTAATCTTGGAAACATTTGTTGTAGTTACTCAAAAACTTTTCAACTTAATATACTCAGAATTATCCATTTTCTATTTTATAATGTTCTCTATCTCTCATTGACTCATAAATTCCTCTCCTATCCATGAATCTGATAGGCAATATGTTCCCTGTTCTTCTAATTTGCTTCTGGTATCCATGTATCCATTCTGGTGTATCATAATGTATCCATTTTGATCTTATCTTAGTGAATGGTTTAAGTTTCTGCCAAAATACTTTCCATTTCTTCCAGCAGTTTTTACCAAGTAGTGATTTCTTATCCCAAAACCAGCATCTATGCTTTTGTCAGATACAAAGTTACTGTAATCTTTTGCTGCTGTTTGTTGTTTCTTTCTTGTTCCACTGAACTGCCTTTCTAGTTCATAGTCAGTACCAGATAGTTTTGATAATTACTGCTTTATAATACAGTTTAAAATCTGATGCTACTAGACCTCCTTCCCACATATTTTCATTAATTCTTTTGATATTCTTGATCTTTTGTTATTCCAAATGAATTTGCTTATTATTTTTTCTAGCCCAATTTTTTGGCAATTTAATTGGAATGGCATCAAATAAGTAGATTAGTTTAGGGTTGTCATTTTATTGTATTGGCTCTGTCTGTCCATGAACAATGAAAAATTCTCAAATTATTTAGATCTGACTTTATTTATGTAAAAATATTTTTTGATTTGTGAACATGCATTTTCAGTGTGGGGTAGTTGGAGATGCAAGATATAGTTAAAGAGAAATGTCAAATTTAGAAGTATAAATAGGGAAATTATTTGCATAATTTGCATAATATAGCCCCATCCATGAACTTACATAGTCCTCACAACAACTGAGAAATATAGGTAGCCGCACATATTATTATCCCCATTTTACTGAAAACAAATTGTGGCTTTAAGAGGATAAATGACATATCTATAAACACTCAACTAGTAAGACTAGTGCTAGGGCAACAGACATGATCTCTGGAAAAGTATGGAAAGAAAAAAAAATCAGAGAGCTTAAGACTGAGCCTTGGATGATGTCCACACTAAGGAACGAGTCACCAACAATGGAAAACTCTACTTTTAAGCCTTTTTGTCCAAGGTCCCCACCGTCATCAAAAGTTCCTGGTTATCAATTACCACCAAAAATCAAAGCAGAAAAATTATTTTGTTATTTGTGTAATTAACATTTCTACATCATTTATTAGCATATCACAGTGTCTTTGATTATATTCTGTAATCATTTTAATAAGCTACATACAGGAAAAATTATAAATAGCCATCAGGATTCTCTTTTTGTAAATAATCTTGTTTCAAAAAAATATTGAGGCAGTTTTTACTACAGAAACAAAATGTTCCAATTCTTGTATCTTGCAGTTGTCCATTCATTTGCTGAAGTCAAGTCAGAAGATGAAATAAATTGTCAACTTTTCCAAGATTCCATTCTCCCTATGAATTTAAAGTATGACAACACCTTAGAAGAATCTATAGAACAACTAAAAGAAGGCATAGAAAGTGGGACCGTGCTCATTCAATTTGAGGTAAGAGTCAGTTCTGCCTTGCTTATCAAAACCACACAGGCTAAGAGACCGACATTAACAGTCATAAGTAGAAGGAGATTTTCCCTCTGTGCATAGAACACCAAACAAGTCATTTATTGGGGTGAATTAGGGGGCGGGAAGCCCTTTATACCTCTAATATGCCATGATTTCTGGGCCCCGGGCTGTGTGCTTTTTAGGATGTTAAATTAGAGCCTGAGTGCAAAATAGATGGGGATTCAGGAGTCAGGAAATTGATTTCCTCCCTTTTTTATTTTCTTATAATTGCGTGATCAGAAAAATACATCAGGAGATGGGGAAGAAAGACTTTCAGAGAAATCAGATGTTGAAACAGATGCTTAAGTATCTTTCAGACTAATAAAATAAAGAGCAATAGAAGAAGGTACCGAAGGAAATACAGCAATAATTGGTACTTAGAGAACACTTTAAAATTTGCGATGCTTTTAACCTATTTTATATCATTTGAGCTTTACAATTCCCTTGTGAGGCAGGGACTAAAGGCATTATCTCTGTTTTATAGTTAAGTCAGTTTTGAGAGCATGATATCACCTATGTGGTGTTTGCAGCATTATGGAAAAGTTAAACAAAGTTGACGAAGAGCTTTCCCTTTCTCTGTCAAGAGTTAACTTAGGGGTAATATTTATTAAGCACCCCCGTTGCGCCAGGCACCGTGCTAAGCCCTCAAAAGATACAAAGAGTCCCTGTTCCACAAAGAGCTCCCAGTCTAATGGAGCATGTGACATGTCAGCAACTATGCACAGGAAAGATACACACAGACTAAATTGGAGATAATTATAGAGAGAAGGCCCTTTGCATTAAGGGAGATTGGGAAAGGTTTCTTGTAGAGGGTAGGATGTTAGCTGAGACTTGAAGGAATCCAGGAGGCAGACACAAGGAGTGGGGGAATTCCAGTCATGGAGAACAGCCAGAGAAAATGCTTAGAATCTGAAGATGGAGGGGCATGTGCAAGGAATAGGAAGGAGGTCACTGTCACTGGATTGAAGATTGCATGGAAGAACTGAAGAAACTGAGCCTGATGACTTGGTCAAGGTCACACAGTTAGTTATGACAAGGCCCACACTAGCATAGTTATTAACACCACTTCATGGAGTTAGGGAAGCTTGGCCAACCTGTTTAAACAGGCTGTTGATTGTCAGTGGGAAATAAATGAACATAAGGATGTTGGCACTATTACTATTTCCTAGAAATGTTTAATACAGAATGAGAAACCCTAAAGAGCCTAAAACTGCCTTCGCCAGCCAAAATCTCATTGCCAAATGGAAAGACATGGCAGCCAAGAGAGGAGGGTGGCAAAAACTGCCCCAAATAATCTTCCTAATGCATGGGCTTTGGATATGTCACTCTTTTGTTCAAAAGCCCTCCGTAGCTAAAAACACACATTTTTGCCAGGTTAAGGATAGCCTTCGTCAATCTGTCACCTGCTGACCCTTTGGCCTTATTTACAATGTTTTCTTTCCCACAACCCTTGTTCATTCCATCTAGATTATTAATTATTCCCCAAGCCCCCATTGCCGTCTATCACCTGCCTCGATACATTTATTTGTCCAGGTTATCACCTCTTCATTTCTCCCTTCTCCTTTAAGCCTCCTCTCCTGATAAGTCGTTTCTGATAGCTACAGCTGAAAGTTTTGTCTCCCTCCTCAAATTTCCCAAGAAAACAATCTGAATCTCTTCTGAAGGCTAAAAGGAGCAACAAAGGCACAAGGAGTCCCCTGGGTGGATGGGCATTTGGGCGAATTGATTGGAACAAGAAGAGCTGGGATTCCTAGTGGTCATGGAAAGGAGAATTGTCATGAGCACACCTGGGAAAGGTGTTGTGGCCTATACAGCCACAGAAAAACTCTGAGGGTTCCTAAAATTCATAGGAAACTGGTCCAATTGTAGATCTTAATGCTTTTCTGCCTTGGCCATACTCCTCCTGGGTCATTCTTTGGCACCTAAATACTTGGAGGCAATTGAAAAGAAAAATTCATTCTAGCCCCCATCCTAACCAACTCAGATTCTACAAGAGCCCTTTGTCGTGAAGAGAGTGACTTCTTTTTCGGTCATGCTAGCGTATCCTCTTCCATTTTGACATAAGATACTCGGGTCCTTTCTGTATTTTTCATGGAGGAAGCTATCCAGAATTTGGGGAGTTGAAGAATATACAGTTTTAGAGAAAATACTTGTTAGCTATGAAAAGAGCATTCCGGTGAATCAATGTATTTTATGTGCATCAGTTTAGAAAAATATACATTAGGTCATTGGAAAGGGAGGATGCACTAGCCTTTGGTGGGGATCAGAAAAGGCCTTATATAGGAGCTTTTAAACTGTTGCTCTTAAGAAAATCAGGGTTCTGAGAGGCCGAGATAAAGAAGGGGATGCGTTTAAGTCAGGGGAGCCACTACACACAAAGGTGTGGAGGTGAGAGATCAAATTCCATGTCTGATGAATTCCATGATGAAGGTTGCTTTGGCTGGACCCTACAGTTAAATATACATCTGGAAAGTCAGATTGGTGCCAAGTTGCAAAGGGTTTTAAATGTCAAACAAAGAGTTTGCATGTGATTGTAAGGGTAAGAGGGAGTCTCTGACAAGCAGACCTGTGCTTTAAAAAAAATCCCAGTGCCAGCCGTGGTGAGGATAAATGAGGGAGGGGAAATATTTGAACCAGGAAAATAATTAAGAGGCAGAATGTAATGAGAGCTTAGAAACTAGAGTAGTGGCCCTGCAGAGAGACAGAAGGAAACCAGTGTTGATGGTAGTGCAGTCATCACAAAAACACCACCAAAAGGCCCCCCAAATTAACCCTTGGCAGAAAAGATGAAGGCTCTTCTTCAACTTGTTTTAACTTCATAATATCTCAGCTACTGTACAAGCAATATTATGTGCTGAAAAATGTTGCCACCACATAACCCTCCCTCGATTTTATGGAACTGGGTTTAGTAAATACAGACACAGCACCCCTATTCCCAGTCCTCGTTGCTGTTTAGTCGTTCATTCTCATCCGACTCTTTGGGACCCTGTGGACCATACTATCCATGGGATTTTTCTCAGTAAAGATATTGGAGTGGTTTGCCATTTCCTTCACCAGTAGATGAAGAGAAACAGAAATTAAATTAATTTTATAGAGTCACACAGCTAGGAAGCGTCTGAGGCCAGGTTTGAACCTAGGACCTCCAGTCTCTATTCCTGGCTCTCAATCCATTGGGCCACCCAGCGGCCTCCCCTCTGCCCATTTTTATATAGCCTGTGAAATAAGAAAGGTTTTTACATTTTTGAATAAAGTATTAGTTTATGATTAAGGAAGTATGTTTTACATGATAATACATGTATAACCCAGCTCAAATTAGATCTTATAATTTCAGAAAATGTATGTAAAAATTTTTATTACATGTAATTGGGGAAATAAAATATCTTTGAATTAAAAAAATAAAAAATAAAAATATAGGTTAAGGCACGCAGACATGCCGGCAGCTGGTTGAAATTGATCAATATATATTTTGGATAATAACCATCTATATTTGTCTATTGGCTACATTATTGTTCGTGTTTTACCAGGAAACTGCAGATGGATAGTAAGCGGGGCCCAGAGTCGGTCCCAGGAGTACATTTGAGCGGGAGCCTATTAGAGAAATGGTTCAGTGCTTCACGGGATCCCAATTTGACTACTATTGCAAGAGACCATTTTGTTAGCAGCAGCATTCCACCAAACATGATCTATCTTTACAAACCAAGTTAATACCAGAGTCTCAAAACTAAATTCCAAATAACCCAAAGGCCATTGCGGTGATTGCACGTAAGAGAGACAGAATGTTGCCAAGAGCTCAAACACAAGAAGTACGGTAAAGAATGTAATAAGGGAATGGGGCCGTTAGGATCATAGTGGATGGAGAATCAGGCCTAGAGTCAGGATGATGACCTGGTTCATCACCAGTCACCTGACACTTCCCAGCTAACCCCATTTGCCTAGCCCTTGCCTTGCCTTAGAGTTGTTACGAAGACAGAAAGTAAGGGTTATTCTTTTTTTAAAAGCAATAATCATATTAATCATATTATGGCTTTATTGGAGCATTGGAGGAAAACGTAGAAGTAGGCAGATTTTACATCATCTTTGCTTTTATATTTCCAATAATAATAAGTTGTTTTCCATATATGATGGTTATTAGGATAGAAAAATCTTAATCTTAATCCATTTTTGTAGTGCTGAATTTGGAGAAGTAACTTGGGCCCTGGGCAAGATGCTTAATGCTCAGTGCTCTAGGCAACTCTCTGATTATAAATTGCAGAGAAGGTGTTTCCTCACCTAGACGTTGCCAATACCCACAGAATCCTAGATCTGGCCCCTTTCCCTACCCCTTACATCAACACAGCCCCTGTTGAACTTGGGGGATGGGGAGGTCATTTCAAGGAACTTTAGATGACTCCTGGAGTTTAGTTCCAATACAGAGTTGAACCAGCTGGTCATTCCAGCTGGCAGCAAGCAGGGAGGAGGAAAATGGCAAGATGGGTTTTTCAGATTCACTAGTTTTAGCATTTGTTGGAGGACGGGGAAAATTATTATTTCTTAGTGTGAATTTGGAACTAAATACATTAATTGCTGAAGGACAGAATTCTGTTTAGTGAGTATTTTCAAGCAGGCATTTTGAATATTTTAAAATTTATTAACTTTATACTCATTATGAACAGCCCATGCTTATGGAACATTTTCATCCCAATAAGTTGGACAGTGAAAGGATTTTGACTCCCCTTTTCCAGGTATAGAAACTGAGGGTTGAGCAAGATTAAGCAATCTGCCCAAGATTATACAAGAGGTGGAGCTGGGAATTCAATCTATAATCTTCCAACTCCAACCAATTTAAGTGCTTTTTCCCTACTTTACCACCCTCCCTAAAAGGAAACTAGCCGTTAAAAGATACTGAGGCACAACTTCAATTTTTTTTGTTTGTTTCCCTCCCTGTCAAGGTAGTTTTAGAGTGCCACAGAGAAGGAGGTTGACAGAAGACAAAAAACCAGGAGTGGGTAGTCTCATTATTTGTTAGACTGATTCATGAATTAAGATATACCAAAGGTCATATGAATCACAAATATTCACTCCTACTTCAAAACAATCCCTATTTAATCAACCTAGAGGCCATTTCATGAGTGTAAGAGCTTCATCCCTTTTTCTCTTTTGTATTTCCTTAGAAACTTAATCTTTTATCCCAACTCAGTTCAGTAAACAGTACGTACTTACTCTGGGAAAGGCACTGTATTATCCCCATTTTTAAGGAGTTTTCAAATTCTACCAGGAGAAAACAATATGTACCCCAATAAATACACAAATGTAAAATTATTTAAGCACATTGAGAGGATACTTACACGTAGAGGAAGCAAGAAGGGATTTATGTTATTCTATTCAGTAAATATTTATTAAGCACCTACTAGCCAACATTGTGCTAAACGCAGGGGAGTATAAAAGAGGCAAAAGACAGTCCTTGCCTTCACCAAGCTTACAATCTAGTGGGGGAGACAACATGCAAACAAATAGATACAAGATAAGCTAAGTGCAGGATGAAAGGGAAATAATTAAAAAAGGGGAAGCAGTGGAGTTCAGAGACTTCAGATAAAAGCTTCCTGTAGAAAGGAGGCTTGTAGTTGGGACTTAAAGGAAGCCAGGGTAGTCAGTGGTCAGAGAGGAGGAGGGAGAGTGTTGTTCTTCATGGGGAATAGCCAGAGAAAATGCCTAAAGACAAGTGATGGAGCATTTTGTTCATGGGACGGCCAGGAAGCCCAAGTCCCTGAACCAGAGCATACTTGATGAGAGATTGTAGGAAGAGGCTAGGTTATGAAGGGCTTTGAATGCCAAACAGAACATTTTGTATTTGATCCTGGAGGAGTTTGTGGTGGCAGGGGGAAGGTGGAGAGTGAAATGATCAGACCTGCATTTTAAGAAAATCACTTTAGTGGCTGAATGGATTGGAGTGGAGAGAGATGAGGCAGGGAGACTCACCAGTAAGCTTTTGTAGTAATCAAGGCATGGGGTGATGAGGGCTTGCCCCCCAGAACAGTGGCACTGTTAGACGAGAACCACGTAGAGGGTAATCCCTGACCTGAATCTAGAAGGACATTAAAACTTCTGAGTTCATGAACAAATATCTTATTTTATCCTCACAACAGCACCAAGAGATATAGATGCTATTCCTATCCTATCCCCATTTTATTCTTTTAATTATAAAGATATTTTATTTTACCAATTACATGTAATATGTACGTTTTCTGAAGTTATATGATCCAAATTGTCTCCCTCCTTCCCTTCTTTCCTGCCTTCCAGAGCTAGCAAGCAATTCAATCTGGGATATACATGTATTATGATGCAAAATATGTATCCATCTTGATCACTTTTGTAAGAAAATAATCATATAAAATCAAAATCCCAAATAAACTTAAAGTGAAAAATTGTGTGCTTTGATCTGCATTCCATCTCCCACAGTTCTTTCTCTGGAGGTGGATAGCATTCTTTGTCCTAAGTGCCTCAGAATTGTCCTGGATCACTGCATTGCTGAGAGAAGCTAAGTCTCTTACAGTTGATGATTCCACAATATTGCTGTAACTGTGTACAACGTTCTCCTGGTTCTACTTATTTGACTCTGCATCAGTTTGTGTGGATCTTTCTAGCTCTTTCTGGAATCATCCTGTTCATCATACCTTTTGGCACAATAGTATTCCATCACCGTCACATACCACAATTTGTTCATCCATTCCCCAGTTGAGAGATAGATATCCATTCAATTTCCAGTTCTTTGTCAGCAGCTATATATCCCCATTTTATTGATTATTGATTAGTGACTTTGCCCAGGGTCACATAACAATTATATGTCAGAGGCCAAATTTGAACCACCAGTCTTCCTGATGGTCACTGAATCACCTTAACTGCTTTAAAAAAAAACCCTTACCTTCAGTCTTAGAATCAATACAATGTATTGGCTCCAGGGCAGAAAAGAGATTAGGCTAAACTATGGGGATGAAGTGACTTGTCCAGGGTCACCCAGCTAGGAAGTGTTTAAGTTTGATTTAAACCCCAAACCTCCTATTTCTAGGCCTGGCTCTCAATCCACTGAGACACCTAGCTGCCCCCAAACTAGCCACTTTTAAAATATATTGAAACAGTTATTTTAAAAAATAATACATGTATCACCTAGATCAGATTGCTTGCTAGCTGCAGGACAGGGGAAGGAAGGGAGGAAAGAAGACAATTTCGATCATATAACTTCAGAAAACTTAGGTGGAAATTTATTACATGTAATTGGTAAAGATAAAATATCTTTATTTTTTAAAAAGAATATTTTTTTAAAAAACAAGTTCATTGATCCCAGGTTAGGATACACTCTGCTATATGATAAAATAATTAAGAGAGATATTTGACTAGATGCTGAATCAGTATTCCCATATTGTTTTCATATTGTAATTCCAGTTCTAATATCATTCTCCCATAATTTAATTCACCAAATATTAAATGCTTGCTGTGTGAAAAGCACTATAGAGATCCTATTTTCAAAGAATTTACATTCTACTAGAATATAGCATGTATCCCACCAAAAAAAAATACCAAATAATTTAAGATCTTAAGAGAGAGAAAACAAGAAGGGGTTCACATAGTAGGCAGTACCCAAAATGGACCTAGATAGTAACTAAAACTTTGAGGTTTATGTGGAGACACAGAAGCAAAAAGAGGACTACCCAGTTCTAGGAACAGATGACAGTAGATCAGTGTGTCTGGAATAAAGAATGTATGGAGTAGATTAATGGGAAATATTTCTGGAAAGATAGGTGGCAACAAGATTGTGCAAAGCTTTAAGTGGCTCAAGTTTTTGTCATTTATTCTAGAGAAAACCTGATTTTTCATCAGAGGAGGGACATAGACAAGACCTGTGTTTGAAGATCTTTAATTTGGCATCTGTGAGAAGGATGCTTTGGAGAGAGAAAAGCATGGAGGAGGGGAGACCAATAAAGAAGCTATTCCATTAGACCAAACAAGAGACCCATACTTTCTCTCTTGGAATTGATATGGGGTTAAGTAATTTGCCCAGGGTCACATAGCTAGGAAGTGTCTGAGGCCAGATTTAAATCCAGGACCTCTCATCTGCAGGCCTGGCTCTTGATCCACTGAGCTACCTAGCTGCCTCTATTATCCCTGCTTTACAGTTGAGGAAACTGAGGCAGAAGATGATTTTTCCTAGAGTTATAAAGGTAGTAAGGGTCTATGGATGAATTGAACTTAGGGCTTTTAGACCCCAAGCCCAGCACTATCCTTATTTTCCTCATATGCAAAATGAAGGACTAGACTAGACAACTGCTATGGTTCCTTCTAATTCTTTAATTCTGTGATCTTATAATGAGTTCCATTTTGGATATATTGAATCTGAATGCCAGAGTCGTCCTCATATCCAGGTAGAGTTGTTTGGCAATTACTTGGTGATGAGAACCTGAAGATCAAGAGAGAAATTAGAGCTGAGGATATAGATGTGGCAAATAAAAATGATAATTAATTCTCTGAGAGCTGATGAAATCTGAGGCAGAAACAGAAAGATAAAAGGAGGAAGGGGGGAGAGAGAGAGAGAGAGAGAGAGAGAGAGAGAGAGAGAGAGAGAGAGAGAGAGAGAGAGAGAGAGAGTCCAACAAAAAATTTAGGCAATGGTTACTCAAAGATATAAGGTAAAACAAGAAAGCAGTGTTACAAAAGCCAAAGAATAAGAGGATCTAGGAGAGGGAAAGGGTCACTATTTTCTGTGGAAAGGATTAGGATTGAGAAAAAGCTGCAGATTTGACCACAAATTCAACCTCAGAAAAATGAGATTTGGTTAAACGGTTGTTTTGAAGGTCAGATGACAAGAGGTTGAGACAGAAGCAGCAACAAGCCTTTCCGGGAGTTTGGCTATGAAAAGGGAAAGATATTTTACCATAGTGTGGTAAAGTGTCTGTACCAAATAAAAGGTTTATTTTGCTTTGTTTTTAAATGGGGAAACCTAAGTATGTTTTCTGTAATAGGGGGAGAGGGAGAGAGATTGAAGAAGGGGAAAGATCTAAGGTCAAGCTCCCAGGGTAGAACCATGGGAATGAATGACATGGGCACAAGTTGAAGAGTTGACTGACAAAGAGAAGGGCCACATTTCCCATAGAGATTGGAGCGAAGGAGAAAAGAATGGAGATGGTATAGAGAAAGGGAGAAGGGGGAACCTATAGTAGATGGCCTCTATTTTTTGACGAAAGTAGGAAGGTCCTCTTCTGAAAAAGAAGTGGGTTTGGGGAGGGCAGGTGTTGTAGAAGGCTGGAAAGTCATAAGATCATAGATTTATAGCTGATCCACCCTCTTCATTTTACAGATGAGGAAACTGAGTCACATAAAGGTCAGGTGACTTGCCAAGGGTCATACAGCTAGTAAATGTAGTTCTGACTCCAAGTCTCATGCCCTATTCTCTGTGTCATGCTGCCTCATTTGGAACTGGTATAGTCTCTATATGGAGTATCATATAGGCTTATTCAAGAAAGAATAAGATTGCCATGTATCAGTAAGGGCCCATGGAATATAGATTTCAAGTCAATAATGAATCCCGTTGGCACAATTGCATGATTTTCTCCAACAACAAAAAAGTAGGGTCAAAGAATGTAGATGGATAATACTGAGTCACACTTTTATATGTATATATACTCTCTAATGAATGTACGGAGATGATTTAACTAAAAATCAGCAATGAATTAATTAGTGTTAGAATTTTTAATTGTGAACTCTTTATTGCTTGATGGAAAAGAAATTTTGTCCACAGACATACGTTGTTGAGATCGTGAAAGAATTAAAAGTGTTTATACTATTGAAAATAGGTTTTTTTACTTATTCATTTGATGAACTGAACTATTTTTCCTTTGTTTTTAGACCTATTTATGCTTTAACATTTCTAGTCTGAATAATTATCCCCTTTTTTTCCAATTTTTTGTTCTTTTCTCTAACATTTCTTAAATAACTGTCAGGCAGTTCAGATTTGCTATATTTTGGAATGATTATTTTCTGTCAATGACTCAAACCCATTCTTTTGAATTCTTTTAAAAAGATTTTCATATTAAGAAATTGTTGAATGGTAATGTCAGCTAGAATAGTGAAATGTTTTATTGTACTTTTTTGATGATAAGCTTTTAAAATTGAACATGTAATTGCTTTTGAACCTAAAACGTTGATCCCTTGGGTAAGGAATCTTACCATAAAGTACTTGAATTTTGCATAAATTTTGGCAGACATTTGTTGAATAATCTTGTGATTTCTCACTTTTGTATCATGTAGCAACTCTACAGAAAGAAGCCAGGTTTGGCCATCACATATGCAAAACTGTCTCAAAATTTAGACAAAAATCGCTACAAAGATGTACTGCCTTGTGAGTATCAAGTGTAAATGTCTGACCGCTTCAGCCCCCTCCTTTTACTCTCCCCTCCCATACTCTCTCCACCCTTTTTGGCTGCTCACTTAATCCTTCTTAGCTTTAATTTTCTCCTATGTCAAAACTGCCTAACCTGTATTAAAGCTGATAGATGACCATATGAGATAGCCACTACCAGTACGCTTAGGGGAGGATCAAATACACAGGTAAAATCATTGATGACTTTAAAGCACTAAATAAATATTGGCCATTATTCCTAGTTGTGATAGAGAGAAATTGATTTTTCTGGATAAATGCATGTCTAAAGTGTGAGTTTTGTGAGGGTGATGTAGTTCCACAATGTCAGACTCAACTAGAAACATGTTGACTTAGGAAAACACACATTAACCGTATCTATGTTCTAATGTGTTATTATTTATTTTATTAGTTGTTTCCTGATTATTTCTTAATCTGACTCAGTTTGCACCCTAGGTTCTGTGGTTGACAACTTTGGTGTAGTGATTAAGGCACTGGATTTGTAGTCAGTGAGCTCTGAATTCAAATTCTGATTCAGCTTCAAAGATTTTTTTCATTTTAAAAGTTTTTATTTTTATTTTTTAGAATTGAAAAATTTCATTTAATTAATTGAGTTAGAATATTTTTCAATGGTTACATGATTCATGTTCTTTTCCTTCCCCACCCCAGGAGCCAACAAGCAATTCCACTGAGTTTTACATGTGTCTTTGATCAAGACCTATTTCCATATTATTAATATTTGCACTAGGAGATCATTTAGAATCTACATCCCCAATCATATCCCCATTGACTCATGTGATCAAGCAATTGTTTTCCTTCCGTGTTTCTACTCCCACATTCTTTCTCTGGATGTGGATAGTGTTTGTTGCATGGCTGCTAGTAGAGAAGTCCATTACATTCGATTGTGCCACAATGTATCAGTCTTTGTGAACAACGTTCTCCTGGTTCTGCTCCTTTCACTCTGCATCAGTTCCTGGAGGTTGTTCCAGTTCACATGGAATTCTTCCAGTTCGTTATTCCTTAGCTTCAAAGCTTTTTAATTTTGTTGTTGTTGTTAATGAGTCATTTTGGTTGTATCTGACTCTTTGTGACCTCATTTGGGATTTTCTTGGCAGAGATAATGAAGTAGTTTGCTATTCCCTTCTCCAGCACATTTTACAGATGAGGAAACTGAGGCAAACAACATTACATGACTTGCCCAGGGTCACACAGCTAATAAAGTATCTTGAGGACAGATTTGAAGCCAGAAGATGAGTCTTCCTGATTCCAGCTCCAGAGCTCTGTTTACTGACACCTACCTGCCCTGAAGTCGAGAAGACCTGATTTCAAATCCAGCCTCAGGCACTTACTAGTTGTATAATCCTGGGCAAGTCACTTAACTGTTTTCCTAATCCACTAGAGAGGGAAAGGGCAAACCATTCCAGTATCCTTGTCAAGAAAACCCCAGATGGGTTCACAAAGAGTTAGAAAAACAAATGAATGAACAACAACAGCAGTGGCCTTGAGGGATGCTAGGTGATTCCATAGATAAAGAGCCAGACCCAGAGTTGAGACACTTCCTAGCTGTGTGACCCTGGGCAAGTCACTTAATCCCCATTGCCTCAACCCTTACTGTTCTACTACCTTGGAACTGATACTTAATATCTAAGACAGAAGGTAAGAAATTATTTTTTTTAATGGCCTTGAACAAGTTGGTTACTTTATCTCTCAGAGCCTCCATTCTCTCATCTATAAAAGGAAGGGACTGACTGGTTTGAATTCTTTGGCCCCGAACAACTCTAAATCCTTTGATCATACCCAGCCCAAATTAGGTATTTATTCCTTTCTGTTAAGATGCCTAGAGTCATCATCCAAGTGCCAGATACCAAAAGAGTCAGCCTTGAAAAAGCTAGAAGCAAGAAGGCTCCGTTATTAGGCTTCCTTTACAAGTAATTTGCTATGTGACTTAGGCAAGTTCCTTCAGCTCTCAGAACCTTAGATAATTATCTCCTTTTTTAAAACAGGATTTCTGGTGTTCTCTCAGCTATTGTGGGTATATCTGCAAATACCACAGTCTTTGTACTGTTTGTTTCTGTCTTTATACTGTGAAAAAAGTCTTTATGCTTCTAACAATCCCTTGGAGCAAAAAAAAAAAAGACGAAGATGGTTACCAATTGAATTTTTTTCTAATAAAATAAAATTTTTCTCTTCTTCCTAGATGATTGCACTCGGATATTACTGCAGGGAAATGAAGATTATATTAATGCAAGTTATGTGAATGTAAGTCAAAAATCTATATATATTTTAAAAGAATGCATAAAACCACATTTCTCTAAAATATTTTATTTTACTGTCAGTTGTAGTTATATATTCCATCTAAAAATAACGGGGGGAAAACATATCTTGTTCAATACATGAAAAACTGACTTCCCATCGTGGCCCTTTTGTGTCGTTTTGAGGATGTGTCCCATCTCGACCTTTTTTTATTTCCCCATCTAAAAATTAAGAATTAAATTAGGTGAGTTCTAAGGAATTTCTAACATTCTATGGAGCATGTTGTAAAGATTAAAATTTAGGAGAGACTGAGGCAGGTAGAAATTAGTTTTTCTCTGCAAGGAGTATTATATTTATGAAGTTTATTGAAGATTAAGGATTAAAGAAAATACAGGATAAGGAAAACGTGCCTAGGCCAGGGAGGCCTAGACAAGACCTCACCTACATTATGGAAAGAGCCACGTCTGCCCCCAAAACGGAAGTCCAAAAAGAGCCCAAAAGCCTTTGCAATCAGGTTAAAGGCCTTCTCGATCTCGGCCCAGGTGAGATTACAAGGCATTCTGGGGAAGTGGAGCAAAGGCTTGTGGGGATTGAAGTCCTGGATTCCAGTCCATTTTTACATTCCCCCCATTTGATCATTGTTGGGGGGCGAAGTTTCCCCAAAAAGGATCATGAGAACATAATCAACTTAAACATTATAGTAATTCGAGGATAAGAGAAAAACAAAAAAACAAATAATTGCTGGACGCATTGACAGAAAGCCAGTTAGGGGGCAGTCCCCTTTGGCATGAAAGTATACACAAAAACAAGTATATATATTTTGAGGGATACTCAACACCCAAAGCTAGAAAAAAGAGAATGACTATATGTACAAATAGAACTTTAAATAAGAAGCAGCTGGGTGGCTCAGTGAATTGAGAGCCAAGCCTAGAGACAGCAGGTCTTGGGTTCTAATCTTGTCTCGGATACTTCCTAGCTGTGTGATGCTGGGCAAGTCACTTAACCCCCATTGCCTAGCCCTTACCATTCTTCTGCCTTGGAACCAATACACAGTATTGATTCTAAGATGGAAGGTAAGGGTTTTTTAATTAAAAAAAAATTTTAATAATAAAAATAAAACCTTAAAAGCACAATTTGCCTATAAGTTCAAGAAGAGATCTTTAAAGAAATGAAACAAGAATTAAAAATAACATTACAAATGAAATAAGAGTAGTAGAGGAAAGAATTAGAAAAGAAATGAGAATTCAAGGGGGAAAAGTTCTGCGTTTTTTTTTTTTATTAAGAAGTGTTGGGGGCAGCTGGATGGCTGTGTGACCCTGGGCAAGTCACTTAACCGCCATTGCCTAGCCCTTACCACTGTTTTGCCTTGGAACCTATCCATAGTATTGATTCTAAGAAAGTAAGGGTTTTTAAAATAATAATAATAATAATAAATAATAATAATTACTAATTTTAAAATAATTAATAATAATAACTAATAATTAACAAGCATTTATTTTTCTTTTCCATTTCTCTCCCCCCCGTTGGGAAAAAATAAATAAATCCTTTATAAGAAATTTGCATAGTCAAGAAAAACACATTCCCATATTGGCCATGTAAAACTGTATCCTCATTCTGTAGCTTGAATCCATCACTTCTTGAACCCAGGTCTTTTGAATTCAGGGCTCTTTCCACTGCAGCATGCTTAAATTATACTCAAGAAGCTAATTAAACTAACTAATACAGTGACAACAAACCTATGACACTTGTGCCAAAGATGGCACACAGCCACCTTCCTTCCTCCCTCCCCCATTTGTTACTAGAAAGGTTGGAGCTGCTTCCCTACCCCATCTCCACCAGGCCTGAGGACAACTTTTCACATCTCCATCCCTCTGCCCAGCAGCCAATGGGAACGCATAGGAGTTAAGGTGGGCGGCTCACAGGAGGCAGAGCTGGAGGAGAGCAGAGTACTTGGGTCACTCCCCTCCCCCTCTCTATACTCACTGAGGACATTCCTCACTTCACCTGTCCCTCTGCCCAGCAACCCAATGGGAGAGCTGCCTCCATCCCTTCTGTGGGGTAAGGGGTGAGGCAGGGCACACCCAGCACTTGATGGGGGTGGGGGGATGACACTCAATCAGGTGGGGGAGGAGTGAAGGCAGGGCCCGACACGTCCATCTCTAAAAGGTTCACCATCATTGTTTTAGTATTTTGCCTGTGTGCAAGGTAGGTAGGCAGCACAGTGAACAGTAGTGGTGTTACACCTTACCTTTTGTCTTAAAATCAATACTGTGTTTTGGTTCCAAGGCAGATTGGTAAGGGCTAGGCAATGGGGATAAGTGTCACACAGCTAGGAAGTGTCTGAGGCCAGGTTTGAACCCAGGACCTCTCATCTCCAGGCCTGCCTCTCCATCCACTGACCCACCTAATGCCCCAAGCTTTTTTTAGTGATTCATTTTTCTGAAAGTTTACATTGATTTTTGCCATCATCCCCTTACAAAGAAATCATATTGCCCATTATGTCAACTGAACGAAAGTGTTTGAAATCCAATTTCATATCCATTTTGTAGGTAGAATAAATTTTAATGAATGTCTCTCTCACTAGATGGAAATTCCTTCCACTAAAATTGTGAACCGCTATATTGCCACACAAGGCCCTCTTCCGCATACCTGTGTGCACTTTTGGCAAGCAGTCTGGGATCATAAGTTATCACTTATAATCATGTTGACGACACTCACAGAACGAGGACGGGTAAGTATTTTTATTTCTGTCTCTGAATGAACCCTAGCTCACACATTCAATTCCACTTTTTTTACTTCCAGAGTGTTTGGGGTCACATAGACACCATTATTATTTTGAGGTTTCATCTGAGTTTTGTTGAATAGTATAGCATGTAGAAAAATAATGAATTTGGGTTCAAATTCCAGTTCTTCCACTTACTATTTTGGGCAAGTCATGTGACCTCATTGAGCCTCAATTTTTTTCATGTGTAAAATGAAGGGATTGTCGTAGAAGGTGTCTGGTCCCTTCTAGTTTTAAATCTCAGAAAGTACCCCTATTTTTTTAAGTACCACTATTTTAAAATCTCAGGAAGTACCTTATTTTTATGCTTCAGTGGGTAGCTTCATGTCCAGATTACTATTACAATCTATTCTTAACTCTTTCTGCTCTATAAAGACCCCAACATCCAGAATGTCTGATGCTTTATAAATATGATTCATTATTCCTTCTTGTAAGTCTTGCCACTACTAGCCAAAGCAGATTCTGTTATGGCTTTAGATTTATATTTGTCTAAAAATTTAACCTCTTAGGGGTAACTAAATAATAAAATGAATAGAGTGCTAAGTCTAGAGTTAGAAGGACCTGGGTTCAAATTTGACCTCACACTTCCTGGCTGTATGACCCTGGGTAACTCACTTAAACCCAGTTGCCCAGCCTTTGCTGCTCTTCTTTCTTAGAATTGATTCTAGGACAGAAAGTAATGGTTTAAATAAAATTGTTTAAAAGAAAAGAAATTAACCTCTTTTTTTCCCTCATTTCCCCAACCTGATAAATAAGGGGTTTTATTTCTTATTGGATGGGTAAAATATTCCCCCTACTATATTAAGAATTTAGAATAATCATATCCATAGATAGGGTGCCTGTTTACATTTTGCTTACTTTTTATTTAAGTTCCAAAACATTCATATCAAGAATAATTAAATAATATTGGTGGTGGTGAAGAAGCTAAATTATTTCAGTATACATGTATACAATATTTATTATATTTATATAATTATATGTTTATATATAATATTTATCACATAATATAATAATTTATATTATAGTATATTCAATATATTATTTCACAGATAAGAGTAGTAAAAATTCATTGCAAAAGAAGTGTCTAAAATATAACAGCTATTCTTCTGTAGTTAAATTGACTCTTGAAGTTTCATTAAATACTGAGAATTTGAACTAATCTAAGTACCAAGAACCTTTGGCAGAGAAATGCATTGTGGGAAGATGTCAGAGTACAGCATTAAGCTTTCTCACCCTCCTAATACCTTCTACAAACAACCAAAAATATCTCTACAGAATCAAAACTCAATGTAGCAAAAACAGACAGGAATCTGTAGTGAGGCTGAACAGCTTGGGAAAACTAGGGAAGAAGGTTTCTGACTTCCCTGGCCTCAGTCCCAGCCTGAGGTGACAGGAACAGAGCAAACAGAGGGAAATCAACAAGGTAACCCTGGAAGCAAGATTAGCATCCTTACCATGTTTGCCTGGATCTCTGAGGATACCACTGGAATTCTCATTCAGAGGACCCTAGGAGCAGCTCTGTCTGCTACAGCCTGGTCTCTGGAGACCCACTCTAGGTCATGACTGAGGATTGAAGGAATGTATACCATGGAGTATGCCACTATGCAGGCACCAAGCCTGAGGGCAGGGTCTTGAACCTTGCTGCTAATTTTTTGGGGACTTTGGAGGCCCAAGGGAACTCAGCCTGGACACCTATTCTGTCCTAGGCTGTGACAATGGGAGAAGAAGAGGGAGGAGTGAAGGAGAGCACACTCATGGCTTTGGTTGCTGAGGAACTGGGACCTGTAGGCTGTGGTCACTCCCAGGAGAGTAGAATCTCTGGTTACTGCCACAGGGGGAGGTAGACTGGCTAGAGTAGTGGCAGAACTGCCCACTGGCCCTGGTTGGAATATCTGAGATCAATCATGGACAAAGACTTGAGTAGGAGACCTAGGATTACATCAGAGCCTAGACTATTAAAAGTGGAAAAACTAAATAGGACTCAGGTTAAAAAGAAAACATACCTCAGCACAATAGGAATACTGAGAGTCCAAGAAAAAGCCAATAATTAAGCCTTTTGGCCTGGATGCCAAAAATTTTTTTAAATTAAAAAAATGGGCAAGCAAAGGAGAAAGAACCCAACTATCGATCACTATTATGGGGACAGAGAAAATCATAGCTCAAGCTTAGAGGACAGTGAAGTAAAAATACTTAATTCAAAAACAGCAAAGAAATAAAATAGGTGGCCATGAGCTCAGAAAGAAGAGCTTAGAAAAGACCTCATAAACCAAATGAGAAAGCATGAGGAAATTTTAGTTAAAAAAATAAGAGCAGTTCAAGAAAATATATATCACCTAAAAGAAAAAAGAGATCTAGAAATTCACAATAGAAAATAATTTATTAAGAACTAGAACTGGACAAGGAAAAGCTAACAACAAGAAATAATAAAGCAAAATCAAAAGTGTGACATAACAGTAAAGAATATGAAACATCTTATTACAAAAACAACTGACCTAGAAAATAAATCAAGGAGAGACAATATAAGAATAGTTGGATTCCTGGAAAGTTGCAATTTTTAAAAAAAGTTTAAATACCATACTCCAAAAAACCATCAAGGAAAACTACCCAGAAATCAGAGAGTAAAATAGAAATTTAAAGAATCTACCAATCATGACCTCAGAGACACTAAAAAATGCACAGGATCATTGTTAAGTTCCATAACCCCCAGGTAAAGGAGAAAATAGTATAAGCAACAAGGGGGAAAAAAACAATTTAAATACTGTAGAATGGCAGTCAGAATAACACAAGACTGTAACATTAAAAGAATGCAGGGCATGGAATACAGCATTTCGTAAAGCCAAAGAACTTGGCTTCCAGCAAAGAATAACATGTTCAACAACAATGAACATAATTATAAGAGGTAAAAAATGGATATTTAATCAATTTAAAGGAGTTTCAACTATTCCTGGCAAAATACCCAGAACTCAATGACAATTTGATTTGTAAGAAGCATACAAAAGCAATGATGAAAGACAACCTAAGCAACCCAAAAGGTCAAACTGTTTGATTCCTATATGGGAAAATGTCATCTTTGGCCCTCCCGTGGGAATAGTATCATTGCTGGAGTGTTTTGAAGGGGCATGAGTGGAGGTAGGGTGGAATGGCTTTCTCCTATGGAGGAAGAATGAGTGGAGGAAATGGCATAGAAGAGAGGAGGAAGGGGTGGAAGACTGATAGTATTAGAACCCTACTCTCACTAAATCTGAAAGAAAAAACAACATGCACCATTAGAAGAGTAAAAATTTTCTTGATGTACAGAGAAACAGGAAGGAAAGGGCTGAGATAAGGGAGGAGTGTTTAGAATTGAACTCATATCAAGAAGTAGGAGGGCATGGTTGTGGGGATAAGAAAGGGATTTGGGGGAAAGTGGATAGAATAAGAATTAAAAGGTAAGGGGGAAGGAACAAGAGAGATCTTTGGAAAGAGGACAGTTTAGAACTAGGTGTAGCAAAAGGAGAGGATAAGGGAGCATTTGGGGGAAAGGGTGTGAATTGGAGAGATATTGGTCAAAGGAAATTAGGTAGCTGAGGAGAAGAATATGGCAGAAAGAAATGAAGAGGGGAACAAACAGTTTGGAGAAACAGCAGGTGGAAATGCATAGCTAGTAACTGTGGCATTGAGTGTAATGGAATAAATTCACCCAGGGAAAGAAAATGGATAGCAGAAAGGATCAAAAACCAGGACTTGATAATGTGTTGATTACTGAAAAACACACTGAAAATGAGAGACATGCATAGAATAAGGTGAGGTCCTGGAGCTGGTAGGAGCCTGGAAAAGCAGGCTTAATATAAAGTTGGTAGAGCAATCATAATTTTTTTAATAAAACAAGATGGGAATATACATTAAAAGCTATAAACCTGTTTATCCGTATTGACCTAGGGATTCCTTTACTGGGTTTTGGTCCTCTGGGCATTATTGAGAGGATAAAAAAAATTGTATATGTATGAAAATATTCATGGAAGCTTTGTTATGACAAAATGTCAAAATAAAATAACTTTGTTATAACAAAATAACACAAATGCAGTGAATGGGAGAAATGGCTGAAGAGATTGTAATATTTGAATGTAATGATCTATATTATTAGAAAATAAAATATACCATGATTACATTAAGAAAAAAATAACCACAAAATCAAGAGAAAAAGTATCTAAGTGAAACAAATCCAAAGGGAATTAAAAAAGCAGAAAATGTTTATATTAGTGTACGTATATAATTTACATGTTTTAAATAAGATGGAGTTTGTGGTTTCACACATAATTTTTTAATGCATTTGCTTAGTTAAGTATTTGTAGTGGTGGCTACTGAGTATATAATTTATTTATTTATTTATTTTTTAAAAAGAATCCTTGGCAGAAATAATTGTAATCCCTTGGGTGCAGTCTTGTCTAATTCAAAGTAGATTTTTTTTTTTTTAAACCCTTACCTTCCGTCTTGGAGTCAATACTGTGTATTGGCTCTAAGGCAGAAGAGTGGTAAGGGCTAGGCAATGGGGGTCAAGTGACTTGCCCAGGGTCACACAGCTTGGAAGTGGCTTCAAAGTAGATTCTTGTGTCCTGTTGGGCACTGAGTGACAAACACCCTTCTGAAAGAGGTATAGGATTTGTAAAGTTAACAGATATGGCAGGCACATCCCATCACTTATTTGTCTGGGGGGGTCTGCCCCAAAGAAACCAAGCAGGTATTCCAGATCACTAGTTTGTTCTCTAGAGTCTGATCAGTTCAGTTCAACAAATACAGATTAAATAGCTACTCTGCACAAAACACTGCGCTAGATGCCTAGAAAGAGAGAAAATCCAGTAAGTAGTACAATGTAAATTCCCATTAATATATGATATTTCCTGGCAGGTACGTTGAAGTGGTGGGGAAAATGCTATGTGACATCAAGGGAAGGAGGTCATTGGCAGCTGGGGGAGGGAAGACAGGAATGGAGAATGAGATTAGGAAAGACTTTTGGGGGGAAAAGGGCATTTGAATTGGGTTTTAAAGAATGAATAGGCAAAGGCCAGATATTTTGTCAATTCATTAGCAGAAACAAAGATACTTAAAGATTTACATAGGGATAAAAATTTATAGTTTTGTTTGATGGAAGGTCAGTGGATTGAGGAATTTTACTAGTGCTATAAATACTAGTGGAATACTTGAAAGGCTTCCCATAGAGCCAGGGCTAGATATTGAGGCCAGTGAAACTAACGTGAGGAAGATGAAAGGGAAAATTAAAATAGGATCGAGTCAAGGCACCTGAAGTGGACAGAGTAAATTTAGTGTGAGTGGCAAAGGTAGAAAAATAAGAGGTGGTAGTCCTAGAGGAATTTCAGAATCCTAGATATTGAAGGTGATACAGTCCCAAGAAGTGAAATCCTACAATTATTTTCTCTCTCTCACTTGTACTTGAGTCAGTGCTGTGCATACAGTAGATTTAAAGCTCAAGAGGGAATGAGCAGTCATCGGATCCAATCCTCTTGTTTAGCTAAAGAGGATGGAATCTTATAGGTTGTATATGCATTATAATTTATAAAAATTATTCGACTCATTTGAAAAAAAAGATTAAAACTAATTCCTTGTCCTGTTGGTTTGTTTTTTGTTTTTTTTTTTTATAGACCAAATGTCATCAGTATTGGCCCAACCCTCCAGATGTCGTGGAGTATGGCAACTTTCGAATTAAGTGTCAGTCAGAGGATTGCACCATTGCCTATGTTTTTAGAGAAATGTCGGTCACAAAAATTGAGGTAAACATTGACAGACCATATAATAGATTTAGTATAACAGATCATAACTCAGAGTCTACTCCTATTTCCTATTAGCTTACTTGTGACTAGGAAGGAAGGAAGGATTTTATCTTCCCTAGAATAGAATGCTAGTCCTTACTTAGAATTTTCAGGATGTATATGTATATGTGTAGACAGACGCTCTGACACACACTATATAAACTGTGTGTTGCTACACAAGTATTTGGAAGTATTTCTATCTTAAATCATAATAATCTATTTTATATGGTGCTTTAAGAGTTTATAAACTATGTATGTATGTGCATTTGTATATATGTTTATATACATATTTTATGTATGTGTGTATATATATGTACATATATATATATAAATTCTCAAGAGGCTTTGTTTTGATAAATCATTTTTGAGTGAAACTTAGTGAAATGGGATCAGGAAACCTGGATTTGACTCCTGCCTCTAACACTTGCTATATAGTCACTTAACTTCCTTAATCTCAGTTTCTTCATCTGCAAGACAGAGATAATAATATTTATGCTCCCTAATGCAGAAGTTTGCTATAAGGAGAACTTTGCATAAAATGACCTATAAATGTGAATTTTTGTTAATGTTAAATGACCCACAGGATGCTCATCAGTCAGCTATAATTCAAAATCTTCTCAGTTAAAAGTTCCTAATTCCTGAAATCTCGGTACTTATCCTGCTATCCTGAATGTTCTCAATCAGAGGTGTCAAACTCATGACCTATAGCCCACCCAAGTGTTATCTGAACTAGAAAGAAATGTAATTGGGAAATATTTAAGACAATAAAAATACAGAACAACATAGGTGATGTTTGTGGTTTTCCAAGTCAATATACAACCCAACCCAATCTATTTCTGTTTGAGTCCAACACCACTGGTCTAGATGGATGGTTCTTAACCTAGGATCTGAGAAACCAAAGGAGTCCAAGGATAGATTTCAAAGATTCTATCAACTTGAATAGGTTAAAAAAAATTAGATTTATTTTGATGAATCTTTTACTCCCTTTGTAATCCTACATATTTTATCTTATGGTTTTAAAGAAAGAACAAGCATTATTTTGAGAAGTTGTACAAGCTTCCCCAGACTGCCAGCGGGTTCCGGGACCAAAAAGAATGTGAAGAGCCCCCTATTCTAGATAGTCCAATAAGTCTTAATCCAATAGGGCAACCAGGGAATATGAGACATGTTAAGGGATGTCACAGAATCATCCCCACCTCTGCATCCCCAAATCACCCTAAAGGAGCCCTGGAGCCAGTGCCATACTTGATGGGCCAGTTCAGAGATGCAGGTGATTGATAACTTCCCTGTCCAGCACTTTTAGGTAGCATGACTAAAGAGGCAACAAATGTCTGCAGGGCAAAAAAAACAGAACAAATAGTAGATTAATAGAAGTTTGTTGGCTCTTGAAAGAAAACCTTTATTTAAACTCTTCCATAAAACAAAGCTTGTGTCACCTAGAATTTATTTTACAGAGAAATGACAAAAATGTTTGCAATAGAATATGTTTATTTGGCAGGGGAGGAGGTTAATTTTTCCCATCAGGATGATTGATTCTAGGCTTCAAGATTCTTTCCAGACTTTTCTACCCTTTTAGAAGCACTGGATTGATTATGCAGATGGCTGATTACCTCCCTTCTTGCAGAGATAAAGATTTATATTGCTTTTTAGTATGACTCTTCAGACAAGGCACTCTTATCCTAATTGAGAAGACTAAAAATTCTTTTTTTTCTTTTTTTTAATTTTATAGTATTTTATTTGATCATTTCCATGCATTATTCATTAAAGACAAAGATCATTTTCTTTTCCTCCCCCCCCACCCCCCGTAGCCAACGTGTGATTCCACTGGGTATCACATGTGTTCTTGATTTGAACCCATTGCCATGTTGTTAATATTTGCATTAGAGTGTTCGTTTAGAGTCTCTCCTCTGTCATGTCCCCTCAACTGCTGTAGAGAAGACTAACAATTCTAAGCACTATAGAAAATACAATTAGGTCCTGATTAATACTAATAAATGGATTCCATTAAGTGGCCACATTATTCAAATCCATGTTGAGTTGGAACCAGCTACCATATTGTATATGAAGATAACTTGAAATAGTCTGAATTCAAGTAATGCAACTACTTCATAGGATTTAATTCCTAGCTGTATTCACAGTGATCTGTAGAAAGTAGTAAATTTTGGCATCTCAGGCATTCTTAGGGAGTGATCCCAACTCTAGGAAGTTTGGACTGGACATCATCAAGAAGATGCTGAGAAAGGCTCTATTTGATTAGTTAAGTTATTAGAGTGTTAACATCGACAGATCATTATTTTGATTGCAAATTTGGGTGGCACCTTAACCTATCTAACAATTCTGTAAGATATTCTTTATGGACAAGATGGTTAATCATTATGGGATGATGATGATGATAATTTACATTTATAATTTACAAAACATTTTAGGGCAACTACCGAGTACTGGTCCTAGTCAAGAAGACTTCGATTCAAATACTGCCACAAACTATGTGACTTTGTTGTTTTATTATTTTATATACATATAGAAAAATAACTATATTATTATTTTTACTTTAGTTATGTATTATAACTATAAAACGACATTATACCCATATATACAAAACTATAACACTATTATAATTTCATATGTAATTATATATTTGGGGGGGTTGCCTTTGTGACCCTGGGCAAATAATTTAACCCTGTTTGCCACAGTTTTCTCAATTGTAAAAATGAGCTGGATAAGGAAATGACAAATCACTCCAATATCTTTACCAAGAATTCCCCAAAAGAGGGTCACAAAGAATTATATACAGTTGATTCATTGGAGTCTTACAACAACCCACCTATCAGGTGGATACCACAAGTATTATTATTATCCTCAATTAACAGGTGAAAAAACTGAGAGACACATTAGGTAATTTGCCTAGACTCATACAGTTGATAAGTATTTATTTTGTTTATTATATTATTTTATGTTTAGTCTTTATCATTTTATTATAATAATATTATATATATAATAAAATAATGTTACCATATTATTTTATGTTTAGTCTTTATCAGTGATATTCAACTCTTTGTGATCCCATTTGGGGTTTTCTTGGCAAAGACTCTGGAGTGGTTTGTCATTTCCTTCTCCAGCTCATTTTACAGATGAGGAAACTAAAATAAACAGAGTAAAGTGACTTGTCCAAATTCACACAGCTGGTAAATGTCTGAGGTCACATTTGAACTCACAAAGATGAATCTTCCTGACTCCAGGCCCAGCACTGCATCAGCTAGCCACAGGTTGTGTAATTGGAATGTGAACCCCAGAACTACAATTCCCAGCACCCCACTCTCCTCACGTTATTGCTAACGTAGGCAGGATATAAATTGTGTGTAGCCCCGCTTCTCGCTCTCTCCTGTGATCAGGTTTGGTGGAGGTTGCCAGGAGAGTTTTTGTTCATGTGGTCTTAATTTTGTTAATTAGGTTTTTTTTTTAAACTCCTGTTTCTTTTTTATTCCTTCTACTTCAAGTCATTATTAATAAACTTTATAAAATATAATTCTTGGAGAGTTGGATATTAATATAAATCTTACAGGTTGAGGTTCAAACTCAGATGCTTAAGTCTCCAGGTCCAGGAGTCTACGCACTATGCCGTGTCTCCTCTTAGCGTTAACACAATTTCTACAGACGTGGAGCTTTTTGAATGACACTAGTTGAAAATTATTGATGAATGGATTGTTGTCAGCTTGGAAGGAGGTCGCTAGCACTGTGCCTGTCTGGTCTGTCATCTGCAGACTTACTAAGCATTGTTTATCAGATCTGCAGGTGGCACAAAGCCGCTGAGGATCGCTGGGATGGCAGATGGCAGAATGGAGATTTGGGAAGACCGCGCTGGGTTGAAACTCACAAGTGAAATGTAATAAAGCATAGTGATATGTCCTGTACTCATCCACAGCACGTGGGGAGTCAGATACAGACCTTGCCTCCAAGAAATAGCATTTGGCAACTTTATCCCACAGGCAGGGGGGGGGGGGGGGGCTATTTAAATAGGAGCTTCAGCTCTGGTAAGCAAATTATTTTTGGAAATGGCAGAGCAGTATGAGTGGGAAGGAGAAGTGGAAAGGGGTTGCCCTTCCTTCTTTGTGAGTCCTCCGTTCCTGAATATTTCCATCTTGACTCCCCCAATAGGAGATGAAATTCTTGAGGCAGAGAAGGTGTTTTTCCTTTCTTTGAATCTTCAGTGATTAGTACTGTGTCTGGCACATAGTAAATGCTTGTCAGATGACTGACCAACTAGCTGAGAAGATACCCAGAGGGTTTGCCTTGAATTATGTGTCCCTTGAGGGACCATTGTATAAGTACCATTTTTCTCATCATCTGGAGCCATGTAGCTAAGCAGTAATCTGTTGTTTGCTTTTGCCTTGTAAGATCGGAGAGGAGGGGAAACGTGGCTTTAAAATGAAATAATTAGTATGGTTTTATTTTGGAGTTTTGGTTGTATATGAGTTTGTTCTTAGAACAGAGGCCAATATGGAAGTGCGTTTTGTATGACAATAAGAATAAAAAAAATTTAAATCAAGTAATTAAATATCTAAAATAAAACAATGACTAAGAGCCTCAGGCCTAGAAATAGGAGGACTTGGATTCAAATATGACCTCAGATATCCTACCTATGTGACCCAGGGTAAGTCATTTAACTCAGTTTCCTAGCTCTTACTACTTCTTCCTTAAAATCAATACTTAGTATCAATTCTAAAACAGAAGGGTAAAAGTTTTAATAATAATAATAATTAGTGTGAAAAAGATATTAGAAAGGAAGATAAGGGAATAAGCATTTATCTAAGTATCTACCTATGTGCCAGGCACTGTGCCAAAAGCTTTTATATTTGTGTGTTTATTATTTAATTATATATTACACATGCTTTATATTATATAATAACCAAATGATACATATTAGATCTACCTATATAAAACATATATGTATAATATATAATGCTACATTATCATATATATAATCACACAAATATAAAGTCACTTTGTATACATAATGTATATATACATATATATATATATAAAATTTGTAAAAATATTATCTCAATTGATCATATATAGCAGGTCACAAGCGCAATAAAAGTCAAGTGGTGGTGATTGTTCTTACTGTTGAATCCTTTCAGTCATGTCTGACTCTTCATGACCCTACTTGGGGTTTTCTTGGTAAAGATACTGGAGTGGTTTGCCATTTCTTCTCCAGCTGATTTTAAAGATCAGGAAACTGAAGCAAACAGAGTTAAATGACTTGCCCAGGGTCTCTGCACTACTACACATCTGAGATTTTAATTCATTTCTTCTTGGCTCTAATCCCAGCACTCTATCCGCTGCACCACCTAAGCTTGCCTTCGTTGGTAACCAAAAAGACTCTTAGACTATAGTAATGGAATTACAATGTCCATCGCGAGGAATGTGATAGTCATGCTCTACTCTACCCCGTTGGACCCCAGTTGGGGTGCTGTTTTCAGATCTGGCCAATGTGTTTTAAATAGGACAGTAACAAATGAGGGTGTGCAAGATGATGGGACTATGCCATGCATGGATCACGTGAAGGAACTATGGAAAGACATCTTGAGGACAGCATCTTCTAGGAAAAGTCTTAAACAGGCAAGACTTCTAGACAAGAGAAGTCTTAGACAGGCGCGACTGTCTTCTACAAGTATTTGAAGGCTTGACAGCAACCTGTAGAGGCAGTGTGTGATAGAAGGAGTATGAGATGACCTGCGATGGAGTTACTCTTATGACACTTTCTTGCTGTGATTATGACTTTAATACTCTTGAGCCTGGACTTTTGAATGAATGAATGAATGAATGAATGAATGAATGAATGAATGAATGAATGAATGAATGAATGGATGGATGAAATAAGAAGCATTTATTAAATGTATACTATGCATCGAGAACTCTTCTAAATACTAGAAATACAAGTAGGATTTTTTAAAAAGACGTAGAGTAGGTAGGTGGTTGTGAATAGAGACAGGAGGTTCTAGGTTCAAATCTACCCTCAGAAGCTTCCTAGCTGTGTGACCCTGGACAAGTTACTTAACCCTCGTAGTTTTGTAGCTTTTACTGCTCTTCTGCCTTGGAATGGATACTTAGTATTAATTCTAAGAAAGGAAATAAAAGTTTTTTAAAAAATAAAGATACAGTTCCTTCTCTTTAAGGATCTGATTGGGGGAGATGACATGCTTAGGTTGAAGGCAGATGGAAAGCCCCAGGGACCCTTGCCCAGGGGTCTAGAGAGAATAAGATGGGCTCATCCTACCACCTAACTCTCTCAGGCTTGGAGGACTTAGGGACTCAAAGACAGGGTGGGTGGTAAAGCCTGGGGGTCCTTCACATCACTGGAAGGCTTAGAATTAGTGACTTCCAGCTCAGCCAAATGATCCGCAGCCATGTTCCTCTTCCACTCCAGGCTGGCCCCGATGATGTCTGTGCAACTGAGATGGTTACTGGGGGGAGATGAAGGGAAATCGGGGAGAGACAGAGTCCCCTGTCAGCTCTCAAATGCAAATTTAGAATCAGAATAGTCATACGTTAGACATACTATAAAATTACCCACCTCACTGGGTCAGAGTCCAAAAGACCTGAGTTCCCAGCTCACCTCATACCCTTACTGACTTTGAAACTCTTGGCAAGTCACCTAACCTCAGTTTACCTCCCTTTCCTCATCTGTCAAATGGGGATTATAATACTAGACCCTACCTCTCAGATTTGTCGTGAGGATTAAAAAGAATTAATATTTGTAAAGCAGTTCACACAGTGCCTGGAAAATAGGAAGCTTTTAGTATAAATACTTCTTTCCTTCCTTTTTATGACAAAAGCGCTTGATGAAATATTAAATGCAAGGATATAGATCCTAGCCCTTCCTTCACATAGTAGAGCATCTTTGAGAGTTATTGTAGCCAGAAATGTCATCCCTGTACTCATTCCCACAAAGGCAGGGGTACTCACAGTATCCTTCTCCAAATGCGAACGTTCAGGAGGTCCAGATGCAAACTCCCTTCCTAGGTGAATTCTGTGGCTACTCTCATCATGAGAATGGTCGGGTACCACTCAGCCTAGGGCTTGACTGTTCCCTGATGCTCCTTGTGTGCTCCTTCTGGCCTTCTTCGACTTCTTCTCTCCATCACCTACAGGGTCTAGGTGCTTCGACTTAGTAAATATTTAATGTCTACTCACAGCTATCAACATTTAATTTTCTAGGCAGTTTCTCACAAGTGTGTCAATATCTGCAATATTCTTGTGTTTAGAAGGAGTCAGGTGGAGGACCTAGACCTGAGATTTCTAGTAAGAAACTCCCAGGTGAAGAAATTGTCCACCAAGGCAAGTACAACTTAGAGTCTTCGAGAGTTGACTCAGACATTGAGAAATTAAGTGATTTGCCGATAGGGACACACAACTGTACATATCAGAGGCAGGATATGAATCTAGGTCTTCCTGGCCTCAAAGCTGATTCTCCATCTATTGTGTCATGGTGACTCTCTTTAGAAGACCTAGAAAAGTACTGAGAAATGGCATGAAATAGTGGATAGAAGACTTAAGATTTGGGTTCAGGTACTACTTCTGACGTAGAACTAGCTATGTGACCATAGGCAAGTCACTTAAGCTTTGTAGGGTCTGAAATAAAGTCTATATTTTTCCCACTCCAGACAGGGGAAGAACACATAGTTACTCATCTCCAGTATGTCGCTTGGCCTGATCATGGGGTCCCTGAGGATTCATCAGACTTTCTGGAATTTGTAACCTATATGAGGGCATTGAGAATGGAGAATGAGCCCATCTTAGTTCACTGCAGGTATGTAGTTAAGATAAATTTGTGTTTAAGGGGGATAGAGAAAATCTGTAGATTAATATTCAATTGGTGGCATGAATCTTGAATCCTCAAAGGACACGTGCTTTTTTTTTTTTATTTCCTACTATCTATACCCAGCAATTTGTTTAATACTTAACAAGAGTAAAGAACTGGTCCAACCAACCATTCTAGAGAACCATTTGTAAGCCAAGAACCATTTGTATAACCAAAAGACTATAAAACTGTACATACCCCTTGACCTAGCAATAATACTTCTAGGTCTGTATCCCAAAGAGTTAAAAGGAAAAGAATCTCTGTAGAAAAATATTTCTAGCAGCTCTTTTTGTGGTGGCAAAGACTTGAAAATTCAGTGGGGGAATGGCAGATTAAGTTGTGGCATACGATTGAGATGGAATATTTTTGGGCTATAAGAAAATGACATGAGGAGCGGTTTCAGAAAAACCTGGCAAGACTTTATGAACTGATGCAAAGTGAAATGAGAACAACCAGAAGACCACTGTGCAGCATAACGGCAATATTGTAATAATGATCAGTTGTGAAAAACTTGGCCACTCTTATCAATACAATGATCCAAGACAATTCCAGATGACTTATGATGAAAAGATACTGTCCACCTCCAGAGAAACAACTGATGAACTCTTGAATCCAAATTGAAATATACTTGTCTCACTTAATTTTTCTTGCTTTTTAAAAAATATGGCTAATAAAGAAAGTTTTTATGTGAATTCACATATATGATTGATACCGTATTGCTTGCCTTCTGGAGGTTGAGGGTGAGAGAACTGGGAGAGAAGGAGAGAATTTGGAACTCAAAATTTAAAAATAATACATAAAAATAAATTAATTAAAATGTTAAAAAATACTTAACAAAATTTAGAAAACTATATATAAAGCCCTGTGATTCATTTGAAGACATGAGAATCATTAAATAGAAAATGGAAATATCCCCTAGCATAATTTCCCATCGTGAAAAAATATCTATGGTATGCATACTTTTATATTGTATTGTATAAAATTATATTGTATACATACACTAAATTCTAATGGATGTACAGGAAGCAGGGAGTGACATTTGTTCATTTTATAAAAGGTAAATTTTACCATAAAAAGTTCATCTTTAGTGTTCATTTTTTTAAACCCTTACCTTCTGTCTTAATATCAATTCAAAAACTACTCCTAAGCAAAAGCCTTCTTCACACAAAGCTTAAAGGCAAAGGGTTTTCTAAAAAACCTCTTTATAGGACTAACATTGGCCTTATGGGCTAACTGTTTATCAATACATTTCAGGGGACATGGTTTGCCTCCAATACCTATAAATCCATGCAATAAGGAGCTGTATTATAATAAGGTCCTACTGAATTTTATTAAAAAGCTACTGACTTGGAAAAAAAAATACTAAGACAGAAGAGTGGTAAGGGCTAGTCAATGCAGGTTAAGTGACTTGCTTAGGGTCACACAGCTACAAAGTGTCTGAGGACAGAATTGAACCCAGGTCCTCCTGACCCCAGGCCTGGCACTCTTATCCATTCTGCTACATAGCTGCGTCAATGTTCATTTTTAAAAAAAAACTAAAATTCTCCTGTTGGAGCTCTTTACTCCAACTGAGTAAATTGCAATATTTATTCCCAAAAAATCCCCCATAATTTTAAGATCAATTTCATGGTTTAAATGCTATTAGAATTTCAATCAATGACTCTGAGAGTTTCCTACGTAATGTACAAAAATCGAGTTCCCAAATGACAGGAAACATCCACATTGGGTATATGCCATGAATAAATATCCACCCGAATTATAGAATCTCTGTGGCGAGGAACCCTAGGAATCATCTAGGCCAACTTGAACCTGAATAAAAATCCATTCCACAACATGCCCCTTGATTTCCAAGGATTCCTTTTTTCATCTTAAGAACAGTGCGGCATCCGAGCTATGGCATGCCAGGTGATTCCAAGTCCAAACCTATCTTCCTAATGTGCTATTGCTTTCCTTGTTTCATTTTTCAGTGCTGGAATAGGTCGAACTGGTGTGTTGGTCACTATGGAAACAGCCATGTGTTTAATTGAAAGAAGCCAGCCTGTTTATCCATTGGATATTATCCGAAAAATGAGAGATCAGCGTGCTATGATGGTGCAGACATCAGTGAGTTAGAATACTAACCTAATTCCAGATCATGTGGTGCCCTTGCTAAAATATTTTCACTCTACATAGCTGATAAGTTAAAATCACTGTAAAATATCCGTTCTTCTTGCTCTCTCCAAAGGTAATTAATGGTCTCGGTGTCTTCTTTTTGATGGGCTTAAATTTTACCTCCCAGTTTAATTTCTGTAGCTATATAGGCATCATCTTCTTTCAACAGGCAATCCAAGTGAAATATGAATTCAGCACATTTTTTTGGATGAGCATTTATTAATTGCAGACTGTATACTTCCATTCCTCATATATATATATATATATATATATATATATATATATATATATATATATATATATATATATATATATATACATACATATATATATATCCATTCCTGCATAGTCTGTAGTCGGAAAGAAAATGCTGTTACTTTTAATACATTCCCTCATCCCCAGTGCAGCCACAAAATCCCATTTCCTGGTGTTTTATCTAACTTGTTTTAAGGTCAGACCTTGCCTAAGCAGAAAAGGGAGTAAATTTGGCCATCCTTTTGTTCCTATAAAACGCCAGGACCGTTTTAGCTTATCCAAAACTATGCCGTGTGCAGGCGCGAAAAGACTCAGACACACTCTGTAAGAGGTAGACACGTCTGTTAACATCACGAGAAATATGGAAATGTGCCTTGCCTGAAAGCACTGGTACAACCTATAGCAGACTATTTACCGCCTCAGGGAAGGTGGGGGAGGGAGACTGAATCGCAGAATGTTAGCAAACCGTCCTTAAAAAGTAACTTTAAAGAGTTTTAATAACATTTCTATGAACAGTTTAATCACTCTCTATAGCTCTCTCCATCTCGATCTATATATTTTAAAACGGAAGGAAATGGCTAGAATGCTGGTCAGGAAGAACTGGGTTCAAATGCCACTTTTGACTCTTATTAGCACTGACCTCCGTGTGTTTCAGGCAGCTCCTTTGGGCTTATTTACTATGTTGTTGGGCAGTGTGTTCTCGCCCAGTTTGAGGGAGTTCCCACAGCGGGAATAGTGAGACCATTCCCACAGTTAGGCTAATTAGGTTCACATGAAGTGAGCATCAATTATTTCCTTAATAAAAATGTTTTGGGGGCAAAAAAAAGCATTTTTTAAAGACATAGACACACATACATATGCGGAGCTCCCCTTTTAGCACATACCCTTTTTAATCTGAGGATAGTATAGGAATTACCGTTAACCATTTCTTCAGCTTAATGGTTTTTCCCTTGAGCCTTACAATTAAATGTAATTGCCTCCTGTTCCATTTGTACTTTTACTGCTATGATAAAAGTCATAGATATTGGCTTCTCGGGGGAAGCTGGGTGACTCTGTGAATTGGGAGCCACCCTGGGCGACAGAAGGTCCTGGGTTCAAATGTGGCCTCAGATGCTTCCTAGGCAAGTCATTTAACCCCCATTGACTGTAATAGTTAAAATTTAGGGAAACTGAGGCAAGATAGAAATCAGTTTCTCTCTGTAAGGAGTATTATTTTTTAGAGGTTTATTAAAGGTTGAGGATTAAAGAAATTACAGAATAAGAAAACACATGTTTAGGCCCACAGAGAGGCCTAGACACAACCTCACCTACATTATCAAAAGAGCCACGTCTGCTTGCAAGCGGAAGTCCAAAAAGAGCCCGAGTCTATTCACAACCAGGTTTAAATACCCCATCTCGCTCTCGTCCCAGGTGGGATTACAAAGCATTCTGGGGAAGTGGAGCAAGGGCTTCTGGGGTTTGAAGTCCTGGATTTAAGTCTATTTTTTACAAGACCAGCCCTTAACCACTCTTCTACCTTAGAACCAATACACAGTATTGAATCTGAAATGAAAAGTAAGGCTTTAAAAAAATATACATATGTATATATATAATTTATGCTTCTCTACAAAGAGTTTGGGTCATAGCTTTCCATATTTGGCTGTTAATAGATAAATATATTCACGAAATGATTGAAATGAACGGTAGAACAGGGAAAGCAACAATTCCCCTAACATTTTACTTGGAGTTCCTACATGGAACTGCATTGTTTAAATAGACAAGTGGAGACTCAAGTAGATAGGCTCAGTGCCCTGACTGTCCTGAGACGCTGGGAGTGAGTAGAAGATGCTTGAGACGGATTTAAATCTTGCTCCTAAAGTCTCTCCAAATGCTGTTGCCACACGCTTTGTTCTGGTAAGCAAGTCCCTTCAGAAAGCCTTCCTACCGTCCAGGCTCTCTACCTTTGGGAGAGGGACTGTCTTGGGCTCAGGGGGACTCCTGGAGGAAGAGGGATTTGGAAAAAGGTGCTCTCAAGGTCCCTGCTGAGCTTTGACATTCCCCGTGACCCTGGAGGGAATGCCAAACCCTCTTATTAAAGCACTTTGAATGAAAGGCAACTTATAAAAATTGCAGATTGCTAGTCAGTGTTGGGAACTTGAGCATTTCAAGGCTTGAAGGATTCCCCCCTCCTGATCTATCTTCAAGGGGTCTGAGGAGAAGTAAGCAGGTCCACATGCTCTTGACAGCATCTCTGCTTACCCTAGTAAGACGGCTATTCAACAGGAGGGACCTAGAACCAGGAGGGAGAAAGCGAGAGGGACTCCTTACCGTCGAGGGAGCTAGAAGGTGCCACCAGCTGCCTCTCTCCCTGTGGGCAGTTAACCTATTCCCAATCCGAGTCGGTGGCAGGAATCCTCCACCCACAGTTATCGAATTCTGGCCATCTGCCTCCTCATAGCCCAACCAGGTTATTATAGTGTGGAAACATGTTTTCATAGTAAAATTCCAGGTTCGCCTTCGCCAGGGAATTCCCTGCCTGCAAAGGTTGGGATTTGCCTATTTAGAATTGAGCTCAGGCTGCTTTCAAAGCTCTTCTGCTCCTAGGAAAGCAAGGTGAAAAAACCCCAATCTCTAAGGTTAAAAGGAGGAACGAGGGAATTAGCCTGACCTGGTCAGATTGTCCACTGATAATAACCGATCCACATTACATTACAGTCTGAGCCTCTATTGTCAGTTGCCCCAGTTTTTCTTTTCTAAGAACATTAGGAAAAGCAAGCAATAGCCGGCTTAAAAATGAGGTTGTACCCTAAGATTTTTTTCCCTAGATTTCAGAACGCTGGACCTACAATCAGGAAAATCTGGATTCAAATATGATTTCAAGATAATAGCAATATCTATCTCCCAGAGTTTTTGAGGATAAAGTGAGCTGGTTTTGGGTCATTTACTAATTTACTTTTTGATGTCTGCAAAAATGTGAGTGCACATTGAATGTTCTCACACCACACAAGCAAGATTTTTTTTTCTTCTATGTGGAGTATTTTGAATGTTCAGGTTTTTTTTTTCTTCTTCTTCCCCAACTGGAAAGAAAAGAAACATTTTTTCAAATTTTTTTCAACAATTAAAAAAAAAAAAAACTCTTGTAACAATATTCAATCAGATAAAAGTTCTCACTTTGGCTTTGTCCAAAAGCGCGTCTCTTTCTACACCCAGAGTTGTCTTTTTTGTCAGGAAGTAGGTAGTAGGCTTTATCATCCATGCTCTAGAATTGTGGTTGATCATTGCCTTAATCCTAGTTCTAGGGTATTTTCTAAAGTGTGTCACTGGCCATCCATATTTCGTATAGCAGTCCTATGGGTCCGATAGGCTTGAAATCCAACGTTGTCTCTGAGAAAACAATCTGAATTAGAACTCAGAAATCTTATTGACCCTGAAAGAGGAGAGGGAAAAATAAATTTAAAAAAAGTGGAGAGGGAAATTCCCCTCCAGATTGCCTCTTGTTGACCCTGAAAGTGGGAAATTCTCCTCCTAGTTTCCGTAGCAGGCAAACAGAGTACATCATTGCCTCCTCTGTGCTGGCTAAGGTGGAACTGCATGCAAAATGGAGATTTCCTCTCACCTGTGACAGCCGCCATCAGTCTTCTACAAGAGGCTCTCTAGCCCTCCCAGTTGTCAGTATGTTTTCCACCCAGAGAAAAAAGAATCTTCACTATGTTTCTTTTTTTTTTTTAACTCTTGCCTTCTATCTTATAATCGATACGGAGTATCAATTCCAAGGCAGAAGAGAGGTAAAATCTAGGCAATTGGGATTAAATGACTTGCCCAGGGTCACACAGCTAGGAAGTTTCTTGGGTCAGATTGGAACCTAGAACCAACCTCCCATTTCCAGGCCTGGCTCTTTATCTCCTGAGTCACCTAGCTATCCTGTAAATATTTGTCGATTGAATAATATGGTATTGGATCATAGGATCATAGATTTGGGGGCAGGATTAAGAGAGCTGCGGCACAGAGATAGCCCAGGGTCACATCGTGCGTTAGGTTTTATAAAAAGCACTGTTGAACACAACAACAATGGAATGCAAGTTTCTGAGAATCACACAATTTTAGAGATTCAAGGCACCCAAGTCATTAGCTAGGCAACCCCCTCATTTTTACACACAAGAAAACCAAGACCCAAAGGGGCAAAGAGACTTGCCTGGAGTCACACAGATGTTACATGTCTGTGCCAGCATTCAAATCCAGGCCTAATGTCTTAAGTGCCTATTATGCTCTACCAAAAATATGTCAGAATATAAAGTTTTAATTTGACTTTTTAATAAAAAATTATTTCTCTCTCCCTCCTTCCCTCCGTTCCTTTCCTCCCTTCATCCTTCCTTTTCTTTCATTGCCTCTCTCTCTCTCTCTCTCTCTCTCTCTCTCTCTCTCTCTCTCTCTCTCTCTCTCTCTCTCTCTCCCTCCCTCTCCATCTCTTTCTCTGTCTCTTTCTCTCTCTCTCCCTCCCTCTCCATCTCTCTCTTTGTCTCTCTCTCTCTCTCTCTGCCTCTCTCTCTCTCTCTCTCTCTCTCTCTCTCTCTCTCTCTCTCTCTCTCTCTTTCTCTCTCTCTCTCTCTCTTTCTGTCTCTTTCTCTTTTTCTTTCTATCTGACTCTCTTTCTCTCCCCCCCCCTTTTATTCCCTCATTTTAACTGTAATTGCAATTTTAGTAGCCAGCAAACGATGTTATTTCACTATTGCAGTTCAGCAACTGCTCTGAAAATTGTAGCCTGGAGCATTTAAGGGTTAAGTGATTCGCCCAGCGTGGGTGTCCCGGGTAGTCCGTATCTAGAGACAGGCCTTGAGCCCAGTCTGTTGCCCCCGAGGCCAGCTCCCTAGCCGTCATGGTACTCTACCTGTCACTTCTGTATCATTTTAGAAATCGGTACTTCACAGCTGTTGTGTAACTCCTCCCTTTGTCAAGTTCTTGCACACCTCTTGACATACCTGCTCGTTTTCGTTCCCTTCCGTCTCTTAAAAATCATTTTCTTGCCAGGGGTAATGGCGCAGACTTCTAGTCTCTGCTCCTCGGGAGCTGGGCCTTGAGCACTTGATCTCCAGAGTTCTGAGCCACATTAAGGCCTACCCAGTGTCTGAACTAAGTCTGGCACCAATATGGCAAACCAGAAATCAGAGAAGAAGTCATGGGACCCCGTTTGCCTAGCCCTTGCCCTTCCAAGTTATTGCCAAGACAGAAAGTAACGTGGGTGGGTTTTTGTTTTTGTTTTTGTTTTTGCTTTTTTTGTTTTTCAGAAAAAGAGAGAAAGAAACCCTTTACACAATTAGCAAACGACTTTTAACCCAGGCCCTCCTATAGTGGTACTGGCTGAAAATAGAATTTTAAAAAGGTTAAGAAAAATTAATAAATCCTTTCTGAAGGGAAAGAGGTATGCAGGGCAAATGCCCTAATGTTCTGATCCAAGGGAAGAGAAGCCCAGCCTCTCACCATCATCTCAGAGGCAGAACATAAAACGGGATGTATTGGGAGTATGACTAGCCTAATGCTTGCTGATGTATAGGTGTAGAAACTCCAAATCTTACTGGAAAAATGTTTTCTAATTAAAATTGCAGATGAGCCTCCTAGTGGAGGAACTTGCCCAAAGTCAAACTGATAGTCACTGAGACAGCCTCCTTTCCTTTGATTCTAAAACCTTCTCCAGAGGCAAAGTATGTCTATTTATTTATGTTTTAAACCCTCACCTTCTGTCTTAGAATCAATACTGTGTATTGGCTCCAAGGCAGAAGAGTGGTAAGGGTCAAGTGACTTGCCCAGGGTCACACAGCTGGGACGTGTGATGCCAGATTTGAACCCAGGACCTCCCATCTCTAGGCCTGGCTTTCAATCCACCTTAGGGCTGGGCAAATGCTTGCCTTTCCAGATCCTTCCTCACGCCTTTCTTTGTCCTACAGAACCAGTACAAGTTTGTGTGTGAAGCCATCCTTCGTGTCTACAGAGACGGTCTGGTCCAGCCTCTGGACTCTAGTTAACGCCTCTCTTCAGCGTTTCCAAGAGTACGAGCTTGTGGAGCCGAGCGCGTCTGCCTGGCATCCGCGAGGTGCCTCCGCAGAGGCTGGCGGGAGAGAACGAGAACCTGGAACTCTGGCACTTTATTTCCTTAAAAAGAAAATGAGCATCTTGTAAATAGGAACCCGTAGCTACGCATGCCCGCGGCTGTCATACGGTTCATCCGCAGACGTAGGGGCCGAAGCTTCAGTGGTCTGCTGCTTGGCTCGGAGGGAAGGGAAGGAACCCGGGGGGCTCGTGGCCTCTGTCTTAAGTGGCCTTCACAGGACTTTCCGGTAGGCAGCCGTCCTGACCCGAGTAGCCATCTTTTTGCTGAGGATTCAGAATCGAAGTAGCATTGGTTATTTTAGGCTTATCAGGTATCTTGTTTGAGAAAAAAGTACTCCAGGCTAAGCTTTTTTAGGACTCCTAGAAAGAGTCGCAGCGATTAGAGGATGAACTCTTGCCCGTCGTTCAAAACTGCCTACTTGTCTGTGGATCTGAGATCTCGTTGGTCTGGGTACTCCTTCCGGGCATCCTTACCCTGTTCGTAGTTTTTGTCTGTGTTGGTTTCCTTTAGAGGATCCTTCCCGAGGCACCAAAAGCCTCCCTCCAGCTTTTTGGTTTTGTTTTGTGTTTTTTAAGCATTTTGTGAACACCATCGTCCTCCTCCCTGCCCCCGCTCTTCTGTTCTCCAGTGCTCGAGGGGCCCTCCCCTTTTTCCTGTCCTCCGTCCCCTCGAGGTCCTATTTCACGCCACTTTTGATACATGATTCGTCATTGTGATATGCTGCAGTCTTCTTCTACTCCACCCTGTTGCTCTTTTTTCCCATTGCCCCATGAGGTGCCCGCCATTTTGCTTCCTCCCACATCACGGTGTTCCAAGATTCGCCACCGTAAAACATTACTGGGAAGAGTATGCGTGTGAGAAGGAGAGATTTTTAAGTCACAGGGCAGAAACCCTTGAAAGAATGCCAGTTCTCACTGGCTCTGCCTTTCTATACTCTACATGCAAGGCGCTGATAGTTCAGCTAAAGAACAAGGCCTACTATGTCTTCCATTGTTCATTTGTTTTAATGCCTTCAGGTGTTAAGTCATTCAGATGTTCCTATTTTTGATGATTGTGTCCCGAGCCTCCCTGCTTGCCTCTCCCTTTAAGTCTCCTCTTTCTGGTTTGTACTTCAATATATAAACCAGGAAACAGTTTTTTTTTCTTTTTTTCTTTTACTTAAAACTCTAAACTTAGATTCTGCGGCTTCTTATTCTAAGTTCCTTGAATTTATTTATTAGTTTTAGATGCAGTTTGTGAGTTAATACTGTGTCACCTTGTTCCTCTGACTTGTTTACTGTGCATTCAAAATCCAGGACTGGAAATTATCTACTACTGAACCTACTCAACATTTTGCTGCTACTTCCAGCTGTTCAACATGGAGAAAAAGAAACAAAACTATGCTATTTGTGTGGGGATGATAACGGTGGAAATGTTCCATCTTTGGCCTTTCTGAAAATCATTTTTTATCCGCTTGACCACGGGAAACACAAATACCCTGAGAGATGTGCCCTTGTGTGTGTGAGTGTGTGTGCGTGTGTCTGTGTGTGTGTTTCAGGGGGCAATTTGATAGAAGTTACGGATGCGTTATAAAATCCAGGTTTCTGTACGTACAAAAAACTATACGCTTTCACCCTTAATACAACGGTCTCGATTTCATTTCAAAGGGGAGGATCAGACTATCTGAATGATATAAACACAATGTCGACGTTAATTTATTTGAGCACATCCTATGTTTAATTGTACTAGAGAATTCTGCCTCTGTTAATAATATTGTTAAATTTTTAAAATATATGATAGAATTATAACAAAAAGATTATTATTTAAGGAAAGTAATCTGAAAATCTTAATGTGGTATACAATGTAGACCTTTATATGTATTGAAAAAGAGGAAGCTAGCCAGTTTCTTATTGAGAAGTATGAATAAAGATGCTTTCATACAATTATGTCTTGTGGTGAGAATGCCCTTTTCGTATTCTAAAAGCTTTGAACTGATTACAAAGATTGCCTTTAGCTGTGAAATGGTTAAAGTACATAGTAGGAGCTATTTTTTTCTAAAGATATTAAGGCCCTCACAGGTAGGTCAAACACATTTCCTCAAATTCTTTCTCTGTTTCTTCCACAAATATTTTTAAATGGGGTAGAGGAGGGAATGCTACATTAGCTGGGAATATTGCTGCAGCTCTCGAAGTGTATGTAACTTACCCCCTAACAAACTGCGTGAATGTTAGCACCTCAGGCTAGAGGGGCAGGATAAGTAAAAAGAGTTCTGGGCTCAGCCAGGAGACTTTAGTTTTAGTTTATTGTTGACTATTCACTTGAGCTTTCTGCATCTGATTTTCAACCTGTAAAATGGGCTAATTTACTAAATATTCTACCTTCAGGATGGCTTGAGGATTGAATCTGAGTCATAGCTAATAATCACAACCAACTTCTATGCATTTTCAGTTTTACAAAGTGCTTTCCCCTTAGCAACTCTGTGAGGGAGATATCTGGATTGCTAGACGATGCAATGGGTAGTGCTTGACCTGGAGTCAAGAAGACTCCTCTTCCTGAGTTCAAATCTGCCCTCAGACACCTCCTAGCTGTATGACTCTGGGCAAGTCACTTCACCCTGTTGGCCTCAGTTTCCTCATCTGTAAAATGAGATAGAGAAGGAAATGGCAAACCACTCCAGTATGTTTGCCAGGAAAATTCCAAATGGGGCCATAAAGAGTCAGACATGACTAAATGACTGAACAAGTGGTAGATGGTACAATTTTTTATCCCCATTTTGCAATTGAAGAAACTGAGCTGAGAGGTTCACCTAGGTCTTGAACCTAATACTTATGATTCTATATCCGGTGCTATTCCCAGTATACTTAATCTTAGCCCAAAAATAGTATGAAGTATATTTAATGTTGTAGCTAGGGATAAAGAATGGGCCTGTGATTTCCTAGATGTGGAGATCACCCAATGAGAAAACCCTTCCACCAATGCAGATCTGCCCATTCTCTTCTTAGAAAGTTGCCTAAAGCACTGAGAGTGAAGGATGGGGTCACAAATATGTTTTCTAGGTAGGACTTGCACTCAGGTCTTCCTCACTCTGAGCTACCTCTTTTCACTGAGTTTATAGTAATGATGCTTTAAAAGGATTCTGACAGCCCAAAATGTTTTTATTTCATCACCTGGCACCTAACTCGGGAGACTCCACAAACATTTGGTATTTTTGATACTGATTTTCGTTACTACCAGGAAAAAAATATTCTTGCTAAGGAACAGCAAGGGCACATGGTTTCCTTAAGTTAATTTGTTCTCCAAAAGAAAAACAAAACAAAAAATAAAGGAAAAATGGGAATGGGCATGCACCTCTCTCTGTCTCTGTCTCTCTCTCTCTTTCTCTGTCTCTGTCTGTCTCTCTGTCTGTCTGTCTGTCTGTCTGTTTGTCTGTCTGTCTCTCTCTATCTCTCTGTCTCTCTGTCTCTGTCTCTCTCTCTCTCTCTCTCTCTCTCTCTGTCTCTCTCTCTCTCTCTCTCTCTCTCTCTCTCTCTCTCTCTCTCTCTCTCTCTCTCATCTCTAGTTCAAGCACTCTCAGACCTTGGTCTCCATCCCACCACTACATCTTTAGGACTTCAGGATGTTGCTACCCCAATGAAAGTACAAGTTCCATGCAGGTAAGGACTATCTCAGTTTTTTTAATTATTATTTATAACAATAATTATATAGCACATTGCTTGGTCCATAATTAACTCTTAAGTGCTTTTTCTTTCATTGATTCATTCCTTCATTGCCATGAATGAGGCCATAAATATAAAGGGTTTTTTGCTAAATCTTAAGGATCTTTGTAAATCTCAACTATAAGCTAAAATTCATCAATAATGTCAATAAAAAGTGGTCTTCAATGCTACTGCAAAAAAAAGATCAATAATAGCACCAAAAATATTACCCAAGATAATACAGATAGGTAACTTTTGCCAGAATTTGTTAGGTAAAATCTGAAGGCAGAGGGCAGGCTCTGCAAAATGAATACAAAGAAAAGTTCTATATTGAGTTCTGAAACAGATTTTCATCTATATATACCTATGAGAAATGGGGGAGAGAGGTGAGGATGGTCAGGAACTTTGGAGCCAGAACAAATGCATTTCCTTGGAAATTGGGTGGGCAGGAATGCGGATGTGAATTGGGAATGATCTGTGATTATGAGCTGCAGGTGTCAAAGGAAACCCAAGTAAGGAATATTTGTGCACATACTATGGCGTTTATGGAGACTTAATACTTTTGAGGGGCAGTTTGATGCTCCAAGTTTCCAGCAACCAACAATTTAAAAAGCCAATCTGGAGATGAAGGAAGGGGCACTCAAGGTCTTGGAAAAACAAGAGAGTTGTCGTTGTTTTTAAGCATCAACAAAATATTTTCCCAAGGCTTGATTTAATCCCCACCATATGGAGTCCATCCTCTACGTTAGCCTCAGCTCGTTTAAAGCTTTGCTGCTGTGCAACACTGGGTACCAATTTCTTTAAGCCAAATAATATATGCCAAATCATTAGGACCAACACTGGATCTTTAGACGACAAAGTGGGGGAAATGCTGATAATGCTGAGAATTCCAGTTAAGCTTAAACCGTGGTTGTATGAGAAACTAAATAAACTCATAATAAATGGATGTGAGATTTTCTCATGAGCATGGATTTGTTTGATGTGACTACAAATGAAGAATATCCCCACACTCAGCTCTCTTTGCTATCAAAAATCTGAGCATGCCTTCACGAATGAAGACACTGCAATGCAGCAAATTGGCAACCAGTCAGACTGCAGTACTATTGTCTGATACCGAGCAGAACCTAAGTCCAATTGAAAGGTTGTCATGAGACCCCTCTGACTAATAATAACTGCTATTTCTGTAGCACTTTAAAATAGCACTTTATACGTACGTTATCTCGTTTGAGCCAACTCTATAAAGTAGGTCCTAGGTAGTTGCAATGCTGGATTCAGAGTCTGAAAAATATAGGTTCAAATTGTATATAAGACATCAATCAGTGTGTGACCTTGGACAGGTCATTTGTCATCTAAGCCTCAGTTTCCTCATCTGTAAATGGGAATAAAATAATCAAGCCTGTCTTGCAGGATTGTGAAGATCAGATGAGATAATATATGTAAGTGTTTTGCAAACCAAAAAGCAATATATAAATGTTTAGCTATAATTACTATAGATATAAATTCGATTTTTGAAGTAAGGAAACAGCTTTAGGGATTTGCCTTTGGTTGCATAGCTGGCAATCATCAGAGGCAGAATCAGAACTCAAATTTTCTCAATTTTCCTTTTAAACTACATTGCCTCTCCTGTGTAACTGCTCACATTTTCTTTGGAGAAGCCAAAGAACTTCTGTTGTCATGAATTTTTGAAAGATCACTGATTAATAAGGTACATATTTTAATGTAAACATGGCTTTGTTAGACATCTTCCTCTTAAAAAAAACTAATGGAGTGATGTTCTGAGTCAATCAATTGAAAAGAATTTGAAGTACTCCAGAATTTTCATCTATTGATTGTAAGTGGTTGTTGGAAAGGAATTTTCTTGTAACATGTGAAATATGTGTTATGTGACCATGGCATGAATTTCTGTGCACGTTACCCCAGGTGAGTTATTCCTCTGTACCCACACACCTCTATTAGATTTATCAAAGTAGAAATTAATTTTATGACCAAAACCTTGTCCTTGTTAAGTTTCTCTATGCGTTTAGAGAATATAACTCCTGTCCATCGTAACTTCTAAAGGTCAGGAGCTGAGCTCCTGCACTTCTCTGATAAAGAAAGGTTCCCAGGAACTTAGAATATGTCCTCAAGTAGGAACCCCAAAAATGTACAGCGTATTCTTCATAACTCCATAAAGTCTCATGGATCCTAAGAAGAGGACACTTGATGGGACCCTTTCATGCTGGTAATAATAAACATTTACAAAGCAGAGCCCTGTACTAGGAAGAAGAGAAGTTTAGATTAAACATGATTCCATGACCCTAGAGACCTTATACAGTCTAGTGTCTAAAGGTATACATCCCAGGGATCATAGGTGTAAGAGCTCAAAGGAACCTCAGGCTATCCAGTCCAGCATCCTCATTTTACAAATGAGGAAACTGAGGCCCAGAGAATATAATTAACTTGCCCGGGGTCACACAGCCAGGGAGGGTCTGAGGCATGATTCAAATTCATGCCTGACTCCACTGAGGGAGCCACTATCCACTTAGCCACCTAGGTGCCCTCATTTGAATTTATTACATATTTACGAGTCCACATTGTTTCCCCCAAAAGAGTGTAAGCATTCTCAGGACAGAGACTGTTTTTGTTTCTGTATCCCTAGCATCAAATTTAATGCCAGACCCACAATATAGGAGTAATTGGCTAATTGATAGATCAACTGATCACCTGAAAAGGTTCCATTTTGTTATTTATCCTGTGACAAGGAAATCACTTTAAAAGACTGATATATATTAATTTAAGGTCGCCAAGGAATTCAGCTATGTAATTCCTAAATGAAAACTTAAGTCAGCAGTCAACCTTTTATGGAGTTTTTAATTACAAACAGGAGGAAGAAAGGTATGAGAGAGAGAGAGAGGAATAGGGCTTAAATACCCCCTCTGTTTAGGCTGGGCCAAAAGGCCCAAGCCCCTAGATAGCTGAGGCAAAGAAAAGAGATCAGTCTCTATCACTCACGTGACCAAAATGGAGAAACAGTCTCAGGGGCCTCCACCTCCAGCCTCCTTCAGAGCAAGCTTCTCAGAGCACAACCTCTCAGAGCAAAACTTCTCAACCCCCCTCAGTCCTCAGCCCCCGCTATCTTTAAGGAAACCATCTAAGTTCCCTCCCCTCAGTTCTCACATCTACCAGTCACTGTCCATGTCTCCCCTGTGCCAGTGGTGGCTCTAGCTTAACCCAGGACTGCCCAGAGGTCTGCCCCTTTGCACATGTCTGTTGAAGGCCATATTCTCAAATAATTAAATTTTGATCTATGCTGCAGCCCTTCCTAAATCCTGTTGGGACTGAGTAGGGTGGAGATTGTAAGTTCCAAGACCTGGTTCTGTCATTCCAAGTATCTATTGTATCAATTCTAAATCAATCATGACTCAAAGAACTTCCTGTTCTATGCTTAAGCATAGGTCAAAGCCCTTTCCATTGTTTAGCAAAAGGTTTCTGGCCTAAAGTAATCTAAAGTGGGGAGGAGAAGGACCCTTCCATGCCAAGGGGGTTCACATTCCAATAGACTATCAGTAGGAAATTTTTTCCAGTATGATATTTCCCAATGGGGAAATTTCCAACATTCATAAGTCTAAGAAATTTTAAGGTTTACAATCCTTAGTGGTAGACAAAATAGCACACCTATAAATTCTGGGTCCCCCCAGCAAGAATTTGAGAAAAGACCCCTAGTATCCTTTCATTCTAAATATATCTCCACACACAAGTGATGTTCAAATGAGTTATACATGTCAAAGTACTTTGAAACTGTTTAAAACATCATATATTATATTATTATTCTTACCATTGTTATCAGCACCAATGGAAAGAAAGATGGCGGTGTCCTTGTGGTTCTAGCCCATTCTCCTTTAAACATTCCCAATACCAATCAGAGCCACTTGAGATTTTGGCCTTCAGCAAGATAGGTAACTAAGCACAGTGCCTGACACATAGTAGGTTCTTAATAAAGGGGGATTTTTGACTGACCTCCAGAAAATGGGTACTTACCTTCAAGTTTAGAGAGCCTGCCTGAAGTGGATATTCTATGTCAATATGCCTAAAGAATGATGTCTGATAACAGTCTAGGAACTTAAATTTTGCTTTCCTTAGTCAGGTAGGAGCTACCTAATGCCTTCATCTATACCTGTGAGGAGAGAAAAAGGAAAATCACCCCTGATGGCCCCTTTGGGATGCTAAGAGCTCATCCGGAGGTCCTTCTTTAGATGGCAGACTTGTGACTTCTACAGTGAATTCGTGATGCCAAGCATGCTTCTACTTCCTTAGGTCACAGATCCCCAGACTACCCCATCAACGCGGTCCTATTTTTCTGAAATTCCTACGAGGAATTCAGAGCAACATGAGAAAATTTCTTTAAACTGATGAAGAGAAATAAGCTAAAAGACCATCATACATTATGACTACAAGAATGGAAATGGGAGTGGGGTCATGGGGAATCCTTAAGGGGAAACTAAATTCTGGGCAATGGAAAAAGTAATAAAGATCACAGAGAACAGTCAATCAGTCAGGAAACATTAGGTGCCTACTATGTGTCAGTCACTGTGCTAAGCACTGGAAATATAAAAATAAGCAAAAGATGGGTTTTGCCCTCAAGGAGCTTACAGTCTAATGGGGGAAGCATAGAATAGATAAGAAATTGGCAGCGGAATTGAGAGGGATTGGGGAAGACTTCCTGGAGAAGGTGGAATTTTAATAGATAATGAAACCTAGGCAAAGAAGTTGAGAGTCAGAGAGACCTCCCAGAGCAGAATGTTATATACATTTCAGATACAATCTGAATTTGGTGTTTTTGCTTAACTTTCTTTTAATATGTTTTATTAATGTTCTTTGTAAAATATCAAGCTCATCCCCCATCCTCTACAACCCTGGGCTGTCTTTCTAACAAATACACTCAAACAAAGCACATCTGAAAATATGGACCTTATTTGATACCCCTAGAATATCACTTCTCTCTCAAGACATGTAGAACCTGCTTCACCATCAGTCCTCTGAAGTTATGGTTGGTCATTGCATTGACTCAATTTCTGAAGTCTTTTGTTGTTTTGCTTTACGTGTGAACGATGGGTAAATTCTGAATTTTTTTTCTTTGATGAAAAAGAGGGAGAATATTTCTAGATATGAGTGTAATTTTAAATATATATTAAATATTTTATAATAAAAATTTTTAATTTTAATTTTAAATTTAAATTTTTATAATAAAATATTATATATATTTATATATATATAAACAAAACTATTTTTAAAGCTTAAAAAAGTTCCTTTGGAGGACCTAAACCCTGAAATGCTTGTGTGGAAGGTCCAGCAGCTTCTCTGACCCTGACAATTTCCTTCCCCCAACACAATCTGATTGGCCACAGCTTCCTGGTCTGGGAGCATAAAAGATCCCAACATTTCTAGTCAGTGTTTCCCAGATTTGATGGGCCAGACCTGTTTCCAGATGGAGACAAGGGGACCTTGTCCAGAGAAACTAAGGGCCACTGTATCCTCATCACATCCTTATGTTAAGGCAAAGTCACTTTCCTCCTTTGTTAAATGTTCAATGGCTTCCAGTGCCTCGGTGCCATATCAAACCTGAATTAAGAGAGTGCTGGTTTAAGAGCCATGCCTAAAAATAATTTGTTAATTAATATTTTGCCCTCCCATTTGATATAAATCATAGCAACATATACTTAAGAGGGGGAAAAAAAGCATTCAATGGACTGAACAAGATTCTTGAATGAAACTTATCAGAAGGTTATGCAGCCTCACTCTGATATGATCTCAAGCACCTTATCCAGTCCTTAGTTCCCAGCATGGAGGACAGACAGACCGCCTGTACAAAGATAGCTCAGGAAAAGTAAAAAGCTTAGAGCTGGGCTAGTCATCAAAGAAGCCATGATCATCTGCTGCATCCCGAGCCATCTCATCATTGTGACTTTTGTATTGACTCCAGACTTCAGGGACTCTGGAAGGAGAGTGAAGTTGATGACTTTGGGCAACTCTGCCTCCCTTAAATCCAGTCCACGCACCAATCAAGACATCATGATATCTTTGGTCCTCTTGGAAAACAAAGGACGAATTACACAACAACCAGTAAACACACTCCCTGCTCCTCTAATTCCTGAGATTATGAACCATTATCAATATCCACTTTAGCAAACATCCTGTCTCTCCCTGAAATCTCATCCCTATGATGCCCAGCCCAATCCCAATCCCAGTTTTAATCTTCCCTTTATTTCACATTCTTCAATGACATTAGCACCAAGTTTATAGACTTCTCATCTAGCCCAAGACTTTCCTTCAACCTCAGAGCCTTGGCTTCCATACTTGTTTAAAGTGAGATCTTCAACCTTTTGTACTTCTTAAAGGATGGCCCATTTGCTGTACTGACGGCTGCTGAATGGGATTATTTTATTTAGGAGGAGCCTCCGACTTTTATTAATGATGTGTTTAAATATATGAGAACAAGAGACATTCAAAAAAGCATTCTGGAATGAATCCTTTTGTGAACTGAACAACCTTTTATGATATTTTGCAACCAGTTATTTTAACCAGTTACATAAACAGGCATATGTATATATGTGTAAATGCATGTGTATGTTTAAAATGCAGGGATTTCTTAAAAACACGTTTAAATAGTTCATCTCAGAAGCCACTCTTGAGCTGTGCGCTATTAAAACTGTCTTCACTTGTCATTCATTCACTGGGGAAACATTATTAAATATATTATAGTGATTCAGTGTGCGATTTAATGCAAATTTAACTTCATTAAAATTCCTGACATAGCTTCACCAGGGAAAAAAGGCTTCCATAGCTAATTGCTAGAGCTTTTAGGGCTCTACAAAGATAGCTTAGCATAGTGGGAAAGAGCTGAGAATTTGGAATTAGAGGACTTTGCTCTACTACTTAGCCATCAAGTAGGAGACTTGCCCCTCTCTGGGCCCCAGTTTCCTCACCTATAAAAATCCAACAGTTGTCACTGCATGATCTTTTTAAGGCCACTTCTAGATTTTAAAACCTACCATCTTATACACAAATGTCATGTACAGCATCCTACGCACTGGCTTAGGTTCATCACTGGTCAGCAAATGTGCTTCGGGTTATAGGTGTGCTCTCGGTCTAGTGGCTGATTTATTTATTAGTAAAAGTTCCAATTACAAGGCTGCTCTAAAGAAAATATTTTGTAAACTTCTAATGCTTCAATATTTCAAAGACCTATACTATTATTTTCTAGGATTTAAAAAATTGCATCAGTATTTGTTAGGATAATTGGTCTATAGTTTTCTTTCTCTCTCTCTCTCTCTCTCTCTCTCTCTCTCTCTCTCTCTCTCTCTCTCTCTCTCTCTCTCTCTCTCTCTCTCCTCTCTCTCTCTCTCTCTCTCTCTCTCTCTCTCTCTCTCTCTCTCTCTCTCTCTCTCTCTCTCTTTTGCTCTTCCTGGCTTAGGTATTAGCACCATATTTGTGTCATAAAAGGAATTTGATAGGACCCCTTCTTTGCCCATTTTTCCAGATAGTTTATATTGTATTGAGATTATTTACTCTTTAAATGTTTGATAGAATTTACTTGTGAATTCTGATCTGAGAATTTTTTCTTGGGGAGTTCATTGATGGCTTGTTCAATTTCTTTTTCTAAGATGGGGTTGTTTAAATATTCTATTTTTTCTTCCTTTAATCTGGACAATTTACATTTTTGTAAATATTCATCCATTTCACTTAAGATTAAGTTTAATATTTATTATATATTAGATAATATATCAGTATTATATATTTATATATATATATATATATATATATAATTAGGTGACATTACTCCTAATCATTGCTTTAATTTTATCATCATTGGTAGTAAATTCACTTTTAATTTTTTTATCTTCCATTTTTTTTTCTAATTACCAAGATAGACTTTATTGAATCATCAGTTCAGGGAGAATGGAATCTGCAGCTCTGTGCTCTTGCTTTTCCAGTCTTCAGAGTTTCCTGGTAGACTCCTCTGGATGAATTCATTACACACAAGTCTATCAAGATGCCAAAATACAAAGTCTACCAAACAAGGAAAGACAAGGGACATTTTCCAAAGTTCCCCTTCCCCTTCAGCTTTTCTTGGTCATTCTTGAATTGGGTCATGTTGTCAAGCCTGGATGCTGGCCTCCTCCTGAGACAGGGCTAGAGTCCTATCAGGGTGCACCCTTCAATTTCCAAATCGTGGAGAGCCCCAGTCCACTCATCAAACCACCATCTTCAGAGGAGCTCTCCTCAGAAGGACTGTCTTCCCTGTCACTGGAGTAGTGGTCAAGCTCAAAGCAATGGAAGCAGCATTGATCCCTGAAGGGCTGAAGAGCTTCTGTGTCAGGTTTAGGGTCAGGGCCTCCACAGAGTCTCATTTTCTTACAGTCACACCTCAGAGAACCACAAGGGCAGTAGGAACCATTACAGGTGTCAGAGCCAGGGCAGCAGCAGGCTTGCTCACGGCAATGGTTCATGCTTCTTGGGCATAGAGATGAAGTGCTATCAGCAGGCTGAGTGCCATTGTTTTCCACCTCCATTTTTTCTTCTTTTCTCTCTTGTCTGGGATACCCAGATTTCTTCACCCCAACCCCCCATTACCTTAACAAAAGGAAACATTTTTCTCAATGGGGAAGGGAAGGAAAACCCCAAAGTTTCTGTGTCCTCAGGTCTAAGTGCTCCAATCTCCAAGGGAGACAATCTTTTGGCAAATATCTACCTCTTTCATTTTTGATACTGGTATTTTGATTTTCTTCTTTTCAAGGATCTATAATATTATTAATACAAGTACCTCTTCTCATCAGTTCAGAGTTCTTCCTCTTCCCTAACTCCCCAAGATAATTGGAGTTTCTGGTCTTGACTTCTAATCCAATCATCACCTCTTCCTCTCTCCCACTAGTAACCTGGATTCTGCCTCCTGAGTTCTACTCTGATACTCCTTATCTTTTAAAAATTAAATATAATTTTATCATCTACATGTAAAAACTATTTTTAACATTCTTTTTTTTTTTTTTTAATTTTGAATTCCCAAAAGGCAGGCAGTTTGGCATAGGTTATATGCATGAGGACATACAAAGCAGTTCCATATTGGTCATGTTGTGGGGGATGAAAAACGCAGACAAAAAAACCCCATGAAAAATAAAGTTTAAAAACTATGCTTTGATCTGAATCCAGACACTATCAGACTTTTCTCTGGAAGTGGAGAGCTTTTTTCATCTTGGGTCCTTCAGAATTGGCTTAGATTTTTGTATCACTGAGATTAGCTAAGTCATTCACAGTTGATCCAAACTCAGTATTGCTCTTACTGTAGACGATGTTCTATTGGTCCTGCTTACATCACTTTTCCTCAGTTCATGGAAGTCTTTACAGATTTCTCTGAAAGCATCCTGCTTATTATTTCTTTTTACTTTTGAAATTTTTTATTTAATTAATTAATTTAGAATATTTTTCTATGGTTACAAGATGTTCTTTTTCTCTCCTCAACCCACCCCCTCCCATAGCAAACAAGCAATTCCACTGGGTTTTACATGTTTCATTGATCCAGACCTATTTCCACATTTTTGACATTTGCATTAGGGTGATTGTTTAGAGTCTACATCCCCAATCATATCCCCATTGACCCATGGGATCAAGAAGCTGTTTTTCTTCTGTGTTTCTACTTCCACAGTTCTTCCTCTGAATGTGGATAGTGTTCTTCCTCGTAAATCCCTCTGAGTTGTCCTGGATCATTGCATTGCTGCTAGTAGAGAAGTCTATTACATTTGATGGTATTACAGCGTATCAGTCTCTGTGTACAATGTTTTCCTGGTTCTGCTCCTCTCACTCGGCATCAATTCCTGGAGGTCGTTCCAGTTCACATGGAATTCCTCCACTTTATTATTCCTTTGAGCACAATAATATTCCATCACCAACAGATACCACAATTTGTTCAGCCATTCCCTGATTGGAGGGCAGCCCCTCATTTTCCAATTTTTGGCCACCACAGAGAGCACAGCTATGAATATTTTTATGCAATCTTTGTAGTGCAGTGCTAGGGCTGGATCAAAGGGCAAACCTGCTCATTATTTCTTATAGTAGAATAGTATTTTACCACAGTAACATACAACAATTTGTAGTGATTCCCCAATTGATGGGCATCCCCTCAATTTCCTATTCTTTGGCACCTCAAGAAAGAGTTGTTATAAATATTTTTGTATAAAAAGGTTCCTTTCATTTTTGAAAAAAATTTCCTTGAATAGAGACCTCATAGTGGTAATGCCAAATCAGTGGGCATGCATGGTTTTATAGCCTTCTGGGCAGAGTTCCAAGTTGCTCTCCAGAATGACTGTAATCAGTTCACAACTCCACCAACAGTGTATTAATGTCCCCAGCCAGAGCCAGCTGATCAATGCCATAGCTTCCCTACACTCTCTTCCTTGCTGCTGCTGCTCCCTCTCTTCCTAGTCCCCCTTCATCTGTGATTTTTCCCCTTCAGAATGTAAATTTAGGGCAAGGACTATTTTGTTTGTTGTTATATTTCCTAATGCCTGGAACATACTACATAGATGCTCTATCTCTAATTCTGGCTTTCTAAGGACATTTCTAGATTTGTGGATAGATTTCCAGCTTTCAGACAAATTTCCATATTTCTACCTATATTTTCACCTCTTCATTATATTTTGAGATTCTTAGATTTCTAGTTTGTGGCTGTATTTCCATATTTAAGCTAGATCTCTAGTTCATAACAGAATCTTTAATGTTCTACTTAACTTCTCAGGTTTTTAGCTATATATATATATAACTCTCTAGCTCAGTTTCCTTGAACTACATTTCTAGTTTGCTAGCTAGATATGCAGCTAAAAAATCAAACCAGAATCCTAGAGATAGAGTTAAAAGCTAGAAATCTATCCATGAGCAAAAGTTTGAGGACCATTCAATCAGATATATCCCGAAGTGTACACTGTAGAGGATGCCTTGGTACATAACAGGTCCCTTCTCGTTGTTGTTGTTCAGTCATTTCAATCCTGTCTGACTTTTCATGACCCTCCTTTGGGGTTTTGTAGGCAAAGATACTGACGTAGTTTGCTTTTTCCTTCTCCAACTTATTTTACAGATGAGGAAATTGAGACAAATAGGGTGAAGTGACTCATCTAGGGTAATATAGCTAGTGTCTCAGTTCTTTTTGACTCCAGGGCCAATGCTAGTTCCTTCCTTAGAAGGCAGACTTCTATCTTCTACAGTGAATTGTTGATGCTAAGCATGCTTCTACTTCTTAGGTCACAGATCCGCAGACTACCCAATCAGTGTGGTACAATTTTTTTGAAATTCTTCTGAGGAATTCAGAGAAACATGAGAAAATTTCTTCTCTAAGCTGATGAAGACAGCTTAAACAAGCTAAAACACCACCATACAATATGAATCCAGTTCCAATGCTTTATCCACTGTGCCACCTGGATGCAATCATCAGAAGTCTTTTTTATTTTGAAATTTTTATTTAATTAGTCAATTTAGAATACTTTTCCTTGGTTACAAGAATCATATTCTTTCCCTGCCCTCTCTCCACCCCTTCCTGTAGCCGATGCACAATTCCACTAGGTTTTACCTGTGTCCTTGATCAAAACCTATTTCCATGTTGTTGATGTTTGCACTAGATTGTTCATTTAGAGTCTGCATCCCCAATCATCTCCCTATTGACCCATGTGATCAAGCAGTTGCTTTCCTTCAGTGTTTCCACCCCACACACAGTTTTTCCTCTGAATGTGGATAGTGTTCTTTCTCATAGATCCCCCCGAGTTGTTCAGAATCACTGCATTACCACTAACGGAGAAGTCCATTACATTTGATTGTACCACAGTGTATCAGTCTCTGTGTACAATGTTCTGGCTCTGCTCCTCTCACTCTGCATCAATTCCTGGAGGTAGTTCCAGTTCACAAGGAATTCCTCCAGTTCATTATTCCTTTGAGCACAATAGTATTCCATCACCAACATATACCACAATTTGTTCAGCCATTCCCCAATTGAAGGGCATCCCCTCATTTTCCAATTTTTGGCCACCACAAAGAGCACAGCTATGAATATTCTTGTACCAGTCTTTTTCCTTATGATCTCTTTGGGGTACAAACCCAGAAGTCTATGGCTGGATCAAAGGGCAGATAGTCTTTTAGTGTCCTTTGGGTATAGTTCCAAATTGCCCTCCAGAATGGTTGGATCAATTCACAACTCCACTAGCAATGTGTTAATGTCCCAATTTTGCCACATCCCTTCCAACATTCATTACTTTCTTTTGCTGTCATGTTAGCCAATCTGCTATATGTGAGATGATACCTCAGAGTTGTTTTGATTTGCATCTCTCTGATTATAAGAGATTTAGAACACTTTTTCATGTGCTTATTAATAGTTTTGATTTCTTTGACTGAAAATTGTCTATTCATGTCCCTCGCTCATTTATCAGTTGGAGAATGGCATGATTTTTTGTACAACTGGTTTAACTCTTTATAGATTTGAGTAATTAGACCTTTGTCAGAGGTTTTTGTTATGAAGATTGTTTCCCAATTTGTTGCTTTCCTTCTAATTTTGGTTCCATTGGTTTTGTTTGTACAAAACCTTTTTAATTTAGTGTAACCAAAATTATTTATTTTACATTTTGTAATTTTTTTCTAAGTCTTGATTGGTCTTAAAATCTTTCCTTTCCCAAAGATCTGACATATATACTATTCTGTGTTCACCTAATTTATATTCAAGTCATTCACCCATTCTGAGTTTATTTTGGTTTAGAGTATGAGATGTTGATCCAAACCCAATCTCTCCCATACTGTCTTCCAATTTTCCCAGCAGTTTTTGTCAAATACTGGGTTTTTGTTCCAAAAGCTGGGATCTTTGGCTTTATCATAGACCATCTTGCTGAGGTCACTCACCCCAAGTCTATTACACTGATCCTCCTTTCTGTTTCTTAGACAATACCTTATGGTTTTGATGACCACTGTTTTATAGTATAGTTTGAGATCTGGTACTGCAAGGCCTCCTTCCTTTGCATTTTTTTTCATGATTTCCCTGGATATCCTTGATCTTTTGTTCTTCCAAATGAACTTTGTTATGTTTTTTTCTAATTCATTAAAAAAGTTTTTTGGTAGTTTGTTGGGTATGGCACTAAATAAGTAAATTAGTTTGGGTAGGATTCTCATTTTTATTATGTTAGCTCATCCTACCCATGAGTAGTTACTGTTTTTCCAATTATTTAGATCTAGTTTTATTCGTGTTGAGTGAGTTTTGTAGTCGTGTTCATATAGTTCCTGTATTTGTCTTGGCAGATAGATTCCTAAGTATTTTATATTGTCTAGTGTAATTTTAAATGGAATTTCTCTTTCTAATTCTTGCTGCTGAAATGGGTTGCAGATATATAGAAATGCTGATGACTTATACAGGTTTATTTTGTATCCTGCAACTTTGCTAAAGTTGTTGATTATTTTGACTAGCTTTTTGGTTGATTCTCTAGGATTCTTTATGTAAACCATCATATCATCCACAAAGAGTGATACCTTGGTCTCCTCATTTCTTATTTTAATACCTTCAATTTCTTTTCTTCTCTAATTGCTATTGCTAGTGTTTCTAGTACAATGTTAAATAATAGAAGTGATAATGGGCATTCTTGTTTCACTACTGATCTTATTGGAAAGGCTTCTAGTTTATCCCCATTGCAGATGATGTTTGCTGATGGTTTTAGATATATACTATTTATTATTTTTAGGAAAGACCCTTCTATGCTTTCTATTGTTTTCAATAAGAATGAGTGTTGTTTTTTGTCAAAGGCTTTTTCTGCATCTATTGAGATAATCATGTGATTTTTGTTGGTTTGCTTGTTGACATGGTCAATTATGTGGATTGTTTTCCTCATATTCAATCATCCTTGCATTCCTGGTATAAATTCCACCTGAACATAATGAATAACCTTCATGATCACTTGTTGGAGACTTTTTGCTAGTATTCTAATTAAGATTTTTGCATCTATGTTCATTAAGGAGATTGGTCTATAGTTCTATTCTCTGTTTTTAACCTTCCTGGCTTTGGAATCAGTGACATATTTGTGTCATAAAAGAAATTTGGTAGAACTCTTTTTTTGCTTATTCAGCCAAATAGTTTGTATAGTATTGGGATTAGTTGTTCTTTGAATGTTTGATAGAATTCATTTATGAATCCATCTGGTCCTGGGGATTTTTTCTTAGGGAGTTCTTTGATGGTTTAATTTCTTTTTCTGATATGAGGTTATTTAGGTATTCCATTTCTTATGTTAATCTAGGCAATTTATATTTTTGTAAATATTCATCCATATCACCTAGATTGCCATATTTATTGCCATATAATTGGGCATAATAGTTTTTAATGATTGTTGTAATTTCCTCTTCATTAGAGGTGAGGTCTCCCTTTTCATCTTTGATACTGTTAATTTGGTTTTCTTCTTTCCTTTTTTTAATTAGATTGACCAGTATTTTGTCTATTTTATTTGTTTTTCAAAATACCAGCTTCTAGTCTTATTTATTAAATTAATAGTTCTTTGACTTTCGATTTAATTAATTTCTCATTTAATTTTTAAGATCTCTAATTTAGTTTTCATCTGAAGATTTTTAATTTGTTCACTTTCTAGTTTTTTAATTTTCATGTCCAATTCATTGACCTCTGCCCTCCCTAATTTGTTAATATATGAACTCAGGGATATAAATTTCCCCCTAAGTACTGCTTTGGCTGCATCCCATAGATTGTGAAAGGATGTCTCATCATTGTCATTTTCTTCAATGAAATTATTGTTTCTATGATTTGTTCCTTAACTGACTTTGAAGAATCATATTACTTTATTTACAATTAATTTTTGATTTGGCTCTCCATGTACCCTTACTAATTATTATTTTTATTGCATTGTGATCTGAAAAGGTTGCATTTATTATTTCTTCTCTTTTGTACTTGTTTGCAATGTTTTTATGCCCTAATACATGGTCAATCTTTGTAAATGTACTATGTGATGCTGAAAAGAAGGTGTATTCCTTTTTGTTACTATTTATTTTTCTCCACATATCTACTACTAACTCTAATTTTTCTAAGATTTCATTCACATCTCTTTCGACTTTCTTATTTACTTTTTGGTTTGATTATCTAGTTCTGATAGAAGTCAGGGTTTCCCACTATTATAGTTTTTTCTATCTATTTCATCCTTGGACTCCACTACTTTCTTTTTTAGAAATTTGGATGCTAGGCCATTTGGTACATACATATTGAGTACTGATATGTCCTCATTGTCTATACTGCCTTTTATCAGGTTGTAATTACCTTCCCTATATCTTTTAACTAGATCTATTTTTACTTTGGCTTTGTCAGATATCATAATTGCACCTCCTGCCTTCTTTTTCTTAGTTGATGCCCACTAGATATTGCTCAATCTGCTTACCTTTACCCTATGTGTGTCTACCTTCCTCATGTGTGTTTCTTGTAGACAACATATGGTAGGATTTTGGTTTCTAATCCACTCTTCTATTTTCTTGAGTTTTATGGGTGAGTTCATTACATTCACATTCAGAGTTATGATTACCAGCTGTGTATTTCCCAACATTTTGATTTCCACCCCTAGTCCTGCCCTTTCTTCTTTCATTATTTCCTTCTACAACAATGTTTTGTTTTTAATCAGTCCCCCTAATTCCCATCCTTATTTTACTTCCCTTTCTATCCCCTTACCTTCTTATTCCCCTCTTATTTTCTTTACAGTCTTTTTAAACTACCCCACCCTCTCCCTCCCTTGTATTTCTTCCCTCCCCACGACTCCATTTAGTACCCGTCTACTTCTCTATAGGGCACAAATCAGTTCTCTGCCCCAATGAATCTGATTGTTCTTCCCTCTTTGAGTCCATTTCAATGCATATAAGAATTAAATATTTCCTTGCTCCAACCTCTTTACCCTTCCCGTGTATTGGTGTTTTCCCCCACTCCTGCCATGTGCTTATCTATGATATATAAATTTACCTCATTTTGTTTCTTTTCCCATTGCTTTTAGTATTAATCTCTTTTCTTTTTTTTACCTCTAGTTATATATGTATATATGTATGTATGTATGTACGTATCTATCTATCTATATCTATCTATCTATCTATATACACACACACACACACACACACACACACACACACACACACACACACATGATTGTTGCCATTTCATCCTATACAGTTTGTTATCATTCCCTCTAAGTATAATTCTTCTAGCTACCCAGGTGATAATAACAATTTTTAAGAGTTATGAAATATTCTCTTTTTGTGTAGAGATACATATCATTTTAACTTATTGGGTCCCTTAAAAAAAGATTCTTTTGTTTTTTCCCCTTTCTTAATTACCTTTTGGTGCTTCTCTTGAGTTCTGTGTTGGGTATCAAATTTTCTGTTCAAGACTGGTCTTTTCTTTATTAATGCTTGGAAGTCTTCTATTTTATTAAATGACCATACTTTCCCCAGTTAGAATAGAGTCATTTTTGCTGAGTAGTTGATTCTTGGTTTTAGACCCAGTTCCCTTGCTTTCCAGAATATCATATTCCATGCCTTTTGTCCTTCAGTGTAGATGCAGTGAGATCCTGTGTTATTGTAAATGTAGTTCCATGGTATCTGAATGACTTCTTCTTAGCAGCTTATAATATTTTTTCCTTGATCTGGTAGTTCTTGAATTTGGCTATAACATTTCTGGATGTTGTCACTTGGGGAAAAGTATAGGAGGTGATCTGTGGATTCTTTCAATCTCCACTTTTCCCTCTTGCTCTAGAATGTTGGGGAAATTTTCTTGGATAATTTCCTGTAGGCTTTTTCTTTTGTCATAATTTTCTGGTAGGCTAATGATTCTTAAGTTGTCTCTCCTGGACCTGTTTTCTAAATCTTCCACTTTGTGGATGAGGTGTTTCATATTTTACTCAATTTTTTCATTCTTTTGATCTTGTTCATAGTTTCCTGCTGCCTTGTGAAGTCATTTTCTTCTAGTTGTTGGATTCTAGATTTTAAAGACTGAATTTAATCCCTGGCTTTTTGTTCATCCTCCTTCTGATCTTTCGTCTCTTTTGCCTCATTTTCAAACTGATTAATTTTGGCTTTCAAGACACAATTTTTTCCCCAGATGATTTATTTTGCTTTTTAAGTTCTTTTCCCAGTTGTCTTCAACCTCTCTTAATTGTTTTTTGAATTGTACTTTGAGTTCTTCCAAAGCCCGTGCCCAATTTGCTTGAGTTTCTGTGTTTTTGGTTAGTGTTCCTTGATCTTCCTCTGTTTCTTTTGCTCTTTGTTCATTGCCTGGATAGAAGCTGTCAGTTGTAATTTTTTTTCTTTTTCTGTTGTTTACTCACATTTCTCCTTTCTTTCCCTCCTGTAGTTGCCTGTAGCCTTGTTCCTTTCATTATGTGCTGGATCTGTGGGTTTAGGCTATTCTGTACTGAAGGGGCTTCTTCTCTATTCTGCTGATTGATCAGGTTCTCAGACCTTCCCTGGCTGACAGCAGAAGCTGAAAATGAACTGAACTTCCCACCCTGTTGTCAAGGTTGTTGCCTGTAGTTTTTTGCAGCTTTTACCCTTGGGGCTTAGTCAGTAAGGCTCTCAGTTCAGTCTGTGGGGGAGGGGTGTTGGAGCTTGTGAAGATTGGATTTGGCTCTCCCCTGATTGTAACAATGAAAGTACTTAGCTCTTCCTTTATTGTGAAGATTATATTGAAATCCCATCTATTTTTAGATTCTAATCCCTAAAGTGTAAACCCAGTACTTAAAGTAGATCTACCCATTTTAACCCAAAAAAGGTATGAACTAACTACAAAAAAGGTGTGAACTAACCACAAAAAGGTATGAACACCCATTTCATTGAGTGGGAGGTCTGTGACCCACGTGTGAAAGAGTGGCCAGTCCTGGAGAGGAGTGTCTGCTGTGATTGGTAGATGTAAAACTTAGGGGAGGTGACACAAGAGCAAAAGGTCTCTAAATAGTGGAAACAGAGGCACACAGAGGATCATCAGTCACTTAGAGCTGGAGGGAAGACAGACACTTGAGGAGAGACTGGAAGACAGACACTGAGACTTGGAGTAAAGACACTTACTTGGCTGTGGAACTGGACCCCTGGAGGAGCTCGTGCCGGAGACCTCAAACTGCTTTCTTTTTAGATGGTCACTGTGGTGAGTGTAAAGGCCGACAGTTCCTTGCCCTTTCTGGAGGTCTGAACCTCCAAGAAAGGCCCATTTCTCTTGAGACTCCTTTTCCCTGACTAATGCCTTAGAATTTCTAACTGGTTCAGAGGAAACAGGAGCTCTCTCTCTCTCTCTCTCTCTCTCTCTCTCTCTCTCTCTCTCTCTCTCTCTCTCTCTCTCTCCTTTTCTCTATTGCTTAATATCTTCTCTCTATTCTACAAATAAACTACAATGAATTACATTTTATTTTAGTAATTCATTTTGGGATTTAGAAATTAAATCCCTGGTGACCACCAAATATATCTTCAGTCCAACCATAATAAATTAACAAGCTTGAGCTTCCCTGTCCTCTGAAGGCTTCTTATCTGCCCTATTGATAAAATTAAGCCTGGGCAGAGTCTTAAAAGGAGGATGTGCCCTGGGGCTAAAAAAAAAGGAGGGGCAAGATGGATCATCTTGACTGTGATTGGATTGCCTGCTCTGCACTTCTCCTCCAGCTGCCTCTATGGCACCTATGTTATATGCCCTGAGCATGGCACAGCTTTGCCAGCAAAGTACTCCCTCCAGACTAGTGCCTTTGCCTGCCCAGAGATTCTAGCCCCTGCCAGAGGCTCAGTGCTGTAGGTGGGGGAGGGGACCTGGGACCTTCCTTCTTCCTTCCCCTTAAACCTGTGTGTTCTAGAGTTCAGGCTTTTTGTGGGGTGTACATTTTAAGTTGTTCCAGGAGAAGGGTTCCCTAGTTCTGTCCTATTGTTAGATTTGGTTTTCAGTTCCCTTGAAGCATTGTGGGTTTTTTGTTTTTTTTAACCCTTACCTTCCATCTTGGAATCAATACTGTTTATTGGTTCCAAGGCAGAAGAATGGTCAGGGTTAGGCAATGTGGGTTAAGTGACTTGCCCAGGGTCACACAACTGGGAAGTGTCTGAGGCTACATTTGAACCTAGGACTTCCTGTCTCTAGGCCTGGCTCTCAATCCACTGAGCTACCCAGCTGCCCCCAAAGCATTGTGTTTTTGATTGGTGAGTAAGGGTTTATGGAGGTCTGAGCTGTTGCTGTCTCTATGCTGCCATCTTGACCCTGCCTCCCCATGAACTCAATCAGAAATCTTCAAATGAAGACTCTGGTGATCATTAAAGATGGCTATAGAAGTTATTTATGGGGGCAGCTGGGTGGCTCAGTAGATTGAGAGCCAGGCTCAGAAACAGGAGGTCCTAAGTTCAAATCTGACATCGGATATTGCTTAGCTTCTGCCTTAGAACCAATACATAATATTGATTCTAAGATGGGAGGTAAGGGTTTTATTAAAAAAAAAAAAGTTATTTATAGATAATTTCTGCTTGAACCAGAGGAGTTTCTTCTGCCGATTCTGGGATTCAGAGATGCTGAGACTCCAGCTTTCTAATTAGCTGTCCAGTATGTCACTAAAATTTTCCATATTCCTCTTGCAGCATAAGGAAGAACTTATAGGAAGGAGTTTCTTGTCCCTGGGAATGATCAAATAGCTTTGTATCACCACCAGCTAAGAATAAAGGAGATTCCTATAATAGGTGGGACTCAATGATCCCCAAGATCTCTCCCAACCTTGTGATAGAATATTGGGTAGAGTTCTGGACTTAAAGTTAGAAAGACTATAATTAAAAGTCCACCTTCAACATTCACTAGTTGTGTGACCCTGAAGAAATCAATTAGATTCTTGAAATTTGTTTCCTCATCAGTGAAATGGGAATGACATCTGTCTCTCAGGATTATTTGTATTCAAGTGGGATTGTGTGTATGCATCATGGGAGGCAGCTAGGTGGTGTAGTACATATCATGCTGGATCTGGAGTTTGGAAGACTCATATTTCTGGGTTCATATCTGGTCTCAGACAGTTACTGGCTGGGTGACCCCTATCAAGGCACTTAGCCCTATTTGCCTTAGTTTCCTCAATTGTAAAATGAGCTGGAGAAGAAAGTGGCAAACCACTCCAAGATCTTTGTCAAGAAATGGGATCACAAAGAGTCAGACACAACTGAAAACAACTGAACAACAAAAATGATGCGCATTATACAAACATTAAAGTTCCATATACATATATGTTATTATTATGCATATTTGATATTAAATCAACACCCAAACCATGAATACACTCAAGGGAAATCTTTACCACTATTTTAATAGTCTTGACTGTGTTTTCTGTGTTTTATACCATAAAAAAATAACTTGCCAAGACTTGTTGCAGTAATAAGAGGAATTTGATGATAATTCATTGATGATATTAAAAATTAATGTATTTCTCATCTCATCACAAAATTTTACATATATATATATATATATATATATATTCTTTTCCCAGGTCTGGCCCTCGGTTAAGTCAGAAGCAAGCTGAGATTTTACTTTTGTTTCATTAATAATAAATCAGAGGGGAAATCAACCAGGCAACTGAGTAAGAAGCACTGAGATATTTGGTAGATAAAAAGAGGGCCAAGAAATGTGAAGGAGGCACCATCCCCACCCCCAGGGAGATAAATTACAATTGTTCCCAAGCTGGCACTGTGAGCTTGGGCAACTTGTTTGACAAGTTGTGTGTGTGTGTGTGTGTGTCTGTCTGTCTGTCTATCTGTCTGTCTACTGCACTAAATTTCAATGACTGGCAGAGACTGAGTTTCCCATGTTCACAACTTTGACATTATGTCTGATGATCCCTTCTCCTTACTTTTCATATGCAATCTGCTACCAAATCTGTCACCACTTCAACATCTCTTAATTCCATGCCATCTTCTCTGGTTTCACTGGCACTCTATGTCCTGGACCTACTTACTATTGCCTGGATCAACTCCTGGTTGGTCTTTCTGCTTCTACTCTTTCCTCACTTCCAGTCCAATTTGGATATCACTATCAGACTTATTTTCCTCATTCAGAGATCTGGTCATGTCCCTGTCCAATCACTGCTTTTTATTAGCTCCTTAATGACTATCCAGATCCTGTGGAAGCCTTAAAGCCCCCACCCCTCACCCCAACCTAGTTCTCCATACTAATCCTCTCCATTTTATCTATATACTCTAGCCAAATTAGATCACTCATTCTCTCCACATTTTCCCTCCGTGCCTTTGTTCATATTGTTCCACATTCCTGGATTTCTCTCACCAACCCACCTTACACACACACACACACACACACACACACACACACACACACACGTACGCACACAAATTTGACCCATTCTTCCAACTGCATTTCAAATGCTACCTTCCTTAGAGAGCCTTTCATGATTCATCCAAATCGGTAGTAAACTTTCCCACCTTGGACATCATATAGCACTTTGTTCCCACTTCTTCTGTGTGTTAATTTTGTTATGCATATATGTTTGTGTATGACCCATTCACATCTTTTTGCCTTGTATAATTTTTGCCCAGGTCTTCTCATTTGTACTCTACAGAAGATTCTGTCCATTGAACTGGAGTCCTTCTTTGGGGTCTTATAACATTCTTGGGTATCAGTGTTACATTTGGACCACATGTCAGTTATTCCCAATTCTCCCTGTGACTGGTCATCTTCCTTTCTGATGATATATTTATTTGGTGATATATTATTTTACTTAAGGTTATCATTTATACCCAGTCCATTGTCCATTTGATATATATGTATTTACTTGGTGATATATATATATGTATATATATATCACTCTGTATATATATACATACATACAGAGAGAGAGAGAGAGAGAGAGAGAGAGAGAGAGAGAGAGAGAGATGGATGGATGGATGGATGGATGGATGGATGGATGGATGGATGGATAGATGGATGGATGGATAGATGGATGGATGGATGGATGGATGGATGGATAGAAAGATGAATAGGTAGATAGGCAGATAGATAGATAGATAGATAGATAGATAGATAGATAGATAGATAGATAGATAGATAGATGGATGGAGAGAGAGATGAATGAATGGATGGATAGACAGACATATAGCTAATCTCAGTTCAATGAGCTGTCCAATGAACTTCATATCATAATTTGGACAATAGCATTCTTCACCAACCTGATTTTTCCCATGGAACCTGTATTTCCCTTAAATCTCATAGTTTACCCTGAGGGACTTGAAGGGAAAGGGGGAAGGGAAGCTGAAGGTTTCTGAAGTGGGAGGTAAAGGGTGGAGGGTAGGCAAAACCTTGATCCATTAGTCATCTAGAGAATCCATCAAATATACATCCTCAAGAAAATATATCTATTACACAAGTGAATCCTAAACCAGATTAAAATATAGTCCCTATTCATTTTTTTAAAACCCTCACCTTCCATTTTGGAATCAATACTGTGTATTGGCTCCAAGGCAGAAGAGTGGTAAGGGCTAGGCAATGGGGGTCAAGTGACTTGCCCAGGGTCACACAGCTGGGAAGTGTCTGAGGCCAGATTTGCACCCAGGATCTCCCATCTCTAGGCCTGACTCTCAATCCATTGAGCTACCCAGCTGCCCCCCATTCATTTTTAATGTGTTGACACATTAACAACAAAAAAAAGAAACATATAAGCATGTGTAGTTTTCTAAGTTCAACCAACAGAAATCCTTATGTATGGTTTAGTGGCTCCCATTTCTGTTTGCATTTGTCAACACTTCTTTACACTATAATCGGGGTGTATGGGGTGAGCAGGGAGGACTGGCTCTGGGGCGAGGACCTACTGAGCCTTCTTGAGGGCTCCTCATCCACCTTTGGTGCTCTCACCTGTGGCTCTAAAAAGCCATAGCATGCCCAGGGGCCACATCCCTGCAAAACCCTCTGGGGAGATTGAGGGTAACCAACAAGCCCAAACCCTTTGATGAGTGAAAGGGACGTCTACTGCAAATATGGCAAGACTTCCCCAGCAGAATGGGCAGATGGGAACCATTGGTTTCGGTGGTCATGGAGGCGGCTAAAGCAAGCGATGTCAAGCTCTGAGAGCTTGTTCAGACGTGAGAGATGCCAAGGTCGTAAGCTGAATCACTGGCCATCACCGGTGATCTTGACTTTTGTCCTGCTACTAGACTTTGATGACTCAGGAAGAGAGAGGGAGACTGATGACTTTGGGCATCTCTACCTCACTTAAATCCAGCTCACGAGCAAGTCAAGACAGCTCCCTCTGATGTCATTTGTCCTCTTTGAAACAAAGGATGAACAACAATACTGTGATGACTTGCAGAATTGTTCTCAAGAGTCTGACAATAGAAAGATGTAAATGATGACAACTGGATTTTAAGGTCCCTTCTGGACCCCTCCTCTGCACTTTTCACGTTCTTAAATCACTAGCATCATACTTTTTTTTTACCCTTACCTTCCGTCTTAGAATCAATAGTGCGTATTGGTTCCAAGGCAGAAGAGTGGTAAGGGCTAGGCAATGGGGGTCAAGTGACTTGCCCAGGGTCACACAGCTGAGAAGTGTCTGAGGCCACATTTGAACCCAGGATTTCCCATCTCCAGGCCTGGCTCTCTCACACATTTTGAGGTTCATGTCACATGCACACAAATTAGAATGTAAACTTTTGAGATCATGAGCTATATAATTTTTTCATTTTGTGTCCCTAGACTTTTGCCCAATGTCTTTTACATAATATATGCCTAATAAATACTTTTGACATATACAGGACCCTAAAAATGGACATGGAAAGAACCTCCCCCACCAAAAAAAAAAGCCTCAAGAAATTGAAAGCTTGTGTCATTATGATGACTGAGTTTATCTATCAATCAGTCTGTTTTAAGTGATTATAATATGTCGTAGATCTGGGGTGTAAGTATCCTCTGTGGAGAGATGAACAAATTCACCTTTGTCCCTTTTTTTGTAGAGATGGGAGACGAGATGTAGGACATCGTCTCTGCTGCCAGAATTGATTTATTTATCCTGAACTGCTTTTTTCCTCCTCTTTTTTCTTTATACTTTGTCACACTGGATGGTTTGCCAGACAAGAGAGAAGGAAAAAGATAGATTCAGGAAAACGAGGTGAGAGAAATTTTTTTAAATCTTTTCATTAGTGGGATTACTCCAGTAATTATTACTGGAGTAATAAATTGGATTTATAAAAATACTGGAGTAATAAATAAAAAAACTAAAAAATTACTCCAGTAGAAATTATTATATATTTATCTTTTTTTTTTCTCTTTCTTAGATTTAAAATGACCTATTAAGCAACCTTCATTTAAACATTTTAAAATAAATGTTGGTTCCAGGACAACTAGGTGGTTTGGTGGATAGGGAGCAAGGCCTAGAGAAAGCTATAGACATAGAAACCCTGGGTTCAAATCTGGCCTCAGATACTTACATTTGTGAGACCCTGGGCAAGTCACTTAACCCCCATTGCCTAGCCCTTACCACTCTTCTACCTTGGAAACAGTACTTAGTATCTATACTAAGAAGGATTTAAAAATAAAATAAAACACTTGATGGGATTTGAGGGATGACAGAGGCCAGCACTATTAACAGGATCCAACAGAGAGCATCAAAGGTCTAGTCGAACTGGCTCAAGTGGTCATTTGTCCCAGACTGATAGTTTTCACAGAATCACAGATTTTGAAAGCTGGAGGTTTCTTCTGAAGCCACTTCATCCCACCCACTAATCACAAACCCACATATAACAAATGATCCATCTGCCTCTGCTTAAAGACTTCCAAGAAGGAGAAGACCTCAGGACCTGGCTGGGTGACCTCCTCCACCTCTGGGCAGCTCCTGTTTTCTTTGCCATCAAACCAAAATCTGACTTTTTGCAATGTCCATCCATCTCTCCTTGTTCTTCTCTGGGACCAAACAAAAAAGTCAAGTAAAGCATTTACATTAGTATTATATCAGGCACAAGGTAGGCTGTTAATAAATGCCATGGGACTGAGCCTGGGATGGGGAAGACATGAGTTCAAATCTAGAATCAGGCACTCTTACTAGTCGTATGAACCTTGGCAAGTCTCACTCAACCTTTCTCAGCCTCAGTTTCCTCACCTGAAAAAGAGGATAAACAATAGCACCTCCAGCCAGGGTTGTTGGGGGGTCAAATAAGATCATAACTGTGAAGGACTTTGTACAGTAATTGGCACATAGTATTTCAATATAATTAGAACAAAAAAGTAAACTGAGGCAGATTTCAGTGCAAGATAACATTTATTAGCAGGGGTGTGCTACCTGTGGATAAATGAGTCAGTGGCTTGCCATAGACCCAGAATCAAAGGATCGTTCATGTCAAAGACTCCAAGCAAAAGGAAAGTTCCCTTTTTAGAGGTTTTGGGTAGTACAGAACGAAAACAGAACAGGGTAGATGACATTGTGGGGTTGAGTGCAAAATGATTGATTACAGAATAGAGGTTCTGTACAGGGAAGATCATGCCTGGTTCAAAGTTGGGCAATAGAAGCCAGCAACAACCTCTCTTCTTCTCTTTAAGAAGGTTTCATTGTTGGCGTCCAGGTGAAAGATAGCCTAGACTTTTGGAGAGCAAACCAGACATTTGGGTTCATAAAGATATCAGGCCCCAAATCTCTTGCATTCATAGGCCTTCTCTAAGGTCAGTAAAATTCCTTGAGGTAAATAAGAATAGATCAGGGCGGGCTGGAGTCAGGATGGCAGTTTAGAAGCAGCAAAAGCCGAGTCCTCTGTGAAAATCCCCACCAATCAAAAACGAAGTGCTTTGAGGGAACAGAAATCAAATCTAACAATGGGACAGAGCCAGGGGACCCTCCTGCTCAACCCAACTTAAAAGGTAGGTGGGTTTAAGGAAAAGGGAGAAGGAAGGTCCCAGGACCCCTTCCTCACCTATTGAGCTGAGTCTCTGGTGGTCGCTGGGATCTCCCGGAAGGGCTCCAGCCCAAAGGGAGTGCCTTGGCCACAGCTGGGCCAGCCTCAGGGCTCTAACCACAGTGGGCAGGAAGATAGGCATGGATAGGAGGAGAGTCAGGCTCCAGCCATCACCCTCTGTTTAGGCAGCCCTGGCTTCTCCAGGTTTTGGCCTCAGGGCACATCCAGCTCCACAGATAATCTACATATCTGAATTAATCTAGTCTATCAATAGGGCAGATAAGACGCCTTCAGAGGGAGGGGAAGCTCAGTCTCCAACACCTCTCCCCCACAGACTGCCCTAAGAGCCACTGTAAGAATCCAGCTGATTAGAATCCCAGGGCAAAAGCTGACAGAATAGCTTGCTAACAGGGCGGGAAGCACAGCTCCCTTTAGCCTCCACATCTGCACCTATACTTTCAGTCTCTACAGTCAGCTGGGGAAGATCTGACCTCAGGGCTCATTAATACTTCATCAACCTAATCTAGTCAGTCAACAGAGCAGAGAGGAAGCCCCTTCAGGACAGACTAGTCCAATTCCACACATCCAGCAAATAAATAGAGGAGCAAGAAGATTATAGCCAATCACAGGGGGGAAAGAAGGAACAAATATGAGCAAACAACAGAAAAAGGAATTACAATCAACAGTTTCTATCCAGGTAATGAACAAAGAACAAATCCAAGCAAAAACACAGAAAATCCAGCGAATTGGACACAGGCTTTGGAAGAACTCAAAACACAGTTCAAAAAACAATTAAGAGAAGCTGAAGACAATTGGAAAAAGAACTTAAAAAGCAAAATAAGGCATCTGGAAACAGGAATGTGTGCTAAAACAAGAAAATAGTGTCTTGAAAAAGTCAGAATTGACCAGCTTGAAAATAAGGCAAAGAAAGTGAAAGGTCACCTACAATGAAAAACCAACCAGAAGGAGAATGATGCCCAAAAAGTCTGGGATGAAAATTTAAAATTTTTTATTTTTTTTAATATTTTATATTATATTTATATTTTATATTAATTTTATATAATATCTTTAAAAATTAGAATCCAACAACTAGAAGCAAATTACTTTACAAGGCAACAAGAGTCTATAAAAACAAAATCAAAAGAATGAAATAATTGAGGAAAATATGAAACCTCATTGATACAACTACAGACCTGGAAAATAGATCCAGGAAAAACAACTTAAGAATTATTGGACTGGGGCAGCTAGGTGGCTTAGTAGATTGAGAGCCAGGCCCAGAGATAGGACATCCTGGGTTCAAATATGGCCTCAGACACTTCTCAGCTGTGTGACCCTGGGCAAGTCACTTAACTCCTATTGCCTAACCCTTACCACTCTTCTGCCTTGAAACCAATACACAGTTTTGATTCTAAGACAGAAGGTAAGGGTTTAAAAAAAATAATTATTGGACTACTGGGAAATCATGCCAAAAGAAAAAACCTGGACATCATTCTACAGGAAATTATCCAAGAAAATTTCCCCAACATTCTTGAACAAGGGGGAAAAGTGGAGATTGAAAGAATCCACAGATTACCTCCTACATTTAATCCCCAATTGACAATGCCCAGGAATGTTATAGCCAAATTCAAGAGCTACCAGATCAAGGAAAATATACTACAAGCGGCTAAGAAGAAACCTTTCAGATGCCATGGAACCACAGTGAGGATAACACAGGATCTGGCTGCATCCACCCTGAAGGACCAGAATGCATGGAATATGATATTCTGGAAAACAAGGGAACTGGGTCTAAAACCAAGAATCAATTACCCAGCAAAACTGACTATATTCTTACAGGGGAAAGTATGGTCATTTAATGAAATATAAAACTTCCAAGCATTCATAAAGAAAAGACCTGACTTAAACAGAAAATTTGATGCCCAAACAAGAATAGACCAGCAGGACATCTGGATTTCTAAACTTAACCTAAGTTCAGAGACAAAGAACCATGACTTAATCAGTTATAGGACAAAACTATTTGTAAAAAAGATCAATAAATAAATGATATAGGATTCATTTAAATTTTCTCAAATGTTAACTATTATTGTTATTGTTCCTTTCTTCTTCCTGTTTGTGAAAATCCTTCAAAAATTTGAAGACATTCATCATGTTTTCTCCCTTGCCCACCACCCCTCTCCTTCCTTGCAGTCTTCTCTTCTCAGGGATAAACATACCCAATTCCTTCTACTATTCCTTATATTTCACCATCCCAATCTCTGTCCTTAGACCTTTCCAGATTAACAATGCCCTTCTTAAACTCTGATGTCCAGAATTGAATATAATACTCCAAGTGAGATCAGACAAGGGCAGAATATTCTAGAATAATCAACTCTTAGTATATGAAAGCTTTTGCTTTCTTAATACAGCCCAGTCAAGATCACATTAGGGTTTGGGTTTATTTTTTTAAGTTATCATATCACACTATTGGACTTGTCTTGAGTTTGTAATCCATTAAAACACTCAGGTTCTTTTTAGAAGAACTGATAGTTATCCATATCTTCCCCACTTGTGAATATAATTTTTCTGTACCAAAGTATAAGACTTTACATTGGTTTCTATTAAATTTCATCTTATTAGAGTCAGCCTAGATTTTGAAGAGGAGAAAAACAAGAATCCACACATAGATCATTCATAATGTATTAGCTTGTATATAGCATATAGGGAACTGTTGATCAATCATTTTCCAATTGTGTCTGACTCTTTGTGAACCCATTTGGGGTTTTCCTGGCAAAGGTACTAGAGTGATTTGCCATTTCCTTCTCCATCTTATTTTTATAGATGAGGAGATGGAGGCAAATAGGATTAAGTGATTTGCCCAGGCTCACACACCCATTGAGTGTCTGAGGCCAAATCTGAACTTGGATCTTCTTGACTCTAAGTCCAGCACTCTATCCATTGCTCTACCTATCTGCCTTCTAAGCTAGCATCCTCTCATCACTTGGCCTGCTTGGAAGCAAGGGAATCGCCCCCCCCCCCCCCCCACTCCCAAGTCCTCAGTTTTGTAAGCCTGTTAAGGAGTCTTGAAACAAAAAGTCTGAGAAATGTTTTTGTTTTTTGTTGGTCTCCAGTCGTCTCCATTGGGTCCAACTCCCAGTGACATTTGGGGTTTTCTGGACAAAGATACAGAGTGGTTTGCTATTTCCTTCTCCAGCTCATTTGACAAATGAGGAAATTGAGGCAAACAGGATTCAGTGGCTTTGCTCAAGAGCACAGAGTTAATAAGTCAAGAAGATCCAAGTGAACTCACATTTTCCCAATTTGGGGGGCAGGGGGAAGAATTAAAGAGGGTGACAGGGAAGGCATTCCTACCCTAGGGAATAGTGTGATTAAAGGTATGGAGTCAGGAAGTATAGAGCTATTTTAATGGGCAGATAAAAGTTCATCTTGGAATAGAGTGCCTGGATAGAGGGGGGAATTATTGGGCAAGGTCCTAATTATTCATTAGGACACAAGTCTAGGTGAATTTTAGATAAATGGGGAGAGCAGTGAGGCAAACACAACTGGACAGGCTGAATCAACAATGTACTCTGAATAATAAAGGGGAGGCCTCAAAGGCCAGTGCTGTGGAAAGGAAATAAGACTGACAGTTTGTGGGGGAAGGGCCAACTGGGAGTGGCAGTTGGGTCTTGTGACTAGCACTTCCTTCCTGTGACAGATGCAGAATGAGCTGAGCTGCCATGGATTCACTCTTATGGGGCTCATTAGGGCCCAGCTTTAGTTTGGGGACTTGTTGGTACCACGTGGCCTCTGGGCCCCTCTTAAAACCTTGGAGATCCCACATCCCAGTGGCCCGGCCCTAAAAATTCTAGAACCCACCAACAAGAAGCTTGCACATTGTAAGTGGTTAATCATGTTTGTTGAGGTAGCCATTTTACTGCTTTTTGAGTCATAAAAACTTATGTTATGAATTGACACTCATTCCCATATGGGGGCTGATTCATCCCTCATATTGCTGCTAAAATAATCCTCCTCTCACATAGATCTGGTCAGGACACCCACTGCTAAGCACAAAATGATTCAATGGTTCCTTACTGCCTACCAAAGACAATTTATATTCCACAATATGATTCCTCCCTACCTTTCTCATCTTTGTTCATCATCTATAGTATCATCTCATAGTGTTCCCTTCCTCCGTGCTCTCAGGGAGAGTAGCTTTCAAAGTGGGGTCCATCAGCCCCTTCACCAGCCCAGGATCTTCTGACACCCTTTCAAAAGGTCCCCAAGGTGAAAATTATTTACATGATAATCCTAACACACTTACCTGTTGTGTGAGGCTCTTTCCTTCAAAGACTCAACCAAAATAACAGACCAAATGCAGAAGCAGATGTGAGAATCCAGAGATCTCTTACTAAGCCAGAGAGCAAAGAGATTTGCAGGAATATGTAAGATAAAGGGGGCAGTTGGGTGGTTCAGTGGATGGAGAGCCGGGTCTAGAGACAGGAGGTTCAAATCTGGCCTCAGACACTTCCTAGATGTGTGACCCTGGGCAACTCACTTAACCCCCATTGCCTAGCCCTTAGCACTCTTCTTTTTATTTTTTTGGAAATTTTTATTTAATTAATTAATTAACAGATTTTTTTTTTCATGGTTACATGATTTATGTTCATTCCCTCCCCTTCCCCACTCCCACCCCATAACCAACACAAAATTCCACTCGGTTTTACATGTGTCATTGATCAAGACCTATTTCCATATTATTGATATTTGTACTCAGGTGATCTCTTAGACTCTACATCCCCAATCATAGCCCTACCAACCATGTGATCAAGCAGTTTTTTTCTTCTGTGTTTCTACTCCCACAGTTCTTCCTCTGAATGTGGATAGTGTACTTCCTCATAGATGCCACCAAGTTATTCAGGATCACTGCATTGCCACTAATGGAGAAGTCCATTATGTTCTCTTATACCCCAGTGTATCAGTCTCTGTGTACAATGTTCTCCTGGTTCTGCTCCTCTCGCTCTGCATCACTTCCTGGAGGTCTTTCCAGTCTCCATGGAATTCCTCCACTTTATTATTCCTTTGAGCACAATAGTATTCCATCACCAACAGATACCACAATTTGTTCAGCCATTCCCCAATTGAAAGGCATCCCCTCATTTTCCAAATTTTTGCCTCCACAAAGAGAGCAGCTATGAATATTCTTGTACAAGTTTTTTTCTTTATTATCTCCTTGGGGTACAAACCCAGCAGTGCTATGGCTGGATCAAAGGGCAGACAGTCTTTTATCGCCCTTTGGGCATAGTTCCAAATTGCCCTCCAGAATGGTTGGATCAATTCACAACTCTGTCAGCAGTACATTAATGCCTTAACACTCTTTTGTCTTGGAACTTAGTATCAACTCTAAAACAGAAAGTAAAGGTTGGTTTTTTTTTTTTAATATGTAAAATAATGCTACTTTTCACCCTCAGCTTCTTGTTTTGGAAAGTATAGGGTTTTTTTTTCATAAAAGTTTATATGTGCTAACATGTAATGAGTATATTATTATTTTACAATGAATTGATAAATATGTTTAATGTATTAGGTTTAATCCCTAATACAATTAATAGCATAAATATACCCCATAAATAAAAATTCTTTGTGAAGTCCTCAATTAAAAAAAACCCTTTAAAGACTTAGAAAGAGTCACAAAATGCAAAATAAATAATTTTGACTACATCAAATTAAAAAAGTTTTGTACAAACAAAACCAATGTAACTAAAATTAGAAGGAAAGCAACAAATTGGGAAACAATCTTCATAACAAAAACCTCTGACAAAGGTCTAATTACTCAAATCTATAAAGAGCTAAACCATTTGTACAAAAAATCAAGCCATTCTCCAATTGAAAAATGGGCAAGGGACATGAATAGGCAATTTTCAGTTAAAGAAATCAAGACTATTAATAAGCACATGAAAAAGTGTTCTAGATCTCTTCTAATCAGAGAGATGCAAATCAAAACAACTCTGATGTATCACCTCCCACCTAGCAGACTGACTAACATGACAGGAAAGGAAAGTAATGAATGCTGGAGGGGGTATGGCAAAGTAGGGACATTAATGCATTGCTGGTGGAGTTGTGAATTGATCCAACCATTCTGGAGGGCAATTTTGAACTATGCCCAAAAGGCGATAAAAGACTGTCTGCCCTTTGATCCACCCAAACTGCTGGGTTTGTACCCCAAAGAGATAATAAGGAAAAAGACTTGTACAAGAACATTCATAGCTGCGCTCTTTGTGGTGGCAAAAAATTGGAAAATGAGGGGATGCCCTTCATTGGGGAATGGCTGAACAAACTGTGGTATATGTTGGTGATGGAGTACTATTGTGCTCAAAGGAATAATAAAGTGGAGGAATTCCATGGAGACTGGAACAACCTCCAGGAAGTGATGCAGAGTGAGAGGAGCAGAACCAGGAGAACATTGTACACAGAGACTGACACTTTGTGGTACAAGAGAACGTAATGGACTTTTCCAGTAATGGCTTTACAATGTCCCTGAACAACCTGCAGCAATCTATGAGAAAAACAAAACAAAACAAAAAAAAAAACGAAAAACTATCCCCAAGCAGAGGACAAACTGAGGGAGTAAAAACACCGAGGAAAAGCAACTGCTTGACCACAGAGGTTGAGGGGACATGATCGAGGAGAGACGCTAAATGAGTGCCCTAATGCAAATACCAACAACAAGGAAATGGGTTCAGAGCAAGGACACATGTGTTACCCAGAGGAATCGCCCCTCGGCTAGGGAAGGGGGGGGGTTGGAGGGGAGGAAAAGAAAATGATCTGTTTCCAATGAACAATGTATGAAAATGACCAAATAAAATAATGTTTTAAAAACTAAAAAAAAAAAAACCCTTTATCTTCTGTCTTAGTATCAATATTGTATATTGGTTCCAATAAAGGGCTAGGTAATGGGAGTTAAGTGACTTGTTCAGGATCACACAGCTACAAAGGATCTGAGTCCACAGTTGAACCCAGGACCTCCTGTCTCTATGCCTGACTCTCAATCCACTGAGCCACCTAGCTGACCCCAAATTCTCAATTTTGTAAGCAGGTAAAGGAGTCCTGAGATAAAAAGTCTGAGAAATGTTTTTGGTTTTTGTTGTTCTTCAATAGTTTCAGTTGTGTCCAACTCTTAATGATCTCATTTAGGGTTTTCTTGGCAAAGAGTCCAGAGAGGTTTACTGTTTCCCTTTCCAACTCATTTCACAAATGAGGAAACTGAGGCAAATAGGGTAAAGTGACTTTGCCCAGGGTCACACTGCTGGTAAGTGTCTGAGGCCAGATTTGAACTCGAGTCTTCCCAATTCCAGACCCTGTGCTCTATCCACTCCACCATCTTGCCACCCCCTTAAGAAATGTGAGGCTATTCTAAACTGGACCACTTTCTGCCCATCAAATAAGTTCTGCGCTCCCTGTTTTCGTGTATTCTCTGAGCCTAGCACACCTTCCCTCTTCTTCTTGGCTTGTTCAATTATTCCCCTTCCTTTAAAGTTTAACAGCAAGATTTACTCCTCCCTGCTTCCTTCCCTGATCCCTTCTAGAATGATGATTCTGCCCTCTCTATCAGGGAGTGCCATGGAGTCCTTTGCTTGCCATCTCTCACAGGCTTCTAAAGTGAAATCAACTCCAGGAGCATTTCTTGAGCCCTTACTGTGTGCCAGGCACTGCATGTACAAATGCCAATAGAAAGAAAAGAGGCTTCTGCTGCCCTCAAGGAGTTTACATTCTAACAAGGAAGGTAATGGCCAAAAGGGAGCTAGAAGGGGAGGAGGGAAGATGAAGATGCCTGGCATTTGGGGTACGGTAAAAGAAAAAAAAAGTCCAGAGTCAAGGGGGCAGCCTGGTTGAGAGGGAAGATGTGGCTGGCCTGGGCAGCTTCCCAGGAGATTGTGGGAGGAAAAAATCAATCAGAGGTAGAAGGTAATTCCAGTGTGAGAAATCTAGGATGGAGATCACTTTCTAGGTGATGATGCATCTAAGGGATCATAGAGAAAGTCTAGAGAGTTGGCAGTACAGTCTGGAGAAGAATAGAATATTGTTTATTGTTGTCCGATGTTAGTAAATATTAAGCAAATTAATATTACCTAATGTTGATATTATCCAAAAGAGCTATTTTTATTCCCCTCCCAATAACCTCTAAAATGTAAACTCTCTGAGTGGAAGGGCTATGTCTTATCTAAATTTTGTGTTTTCCTTAATGACTGGCATAGTGCTACAGACACACAGTAGGCATCTAATAGATGTTTGTTGAATGAACAGCCTATTCTCCAATGACCCCAGGACAGCTAGGAATTCAGGAAAATCTGAGTTCACATCTAGCCTCAAATACTTACTAGCTGTGTGACCTGGGACAAGTCACTTAACCCTGTTTGCCTCAGTTTCCTCATCTGTAAAATGAGCTGGAGAAGGAAATGGCAAATCATTTCAGGATCTTTGCTGAGAAAACCCTAAATGGGGTCACCAAAAGTCAGATATGACTGAAACAACTGAATAACAACCAATGACCTCAGGTAATAAAATCTCATATAAAGGAGTAGGAAAGGGAACAAAAATAAAGCTCATGTTCTATTTTGGTGGGGTCTCGAGGAAGGCTAATAGAATTCCATATAAATTACAAATCTGTGGAATATGTGACTCATGGCAAGAACAAGCAGCTTCTAGCCTAAGAATCAATTTCAACCCTATACAATGTCATCTGGCCATTTATACTTCCATCCTTGTTATAATATGCTAAAGTTAAAAGTTTAAAAAACTTGTGGCCACAATATGACCATATTACTCCAAGGGGGGAAAAGATATACTTTGACATTTTAGCTGGGATCCTTAACATTTTTTGGCATCCTGCTATTAAAGATCCTTTCTCTAAAGTTTTAAAATTCATTACTTAATTCATAACTTCCATTACAATGGAAACCAGTTATATCAAAGTATGATTATCAAAATATTTTTTAAAACCAAGTTTACAAACTGCAGGTTAAGATCCCCTGTATTGCCATACCAATCAAATTGCCCAAAAATTATTTCCTAGAACCAGAAAAAATGATAACAAATTTCATCGAGAAGAACAAAATGTCTAGAATATCAAAGGAATTAATTGGGAAAAAGTGAGGGAAGGAAGCCTCACTGTACTAAATCTCAAACTATACATACAGCAGTAATCATCAAAACCATCTGGTACTCCCTAAGAAAGAGTTGTGGATCAATGGAATAGGTTAGGAAATCAACACACAGTAGTTAATGACAATAGTAACCTAGTGTTCAATTAAGCTCAAAGATCCAGGCTACTGGGGGAATATTTGACTATTTGACACTATTTGACAAAAACTGCTGGGAAAACTGGAAGACAATATGGCAGAAACTAGATATAGACCAACATCTCACTACATACACCAGGATAAAGTCAGAATGGATACTTGATCAAGAATTAAAGGGTGACACCATAAGCAAATTAAGAGAATATAGAAAAGTCTACTTGTCAGATTCATGGGTAAGAAAAGAATTTATGACCAACCAACATAGAAAACATAGCTAAAAAATAAAATGGATAATTTTTATTAGGTTAAATTGAAAAGGTTTTGTGCTAACAAAACCAATGAAACCGAAATTAGAAGGGTTAACAAACTGGGGGGAAATGTCACAATAAGTATCTCTTGCATAGGCCCAATTTCTCAAATATATAGAGAACTGACTCAAATTTATAAGAATACACAGCATTCCTTAATTGATGAGTAGTCAAAGGATATGAACAAACAGTTAAAAAATTAAAAACTAAAAACTATCAACAGTCATATAAAAATGGTCCAAATCACTATTGATTGGATAAATGCAAATTAAAACAACTCTGAGGTACCATCTCACACCTATTAGATTGGCTAATTTGACCAAAAGGAAAATGATCAATGTTAGAGGAGATGTGGGAAAATTGGGACACCTATACATTGTTGGTGGGACTGTGAACTGATGCAACCATTTCAGAGAGCAATATGGAATCACAGCTAAGGGCTATAAAATTCTGCATACCCTTTGACCCAGCAATACCATTCCTGGGTCAGTATCATAAAGAGATCAGGTTTCTTGATTTATAGAAATAGATATTGGAAATCGTCTTAAAATATAATAGATTTTATAAGTATTTGGGGCTCTGCCTGAGACATGTGATGAGGAAATCATTGATGGAAGCACAAATTCTATTCTGCCTATAATGAAACAAAGGGGAGGAGGAAGAGAAAGAAAGAAAAGAAAAGAAAAGAAAGAAAGAAAGAAAGAAAGAAAGAAAGAAAGAAAGAAAGAAAGAAAGAAAGAAAGAAAGAAAGAAAGAAAGAAAGAAAGAAAGAAGGAAAGAAGGAAAGAAGGAAAGAAGGAAAGAAGGAAAGAAGGAAAGAAGGAAGGAAAGAAGGAAAGAAAGAAAGAAAGAAAGAAAGAAAGAAAGAAAGAAAGAAAGAAAGAAAGAAAGAAAGAAAGAAAGAAAGAAAGAAAGAAAGAAGAAGGAAGGAAGGAAGGAAGGAAGGAAGGAAGGAAGGAAGGAAGGAAGGAAGGAAGGAAGGAAGGGAGGGAGGAAGGAAGGAAGGGAGGGAGGGAGGGAGGGAGGGAGAGAGGGAGGAAGGAGGGAAGGAAGGAAGGAAGGTAAAGAAGAGAAGAGAAAGTAAATAAGTAAATGTTTTTTTTTTTTAAGTCCAAATGAAATATTGAGATTCAGGAATTTAACACTAACTATGCACACAAGAGGGTCAGTCTTGGCAAAGAATTCTCTTAAATTGCTGCACTGTGGACACATGGGGAGCCAAGCCTACCTTGCAGCCTTCTCTGCATTCCCCACAGCTGGTTGGTTCCCATTGTTGCTACTGGCCTCATTGTTCTCCATGGCAACAGTCATCTCTAAGAGGTAGTAGACTAGACACTGGCTAGGAAAAAAAATTGAAAGGCAGAATTAAAACAATCACCCTCCAGAAGCCTAGAGATTATTTTTGTCTGTTTAATATTTACTTCTGTAATTTAGAAACATAAGACAGTTATACCTGTCTCTGCTGTCTGGATATCTGAAAGTGCAACTTGAGGTGGCATGGATAGATTGGATCTGGGATATGACCCAGCTTTGCCCAGAATGGGAACAGAGGGGTTAGGGGGAGGGGGGAAGGGCCAAGCAGGATCCAGGATTTCCAAGGCTGGGTGATTTCAACTCCAGTCTCTAAAAGGAATATCAGTTTAGAATTAGGTCTATTTGCCCCATTCCCTCCTCAAATATCTCCAGTCTAAGGAAATAAATCTAGATTTAGAATGAAAGCCATATTTCTTTTTTTTTTCCTTTTTAATTTTTTTATTAGGTCAATTTCAAACATTACTCCTTGGTTACAAAAATCATATTCTATTCTTCCCTCCCCTCCCTCCATAGCCGATGCGCAATTCCACTGGGTATAACATGCATCTTTGATCATGTTGATGTTTACACTAGGATGTTCCTTTAGGGTCTATATCCCCAATATTATCCCCTAAACCTATATAATCAAACAGTTGTTTTTCTTCTGTAGTTCTACTCCCACAGTTTTTCCTCTGAATGTGGATAGTGTTTTTTCTTGTAGATCCTTCCAAGTTGTTCAGGAACACTGCATTGCCACTAATGGAGAAGTCCATTACGTTCTCTTGTACCCCAGTGTATCAGTCTCTGTGTACAATGTTCTCCTGGTTCTGCTCCTCTCACTCTGCATCACTTCCTGAAGGTGTTTCCAGTTCACAAGGAATTCCTCCAGTTCATTATTCCTTTGAGCACAATAGTATTCCATCACCAACATATACCACAATGTGTTTAGCCATTCCCCAACTGAAGGGCATCCCCTCATTTTCCAATTTTTGGCCACCACAAAGAGCGCAGCTATGGATATTCTTACACAAGTCTTTTTCCTTATTATCTCTTTGGGGCACAAACCCAGCAGTGCTATGGCTGGATCAAAGGGCAGACAGTCTTTTAGTGCCCTTTGGGCATAGTTCCAAATTGCCCTCCAGAATGGTTGGATCAATTCACAACTCTACCAGCAATGAATTAATGTCCCTACTTTGCCACATCCCCTCCAGCATTCATTACTTTCCATTCCTGTCATGTTAGCCAATCTGCTAGGTGTGAAGCGATACCTCAGAGTTGTTTTGATTTGCATCTCTTTGATTATAAGAGATTTAGAACATTTTTTCATGTGCTTATTAATAGTTTTGATTTCTTTGACTGAAAATTGCCTATCCATGTACCTTGCCCATTTATTGATTGGAGAATGGCTTGATTTTTTTTGTACAATTGATTACAAAGAGCTAACTCTTTGTAAATTTGAGTAATTAGACCTTTGTCAGAGGTTTTTGTTATGAAGATTGTTTCCCAATTTGTTACTTCCCTTCTAATTTTGGTTACATTGGTTTTGTTTGTACAAAACCTTTTTAATTTGATGTAGTCAAAATTATTTATTTTACATTTTGTGACTTTTTCTGTCTTGCTTGGTTTTAAAATCTTTCCTTTCCCAAAGATCTGACATGTATACTATTCTGTATTCACCTAATTTACTTATAGTTTCCTTCTTTATGTTCAAGTCATTCACCCATTCTGGGTTTATCTTGGTATAGAGTGTGAGGTGTTGATCTAAATCTAATCTCTCCCACACTGTCTTCCAGTTTTTCCAGCAGTTTTTGTTAAATAGTGGACTTTTGTTCCAAAATCTAGGATCTTTGGCCTTGTCAAAGACTGTCTTGCTGAGGTCACTTACCCCAAGTCTATTCTACTGATCCTTCTTTCTGTTTCTTAGCCAGTATACCATATTCTTTTGATGACAACTCCTTTATAGTATACTTTGAGATCTGGTACTGCGAGACTACTTTCCTTTGCATTTTTTTTCATTATTTCCCTGGATATCCTTGATCTTTTGTTATTCCAAATGAATTTTGTTATGTTTTTTCTAATTCAGTAGAAAAGTTTTTTGGTAGTTTGATGGGTATGGCACTAAATAAGTAAATAAGTTTGGGTAGGATGGTCATTTTTATTACATTAGCTCATCCTACCCATGAACAATTAATGCTTTTCCAATTGTTTAGATATAGTTTTAACTGTGTGGAAAGTGTTTTGTAGTTGTGTTCATATAGTTCCTGTGTTTGTCTCAGCAGATAGATTCCTAAGTATTTTATATTGTCTAGGGTGATTTTAAATGGAATTTCTCTTTCTAATTCATGCTGCTGAGATGTGTTGGAGATATATAGAAATGTTGATGACTTATGTGGGTTTATTTTGTATCCTGCAACTTTGCTAAAGTTGTTGATTATTTCCACTAGCTTTTTAGTTGATTCTCTAGGATTCTTTAAGTAGACCATCATATCATCCTTAAAGAGTGATAGCTTGGTCTTCTCATTGCCAATTTTAATACATTAGATTTATTTTTCTTCTCTAATTGCTATTGCTAGTGTTTCTAGTACAATGTTAAATAATAGAAGTGATAATGGGCATCCTTGTTTCACTACTGATCTTATTTGGAATGCATCTAGGTTTATCCCCATTGCAGATGATGTGGGTTGATGGTTTTAGATAAATACTGTTTATTCTTTTTAGGAAAGACCCTTCTATTCCTATACTTTCTAGTGTTTTCAATAGGAATGGGTATTGTATTTTATCAAAAGTTTTTTCTGCATCTATTGAGATAATCATGTGATTTTTGTTGGTCTGCTTATTGATATGGTCAATTATGTGAATGGTTTTCCTAATATGGAACCATCCTTGCATTCCTGGTATAAATCCCACCTGATCATAGTGAATAACCCTCCTGATCACTTGCTGGAGTCTTTTTGCTAGTATCCTATTTAAGATTTTTGCATCTATGTTCATTAAGGAGATTGGTCTATAGTTTTCTTTCTCTGTTTTTGACCTTCTTGGTTTTGGAATCAGTACCATATTTGTGTCATAAAATGAATTTGGTAGAACTCCCTCTTTGCTTATTATGTCAAATAGTTTGTATAGTATTGGGATTAGCTATTCTTTGAATGTTTGATAGAATTCATTTGGAAATCCATCTGGTCCTGGGAAGTTTTTATTAGAGAGTTCTTTGATGGCTTGTTAAATTTCTTTTTCTGATATGGAATTATTTAAGAATTCTATTTCTTCTTCTGTTAATCTAGGCAATTTATATTTTTGTAAATATTCATCCATATAACCTAGATTGCCATATTTATTGCCATATAATTGGGCAAAATTATTTTTAATGATTGCCTTAATTTCCTCTTCATTGGAGGTGAGGTCTCCCTTTCATCTATGATACTATTAATTTGGTTTTCTTCTTTCCTTTTTTTATTAGTTTGACCAGTATTTTGTCTATTTTGTTTGTTTTTTCAAAATACCAGCTTCTAGTCTTATTTATTAGTTCAATAGTTCTTTCACTTTTAATTTAATTAATTTTTCCCTTAATTTTTAGGATCTCTAATTTAGTTTGCTTGTGGGGGGTTTTAATTTGTTTGCTTTCAAGTTTTTTGATTTGCATGTCCAATTCATTGACCTCTGCTCTCCCTAATTTGTTAATATATGAACTCAACGATATAAATTTTCACCTGAGTACTGCTTTGGCTGCATCCCATAGATTTTGTTTATTTACCATTATTTTTATTTGGTCAATTTCAAACATTATTCCTTGGTTACAAAAATCATTTTCTATCCCTCCCTCCCCTCCCCCTCTTTTGCCATAGCTGATGTGAAATTCCACTGGGTTATTACATATGTCCTTGATCAGAACCCTTTTTGTTTTTCATTTACCATTTTTTTTATTTGGTCAATTTCAAACATTATTCCTTGATTACAAAAATAATTTTCTATTCATCCCATAATTTTTGAGAGAATGTCTCATCATTGTCATTTTCTTCAGTGAAATTATTAATTGCTTCTATGATTTGTTCTCTAACTAACCGATTTTGGAGAATCACATTACTTTATTTCCAATTAATTTTTAATTTGGCTCTCCATGTACCCATACTGATCATTATTTTTATTGTGTTGTGATCTGAAAAGGTTGCATTTATTATTTCTGCTTTTCTGCTTTTGTATGCCATGTTTTTATGTCCTAATACATGGTCAATTTTTGTGAATGTACCATGTGCTGTTGAAAAGAAGATGTATTCTTTTTTGTCCCTATTTATTTTTCTCCATATGTCTATTAACTCTAATTTTTCTAAGATTTCTTTCACATCTTTTCCCTCTTTCTTATTTATTTATTTGATTTATCAAAATTTGATAGTGATGGGTTCAGGTCTCCCACTAGTATAGTTTTACTATCTATTTCCTCCTTAAATTCCACTAGTTTCTCCTTTAGAAATTTGGATGCTATACCTTTTGGTGCGTGCATGTTGATTACTGATATTTCCTCATTGACTCTCCTCCCTTTTATCAGGATGTATTTACCTTCCCCATCTCTTTTAATCAGATCTATTTTTACTCTGACTTTGTCAGATATCATGATTGCAACTTCTGCCTTTTTTCTATCAGTTGAGGCCCAATAGGCTTTGCTCCAACCTTTAATTCTAACCTTGTGAGTATCTATCCACCTCAGGTATGTTTCTTATAGACAACATATGGTAGGATTTGGGATTCTAATCCACTCTCCTATTTGTTTTCGTTTTATGGGTGAGTTCATCCCATTCACGTTCAAAATTATGATTGTCACTTGTGTATTCCCTAGCATTTTGATATCCTCTCCTAGCTCTGTCCTTTCTTCTTTTGCTATATCCTTTTAAACCAGTGGTTTACTTTTAATCAATCCCCCTAATCTTCTCCCTTAATATGCTTCCCTTTCTGGCCCCTCCATTTTTGTTCCCTTCTGGTTTTTTTTAGGGTCTATTAAGTGCCCTCCCCCCTCTCTTTTCCTCCCTTTTTGTACTCCCTCCCTCCTACATCCCTTATTTTTCCCTTCTTACTTTCCCTGTAGGATAATATAGAATTCAAGACCCCAATGGATCTAGATGCTCTTCCCTCTCAGAATTGATTTCACTGAGAGTAAGGTTTAAGTATTACCTATTAGCACTCTCTTCCTCTCCTTCTTATAAGGGTATTCTTCCCCTCCCCTTCCCATGCGTATATATCAGTGATAGGATAAATATCCTATTTATTTTATTTCCTCAAGTATCTCTTAGTGCCATCTTCGATTCCCCCGTCCTTTTTTCTTTTTTTTGCATATAATCTTATAGCACTTATTACCCCAATCTCTTCCTGTGAATGACTCTTCTAATTACTCTAATAGTAAATATAATTTTTGAGAGTTACAAATAACATTTCCCCATATATTAATATATATTTATATATGTTTATACAATTTGATCTAATTGTAGCCCTTAGAGAAGAAATTTTGAATAAAAACACATTTCCCCCTTTCTCCTCTATATCTTATTTACCTTTTCATGTTTCTCTTGATCTTTGTGTTTGGATATCAAACTTTCCACTTAGTTCTGGTCTTTTCTTTACAAATACTTGGAAATCTTCTATTTTGTTGAATTCCCATACTTTCCCCTGGAAGTATATAGTCAGTTTTGATGGATAGGTGATCCTTGGTTGAACATCCAATTCTCTTGCCTTTCTGAACATCATGTTCCAAGTTTTGCGGTCCTTTAGTGTGGAAGTTTCCAGGTCTTATGTGATCCTGATTAGTGCTCCTTGGTATCTGAATTATCTCTTTTTGGCTTCTTGTAGAATTTTCTCCTTAGCTTGAAAGCTCTTGAATTTGGCAATTACGTTCCTGGGAGTTTTCTTTTGAGTATTTAGTGTAGAGGGTGTTCTATGAACTCTTTCAATGTCTATTTTGCCCCATTGTTCCAGAACATCAGGGAAGTTTTCTTGGATGATTTCTTGCAGTATAATGTCAAAATTTCCATTCATTTCTGATTTTTCAGATAGACCAATGATTCTCAGATTGTCTCTCCTTGCTCTGTTTTCCTGATCTGTCATCTTCTTAGTGAGATATTTTATGTTTTCTTCTATTTTGTCAGTCTTTTGACTTTGCTTTATTAATCCTTTTTTTTTTTTTGCAAGATCATCAGCTTCCAGTTGCCTAATTCTGGTTTTTAAAGATTGGTTTTCCTTTTCAGTTTGGTCTATCCTGCTTTTCATGGCTTCCTACTGTTTCTCCAATTGGCAGTTCTTATCCTTTAAACTTGTCCTTAAACTCAAAAAATGAGTTATTTTCTTTTTGAACTATTTTCTATTTTTCTTGCCAGAAGGCTCCAATCTTTTTGATAAACTCCAGTTTAAATTCTTCAAGAGCTTGTGGACAATTTCCATTTTGGGGAAGGTTTTGGTGCATTTATTTGAAATTCCTCCTCTATTTCCTTTGTAGCTTGGGTTTTTTCCTCCATAAAAATTTTCCAGGGTCAATCCCTTCTTCTTGTTTTTCTTGGAGGGAGGTTGTTGTTCCTGGGCACAATTTGCCATCACTGTGAAGGTTCTTCCTTCCCTTTTTAATCAGAAATCTGAGTGAGATGGGCAGGCTCTCTGTGTATGGAGTTAAGGAGCAAGGGTTTTGCCTGAGGCAAGCTCTTGAATTCCCGAAGCTTCTGCTGTTTGCTGCCCTTCTCTGTGCTATCTTCCCTCGAGCACCCATAGTTTGCACTCTTCAGCCTGCTGGGGTTTTAGGTGTAGCTGCTCTCAGAGGTAGGTCTTTGATGGTCTTAGTCAGCTCCCAAGAACCTAGAGATACCCCCTTATTCACTCTAGAGGTGCCCCTCACTTACTCACTGATTCTGGTGAGCACTACCTCTGACTCTGGCTCCGTAGGTGGGGTGGGGGAGGGTAGATCAGCTTGTGTTTTGGTGGGAGCTTTTTCATCCCCTTATAATGTGGAAATGCCCAAATCCCACATACCTTCAATGCTGCGCCCTACTGTAGAGTCTCTTTGTTCTTATGAATTTTTTTTTTGGTCTTTTGAAGTAGTCTATATCGGTAGGTGCTGAAGAGAGGATGAGTCTTGCATCTAGACTGCTGCCATGTTTACCCAGAAGTGTCTGAAAGCCACATGTCAAGAAAGAAGAATAGTCCTTAGATTATGTTAACTAATTTCACTCCCTCTCTACACTGTTTACACAAAAGGCCCTCTTGGACATTTTGTAAATCTCTTCATGCAGGAAAGCAGCAAACAGAAATCAGAAAAATTCTTCAGATTAAAATATTTCAGAGAATCGAATTGTAAACCAGCTTTCCCGAAGGGAACCAAATAATATTTTAGCTCAAACCAAAATAAAAAAATCTTGTAGAGGACTTGTCTGTCAGTTCTCAAAGTCAAGAGACATGACGTGGGGGCCCAGCTCCCCTACATGTATGAAACTCTTGGGATAAGCCTAAAAATCTAAAAAGAAGTCTAAAAGCTTGCTCCTAAATTATAGTATATATTGATAATGGACTACTGTTGTGCTATAAAGAATGATGAACAGGATGCCTTCAGAAAGAGCTGAAGAGCTGGAAAGACCCACACAAATTGATGCAGAGTTAAATAAGTAGGACCAGGACAACATTGTACACAGTAACAGCAATGTTGTGGAATGATAAAATTTGATAGACTTTGCTATTATTGTCAATACAATGATCTAGGACAATTCTGAGGGATATATGACAACGAATGCTATCCACCTCCAAAGAAAGAACTGGTGGAGTCAGAATATAGATGAAAGCATATGATTTTTCACTTTAGTTTCTTTGGGGTTTTATTTTGGAGTTTTTGTTTTACATGATTATTCACTTACAAAAATGAGCAATATGGAAATATGTTTTGCATGATAATACCCAGGTCAAATTGCTTGCCAGTTCCAGGAAGAGGGAGGGATGGGAGGGAGATAGACAATTTAGTTCACATAACTTGAGAACATTTATATGGAAATTAGTTATTACTGTAATTGATAAAATATCTTTATTAAAAAAATAATAATAATAACTTTCTCCTGGTCTCCCTTGACTCATCTCTCTCAAAGTCTCTCTTAGAGATCAAATATTTGTAAATGCTTGGCATGGCACCTAGCACATAATAGTCACTTAATAAATGCTGTTCCCCCTTCCCCCACTTCTCTTTTTTTATAATTAAAAAACATATCTTATTTATTTTTGAAATGATTTAATTGATTAAGAAAATTTTTCCATGGTTACATGATTCATGTTCTTTCCCTTCCCTCCTTCCACTCCCCTCCCTTAGCCAACGAGCAATTCCACCAGGTTTAACATGTGAAATTGATCAAGACCTATTTCCATATTATTAATATTTGTATTACAGTGATCGCTTAGAGTCTACATCCCCAGTCATATCCCTATTGACCCATGTGATCAAGCAGTTGTTTTTCTTCTGTGTTTCTACTCCCACAGTTCTTTCTCTGAATGAGGATAGTGCTCTTTCTCATAAATCCCTCAGAATTGTCCTGGATCACTGCATTGTTGCTAGTAGAGCCACCACTTCTCTTAATGTGTGTGTTTCCAAAGAATTTCTCTTACACAGGCATAGTTATCACACTCGGCATTTCTTAACCATCAGGAGTCACATTTCCCAGAGTGTACAACGCAGGAGAAATTGCCTGCCTTGGATGTTATAGAAGTCTTAAAGCTTTTTTTGTTGTTTATGCTCCAGATATGTCTCATTATGCCTTCTTTTGTAATAAAGACAGTTAAGCAAACATACTCAGCAGTTTTGGTCATGTTTGACAGAATTTGAAATCTTCCTCACCAGAGAAGTGATGCCACTTCTCAGTCAGTTCTCTGGGTCTAGATGAGTCATTGTAATTAGTAAGTCTGAGAAACTTTCAGGGTTGTTCTAATTTATATTGTTGAGGTCATGCTATATATTGTTCCACTTACTCTGTTTACTCAAGTCTTCATTATCTTCTCCTCGTTCTTCCTCATTTCTCTGATTTCCTTTTATTTTTTTTAGGGGCCAGTAATACTCCAAAGTCATCAGAGGATCCCTTGCTCTCCCAGTCATCAGAGTCCAATGGCAGGACAATTGTCAATATGGCTGGTGATCCCATGGGATGCACTGTATGCCCTTGGCATCTTGAATGTTGGACCAATCTCTGAGAACTCCCCGGTACCTACCTGGTACCTTCTCCTGGCTTTATGGCCATTGGAACAAATTGTCCACATTTGGCCATTCCTCCCAGAGTCAACTTCACATGCTTAGGGTAGACATTCCCCCTAAGTCACTGCCTGAGTTTGGGGCCTAGCAGTTATCACCAGCCTGGCTTACTGGTCTGTTGAAATGGTTTTGTAAGATTAAAAATTAATATCTAAGACTCCAAGTATTCTTTTTTTTATAAGATTTATCGATAATCACTTGAAGTAGAGGAAAGAAAAAAAAAACCTTCAGTAAAAAGAAGTTTCCCAGATCCCAAAAAGCTGGAGAGAAAGAGGGGGACAGAGTAACACACAACTTTATCGATACAATGTAAGAACTTAATGTGGGGACAAAGGGAAAGGGATGCTGGGGAATGTAGTTCAAGGGTACAAAAGTCCATTCACATAGTTCTACCAGAGTGTGGCCAACGCCCATTGTATAGCTTCTTGAAGCCCCAGGTGAGAGTTGAGTGAGAGGTAGACACCAATGAAGGACAAAAGATGGACACAAGGTAGACACCAAAGCCCTAAAGAGGGCTGAGCAAGCCTTCACCAGAGGTGCTAGTCCTCTCTGCAAACCCCATACGTACACTCTAATTTCCCTGCTTTGAAAAAAAGGAGTAGAGTTAGTTTTCAAAGCAAGGAGTTCTGACTCCAAATCATGAGACTCCACTGGGGCTATACCAGACTGACTCTAAAAGGAATTGGTCAGAAACCCAAAGATATCCTAACTGAAGAGAACCAATTGAGGGTCAATCTGACGCAAACTAGACCTGAGTGGGCCCCAAAAAATCATTTGAGGAATCCCAAACTAGTGATGAGTCTTCAAGTATATCAAATGGAGAAACCAGTTGCAGGACCAATGGGTCTGATGTTCCCGGGACAAACAAGAGCCCCAAATAGTGGAGAGAGAGTGGTGGGAATGCTTTGGTGAAGTCTGGGTGGAATAGAGCTCTAGGGATGAGGGACAAAATGGATATTGTCTTTTTCTTTTCCTCATTTATGAAATAATACTGCTTCAAAGGGAGGCATGATTCATCTGAAGGCTTCCTACTTCCTTCTAACCACAAACAAGTGGAACTGTGGCTGCTCCTATGTGGCAAACCTTATCAAACTGGACAGAGAACCAGGCTTCAAATATTTACTTGAACTTGTTTTTGGGGTTTTTTTTTTTGGCTCTTTAGTTAGCAACCATTGATACACAGACTCAAAGAAACAAACAAAATATGAACATTACATAGAACCACACGCCAAAACCTGTGAGCTCATTCTCCATGAGAATTCCCTCCATGGTATAGATAATAGCTCGTCTATAATGTAACAGATAATCTTAGAGATAGAGAAAGGATGCACGGTCCTACAGTTAGGAAAGCATCAAACATTTTAGATCAAAGTCTTTCCCTCTCTACATCCAGGACTATAACCATCATGTCACAAGAGGCTTGAGAGCAGGGACTATCTTTCATTTCTTTTTGTATCCCTGGTGCTGTCTGGTAAATAGTTATGTTTAACAAATGTTTAATTTTTCTTTGTTTTATTTTATTTTTTAAAACTCTTACCTTCCATCTTGGAATCAATATTGTGTATTGGCTCTAAGGCAGAAGAGCAATTAAGGGCTAGGCAATGGGGGTTAAGGGACTTGCCCAAGGTCACACAACTAGGAAGTATCTGAGGTCATATTTGAACCCAGGACCTCCCATCTCTAGGTGTGGCTCTTAGTCTACTGAGCAACCCTGCTGTGCCTACTCTTTGTTTTATTTTAAAACACTTACCTTAAGTCTTTTTTTTTTTTAACTTTTATCTATCTTAGAATTAATACTGTGTATTGGTTCCAAGGCAGAGGAGTGGTAAGAGTTAGGCAATGAGGGTTAATTGACTTGTCCATAGTAACAGACCTAGGAAGTATCTGAGGCCAGTTTTGAACCCAAGACCTCCTATCTCTGGGCCTAGCTCTCAATCCACTGAGCTACCTAGCTACCTTATATCTTAGTATCAATTCTACTACAGATGAGCTGCAAGGTTCTGGCACTCATGGTTAAGTGACTTGTCCAAGATTACAAAGTTAAGAAGTGTCTGAGACCAGACTTGAACTCAGGTCCCCCCTCTCCAGGCCTGATGCTCTATCCACTGTGCTTTCTAACTACCCTAATAAATGTTTATTGATCCATTGGAACATAAGGCAAAGGAACTAAGACAGAGAGGGAGGGACTTGGAAAATAGGAAAAGACAGATGTTGTTGGAATTAGGATGCAAAGCAAATATTTATTCAGTTACTGCAACTATGTCACTGGGTCAAACCATAAGAAAAAGCTGATTTGATGTACAGTGAGTCAATGAATCGCTGTCCTAGAGCTCCTTAAATTCCCTTTGGCTGGGAACTGAAATAACAATATTAATTTGGAGGGGTTTAGGATGGAAAACACATAGGGATTAACATAAATATTTTGCTTTTATTCAACAGAGAGAAGAGGTTTGGGAAAGGAAGGAGGGGGAGAAGGAGGTCTTAAAACTTAATCTATTAGTTTAAAACTCCTAACTAATAATCGTATGTTATCTTATCCTAAACTCCTAAGGCCAGTCCAACAGAAAGTTTAGAGATCTTACATATAGAGTCTTTTGGCAAATAGAGGCTGGAGTCCAGATGAGGAGTCCTAGATGGTCTAGAGAATGGCTGGAGCTCCCAATCTTTCCCTTGGTCCACCCAAGGGTAATTGGGACACTCCTATCCACTCTTGTCCAGAGGGCTGCTTGCAGGATGATCCAGAGATGTCCACAGGAGCTCAGAGCAGCAACCTCCAGCTTCTTTGTCAGCTGCAAACCGCCAAGAGTCTAACATTCTCCTCAACGGTTTGGAACCTTACCCCTACCAGCACTGGGGATTCTCTGCCTGTTAATCACTCTTAGGCACTAAGCATTACATTGCAACAGAACTGCGTGCTTTCTAGGCTCTAGGATGTAGCTGAACAAGTGGGAGGTAACTCCAACTTCAGAGGTTCCATGGATCCATGAAGATGACTAATGAAGAGGCTCCCTATCTACAGCCCTTTAACCCTACTAGCATTTATATCTCACTTTAAGGTTTGCATACATTATCTCATTTATTCTTCACAACAACCCCGTGAGGTGGTAGTATGATGTCCATTTTACAGATAAATAGCTAAGTGACTTGCTCAGTGTCAGGGATAGGATTTGAATTCAGGTATTCCTGACTCCGAGCCCAGCACTCCATCCACCATATCACCTAGCTGTTGTCACCACACTCTTTCAGTCCATCATAGGTTGTAAATAGGAACTCAGTCATTGGAGAACGGATTTTCTAAGGCTTGAGTAAGACCAGAGGCAAGAACCCACAGAAGTCCATAGGTTTTTGCTGTGCAATTGTTTTAGTCATGTTTGACTCCTCATGACCCCATTTAGGGTTTTCTTGGTAGTGATACAGGAGTGGTTTTCCCTTTCCTTCTCCAGCTTATTTTACAGATGAGGAAACTGAGGCCAACAGGGTTAAATGACTTGCCCACAGTCACTTTAACTAGTAAGTGTATAAGGGCAGATTTGAACTCAGAAAGGTAAGTCTTCCAGAATTCAGACCTGGTGCCACATAGCTATGGATCCGTAAGCCTAGGGATGTCTAATTCCCTCTCCTAAAGATATGTGTCTGGTATAAAATGGAGCCCGCAAGTGGAGATCAAGTGGTCTAAGTTGAAGGTAAAAAGGGTATTAGTTCAGGTAAGGAGCTCGATCATTCCATCCTTTGCTTGTTCAGTTTGGTGTCATTTAAGCCTTTGATTTCATTGATGTAGGGGGAACTTTGGAAGGGGAAATCTCCCTCTACCATTGGAAAGCCACATCTGCTCTGCATCTTCCCCCACTAAGATTCCCTTTCATCTTCTATTTTGTATATATCTTATAGGTTCTAAGTGAATTTGCATGTTGTCTCCCCCATACATATTTCAAAGGCAAGCTCTATTTTCTTTAAACTTTCCTTGTATTTTAGCACTTAGTGGAGTGACTAGCACATAGTAAGCATTTAATAAAGATATTTTATTAATCTATTGATTCAATAAAGATTTAATAGTACATAAATAATAAATACAGTACTTAAGGCTTGCTGACTGACTGATTTATAGTATTTGAGAGTTTCCTGACACACTGAGAAGTTTAAGTGACTTACCCAGAAACACACAGGTGGAACTTGAACGAGAGGTGTGCTGAAGTCAGCTCGAACCCAAGATTGTTAAATTTTATTTTTTCCTTTTCTTTTTAAGCCCTTACCTTCTGTCTTAGTATCAATTCTAAGATGGAAGAGTGGCAAAAGTGCTAGGCAGTTGGGGTTAAGTGACTTGTCCAGGGTCACATCTAGGAAGTGTCTGAGGTCAGATTTGAAACCAGTACCTCCTCATTCTAAGCCTGGACCTCTAGCCACACTGCCACTTTTCCAAAGTGAACATTTATACCCTGGAAATCAGAAAATGTTACAAATCAGAACTTCCCTTACTATTTTGTTGGTTGTCTGGACTTGAGAAAGTGATGGGGAAAAATGTTAATAATGCAGATTAAATTTAAGTGTATCATTATTTTTTCCTCTAAGAACTGTTGTAAAACACTTATAAGCACACTCAGCTTGAATCCAGGTCTTCCTGACTCTTATGCTCCCTTTCTATCTACTACATACTGCTTCTGCCCATACTATTAATTAACTAGTCCAAATATGTGACTGAAGTTTGCTTTCTATTACTTGTAGTTTTTTGACACTTTGACCAATCTGTGATTTTATCCATGGAACTGGCTTCCCGTCATTGATGGAGATCATAGCCCATACACACCCCAGGTTTGCCCATTACATTGGTTACTTTGATTTAAAACTACAACAAAAAACAGCTCATCTTCTAATGATTCTGATGATCCTCCAAACATCTAGTAAATACCTCCAGCTGTTGCGAAGCTGGTCCTCTATGATCAGTATACACATAGTTTATTGCCCTACTCATTCTCAAAGCCTTTCCAACTTGGTAGACCTGGCCAGAGTTTATGCTCTATTGGCATAGTTTTTGACAATCTGAGGCCATCTCCACATTAAGAATTATTAAATCAAGAGTCTAGTCTGTTTATCACATGGGACAAAATTTATTTTTATATTTCTCTTTTAAGTTACTCTCCCAAGTTTCTGATAATTCACAGGTGACCGTTGACATTTTTCTGTGAATCACTCAGTATTTGTTGTTGTTATTCAGTCATTTTTCAGTTGTGTCCCACTCTTCATGACTCCATTTGGGGTTTTATTGGCAAAGATCCTGGAGTGGCTCACCATTTCCTTCTCCATTTCATATTAAAGAGAAGGAAACTGAGGTAAACAGACTTAAGTGACTTACCTAAGGTGACTTGTTAGTAAGTGTCTAAGTCCAGATTTGAGCTCATGAAGAAGAGTCTTCCCAATTCCAAGTCTAGGATTCTATCCACTACTCCGTCTAGCTACCCAGCAGTCCCTAGATCTTGAATTAAAAAAAAAATACTATGCTTGTCAGCTCTGGGAGTGGGGAGGAAAGAGGGGAGGGAGAGAATATAAATCATGTAATCATGGAAACACATTTTAAAATAAATTCATTTTAATAAATAAGTAATTCCATATCCCTGTTTGACATATTGGTGGTACCAATGTATTTTGCTTTGCCTAATATCTCAGCTCTTGAAAATTACTTATGAATCAAACTTGTAAATAGAGAGGTACCCTTAGTGGGTAGGGTTCTGGCCTTAGAGTCAAGATAAATTTGAGTTTTATTCCAATCTCTAACATTTTACTAGTTGTATGACCCTGGATAAATCAGTTATTTTCTCTCTGCCTCACATTCCTCATATAAGAAATAAAATTAGAACTCTGGTCTTTATTTTTCATAAATTTTATTAATATTTCTTGGAAAGGAAAAGTCAGAGAGATAAAGAAAAGCCTATTTTAGCTAGCCACATGGTTGCTCCCAATGTGAATTCCCTCAGCCACCTTCTTCTTGGCCAGTCACCAGAGAAAAAAATAGAGAGTAAGCACTTCCTGGATCTCCTCTTTTATTCTTTCCATTTACACCCAGATCAAGGTCAGAATCATTCTCAGATCAAGCGCGCCACTATCCCGTGACCCACACTTGGTGGCATCTGTGATGCAAGTTCATGCAGACTCATGTGGATGCACACCAGCTGGGTTACCCAGAAGAGGGGGGAAGGAGAGAACGTTCTTCACACAATTTCCCCTCTTGATTCTTTGGGAGACCAGCATGTTAAAATCTCCTCAGTTGGGGTTGCTGGGAGATTAACATGTCAGGTCTCCCCAGTGAATCATTTTATATATGTAGCTTATTCCCCTAAAGACTTTATTACTAGAGGTGTATAAAATATTGCATGTTATATAGAGGGAATCACAACAATTTGGGTAATAAGAGGGAAAGAAAAGAAAAAAGGGAAAGAAAACAAAAAATGATTGATAGATGCATTGACAAAAGCCAATTGGGGGTATTCCCCTTTGGCATAAAAGTTTACATTCAAAATAAATGATAGGTTCAATCCTCTTCAGTTCAGTTCATTATATCCCAAAGTTCATTCTGGATCTCTTGAAGTACTGTGTGGTTTCTGTAGGCATCTTTATGGCACTTTCTCCAAAATGTCCACTTTCTTGATTCAAGATGTTGGTGATTTTCACTTCCTAAAATTGCTTTGAAAAATCTTAAACCTTGGATTTTAGGATAATTATACAATCTCCCCCTTAGATGGGTGTGACCAATATTAGAATCACTCCCAAGATGCTGAGTGATATGAATATGAATCAATTCTCAAAAGAAAAACAAAAACACAAAAACCAAATACAGAGAAAAAATTAAATTCTGGATAAAAATATATATCAAAATTCTATATGTATAAAGTTATGAGAAAAAATAAAACCATAACAGGTCCTTGATCCCCAGCAAAGTCCAATTAAAGTGGCCTATGTACTACAAGCATGTAGGACAATTGGAGCAATATTGCATTCATCTGTAAAATACAGATGCAATGCAGACCATACTGAAGATGGTCTCATTCACATGAAGAACCAAGAGAAATGCTTCTGGGAGACTAGAGGCCTAGAACATACATGAATATTCCATGTTGGCCTACCCTGTGAGGTTGGGGAAAGCCTTTTTTCATTAGCCAAATGGTCAATGTCTTTAAAATGGCACAACTCAGCACTAGCTGGGCTTTTCCTGTGTTCTCAACTAAGGCAGGAAATGACTCCTTTACTCGCAGTTGGTAAGACCTTAAAGTAAGTGGGGAGGCCTTAGGGTCTCTTCTTCAAAAACAAGTACATACACATACGCTCACATACACACACATACACACACACACATACTTTGTAAGCCTTACTGCACAATGTAAATGTGTGTAGATCAGAGCTTCTATCTTCACTCTAATTAATGTAATCACAGACAATCCAAACAGTTGGAATCATTGATTCCATCAGTCATCAGTGTAAATTAGGTACAAACAAGTCCTTAACCAATTTGGGAGAAGCTTGGATGCTTGGGATAAAAGTAAGTGATACAACATGGGAAATATCTCATGGTTTGTTGAAGAGAACCAATGGATGGATAAAATAATAGTAAAAGATAAAATAGTAAGCTAATGTGAAATCCCACATTCCAGAATCAAGTCATGTGAAATGGTAGCCAAATCCAGCTGTGAAGAAGTCCTGAGGCAGCAATATTGTTGGGAGTGGGGGGAAGATCAAAACTCTCTCATCCCTTCCATTCCCATTGGCTTTAGGAACTTCTAAAGGGCAGAAAATCTGAAGTTCTCACTGATATTGGTATTAATCTCTACATTAGCATCTGAGAAACATTCCAAGGACAAACTAGACCTATTAAGGAAAGGCAGCTTCAGAAATCTAAAAGGGCACCGATTCTTGGAGCTCAGCAGAAAGCTATATATCTAAAAAGACCTTAAGGAGGACACCCCCCCCCCCCACTCTCACTCTCTCATTCTCATTCTCTCTCTTTCTTTTTCTCTCATTTTCTCTTCTTTTCTTTCTTTTTCTCTCTGTTGTTCTCTCATTCTCTTTCATTTGCTTTCTCTTATTTTCTTTCTCTTTTATTCTCTCTTTCTCATTCTTTCTCTTATTTTATTTCTCATTCTCTCTCATTTTCTTTTTCTCTTATTCTCTCTCTGTGTGTCTCTGTCTCTCTCTCTTTCCCTCCCTCAATCCCAAATTTATTAAATGTAGCTTAACCTCCAACCTAACCAGCTTATATTGGGAAAATCTTTCACAAGTTCCCAGAAGCATTCAGATAAGCAGAACTGGCACAGAGTCAACAACTATCTGGTCTTAATTCAACTTCAAATATAACAAGAAACCCAAAGTACCATTTAAAGAGAAAGCAGTTACTCAGCTTTAGCCTGGAGGAACTTCCTCCCACCCCACTCCTTTCTCTATTCAGATGGGCAAAAGCTGAAAGGAGGTGAACAGAGGAAGTGACCAAAGGGTCCCAGCTGTTATCATGACGGAGAACCCAATAATCCAGTTGTTTCACATCCACCAGCAGCATTTGGACCATCTCTTTTCTCCAAAGCAATGTCTACAGGATTTTGAACCATCCCACTCAATTTAGAAGAACAGTGACTGCTCCGATCCCGGTTTGAATTATTCTGGAATATTCAGCATAAGGAACCCAATTAGTGTCTAGCCATGGTCCTCTAGCTAGTCCAATTTCACCACCATTTTCTACTAGTTCCAAGTTAAAAATCTCAACTATTTTTATTTGGAGGAACTCCATCACCCATTTAAAATCAGTGAAAAATAGAAGATTCTCGAAATAAAAGAGTCTATACCATGTATCTCTCAGACCACTGGTCTTTATTGGGTTCTAGAAGAAGGGCTACTTCAGTGACCCCTCAGGCCAGATATTTTGCAGCCTCTTACAAAATCCCAAAGTATACTTGACATAAGAGAATATGCATCACCATCATCAAAAGAAACATCAACACTTAAAATAATTTGGGTGATTATTGCAACATTACATGTGTATTTCATGATGTTACAGATATCCTTTCCACGTCAAAACTTTCCCCATCACAGTTTTGACATATCATGGGTTGGCGTAAGAAATTTAACAGGAATTTTGGGGGAGTTATATGGTAGCACATGACACAGAAAAAGTTGAAAAACTCAGAAGTACATAAAATACATATATAGTGTTATATAATATTTTAAAAAATCCTTACCTTCCATCTTAGAATGAATACTGTGTATTGGTTCTAAGGAAGACAAGTAGTAAGGGCTAGGCAATGATGGGTTAAGTGACTTGCCCACGGTCACATAGCTAGGAAGCATCTGAGGCCACATTTGAACCCAGAACCTCCCATCTCTGGGCCTGGCTCTCAATCTACTGAGCTACCCAGCTGCCCCTGAATATTTTAATTTTTAATGCCATAAACATATACACTTTCTTTTAAAAATTAAAATAAATAAAAGTAATAATAATAAATAAGTAAAGTCTGTGAAAAGAATGCAAAAGCCCGCAGATAAGGCTGGAAATATAGGGATAAAGTGGGCAGTTAGTTGGCTCAGTGAATTGAGAGCCAGGCCCAGAAATAGGAGATCCTGGGTTCAAATCTGATCTCAGATACTGTCTAGCTGTGTGATGCTGGGCAAGTCACTTAACCCCCATTTCCCAGCCTTTACTGCTCTTCTGCCTTGGAACTGATATTTAGTATTGATTCTAAGATGGAAAGGAAAGGTTTAAAAAAAGAAAGAAATGTAAAGCTATCTTAACGTTGACCTACATATAGCCTATAATCAAAACCCCAAACTTTACAATAAGGTCCTAGAAACCCCTGTAAAAGAAAAAGAAAAAAATTCAGACCTTCTTTGGTACAAAAATGAGACCAAAAAATTTTATGTGGATTATCCAGATGACAACGTGCTGCATTCCTAACCACTACAATGTAGAAGAGATGCCAGTACATGCTTATCTATAACACAAAAGCAAATAAACATAAAAAGAAAAAACCAAAGCAATATTAGTAGGTCTACATAAGGATAAAATATTCATAAACATTAGCATATGTGTGAATCAACATTTCACTGGCAGATATAGCTGGAGTATATGCAAAGCACTAACAAATAAGCATATGTATTATGCATGCAATAATATTATTATAATTATATATTTACATAATTAATAATCTTAATGTTTCATTGGCAGGTTTCATCTATGGACGTGTCACTTCATGTGTGGTCATTAATATTTTCATTTGGTTACATGCATAACCGTTTCTCTGGTTTCTCCTGCAACATCAAAATTAAGTCTGTTTGCCAACTGACTAGGTCAATTTTTCCTGGCTCTTGTTGGCCTACCTGAATTGATGGTATGGAATCACCATAGAAATCACCAGAGCTTTAAGGGCTGCAGTCCTAAAACTAAAGCTGTGGGGCCAAAGCCAGGCTCCTCAGTGGGTTCTTTCAGCACCAATAGAGTCTCTGCAGCTAAAATTCTAAGCTGGAAATTCGGTCCTGCCTCTGGGTTCGGTCCTGTCCCCCATGTGAACTAGGGTTCTCCATTCAAGGCAAGATTGTTGGGTCATGGCGGATAGAGTTCTCTTTACTTGAAAGAACATGATCAGAGCCATGGCTAGCTAGGTTTTGACAGTGTTTCATCAGTGGTGGTTTGTCTCTTTTGCTCAGAGTTCACTTTGCTAATTGTCTATCTCATTAATCCTTCTCATCAGAAAGTCCACCTGTCTCTAGGATTCTGGAATCAGTGAGACTATTTTGTGAATAGGCAAGTTGTCCAAGCTCTTAAAAACCAAGTCTAGTGGCAACTGGGTGGGTCAGTGGATAGAGAGCCAGGCATGGAGATGGACGGTCCTGGATTCAAATCTGACCTCGGATACCTCCTAGCTGTGTGATAGTGGGCAAGTCACTTAAACACCATTGCTTAGCCCTTATCGCTCTTCTGCCTCAGAACTGATACTTAGTATGAATCTTAAAACAAAAAGTAAAGGTTTGTTGTTTATTTTTAAATAGATTTACTTTCCATAGATCTGATGGCTGGTATGTCCTTTGGACACCATGGATTCTCAATAGAACTGTCTCCTTGTTGAAGTCAGTCGGTCCATCTACAAGGTCTTGACAATGAACTTGGGCATCAAACTGTCATTTGTGTCTCTCAGCGTTCTTTTGATTTGTTAATAGATGGGTTTCATTCAGCCTCTCAGCCGAGTGTTGTCTGAATTATGAATTAAGTAATGAATGAATGAAGTTAAGGAATGAATAAAAGAAAAAAAAGCATTTATGAAGCACTCACAATGTACCAGGCACTATGCTAAGAACTGAGAATACAAATACACAAGAGAGCTAGCCTCTGTCTTCAAGGAGCTAAGATTCTAATGGAGGAAACATCATAAAAAGGGGAGTGAGGACAAGGGAAGGGTAAACTCATCGGCATGGTGAGTGGAGTCACAGGGCAATCAAATAATGTGCCCTTTCCCAAGGCAGGTGCATGGAAGTTTAAGAGAGATGAGGTCAGCTGGCTGGGGCCAGTCAGTTAATGGTCATTTGCCACCATTAACATAAGCCCAGAGCAGGAGCTAGAGTCCAGATTGGGAGCGCCCAGTGGCAGGAGTGGCTGCCCTGGGCACCATGACAGGAAGATGATGCGATCTGGATCCTGGAGCCATGTAGATGTAGTGAACTCCCACTAATCCCCAAGGTCCCAGGGTAGGGCTTGGAGGTCTGGTCTTGAGAACATTTCTGTCTCCTCCATCCTCGGAGACTCCAAAGTACACCAATAGGTAGGCTTGACTATTGCCCGAATTATCATCAAGTATGGTGTAAGGGCTGTGGCATCGTTCCTGATGGGGTTGTCCATGCCTATAAGGAATGCCACTGGTTTCTGTTTCTAACATGTTTAGTAGCCTGGGGTTGAAATTGTCAAAATTGGGTCTCTTTGGGAATGGTAAAATGTAGTTCTAGATTTCTTAATGCTGCTCAAAGGGAAAATTTCCTTGAATCGTTTGCTCCCAGAGTTTCTGCCTTAATCAGAATGAATCCAAAGAAGAAGCTCACATATTGGGAAATGCATGATCCACAGCATATAAGCAACCATAAAAAAATTTCTGGTTTCTAATTGGGGAAGCCTGTGTGTATACGGTAAAATGATCACCTCTAGGATAGGGTTTATGGTCTTGCTATTTTCTTCCAGAGATAAGAAAAAAACAGGTCACTGCTGACAAGTTCCAAAGGTTTGCTAGACCTCATATTCTCCAAATATGGCAAATAAGTTAGTGGCACTTTATTGCACAGAGAAAAAAATAAGGCTGACATGTCTTAGTGACATCTGCTGCCATCTTGGGCCAGTAACATCTGGTTCTAACTGGCTCCGGGGTTTTCTCTCTACCCATATGTCTGAAGTCTTCATATAGTGCTTTTATGGCTATAGAGTGATATGCCCTGGGTAATACCATCTGCTCCCTGGTACAATACATATCTGGGATGATTTCTGTCCAATACTCAACTCTGTTGCAGGGTTCGACTTCTGCTATTGTTTGAATGATAAGGTACCTTCGAGGGCTAGAGCTTGGGTGCTTTGGCTCCTTGTCTTGCTTCTTGACTTAAAATAGTTCTCATAGTTCTTCTCACCTTCAGTCCTTCACAGACAAATGAAACAAAGAGGGTGATTCAGTGAAAGAAAATACACACACACACATACATACGCACACACACACACAGGCACGCTTCTGCCCATGTCCCATAAAAGCCCCCAAACTCTTCCATTTGTTAGTGGTCTGCTAGTATTCTCACGACATTTATTTTTGTTACCACTGGCTTATGTTTTTCTTTCTCTACAAACACAACAAGGACAGTTAATATGGCGACATCACGTCTCAGTTTGTTGTCTACATTAACCTGCCAATAACTTCAGCAAACCAGGAATAATCTTGGCCACTGTTGACGTACCAGCAATCACTGGTGAATTGTTGCTTACCCTCTCTTGGATACTAATGACTTTCTTAAAATGCTTCAGGTTTACTTCAATGTATCTCAAATATGAGTTGTCTTCATTACTCAGTCTACCAAATCCTAGGCTTTCATGGAAATAAGAATATTGGTCTCCAATGTCTCTCTGGGATAAAGTCACTTGCAGCACAGGTCACACTCTCAATTTTGACCGTTACTTCAGAATGTAGTCCAGTGATTCTAGATGGGGTAGACTCATAAACCAATGATAATGGAGTCATGCTTTCTGTTTCTAGGATCTGGTACAGCCTTCGTCTCTGATCCTGTCTTCATTTCTTCATACTGATTCTATGAAATTCAGTCTCTAGTGTACCAGTTTGACAGTCGTCTTTTGAATATATTTGTCATTCAAAGAATGCTATCCACCTCCAGAGAACGAACTGGGGTTGGAGTCGGAATACAGATGAAAGGCAACGATTTTTCAATTGTTTGTTTGGATTTATGTTTGGTGGTTTCGGTTTTATAAGATTACTCACAAAAATGAACAGTACATAAATATGTTGTGCATGATAATATATGTATAACTCATATCGTATCACCTGCCAGCACCAGGATGAGGAAGGGAAGGGAAGGGAGGGAGGTAGATAAATTTGATCCTATAACTTAGGAAAACTTGTGTGGAAATGTGTTATTACATCTAATTGGTAAAAAAAAATTAAAATGTAAAAAACTAAAATTAAAAAATGAAATTAATATATTTGTCATTAATATTTCTATGCTCAACTTTTTTCCCCACTTTTTCTAGCAACTGCATGATAGTCAAATTTTTCTTCTCTGATGAGACACTTTCTAGACATGCCTTGTGCCAGACCATCTTTGTAATCTTCTGTTGATTTGGATCGTTTTTCTCTCAAGTTGTCTCATTCCTTTTTCTATCAGCCTTTCACATTACAAATTCAGATGGAAATTCTTAGTGTTAAATTATTTTGCTGAATGGATCAAATGCCATCTGAGCACATAGGCCAGACCCAAAAGCCACTCCAGTTTTTGCAAGCACTCTTGATAGGTAATTACAGGTTTTCTTATTCCCAGAGACTCAACAGATTCAAGAGTGGGTCTGCTCACACTTTATACAGGATCAGAGGTTGACAAACTACAGCCCACAGGTCAAATCAGGTCCTGTTTTCATAAGGCCTACAAACTAAGAATGGTTTTTACATTTTAAAATGTAAAATGTAAAAGTAAATTTTAAATATAAAAGACATTCTTTTTTTTTTAAACCATTATCTTCCATCTTGGAGTCAATACTGTGTATTGGCTCCAAGGCAGAAGAGTGGTAAGGACTAGGCAATGGGGGTTAAGTGACTTGCCCAGGGTCACACAGCTGGGAAAGTGTCTGAGGTCAGATTTGAACCCAGGACCTCCCGTCTCCAGGCCTGGCTCTCAATTCACTGAGCTACCCAGCTGCCCCCATAAAAGACATTCTTAACTCAAGAGCTGTACAAAAACACATGGTGAGGCAGATTTGACCTGCAGGCCATAATTTGTTGACTCTTGCCCTAGATGACACGTATTTCTCGCACAGACCTCTTCTAGCTGTTTAGTTATTCTACCGCAAACTCCATCAAACTTCTGCTAATAAATACTTTCCCAAGAAGATTCTGAATGTCTAACATGTCTCTAGAATATGTGCTATCTGACATCGTCTACACCTCCTGCCTATGGGTGAAGTACCTTTCTTGGATAGAAGGATGCCTCTGAATTTCTCCACTGGCCAACCTTGTCTGGGCATGAAACCTTCCAGTTCTTCAGTGCTTTCTTAAAGGGTGATTAGAGATCATTATCTTGATATAACCTCTATATCCATTTTTATGCTCTTGGATCCATTCCATGACAAGGCAAATCACACGCTGCCACCATATTTGTTAAAGATTGACATGTTGCATCATATGCACTAATACGAGTCATGCATGGAGTAAAGCAACGAGCTATGCAGTAAACATTGAATCTATAACCATCAAAACAAGCAAACAATTAGCAACAACAGAAGGGCACGTTTATCAGCCGGCAATGAGTATATAACTAAACTACTGAACCCCAAACAATATCATTGGTTCATTTTTATAATCTTTTTTTTTTAAACTCTTAGCTACTGTCTTAAAATCAATACTAAGTATTGATTCCAAGGCAGAAAAGCAGTCCGGGCTAAGCAATGGGGGTCAAGTTCCAAAGGTTTGCTAGACCTTGTATTCTCCAAATATTCTTGATGTCTTGTGAAATCATTACCTTCTAATTGCCCAATTCTAATTTTGAAAGATTGAATTTTTTCCATGAACTTTTTATCCTCCTTTTCCTTTTGATCTATTCTTCTTCTTTTCATCATTTAACTTTTTTACCTCATTTTCCAGTTGGTCAATTTTGGCTTTCAAGAAACTATTTTCTTGTTTTAATCCATATGCTTCTGTTTCCAGATGACCTATTTTGCTTTTTTTTAAAAAACCCTTATCTTCCATCTTAGAATCAATACTATGTATTGATTCAATCACTGAATTTGCCATATGAATGCGACAAATTGATTGTGACACAGAAAAATAAATACAGAAAATTAGAACATTTGCGAAGAACAAAACAAATACAAAATTTTAAATAGAATTTTTTAAAAATTGGACTGCAAAACTTGGGCAGAAAAAAATGTCAGTCAGTCCATAAATATTTATGAGTTATTTATAATATTTGTTGTTTACATTTACATTTATTTTATTTATATTTAGATACTTTTATATATTTATTATTTAACAATATTTATTACTAATAATTATTTAAAAGAATAAATATTTATTAAGTGCTTGCTACCTGCCAAGCATTGTGCTAAGCTCTCAGGATACAAAGAAAAATAAAAGACAATTTCTGCCTTCAAGGAGCTCACAGTCTAATGGGAGAGACAACATGTAAATTACTTTGATTGAACAAGATTTATATAATATATATTTATGATATATGTATATACATAGGATAAATTAGAGATGATGACCATTTTTTCAGATAAATGTGCATTAAAAATTATAAAAGGAAAAAGAAAAAATGCATCCCAAAATAGCAAGAAAAACTAAATTCATATAAAAAACTCAAGAATCTCAAAGAGAAAGACATTTTTAAAAAATAATTCAGCATGAGGGACAGCTAGGTAATAGGAAGGCAGGAGGTTCTGGGTTCAAATTTGGTCTCAGATACTTCCTAGCTATGTGACCCTGAGAAAGTCACTTAACCTCAACCAGCTAGCCCTTACTGCTCTTCTGCCTTAGATCCAATACACAGTATTGATTCTAATATGGAAAACACAAGTTATAATAATAATAATTCAGCATGAGAGTATTGCCAAAGCAATTGCAGAAAAAAATCAAAGAACAAATTAATAGAATGAAAAATTTTAGTTTTATGTAAGCCCCCGCAAATAACCACTGGGTAGCAAACTTGGCAAGTATGGCAAGTTGAGCCGTCAGTCACTTCTGAGTTCTGGAGACCCGATTTCTCATGCCTTGAAGAGATCTTTTCCTCTTCCCTTCTCAAGAGCGGAATTTCCCTAACAACTCTTTCTTCAAAATGTGACCTTCCTTTCTTTTGTTCTTTCTTCCTTTTCTTTCTTCCTTTTCTTCCTTCCTTCCTTTTCTTCCTTCCTTCCTTTCTTCCTTTTCTTCCTTCCTTCCTTCCTTCCTTCCTTCCTTCCTTCCTTCCTTCCTTTCTTTCTTTAATCAATTAATTAATTGTTTTATGTTAAAGTTCCCAGGCATCTCCCTCTTTATCACCCCTCCCAACACTAGAGAGGGCAACATTTGAAAAAAGATATATTTTTTATATATAATTCAGTTTTGCTTGTTTGTATTTATCAGTTCTTTCTCTGGAGGTGGACACACAAGTTCTTCTTCAAACAATCTTTCTGTTGCTTTATATAATGTTCTCTTTCAAATTCAATATGCATTGCCTTCCAAGGGGTAAAGGGAAACTGCCTACCTTACCTTATTCACCTACCTCCTGTAAAAATAAATTGGCAAGTTATAAAAATAAATTATTTAGATGGAAAAACTTCAATATTGGTTCAAAACTGTTCAGATACTTTTGATAGATGTAATCAAAAGTATCCTCAGTGATAAAGTGAAGCTCAAATGTGAACTTCCCTTCAGGGTCAGGCAGAAGGACACTAAAGAAACTCATTATAAAAATGAAATATTTATTGAAATATATAAGGATAAAGAAGAATTTCTAATTCTAAGGGATTCTAAATCCAACCAAATAAAGTCCCTGGTTCCACAAGGAACCACTTCTCCTGTGTTTCACAGGCTACACTAATCCCCCTGATCTGACTAACCCAAGTTTATAATATCTAAATAAAAAACTACCACTATTATCCTTATAATTTTTAACTTTGCCTTCAAATTATAAAATAACAAAGGCTAGCTGGTTGAGTCTCAGCAAGAATCAAGTTAGGACTCTGAGCCTTAACAGACTCAGAGTCCAAATCAAAGACTAGATCTTTCTTTGGTCTTGTTTGGTCTTCTCAGAGTTTAATCATACATAGACAATAGTGCTTCCCAAGTTCAGAAAGGAAAACACTGAGCTCCTTAAGATCTTTCCCTCAGACAGAGAGAGGCAAAGATATTACCTCCTCCAGCCCTGGGAGAGAGTCCTTGAGTTTGTCTCTGCCAACTGCCAGAGACCAACTCCCAACTGCCAGAGAGAGTAATTGACATAGAAAAACAGTTAAAACTGTCACATCTGAAATTAACATGCTCTCTCAGCTCTGCTTCAAACTCCAGTTCTTTTCTCAAGCCAGCCACTCTACTTCTTATCTCTAAACTAATAAAACAAAACTCATTTTCTAATATCATCCTTACAATTTCTCCCCTTTGAGCATATGGAGAGGTGAAAAACCTCTCCCGTATGCTTGCTATTCTTTATAATTCTAAAGCTATACTTAACATTGTTACTATTATATTTCCTAAAAATAGTCTTAATCTTATGATTATCTTATCCTATTCTTATTGCTATACTTTATCTATGCTAAACTGTACTAGGGATATAAATGAAAGAAAAGAAAATTTCAATGAAAACAAATAATCGATGAAAACATATTTGCAGAAATTCAAGTGCAAAACATACAATTACAGAAATTCAAAATACAAAATGCAAACTTTAAAAAAACTTTGAAACAATGAAATACAGTTACAAACTAACTTATGTTTTACAAAAAACTAAAGTCTATATAAAATAATAACTATGCAAAACTCAAGCAAACTTCATTTTACAAATCCTATTTGAACAATTAAAATGAAACTTTTTACTATGCTAAGACCTTATCCTCTCATTAATACAGAAAACCAAAACTAACTACATTCAAACTCAAAATCAACTTACTATACTAATAAAATCAAAACTTTTAAATAATCTAACTATATATAATCTATATAAATATAAAGATCTGTACAATTTCTACATCTATGTATATGTTATATATAAACTATTTACATGTTTCAGGAAGAAAATAAACTTCCCCCCTTAAGATAGTCTAAGAAAAATTTAAAGATTTTCTTTAGAAATATATGTATGTTTTCTTGATTTTATCTCTTAGGAACACGTAAAGCCTTCCTGTAAGATAAGATCTTATTATTTTAATGTGTACAATTATTATTTTCCCAAGGTGATTTATCTATATTAATTTATTTCTATGGATACTCATCACCTGGTTATAATGTTGCAGAGTCTGTGAGAAATGTGTCCTGTTTGTGTGTTATTTTGTAGTGAATACTTACCAAATCTTTAAAGTCACCTCCTCTGCTACTGTCTTCTATCTTTGTGTTGTTACTATGTAGTGTTTGTTTGCAACTATAGTGAAAGTATGTAATGTTAGAATGGCACAAAAAAATCTTATAGTTCATATCCATAATCAGTCTGTGTTCCTCTTCTCTCTGTTGATTTGTTTTTCAGTGTCTTTGTTACAGTTTAATTGTCCTTTTTGCTGTCATCTATGTTTCTTCTATGTTATCTTCTCCTTTGTCTTGATCTTCATATCTGTCTTCATTTCATTCTTCTTGAATAATTTCTTCTAATATCTTTCTGACTGTAGCCATGTTGTCTGATGCAATCTCTTCTGCTGCTGCTGCTTCTTCCCCCGCCCCGCCCCCCCCATGTGAGCAATATAGCCCTGTTTCTTTCTCTAATACCCAAATACCTGATGGTGTTGTCAAAATAACATGGAAAGGTCCTGCCCATAATGGTTGTGTTACACTAGTTCTATTAAAGTGTTTTATGTAAACAGAATCCCCAGGTTTTATTGAATGGAGTGCATAATCTAACAGATCCCCTTGAGTTAAATTTCGCATTTCTCATAATTCTCTAACCCTGTTTTGTAACTTGGTGACATATTCAGCAAGTGCAAGATCCCCTCTGAGCATAGATACATAAGTTGTTTTAAAACTTTTTGCCTGCAATGGTGAATGTCCAAATATCATTTCATATAGTGAGATATGCACATCAACTCTTGGTCTAGTGCACAGATAGAACAGTGCTAGAAGCAAAATTTCTGGCCACTTCAAATGAGTTTCCATGCATAATTTCCCAACCATAGTTTTGATTTCTCTGTTTAATCTCTCCACCTGCCCAGAACTTTGAGGGTGATATGGTAAATGAAATTTTGGCATGATACCCAGATTCTCATAAACTTGTTTTAGAACTGAATCTGTAAAATGGCTTCCTTTGTAAGAATCTACTCTTAGTGGTATACCATATCTTGGAATGATCTCTTTCAACAAGATTTTGGCTACAAAGCTTGATGTGTTTTTACTAGATGGAAAAGCTTCTGGCCATCTATTTTGTTGGTCCAATATTACTAGACAAAATTTAAATTGTCCTGATTTGGGCATGTTGATATAATCTATTTGCAAATGCTCAAATGGTGTGTGAACTAGTGGACAACCACCATCATCCTTACACTCCTCTATCACAACTAGCCTGCACCTACTAGCAGTACCTTCCCAGGGATTATTTCTCTTTCTCCTTTGTCTGTCTCTGTCTGTCTTTCTTTGCCTGGCTGCCTGACTCTATCTTTCTCTCTGTCTCTGTCTTTGTCTCTCTTTCTCCCCCACCCCTCTTTTACTCTGTCTCTCTTTCTGTCTTTCTGTCTCTCTCCCTCTCTTTCTGTCTCTCTCTGCCTGCCTGCCTGTCTCTGTCTCTTTCTACATCTCTGTCTTTCTGTCTCTCTATCTCTGTCTCTGTCTATCTCTCTCTCTGTGTCATTCTTTCATTTGTGTGTCTTTAAACCCCTAGCCATTTCGCATAACAAAATCCAAACTGTGTTTACAAAATTTCACTAACTGAAATATCTTTCTCTTACCCCCTTTATAATATCCTTACATATATTTAGCTAAAAAGAACTGTCATAGATTTGATAACTTTATGGTTCTAATATAGTTTCAAATGTATAACAAGAAAGTCAAAATGCTATATAAAGAGGAAACATTTCTAAAGGCTGGCCATTCATTCTACATTACCCGCAAGGGGAGCTTTGGGGAGCTGGTCTCCACTCCCATAGGATGATTGGAGAAGGGGGAATGAACTGGCTAGTCTCATCCAAAGATGCTCATTGCTGCATGTTTGATGGGCATTAGAGGTCTCAGGATTGTCCCTTTCCTGTGCAGCAATGCCTTCAGACCTTACGGTTCCTTTCCCGTTTAGGGGAGCAGCATCTGCTTGACTACTTTCTGGAAAAGTTCAGCATCAGCACCTTCACCAGGGTTCTTCCTGGCCCCTTAGCTAGTACTGAGTCAAAGCCATTCTCATATATCTTCAGAGTCAAAAAACCTTTCCTGTCTCTCCTTGGCAGGAGAAGGGAAAGTTAGGGCATTGGGTGGATGGAGCAGACTCCATTTCCCTCTCTAAAACCAGTAAGAACTTAGAGTTTCCTCATTGGACTCCAAGAGGACTACAACACTGGAATCATCAGATTTAGAATTGGAAAGAATGTTAGAGAAATCATCTCATTTTGACAGATGAGGCACCAGAGAACTAGAATTACTAAGTGATTTCTCCAAGGTCACAGCAAGTCACAGGGCCTGGGTTTGAACCCAGTTGGTCTGACTTTTGCTTTCCATGACACCATGTTTATTATGCTTATTCTACCTACCTCATCAGGTCGTTATAAGGGGAAAACACCTTGTAAACCTTGAAAAGCTATAGCAACCGGAGTTGTTATTCTTGTTAATGAGAGGCTGGCCCCAGATGAGTGGAAGGCAGCGATCTAGTCACAATATTAACTGGGAATGTAGACTCACAACAACTGACTTTTTTTAAGCAAACAAGTGCTCAGGTGTATGGTTGGACAAACAATCATTAATCCCTGAGAGGCACAGCCTGGAATCTGGAGGGCCACCCAAACGTAGCTACCTCAGGAATCCTGGCAACGAGCTCCTTCCACAGTGCCCCTGGCAAGAACACGTGGAGTGGCATTCATCGAGCTCGCTGCCAGCTCCCGCCCAGACCCATTTCCAGGCTTGAATGCTATTCTCAGGAGGCTTACTTTGTACACTGCCTTCCTTGTCTCAGATGGCCCTACCAGAAGTCAGTCATTTTCAGGTTTCAGAGAGACGACGAGATCCCTAGATTTCCCTGCAAGCATTCCTGCCCTGTAAACCAGAAACATTCTTTGGCATTTGGTGTGTGGTACTTGGCCCTCTTACGTTGTGCTCAAAACAAGACCTGTCTCGTATTGTCCAACATTTCCCTTTATCGGCTGTGGAGTCCCAGGCAGAGATTAAGAACACCTACTCTGATCACTTTGAGAATGCTTGTCCAAGTGTTCCATAGGGCAAAGAGCCCTCCTGAAGTCATCACACCTCATTTTGAGTCCTGGCTTTGCTATTTACTAGCTGTATGACCTTGGGCCTTGGAGCCTCAGTTTCTTGAGCTCTAAGATGGGAATAGAGACAGCTATGGCTCAGTGGGTAAAAGCACTCTGCCTGAGTTTAAATCCAGCCTCAGACTCCCTAGTTGTGTGAGCCTGGAAGAGTCACTTAAAGCTCTGATTTTCTGACAAAGACCACTGGAAAATGAAATGGCAAACCAGTCCAATATCCTTGCCAAGAAAACCCCATGGATAGCTATGATTCATGGCATCACAAAGAGTTGGACATGACTGAACAACAAAACAACAAGAAGGTAGAAATAATAATGACTTCTCTATCCATTTCACAGAGCAGTAGTGTGGATCATGAGGCCATCGGTATGATCTACTCCATAACTGCTGAGCTGGAAGGGACCTTAGAGTCTAGCCCAACACCTTCATTTTAAAGATGAAGAAAACGAGGCCCCCAGAGGCCAAGTGACTTGTCCATTGCCTTCTCTATTTCAATGCATGTGCTACTGAACCCTGATGGAGGCATGCCCACAAGCTGGAGCCTGGGTCCAATGCAAATATATTTCATGTAAATTCACCTGCCATTGTGGTATGATGGATAGAGAGGGGGATCAAAAAATTGAGACAATACATCCTGAGGTTTCTCCTCTCTCCATTTCTGCATTCCAAAGCACTCCAACATCATCTCTCACCTTTTCTTCCTTTGCTTCAGTGTATAAGAGGCAACCCTTCTCCCTAATAACAAAACAAAAACCTCACTCTTTGGATTCTCAATCTTATCCCCTAATATTTCCTTTGAGAGTTTGACCCTTCAAGCATTCCTTCTTTCTCTCTAATATTGAATTTCTCTTTATCTGTTGGGTTTTCCCTTACTGCTTAAAAGGATGTCCATATATCTCCCATCCTTAAAATCCCTTTGCTTGATTCTGGAATTCTCTCAAGCTACCATCTCATATTATTTTTCTTCCTTGAAACAAACTTCTTGGGAAAAATGTATATATGTATATTGCCTCTACTTCCTTATCTCTTGCCCCCTTACGTTTTGACTTCCAACCTTATCATTCAACTGAAACTGTTCTCCCTAAGATTACCAATTCATTTAAATTTTCAAACCCAATGGCCTTTTCTCAATCTTTCTTCTTTATCTCTCTGAAGCATTTGGCCTTGGGTACCAACCCCTCCTCCTAAACACCATCTTTTTCCTGATTTCTCATTACATTGCTTTTCTCTTGGTTTTATTCCTCACTTAGCAGCCACTTCTTCTCAGTCTCCTTTGCAAGATCATCATTTTTGTCCCACCTTCTGTGTCTGAGTGTTTTCTCTACTCTCATCTCTTTGTACTCGCTGTTGGTGATTGCCTTAACTCCCATGGCTTGCACGATAACTTCTGGGCAGATGACTCTCAGATTTATATATCCAGCCCCAATATGTCTTTAATTCTAGTCTCCTATCATCAATTTTCTACTAGACATTTTCAACATATCCCAAATAGAGTTTATTATATTCTCTTAAAAATACATTTCCTAATTTTCATCCAGATATATAACCTTGGAGTCATTACCTCTTCCTTCTCCCTTAGCCATCACATCTAATCAGCAGCAAAGGCTCATCTATTCATCCTTCATAGAACCTATTCCTTCTCTGCTAACATGGTCCTCACCCTAGTTTAGACTCTCATAACCTCTCGCTTAAATAACGACTTCCTAAAAAACATGGTTCCCCATGTCTATTTTCTTCTTGCTTCTATCCTCCACAAAGTTACCAAATTGATAATCCAAAAGTAAAGGTCTGATCATGTTACTTTGCTACTCAATTGGGGCAACTACGTGGAACAGTGGATCGAGCACCAGGCCTAGAGTCAAGGAGACTCATCTTCCTGAGTTCAAATCTGGCCTCTTAGCAATGTGACCCTGGGTAAGTCACTTAATCCTGATGGCCTTAGTTTCCTCATCTGTAAAATGACCCGGAGAAGGCAATGACAAACCACTCTAGTGTCTTTGCCAAGGAAATCTCAAAAATGGGGTCATAAAGAGTCAGACACGACTGAACAATAACCTCATTTTCTCCCTTCTTGCATTGATTCTCTACACAGTTGCCAAAATGATAGTCCTAAAGTGCAGGTCCAATCTTGTTACTCCCCTACTCAATACATTCCAATGGCTCCCTCTTGCCTATAGGGATAAAATACAAAGTCCTTTGTTTGGCTTTTGAAGCCTTTTACAATCTGGCTCCAATCCACCTTTCCAGGCTCTTTACTCTCCTCCACACTCTATACTCCAGCCAAACTTTTCCACCTATTTTTAGGATATTCCATCTCCTGACGCCATGCCTTTGTGTATCCCTGTGCCTGAATGTCCTCCCCTTTTGCCTCTACCTCTTAGAATCCCAAGCTTCCTTCAATCTCACATTCTACAGAATTACTATTGTGATCCTTCCTATTGCTGGTGGTGGCCTCCCTATGGGAAATTACTTTGTAGATATTTAAAATAGTTATGCATATTTTGGAATATATTACATGTATTTATAATATATCTTATAAAATAAAAAATTTCAAAATAATTATATTTTATATTAAAATTTCCACATGCACATTGTTTCCCTCAATAGAATATAAACTTCTTAAAGGGCAAGAAATACTTACTGTTCTTATCTTGCAAGTATCATAGCTCCAGCTGCTGAAGACCCCAAAAAAGAAAGTTCTTGCCACACAATTCTTGGCATTGTTTAGTGGTTCAAAGTTAGGAGGTAGTGAGGTGGTACAGTGAATAGAGTACTGGGTCTAGAGTCAGGAAGACTCATCTCCCTGATTTCAAACCTGGCTTCTAGTTATGTGAACCTGGGCAAGTCACTTAATCCTGTTATCCTCAGTTTCCTCAACTGTCAAATGAGCTGGAAAAGGGGGCAGCTGGGTAGCTCAGAGGATGGAAGGCCAAGCCTATAAATGAGAGGTTCTGGGTTCAAATGTGACCTCAGATACTTCTTAGCTGTGTGACCCTGGGGAAGTCACTTAACCCCCATTGCCTAGCCCTTACCCCTCTTCTGCCTTGGAGCCAATACATAGTATTGATTCCAAGATGGAAGGTAAGGTTTTTTTTTAATTTAAAAAAAGAAAAGAAAAAATGAGCTGGAAAAGAAAACAGCAAACTGTTCTAATATCTCTGCCAAGAAAACCCCAAATGGGGTCATGAAGAGTTAGACGTGACTGAAAAATCCTAAACAACAATTTTTTAAATGGTTCAACTGATGCAGAGTATGGTGATCAGAACCAGGAGAACAGTATATACAATAATAGAAATATTGTACAATGATCAACAGTGAAGGACTAAACTATTATCAGCATAATAAGGTCCCAAGATAACCCCAAGGGACTCATGATAAAAAATTGTATACAGTGCCAAAGAAGAAACTGTTGCAATCTGGTTGCAGATCAAAGCACACCATCTTTCACTTTATTTCCTTCATGATTCTTTTTTATTGTATATGTGATATGTGTCATTTTTCATGGCATGGGGGATATAGAAATATGTATTGCATTAAAGCACTTGTATAACCTGTGACAGACCATTTAGCTCCTCAAGAAGGTGGGGGAGGGAGAGAAGAAGAGAATCTGAATTGCAAAATGTCAAGAAACAATTTTAAAAATTGTCCAGTCCTTAAACACTTTCTGCCTTGGAACTAAAACAGTGTGAATTCTAAGACAGGAGGAAAGGGTTAAAAAATGAAAATCGTCCCTGCCTTTAATAAGCAGATAATCATAAACTGGTTCATAGCTGGCAAAGTACTTTATGTACTTATTTATGTGATCTTTACAACCACCCTGGGAGGCAGGCAATGTAGATCCTATTATTCCCATTTTACACATGAGGAAACTGAGGATTAGCTCAAGCAACCTTTGAACCCAGGGCTTTTTCTTTCCAAATCCAGGACCCTTTCATCCATTTTCTACGAGTTCTCACTGATGAGCTGACTAATGACAAGCTGTCAGATGAAATGACAATATACTTTCAAAAATTCAGGTGAAGTCATTTGCAAACACTATAAATCGTTGCCAGTCCCTATTGTGAAATTGTTATTGTCCAATTTTGACAGAGTTAAAGAATAGACATTGTTCTCTCTACAGAGAATAGACCATAAAAATAATTCAAAATGTTTTCATGTCTTGCTTTGGAGCTCCATATGCTTAGTTGTTCATTAGGTTTGATTC